>NC_088417.1:33815830-35025330 GCF_034236695.1 Oncorhynchus nerka | reverse complement strand
TTGAAGAGGGCACGACAAAACCTTTTCCCCCTCAGGAGACTGAAAAGATTTGGCATGGATCCCCAGATACTCAAAAAGTTCTACAGCTACACCATCAAGAGCGTCCTGACCTGTTGCATCACTGCCTGGTCTGGCAACTGCTCAGCATCTGACCACAAGGCGCTACAGAGGGTAGTGAGTATGGCCCAGTACATCACTGGGTCTAAGCTTCCTGCAATCCAGGACCTATTTAATAGGCGGTGTCAGAGGAAAGCCCATAAAATTGTCAAAGACTCCTGTCATTCAAGTCATAGACTGTTTTCTATGCTACCGCACGGCAAGTGGTACCAGAGCGCCAAGTCTAGGACCAAAAGCCTCCTTAACCCGGACTATTACACTGACCCACCCTCCATTTGTTTTGTACACTGCTGCTACTCGCCGTTTATTATCTATGCATAGTCACTTCCCCCTTACCTACATGTACAAATGACCTCAATCCTGTACCCTCTCGACTCGGTACTAGTAACCCCTGTATATTGCGTCGTTATTGTTATGGTATTGTGTAACTTGTTTGTATTTTTTACTTTAGTTTTTTGGTTAATATTTTCTTAACTCTTTCTTGAATTGCACTGTTGGTTAGGGGCTTGTAAGTAAGCATTTTAGGTTAAGGTCTAGACTGGTTGTATTTGGCGCATGTGACAAACAAAGTTTGATTTGATTTGAAACTAAAAGGGTTCTCCTATAAGGACAGTCCTTATAAGAACCCTTTAGGAGACCTTTTTTCTAAGAGAGTACAACAGCTAATCCTAAATACTAAATAAAACATGAACTCAGAATGCAACAATTTCAAAGATTTTCCTGAGTTATAGGTCATATAAGTATATCAGTTCATTGTAAGAATGTTGTACCACTCCTCTTCAATGGCTGTGTGAAGTTGCTGTATATTGGCGGGACTGGAACATGATGTCGTACACGTCAATCCAGAGAAACCCAAACATGCTCAATGGGTGACATGTCTGTTGAATATGCAGGCCATGGAAGAACTGAGACATTTTCAGCTTCCAGGAATTGTGTACAGATCCTTGAGACATGGGACCGTGCATTATCATGCTGAAACATGAGGTGATGGCGGCAGATGAATGGCATGACAATGAGCCTCAGGATCTCATCACAGTATCTTTGTGCATTCAAATTGCCATCAATAAAATGCCATTTGTGTTTGTTGTCTGTATCTTGTACCTGTCCATACCATAACCTCACCGCCAACATTTTTTATTTTTTTTCACCTTTATTTTTTTCACCTTCCGGGTTGGAGCGAGCGGTCGCATCTGCACTCGGTCCGCAGGTAGTATTACATTTCATTACATTTCATTATAGTACAACGGTTTGATTTGTCTAATCTTAGCAATTTTTCTTCTTAGCTAGCTACATAGCCGTCTTTGTATCATAGATAATTGCGTAATTATCGTATTTCGTCGTCCTAACGCAGTCTACACCGCCTTGCAGCTAGCTAGCTAGCTAACGTCTACCGTTAGCTAGTCCACCGTCTACCGATTAGCAGCACAACTTACACTCAACTGAACGACTTGATTAGTGTAGTGTTAGCTAGCTACATAGTTGTCTTTGCTGTCTTCGTATCCAAGATAATTGTGTAGTTTAGAGTGTGTAGTTTTAGAGTGACTATCTTAATTTACCGAGGTTAGCTAGCCAGCTATTTGTCGTCCTTAACGTAACAGAACTTCCGCACTCAACAATCCGGTCGCATTTCGCTTCGCTCCACAGGTAGTATCACATTTTTCATTTCATTACAGTACAATGGCTTGATTTGTTTGATCGTAGCTAGCTACATAGCTAGCTACATAGCCGTCTTTGTATCAAAGATAATTGTGTAGTCTTGAGCGATTTCCTAGGTTAGCTAGCCAGCTATTGTCGTTCTTTTAACGCAACGTAACGTAAATCAACACTGCTAGCTAGCCAGCTAGCCCCGAATAGCAGCACAGTAGCACAGTAGAAACCATTACACTCAACGGAACGACTTGATTAGTGTAGTGTCAACAACGCAGACACTGCCAGCTAGCCTACATAGTCAACAACGCAGCCTCTGCCAGCTAGCCTACTTCAGCAGTACTGTATCATTTTAATCATTTTAGTCAATAAGATTCTTGCTACGTAAGCTTAACTTTCTGAACACTCGAGACGTGTAGTCCACTTGTCATTCCAATCTCCTTTGCATTAGCTTAGCCTCTTGTGTAGCCTGTCAACTATGTGTCTGTCTATCCCTGTTCTCTCCTCTCTGCACAGACCATACAAACGCTCCACACCGCGTGGCCGCGGCCACCCTAATCTGGTGGTCCCAGCGCGCACGACCCACGTGGAGTTCCAGGTCTCCGGTAGCCTCTGGAACTGCCGATCTGCGGCCAACAAGGCAGAGTTCATCTCAGCCTATGCCTCCCTCCAGTCCCTCGACTTCTTGGCACTGACGGAAACATGGATCACCACAGACAACACTGCTACTCCTACTGCTCTCTCTTCGTCTGCCCACGTGTTCTCGCACACCCCGAGAGCTTCTGGTCAGCGGGGTGGTGGCACCGAGATCCTCATCTCTCCCAAGTGGTCATTCTCTCTTTCTCCCCTTACCCATCTGTCTATCGCCTCCTTTGAATTCCATGCTGTCACAGTTACCAGCCCTTTCAAGCTTAACATCCTTATCATTTATCGCCCTCCAGGTTCCTCGGAGAGTTCATCAATGAGCTTGATGCCTTGATAAGCTCCTTTCCTGAGGACGGCTCACCTCTCACAGTTCTGGGCGACTTTAACCTCTTACCTCTACCTGGGACGCTTGCGTCCCAACTAGAGCTCTGGAAATGCAAATGTGCTACGCTAAATGCTAATAGTATTAGTTAAAACTCAAAAGTTCATTAAAATACACATGCAGGGTATCAAATTAAAGCTACACTCGTTGTGAATCCAGGCAACAAGTCAGATTTGCTTTTCGGCGACAGCATGAGAAGCTATTATCTGATAGCATGCACCAATACACTACAACAGAAAAGCACAGCAGGGGACATAAACAAAATAATTAGAATTTCGGCGTTACACAAACCGCACAATAAAATAGAAAACAGTCATTACCTTTCACCATCTTCTTTGTTGGCACTCCTAGATGTCCCATAAACACTATTGGGTCTTTATTTCGATTAAATCGGGCCATATAAAGCCAAGATATCGTTATATGTAGACTGTGTGATAAACGAAAAAAACAGCGATTTCACAACGTAACGTCATTTTTTTAAAATTCAAAAAGTAGACGATAAACTTTCACAAAACACTTCGAAATACGTTTGTAATGCTACTTTAGGTATTAGTAAACGTTAATAAGCGATAAAATTCATCCGTAGGCGATGTACATATCATTAGCTGTCTTCTTGGAAAAAATTCCGATGTAACGCACGTTATGTAATAGCCACAGTCGTGATTTAACCCGTTTTAAAAACGTCCGAGGGTTGCCTATACACACATTCTAACCATATGAACGTACTATATTCCTGGCATGAGTAGCAGGGCGCTGAAATGTTGCGCGATTTTTAACAAAATGTTCAAAAAAGTAGAGGGTAGGAGCAAGAAGTTAACCTCCCCACGTCTACCTTTGACTCATTCCTCTCTGCCTCCTTCTTTCCACTCCTCTCCTCTTTTGACCTCACCCTCTCACCTTCCCCCCCTACTCACAAGGCAGGAAATACGCTCGACCTCATCTTTACTAGATGCTGTTCTTCCACTAACCTCATTGCAACTCCCCTCCAAGTCTCCGACCACTACCTTGTATCCTTTTCCCTCTCGCTCTCATCCAACACTTCCCACACTGCCCCTACTCGGATGGTATCGCGCCGTCCCAACCTTCGCTCTCTCTCCCCCGCTACTCTCTCCTCTTCCATCCTATCATCTCTTCCCTCTGCTCAAACCTTCTCCAACCTATCTCCTGATTCTGCCTCCTCAACCCTCCTCTCCTCCCTTTCTGCATCCTTTGACTCTCTTTGTCCCCTATCCTCCAGGCCGGCTCGGTCCTCCCCTCCCGCTCCGTGGCTCGACGACTCATTGCGAGCTCACAGAACAGGGCTCCGGGCAGCCGAGCGGAAATGGAGGAAAACTCGCCTCCCTGCGGACCTGACATCCTTTCACTCCCTCCTCTCTACATTTTCCTCTTCTCTCTCTGCTGCTAAAGCCACTTTCTACCACTCTAAATTCCAAGCATCTGCCTCTAACCCTAGGAAGCTCTTTGCAACCTTCTCCTCCCTCCTGAATCCTCCTCCCCCTCCCCCCCTCCTCCCTCTCCTGCAGATGACTTCGTCAACCATTTTGAAAAGAAGGTCGACGACATCCGATCCTCGTTTGCTAAGTCAAACGACACCGCTGGTTCTGCTCACACTGCCCTACCCTGTGCTCTGACCTCTTTCTCCCCTCTCTCTCCAGATGAAATCTTGCGTCTTGTGACGGCCGGCCGCCCAACAACCTGCCCGCTTGACCCTATCCCCTCCTCTCTTCTCCAGACCATTTCCGGAGACCTTCTCCCTTACCTCACCTCGCTCATCAACTCATCCCTGACCGCTGGCTACGTCCCTTCCGTCTTCAAGAGAGCGAGAGTTGCACCCCTTCTGAAAAAACCTACACTCGATCCCTCGATGTCAACAACTACAGACCAGTATCCCTTCTTTCTTTTCTCACCAAAACTCTTGAACGTGCCGTCCTTGGCCAGCTCTCCCGCTATCTCTCTCAGAATGACCTTCTTGATCCAAATCAGTCAGGTTTCAAGACTAGTCATTCAACTGAGACTGCTCTTCTCTGTATCACGGAGGCGCTCCGCACTGCTAAAGCTAACTCTCTCTCCTCTGCTCTCATCCTTCTAGACCTATCGGCTGCCTTCGATACTGTGAACCATCAGATCCTCCTCTCCACCCTCTCCGAGTTGGGCATCTCCGGCGCGGCCCACGCTTGGATTGCGTCCTACCTGACAGGTCGCTCCTACCAGGTGGCGTGGCGAGAATCCGTCTCCACACCACGTGCTCTCACCACTGGTGTCCCCCAGGGCTCTGTTCTAGGCCCTCTCCTATTCTCGCTATACACCAAGTCACTTGGCTCTGTCATAACCTCACATGGTCTCTCCTATCATTGCTATGCAGACGACACACAATTAATCTTCTCCTTTCCCCCTTCTGATGATCAGGTGGCGAATCGCATCTCTGCATGTCTGGCAGACATATCAGTGTGGATGACGGATCACCACCTCAAGCTGAACCTCGGCAAGACGGAGCTGCTCTTCCTCCCGGGGAAGGACTGCCCGTTCCATGATCTCGCCATCACGGTTGACAACTCCATTGTGTCCTCGTCCCAGAGCGCTAAGAACCTTGGCGTGATCCTGGACAACACCCTGTCGTTCTCAACTAACATCAAGGCGGTGGCCCGTTCCTGTAGGTTCATGCTCTACAACATCCGCAGAGTACGACCCTGCCTCACACAGGAAGCGGCGCAGGTCCTAATCCAGGCACTCGTCATCTCCCGTCTGGATTACTGCAACTCGCTGTTGGCTGGGCTCCCTGCCTGTGCCATTAAACCCTACAACTCATCCAGAACGCCGCAGCCCGTCTGGTGTTCAACCTTCCCAAGTTCTCTCACGTCACCCCGCTCCTCCGCTCTCTCCACTGGCTTCCAGTTGAAGCTCGCATCCGCTACAAGACCATGGTGCTTGCCTACGGAGCTGTGAGGGGAACAGCACCTCAGTACCTCCAGGCTCTGATCAGGCCCTACACCCAAACAAGGGCACTGCGTTCATCCACCTCTGGCCTGCTCGCCTCCCTACCACTGAGGAAGTACAGTTCCCGCTCAGCCCAGTCAAAACTGTTCGCTGCTCTGGCCCCCCAATGGTGGAACAAACTCCCTCACGACGCCAGGACAGCGGAGTCAATCACCACCTTCCGGAGACACCTGAAACCCCACCTCTTTAAGGAATACCTAGGATAGGATAAAGTAATCCCTCTCACCCCCCCCCCTAAAAAGATTTAGATGCACTACTGTTCCACTGGATGTCATAAGGTGAATGCACCAATTTGTTAGTCGCTCTGGATAAGAGCGTCTGCTAAATGACTTAAATGTTAAATGTTAAATGTTAACCAGGTAAGCTAGTTGAGAACAAGTTCTCATTTGCAACTGCGACCTGGCCAAGATAAAGCATAGCAATTCGACACATACAACAACACAGAGTTACACATGGAATGAACAAAACATACAGTCAATAATACAGTAGGAAAAAGTCTATATACAGTGAGTGCAAATTGATTGTTGACCTCTGCCCACCCGAGACTGCCTGCCGTCTGGTACCACTGCCCCACCTCTGGGTTACTGACCCCTGCCTGCCTTTACCTGTCTTTTTCCTGCCCCTGTTGGAATATTAAACCATTGTCAATTTGACGTGTCTGCATCTGGGTCTTACCTTGATTCCAGATAGTATGAACTGGCCATGACTGACCCAGCAGCCCCGGGCCAGCTGCGCAACGCCATCTCCACCCAGGGATCCACCACCGGTAGGCACAAGGAATTGCTTCGTGGCCTTGTGGAGGGGGTCCAAATGTTGGCTGAGCACTATGACCGGGCGTTGGACAGTTTGCTGGAACAATTCCACGGGTTGTCTGGGATGGCCGCCTACCACAGTGGTAAACCCACAGCTCCTCAGCAACTCAGCTGCTAGCTTCGCCGTCTCATCGGTCACTCCACCTTCTCTGGAGCCCCGCTTACCTCCTCCAGAACACTTCAATAGAGAGCCAAGAACCTTTCAGGTGTTCCTACCTCAGTGTGCCTTTGTCTTCGAGCTACCTTATCACGCTGATGTCCGGGAGGCCTCTCACCGGGGCTACTACAGTGTGGAAAAAACAGCCGGCCAAAAACGCTAGTCTGGAGGGGTCCGTGGGATAAGTGGGGAAGGTTTTTGATGCCCTGTTCTCCAGGCGATAGGCTGCCCAGAAGCTAATCCTGCTGCCGAAGACGGCCGAGTCACCTCTTCCTGAGCCTATGCCACGAGGCAGAGCTGGGCTGTCGCCAGCGGAACAGCAATACATTATCGACACGAAGCGTTGTCTGTTTTGCGGGACTCTTGGTCATTTCATGTCCTCTTGTCCTTAAAAATAACCATGTTCACCGGTAGGTGCGAGTGCTCTGGTGGGCCATATAGAGAACCTTCCTGCTTCCCTTGCTCACATCCCTTTTCATGCCATTCTGTGGAGAGACATGTCCAAATCTCTCTGGGTTCTCATTGACTCTGGGGATGACGAGAGCTTTTGGATGCTACCCTGGCGTACGAGTTGAACATCCCCACTCAGCCCCTCTCCATTCCCATGGACATTAGAGCACTGGATGGGCGCTCTATAGACCACAACACCACTCCCCACAACACCACTCCCATCAACATATGTGTCAGGGAACCACTGCGAGGTTATCCATTTCCTGCCTAGAGCCAGGAAGTGAGAGCTGTCCACACCAGCATGTTGTCATGTTGTCCTTGTGGACGTTTAGGGCAGCCCCGAGGAAAGGGTCACAGATGTTATATAGGTAGGCCGGGCGTCATGTTATACCATCAGTCAGATGTCTGTGTGATATCGTCCTTTAGGTCTTGTCCTTTGTTTCCCACAGGGTCTGTCTCTGTTGTCACACCAGAAAGTAAAAAATGTTTTAATCAACCCTTTGGTTTTTGCTTCCCACATCGTGTATTGTACTGTAATAGATGAAAGTAGTTATTTCTTTAGCAGAATCTGTTCACCAATTTGATCTTGGTACGAAGCTCGTCAGTACAACATTGACAACTACTTGTTTATTTAAACAATTCCTTCGGAAAGTAGCGTCACACTCAAGATGACTTGAGGCTGTAATTGCTTCCAAAGGTGCTTTATATGAACAAAGTACTGAGGAAAGGGTCTGAAAACTCATGTAATTGTCATATTTTTGTTTTTAATAAATTATCAAAAATGTGTAAAAAAAACAGTTTTTGCTTTGTCATTATGATGTGTTGTGTGTAGATTGATAATGAAAACCAGTATATTTAATCCATTTTAGAATAAGGCTGTAACCTAACAAAATGTGGAAAATGTCAAGGGGTATGAAAACTTTCAGAAGGCACTGTATATAGATCTGCCAACTGGACCAGAGATTAAGCCATTTGCACAAATTTTAATTTAATTGAAAACTCTGATGCTGCATATTCTGTTGCGTTCTATTTTATGGTTTTGAATTTCTTCTACTTTTCTTCCTTTATTTTCTCCTGTCCTTTTCATAGAGCAGCATGGACATGGGTAATTTGAGGCACCGGGCTCCGCTGTGCATCAGATCTCTGTCGTAATGCAACAACAAAATTCACAGATGGAACACTTCTTTGATGGGTGAGCTAGCCCTTTGAGACCATCCTCTCTCTAAACCTCCACTGCTACTGTGGAAACTCACTGGGCTGGGAACTGGCAATGTACCTTTGCATTTGCAAAGGATTCAAACCCCTTGACTTTTTCCACATTTTGTTACATTACAGCCTTATTCTAAAATTGATTAAATCTTTTTTTGCTCCTCATCAATTTACACACAATACCCCATGATGACGAAGCACAAACATTAAAACTAAGTATTCAGACCCTTTACTCAGTACTTTGTTGAAGCACCATTGGCAGCAATTACAGCCTCGAGTCTTATTGGGTATGATGCTACAAGCTTTGCACACCTGTATTTGGGGAGGTTCTCCCATTCATCTCTGCAGATCCTCTCAAGCTCTGTCAGGTGTATTTTCGGGTCTTTCCAGAGATGTTCGATTGGGTTCAAGTCTGGACTCTGGCTGGGCCACTCAAGGACATTCAGAGACTTTTGTAAACCAGGAGTTCCCTAACACCACCGCTGTGTGCTTAGGGTCTTGTCCTGTTGGAAGGTGAAAATTTGTCCCAGTCTGAGGTCCTCAGCATAATGAAGCAGGATTTCATTAAGGAGTTCTCTACTTTTCTCCGTAAATTTTTCCCTCGAATTCTGACTAGTCACCCAGTCGCTGCCGCTGAAAAACATCCCTTGAACATGATGCTGCCACCACAATGCTTCACTGTAGTGATGGTGCCAGATGTCCTCCAGACATGATGCTTGGTATTCAGGCCAAAGAATTCAATCTTGGTTTCATCAGACCAGAGAATCTTGTTTCTCATGGTCTGAGAGTCCTGTACGTACCTTTTGGCAAACTCCAAGCGAGCTGTGTTCTGGAAGGTTCTCCCATCTCCACAGAGAAACTCTGGATCTCTCTGAGTTCTTGGTCACCTCCCTGACCTTCTCTTAGCTCTACTGCCAATTCCTTTGACTTCATGGCTTGGTTTTTGCTCTGACATGCACTGTCAACTCTGGGACCTTATATAGACGGGCGTGTGCCTTTCCAAATCATGGAATTTACCACAGGTGTACTCCAGTCAGATGTAGAAACAGCTTAAGGATGATAAATAGAAACAGGATGCACCTGAGCTCAATTTAGCCTTATAGCTAAGGGTCTGAATAGTTATGTAGGTTAGATATTTCAGTTTTTTTTATACATTTGTATACGTTGCTAAAAACCTGTTTTCACTTTCTCATTATGGGGTAGATTGAGGTAAAAAAAAAATACATTTAAGAAGTAGGCTGTAACTTCATTAACAAAATGTGAAAAAAGGGAATAGGTCTGAATATTTTCCGAATGCACTGTGTGTGTCTGTACAGTACACATCTTGCATGTGTACTGTGGCCATTTGGGTAACTGCAACAGAGGCCATTCGAATTGTAATACACACCGTTTGCAACCTGGTAACTGCATGTCTAATAGACGGTTTGGCTGACAAATCATGCATGTGCATCAATGAGGCAGAAGGCTGTGTGGTGTTATGATTCTGAATGGTTAGCTAGCTATCAACAATAACAAGAAGCTGCAATGTGAGGCATCGTAGGTGGCACGTTTCAGCTCGTTGTATCTCGTTATTGATACCATGACTTGTTTAACTAACAACTGTAACAATATATTTGAGAGACAAGTGTTCAAATGTATTTATGTTTTCAATAAATATTTGGAGACTAAATATAGTTGACATGTTGTCAACAGTCTAAGCCAACAGGGTTTTGCCCCATAGTTGTGCACGTGTCGGCTTTACTGCTAAACAACCAACCCATATATTTACTTGGTTTTTCGATAATCTTGCAAAAGCCATTTCTCCCAGTGCCCTGAATGTTGACAATCCTTTGCAGTAATATTTCCATAAATGTAGTTGGAGCATCATATGCTCACATCTGTCACACTCAGCAAAGGGGTAGATTTGCAAAACAATGTGTCCATTGGCATTGGTATATATTGACAAAATGAGTGTAGGGGAGACTTGTCTACAGGAAGCATGCTTCAGACCAGGTATTGAGTTCGAGTTCCTTAATGAATGTGTATTACTTCAGGCAGTTATTTTGTCCTTGTACTGTTAGCATGCGAAGATCAAGACATGTTACGCAACTGACCTTTAAGACACATTGTGAATATGAAGAGCTCTTCTATGTCTTTGCTCTCAGAATAAAGGCATTTCACACACACAACTAGGCTTTTTCAGCCTATTTCAGAATTACTATTCAGGTTCATGTAAAGTGTGTTCAGAATAATTGGCTTTACCAGCACATTATGCAGAATTGAGAGTATTCTCAATGTAATTGTAGATGAGTGATTGAAGATTGACTTGAAGTGTCTTCTTTATAGCCGCGACTTGCATCCATCACACCAAATCAATGGTAGACATTTCACTTGGAAAGTGTTAAATGTACACTATTTTCTGTGAACATTTGAGCCCCACTGAACTGGTTTTAAAGTAACAGTTTGAAAGTGTAACTATGTTGCAGTGTTCCCCATTAAACTTAGTGTTCAAATGAACTTGATTATGGCGTTTGCATAGATCTACTGTAGATTAATTTGCAACATGCTTAATTTGCATGCTTCCCAGGATGTCTTTTGCTTTCAAATTAATTGTAACGTTATCTCCCATGACTGTATTTGTTAGTGACAGAGAGATGGTTATTGAATCATGTCCTCCAAAATAAATGTGGTATTAACTATGTACCTATTTAGGCTAATGTTGTCATAGAAATGAACTCTAGGATAATAACTAAACATTGAGTTTATAAATGTAAAGTACACCTTCCCAATATTAATTTGCTCGTGGATGAGCCTGGTCAGTCTGTAGCTAGGTTTCCATCCAATTGCTGATATATTTCTTTGTGAACATTTTCCCACCAGTGGTATGTTTCTATGTAATTTACTTGTTGCAAATAAAAGGCTATGTGTGAAGACATAGTTCACATAAAAATATATTTTATCCTCATGTAGTCTACTCATGGTTTTCTCACAAAATGGTTTGCGTTATATAGCAAGTGTGCCCACTTGTATTGGCACATGCGCTCTGTGCACTGTTGGATACAGTGCATTTGGAAAGTATAAAGACCCCTTGACTTTTTCCACATTTTGGGGAGCACGATGTTGGCTAGAGCACACGTACAGCCTACATCAAGAGATTATTATGTACAAAAGAGCTAGATTATTTTTATTTGGCAATCAACAGCCAAGCACCCTATTATCATATCACCAGAATAAGAACCTAAATATTTTTCGAAAAGGATCATCAAATCTCATCACCTTGCACTTTTCCCGCCCTGTGAAGTTCATCACAACTTATTTCATCTTTAGCCTAATAAACTGCATTCTTTACTGACTAATAAACTGCATCTTTCCTGACGAGGACCACACAACATGTCATTGTGTGACTCCAAGTTTACTGATGGTAATTATAGCAATATTTGAACATAACAATGTTTCCACCGACATTTGCTCTCATAATTCAAATTAGTTTTGTTGATATTTGGCATGTCATGTCATTTTGTATACAGCATGTACAATACTCGCGTAAAAAGATTGTATGGAAACCATGTTCGTGTCATGGCAATTATGCAGTGGTCATAATGTTCACACTCAGTGTATGATAAAACTAGGCCACCAAAGTAAGATTTATCTTAACACAGTGGTGGTGTTAGGGAACTTCTGGTTTACAGGCCACATCAGGCCTGCAAGTCACATTATGGTGGCTTGCAAAGTGATGTCTAATTCCTATTGGAATCCAGCCAGAGTTAGGACAGACAACAAAATTAACTAGTCACTCAGAGAAAGAATCAAGACTCTCAAGTCAGTAAAATGTTGTTCAACACCTGCGCCAAACGGTAGCACATGCAGGCAAGAGCATAGGCAAAATGTATTCAGTAGGATTGGTTGCTGGGAAAGTTTAACCGAAAACAATTTTTGCATTAGTTTTCAAATATATACATTTAATAATTTGTCATAGAGTTTTGCTCTCGCTTTAAAAGTTTTACTAATGTCTCATTTTTGTTAACAATTTTATGCAGTTTGGTTTTTTATTTCAACATCCATTATTTCACCCATCCTCGAAAATATAATGTTTACATTCTCAACTTTATTTTTCATGTTCACGATTTGTTGCATTTTGAATTCAATACATAGTATGGCGTGAAATTGACCCCGTAGATATCACGTAGTAGAATTGCGAAAGTATTGCTCTCCACTATCTGGAGGACCGAGATTTGAAAGCAGTGGAAGGCCCAGCAGAATTAGAGTTTGATAGCTTAAGGAGATGGAGAAAATTCTGGCCTTTGATTGCAAAAATGCAGATGGAGTCGAAATGAGAACACACAGATGGCTGTATAAAACACCTGTCTCCGGATTACATCTTCAAACTAAGGGCACCCATGGCTTCCATGACAGAGAAGGAGAAGTGTCCATCCATGTGTATGGGTAAGATAGTCTAGCTAGCTACATTTTTCTAATTTTGTCAAAGTAATTTTAATTTCAAGTTAAAGCATGCTGTTAGGTAGCTAGCTAATGTTAGCTGGCTGACTTAGTTGCTAACATTACGTGTATGATCTGTGTTAGTTATATTGTTCGTATCTCAAAGCCATTGGCTTTGCTAGTTAAAGCCTAATGTTAGCTACCTAACATTGAACCTAGCTGGTTAGTTACCTGCAGCTCCATGCAGGGTAGTAACGTAATGAGTTGGGATTATGGGTCATTGTTTAGCTAGCTAGCTACATGTCTAAACAAAATACACCACTATGCAAGTAACCATTTCAATAGATTGTTTCTTATGTCACTGCAACAATTGTCGATAGATGTAGCTGGTAAATTCGCTCTGGCTATCTACTCCGTTTTCAGAGCACTGTCATCTGAGTGTGCCAAAATGCAGAATAGCTTCCAAATTTATGAATGCTCAACAACCGTTGAATATGACCGGTGTCAGTAAACGTCAGCAAATAAGTGTAATTAAATTGTTGCCAGCAGGACTGTTAGTCTCCAAAGCTCTGGATAACATAAAAACAGCCTGCTAGGGTGAGTAAAATAGTCAGTGAGCTGTTCTCTCATGTGTCTGGAAGGAGCTAGCAAGTTAGCCAATGTTAGCCAGTTAGCTTGGGAGCTTGACTGCTGTTGTTAGGGCAGAACCCTCGGATCAACCCTACTCCTCGGCCAGAGTGTCCAGTGTGCATTCTGAAGGCTCCAAGAGTGATCTGACAACACTAAGTTTGCGAACGTTCAGAGTGCAGTCTGGCACGAATACACACGTAGTTTGTTTAGTACTTGGCCTCACATGCGAATCCTTAAAGACATGGGTGGGGCTAAGGCTTAAGAAGATGTGAACGATGCTGGATGGGTGTAGACAAAGAAGAGCTCTCCAGTAGGTTTACCAAAACATTCAATGGCTATTTTCTCAAAAATTAGGTTACATGTTTATCAACTTTCAATGCAGAATTACTTTCCCATTGTTCCTCAACTGTAGTGTATGATATACCCTTTTCTATCTCTGAGTCTCTAATTTTAGCCAATGTAAAAAACATAATTTTAAATGTTAAAATATAAGACCAAATCGAGCCATTAGGCCACAAATACAGTTATACCCTAAAATGTAAACGAAAGGAAAAGCACTCTTGGAAATAGTTGAATAAGGCATTACACTAAGCAGTGTGTTAATTTAACACTGTTCCGGTGTCTATATGGGTCCACAGACTCCACACTTCCCGTGTTGATTTAAAATATTTATCTTTTTAATACTGGAGAATTGGTTGTGCATAGTGAATCACTTTTTGGTGCTATATACAACCTTTTTTGAAGATTCTATAAAGAACCACACTCATAAGGTTATAAATGGAACCTTTATGGTGCTATACAAAAAAATTAACACAGGATAATTTTCTATGTATGGAACCTGGTCAAAAGTAGTGCACTATATAGGGAACAGGGAGCGAATTTGTTTTAGCCACTGAGTCAGATGGTGATGTGTGTGTGTGTGTGCCTCGTAGAGGACACTGACTCACCTTGCTGCCAGGAAGCCAGGTGTAATTTCATCTGAAATTCATCTGAAATGACAAAACATTTCACAGTCAAAGCTTGTGCCCATAGATCTACCCATGGCACCTGGAACAAGGCCGCACGTGGCACCAGGGTCATTTCAACTTTCAGCAGTAGGTATCTGCCATGACTGGTAAACAAACCACCGTGAAACATAAAAGTTCTGAGTGTACAAGTACTTTCTAACCAAACAACTTAATGCACATACGGAGAGTCGGAGAGTGAGAACGTAATATTGAAGTGTTCCTGTGCATGTTGCATACTGCAGCTCTAGCATGTGTGATTGAATTCATTGCTACAGTAGTTTTTGAGTCTACATTTATGTACACTAAACAAAAATATAAACGCAGCATGCCAACATTTTCAAAGATTTTACTAATTTACAGTTCATACAGAATAAGGAAATCAGTCAATTGAAATAAGTAAATTAGGCTCTAATCTATGGATATCACATGACTGAATACAGATGTTGGTCACAGATACCTTTCAAAAAAAGTAGGTATGGATCAAAAAATCAGTTAATATCTGGTGTGACCATCCTTTTTCGCATAGGGTTGATCAGACTTGATTGTGGCCTGTGGAATGTTGTCCCACTCCTTCTTCAATGGCTGTGTGAAGTTGCTGGATATTTGCAGGAACTGGAATGTGCTGTCGTACACGTCGGTTGACATCTCCTCTGTGGAGAGACGTAATCACACTGATCGGGTGTACCCATAATATTGTTCAACACAGCCCCGTGGTGGAAAGCATAGATCTCAGAGGACTAAGAGAAATACAGAAGACACACACACACACACACACACACACACACACACACACAAAGAGGAAGACATAAGCCGAACAAAGACATGTTGCTATCAGTTACAACATGTAAAAAACAAATATTTTAATTGCAAACCATATTCAAGTGCTGGCCCTGTTTCATTTTTATGTCAAAGAGAAAAGCAACCTCTATGGCTCTCACCTGCCACAGCCCATAAAACACACAAGGGTTTAGCTTTGTGTTGGATATTTGTGGGGGTCATGGCCAATGAGTTCTAGTGTCAACACCCCCTGGCAAATACATCCAAAAATGCGCTGATCATTTGGTCAATATACCCCAACTGAAATACACATTTTCTATATTACTTTAAATTGTGGTCTTAGTCTTAAAGGTCACGAAAGTTCAATATAAAAACCCATTATTCTATTTGTGTATCCTTTACCACGCTTGGCTAGTACATGGTCTTGAATAACTAATTGATTATACTCAAATAACTTAATAGGAGTCAGGGAATCTGAGTCCAGAAACGTCTTACTTGGTTACAGAACTTAATTGCAAATGCAAACTAATTAGGTGACTCTTACAATATGAAATAAATCAATAGATTTCAAAATAAACAAATCAGTATTGCATCATGCTCAAGTAATATTCAAAAATACATAGCAACAAGTCATTGCCATTCACCATCAAGTGAAACAAACATTCAATAACAGTCAATAACCAGTTGCAACCTTATACAAAGGTGGACATATAGTGGTACAGAGAGGGGTCAGATCTTCAGTCTTAGTTCACTTAAATGCACCAACTACCTGTTTATACCTGTAACTGCCAGCAATACAATTCTGGCGTATTGTTGTCCTATCTATGGTTTCCAGCTTCTTATGCTGGATATGACAGAAGGCAACATGGTTCAATCTGCATTGTGTCATTGTTGGGTGCAGCCATGTATTCAACCTCAATGACAACCAAATGACAACCAAATGAAATCAGCATGCTGATTTGTTTTAGCACTTGGGCTACAGTCAGCAAACATGAGGAGTTTAACTGACGGCGCCTTATACTGAAACTCTAATTCTCACCTGATGACATGTTTGTCCTCTACTTGCCCCAACATGGGCGGTGCTCTCACTCTCTATATTGCCTGTCTTTGAACCCTGCCATAATCATATGACCAAATAACATTATCATATGACAAAAATGTCTGCTTTTGTTAAATCAATTATTTATTTACTGTCTGGCAATATGTATAGCTAGCTAGCTGACTACATAGTACCAGTCTATTATGAATTGTACAGTGTAGTTAGCCAGCTAGCTAGCTATGTACCCATTCATTCACCTGACTTCCTTGACCCAACCCAGCAGTCATGCACACTCTTTGACTGGAAGGAGAGTGAGTGCACAAATTGTTGAGAGTGAATTGTTTGTTGCAGAATGTTTAACAGACTAGAGTCTATTTGTTTCATTTAATTTTTGGTGTATTTAGTAACGGCCTGTATAGATCTGGAAAAATAAATTAGTTATTATCTCTTATTTCTTTACTCTGCCTGTAAATCGTTATCACTGTGACACGGATTCAGTTGCTATGTCTCTTCTCATAGAGGCTTCCATGTTCAGAGGAAAAATATAGCATTTTTGTGTGCTGCAGGAGCTAAATTTACAATGCTCTCTTCTGGGACAATGTGGACCAACCAGAGTTGGTCAACAATTGTTTACTCGCACATGACTATAGAGAATCTACTAGGGGAAGCATCCCCACCTACCTTCTCCTTCTCGACTCTACAGGCTGGACGCCATTCTGATGTGTTGAGAGTATCACCACCATGTCATCACTAATTGATTGAATGGCCAATGCCTTCTAGAGACCCATCCCTGAAAAAGTATCCCACTGGAGACCCTTGCTTCTGATGGACTTAGCGGATAATACTGCCACCATTCCTGCTGCCCAACCATGGAAGCACATTACCTGCAGTATTATCCGCTAAGTCCATCAGAAGCAAGGGTCTCCAGTGGGATACTTTTTCAGGGATGGGAAGTAGCCTGAGGCAGGTGGGCCTCTTTTGCATTGGGAAGCCCGACACAAATCCAGTTTTTGAACAGCTTCGCCCTCCTGGCTTTGGAGGTACGAGCACCATCGTTCCCTGTCCTGACTCCTTCCCAGGTGGATTCTGCCTTGGACTCGGATCACCGGCTCTCGAGGCTGCCTGACGCCCCGGCTCTTCTGTCTGCCACAATGGGGTTTGTGGTCAGCTCGAGGCACAAAAACTGCCAGACCTCCTCTGCCATCTCACAAGCTGTTATAATCGGCAGCTCTATGGTGAGAAACATCTCGTTTCCCAGGGCAAAAAAATTACGCAATCCTGGGGCTCAAGTACATGTAAAATGGTGACACGTGGTCTGTCATTGTCGTAATCCATGTGGGATCTAATGACATTAGGATGGTTAGCTCTTAAAGGCCATTGATTCAACCACAGCATACTGTATCCTGCTTTGTGTGGAATGTGTGGAACACTCTGTTATCATTCCACGTTGTGTTGAAAAATCTCTCTCTCGCTCTCTGTCTCTCTCTCGCCTTTGGTCTCTATCTGTGTCTGTTTGTTTCTCTCTGTCTTTTTCTCACTCTGTCCCCCCCATAGAAAAAACACACGCTCTTTATTTTAGACTATACTTCAGCAGTGCTCTGACAAAAATTGATCATGAGCAATTTACTTCTTTGAATCCCAGTTTTTAATTGCCCCCTTAACATACCCACAAAGCTGACATTTATGGATTAAAATAAAGCCCAGAAGAAGTACATCAATCAAATTCATGGGAAATAAATAAACAAACAGCATATCTTACTAGATAACTGTTTGGATAAAGGCTTTGGCTTCTGAAAGAATTTGAGCTTTCAGCCGAAATAAGACACTTACAGTGGGGCAAAAAAGTATTTAAAGCCACCAATTGTGCAAATTATCCCACTTAAAAAGATGAGGCCTGTAATTTTCATCATAGATACACTTCAACTATGACAGACAAAATTAGAAAAAAAAAGCAGAAAATCACATTGTAGGATTTTTCATGAATTTATTTGCAAATTATGGTGGAAAATAAGTATTTGGTCACCTACAAACAAGCAAGATTTCTGGCTCTCACAGACCTGTAACTTCTTCTTTAAGAGGCTCCTCTGTCCTCCACTCAGTACCTGTATTAATGGCACCTGTTTGAACTTGTTATCAGTATAAAAGACACCTGTCCACAACCTAATACAGTCAAACTCCAAACTCTACTATGGCCAAGACAAAAGAGCTGTCAAAGGACACCAGAAACAAAATTGTAGACCTGCACCAGGCTGGGAAGACTGAATCTGCAATAGGTAAGCAGCTTGGTTTGAAGAAATCAACCGTGGGAGCAATTATTAGGAAATGGAAGACATACAAGACCACTGATAATCTCCCTCGATCTGGGGCTCTACGCAAGATCTCACCACATGGGGTCAAAATGATCACAAGAACGGTGAGCAAAAATCCCAGAACCACACGGGGGGACCTAGTGAATGACCTGCAGAGAGCTGGGACCAAAGTAACAAAGCCTACCATCAGTAACACACTACGCCGCCAGGGACTCAAATCCTGCAGTGCCAGACGTGTCCCCTTGCTGAAGCCAGTACATGTCCAGGCCCGTCTGAAGTTTGCTAGAGAGCATTTGGATGATCCAGAAGAAGATTGGGAGAATGTCATATGGTCAGATGAAACCAAAATATAACTTTTTGGTAAAAACTCAACTCGTCGTGTTTGGAGGACAAAGAATGCTGAGTTGCATCCAAAGAACACCATACCTACTGTGAAGCATGGGGGTGGAAACATCATGCTTTGGGGCTGTTTTTCTGCAAAGGGACCAGGATGACTGATCCGTGTAAAGGAAAGAATGAATGGGGCTATGTATCGTGAGATTTTGAGTGAAAACCTCCTTCCATCAGCAAGGGTATTGAAGATGAAACGTGGCTGGGTCTTTCAGCATGACTATGATCCCAAACACACCGCCCGGGCAACGAAGGAGTGGCTTCGTAAGAAGCATTTCAAGGTCCTGGAGTGGCCTAGCCAGTCTCCAGATCTCAACCCCATAGAAAATCTTTGGAGGGAGTTGAAAGTCTGTGTTGCCCAGCAACAGCCCCAAAACATCACTGCTCTAGAGGAGATCTGCATGGAGGAATGGGCCAAAATACCAGCAACATTGTGTGAAAATCTTGTGAAGATTTACAGAAAACGTTTGGCCTCTGTCATTGCCAACAAAGTGTATATAACAAAGTATAGAGATAATATTTTGTTATTGACCAAATACTTATTATCCACCATAATTTGCAAATAAAATCATTAAAAATCCTACAATGTCATAGTTGAAGTGTACCTATGATGAAAATTACAGGCCTCATCTTTTTAAGGGGAGAACTTGCACAATTGGTGGCTGACTAAATACTTTTTTGCCCCACTGTATATGTACCTAAATGTTAAAAATCCATAATATTTATGATTATTTATTTGAATTGCGTGCCCTACAGATTCACCGGAAGTTGTCCCGCTAGCGGGACACCGATCCTTATTACCCTGTCTAGGACTGAAGTTCCGCTGGAACCCCTCGCCAACAGCCAATGAAATTGCAGGGCCCCATATACAAATCAACAGAAATCTCATAAATCAAATTTCTCAAACATACAAGCATTAGGCACCATTTTAAAGATACAATTCTCGTTAATGCAGACGCAGTGTCTGATTTCTGAAATTATTTACAGTGAAAGCTCCACAAATTATTATGTTAGGTCACCACCAACATTTTTCCAGCCAAAGAGAGGAGTCACAAAAAGCACAAATAGAGATAAATGAATCACTAACCTTTGATGAGTGTTAAGCATGGAACTTTATGTTTTTCCTCATAATCCTGGACTATCGGACCACCATTTTATTACGTTTGCAATTGCAACAAATAATCTGCTCAGACCCCAACCAAGGAACATCAAAAGTCGTGCCATAAATTCACAGACAACACAAAGAATCCTTGATGTCCTTCCAGATTTCCTCTGTCTACCCAAGGATGCCAGAGGACAGAAATCAGTTAACCACCTAACTGAGGAATTCAATTTAACCTTGCGCAATACCCTAGATGCAGTTGCACCCCTAAAAACCAAAAACATTTCTCATAAGAAACTAGCTCCCTGGTACACAGAAAATACCCGAGCTCTGAAGCAAGCTTCCAGAAAATTGGAACGGAAATGACGCCACACCAAACTGGAAGTCTTCCGACTAGCTTGGAAAGACAGTACCGTGCAGTATCAAAGAGCCCTTACTGCTGCTCGATCATCCTATTTTTCCAACTTTTTAATTGAGGAAAATAAGAACAATCCGAAATTCCTTTTTGATGTTGTCGCAAAGCTAACTAAAAAGCAGCATTCCCCAAGAGAGGATGGCTTTCACTTCAGCAGTGATAAATTCATTAACTTCTTTGAGGAAAAGATCCTAATTATTAGAAAGCTAATTACGGACTCCTCTTTAAATCTGCGTATTCCTTCAAAGCTCAGTTGTCCTGAGTCTGCACAACTCTGCCAGGACCTAGGATCAAGAGAGACGCTCAAGTGTTTTAGTACTGTATCTCTTGACACAATGATGAAAATAATCATGGCCTCTAAACCTTCAAGCTGCATACTGGACCCTATTCCAACTAAACTACTGAAAGAGCTGATTCCTGTGCTCGGCCCTCCTATGTTGAACATAATAAACGGCTCTCTATCCACCGGATGTGTACCAAACTCACTAAAGTAGCAGTAATAAAGCATCTCTTGAAAAAGCCAAACCTTGACCCAGAAAATATAAAAAACTATCGGCCTATATTGAATCTTCCATTCCTCTCAACAATTTTAGAAAAGGCTGTTGCGCAGCAACTCACTGCCTTCCTGAAGACAAACAATGTATACGAAATGCTTCAGTCTGGTTTTAGATACCATCATAGCATTGAGACTGCACTTGTGAAGGTGGTAAATGACCTTTAATGGCATAAGACCGAGGCTCTGCATCTGTCCTCGTGCTCCTAGACCTTAGTGCTGCTTTTGATATCATCGATCACCACATTCTTTTGGAGGGATTGGAAACCCAAATTGGTCTACACAGACAAGTTCTGGCCTGGTTTAGATCTTATCTGTCGGAAAGATATCAGTTTGTCTCTGTGAATGGTTTGTCCTCTGGCAAATCAATTGTAAATTTCGGTGTTCCTCAAGCTTCCGTTTTAGGACCACTATTCTTTTCACTATATATTTTACCTCTTGGGGATGTCATTCGAAAACATAATGTTAACTTTCACTGCTATGCGGATGACACACAGCTGTACATTTCAATGAAACATTGTGAAGCCCCAAAATTGCCCTAGCTAGAAGCATCTGTTTCAGACATAAGGAAGTGGATGGCTGCAAACTTTCTACTTTTAAACTCAGAGAAAACTGAGATGCTTGTTCTAGGTCCCAAGAAACAAAGAGATCTTCTGTTGAATCTGACAATTAATCTTAATGGTTGTACAGTCCTCTCAAATAAAACTGTGAAGGACTTCGGCGTTACTCTGGACCCTGATCTCTCTTTTGAAGAACATATCAAGACTATTTCAAAGACAGCTTTTTTCCATCTACGTAACATTGAAAAAATCAGAAACTTTCTGTCCAGAAATGATGCAGAAAAATTAATCAATGCTGTTGTTACTTCTGAACGACTTGATTAGTGTAGTGTTAGCTAGCTACATAGTTGTCTTTGCTGTCTTCGTATCCAAGATAATTGTGTAGTTTAGAGTGTGTAGTCTTAGAGTGATAATTGCGTAATTATCGTATTTCGTCGTCCTCCTATCTGCCCAGCAGCTAGCCAGCTAGCAAACGTTCACCGTCTACCGTAGCACTGTAGTAACTATCACACTCAACTGAATGACTTGATTAGTGTAGTGTTAGCTAGCTACATAGTTGTCTTTGCTGTCTTCGTATCCAAGATAATTGTGTAGTTTAGAGTGTGTAAGTCTTAGAGTGATTATCTTAATTTACCGAGGTTAGCTAGCCAGCTATTTGTCGTCCTTAACGTAGGAGTCACTCCTAGCTAGCCAACAGCTAGCCAACGTCTACTGAATAGAACTTTCGCATTCCGGTCGCATTCCGCTTCGCTCCACAGGTAGTATCACATTTTCATTTCATTTCATTACAGTCCCAACGGTGTGATTTGTTTGATCGTAGCTAGCTACATAGCTAGCTACATTTGTTTTGTTTCAAAGATAATTGTGTAGTCTAGAGCGATTTTCTAGGTTAGCTAGCCAGCTATTGTCGTTCTTTTAACGCAACGTAACGTAATCAACACTGCTAGCTAGCCAGCTAGCCCCCGAATAGCAGCATTGTAGAAACTTTACACTCAACGGAACGACTTGATTAGTGTAGTGTCAACAACGCAGCCACTGCCAGCTAGCCTACAAAGTCAACAACGCAGGGCACTGCCAGCTAGCCTACCTCAGCAGTACTGTATCATTTTAATCATTTTAGTCAATTAGATTCTTGCTACGTAAGCTTAACTTTCTGAACATTCGAGACGTGTAGTCCACTTGTCATTCCAATCTCCTTTGCATTAGCGTAGCCTCTTCTCTAGCCTGTCAACTATGTGTCTGTCTATCCCTGTTCTCTCCTCTCTGCACAGACCATACAAACGCTCCACACCGCGTGGCCGCGCACCTAATCTGGTGGTCCCAGCGCGCACGACCCACGTGGAGTTCCAGGTCTCCGGTAGCCTCTGGAACTGCCGATCTGCGGCCAACAAGGCAGAGTTCATCTCAGCCTATGCCGCCCTCCAGTCCCTCGACTTCTTGGCACTGACGGAAACATGGATCACCACAGACAACACCGCTACTCCTACTGCTCTCTCTCGTCCACCCACGTGTTCTCGCACACCCCGAGAGCTTCTGGTCAGCGGGGTGGTGGCACCGGGATCCTCATCTCTCCCAAGTGGTCATTCTCTCTTTCTCCCCTTACCCATCTGTCTATCGCCTCCTTTGAATTCCATGCTGTCACAGTTACCAGCCCTTTCAAGCTTAACATCCTTATCATTTATCGCCCTCCAGGTTCCCTCGGAGAGTTCATCAATGAGCTTGATGCCTTGATAAGCTCCTTTCCTGAGGACGGCTCACCTCTCACAGTTCTGGGCGACTTTAACCTCCCCACGTCTACCTTTGACTCATTCCTCTCTGCCTCCTTCTTTCCACTCCTCTCCTCTTTGACCTCACCCTCTCACCTTCCCCCCTACTCACAAGGCAGGCAATACGCTCGACCTCATCTTTACTAGATGCTGTTCTTCCACTAACCTCATTGCAACTCCCTCCAAGTCTCCGACCACTACCTTGTATCCTTTTCCCTCTCGCTCTCATCCAACACTTCCCACACTGCCCCTACTCGGATGGTATCGCGCCGTCCCAACCTTCGCTCTCTCCCCCGCTACTCTCTCCTCTTCCATCCTATCATCTCTTCCCTCTGCTCAAACCTTCTCCAACCTCCAATCTCCTGATTCTGCCTCCTCAACCCTCCTCTCCTCCCTTTCTGCATCCTTTGACTCTCTATGTCCCCTATCCTCCAGGCCGGCTCGGTCCTCCCCTCCCGCTCCGTGGCTCGACGACTCATTGCGAGCTCACAGAACAGGGCTCCGGGCAGCCGAGCGGAAATGGAGGAAAACTCGCCTCCCTGCGGACCTGGCATCCTTTCACTCCCTCCTCTCTACATTTTCCTCCTCTGTCTCTGCTGCTAAAGCCACTTTCTACCACTCTAAATTCCAAGCATCTGCCTCTAACCCTAGGAAGCTCTTTCCCACCTTCTCCTCCCTCCTGAATCCTCCTCCCCCTCCCCCTCCTCCCTCTCTGCCGATGACTTCGTCAACCATTTTGAAAAGAAGGTCGACGACATCCGATCCTTGTTTGCTAAGTCAAACGACACCGCTGGTTCTGCTCACACTGCCCTACCCTGTGCTCTGACCTCTTTCTCCCCTCTCTCTCCAGATGACATCTCGCGTCTTGTGACGGCCGGCCGCCCAACAACCTGCCCGCTTGACCCTATCCCCTCCTCTCTTTTCCAGACCATTTCCGGTGACCTTCTCCCTTACCTCACCTCGCTCATCAACTCATCCCTGACCGCTGGCTACGTCCCTCCCGTCTTCAAGAGAGCGAGAGTTGCACCCCTTCTGAAAAAACCTACACTCGATCCCTCCGATGTCAACAACTACAGACCAGTATCCCTTCTTTCTTTTCTCTCCAAAACTCTTGAACGTGCCGTCCTTGGCCAGCTCTCCCGCTATCTCTCTCAGAATGACCTTCTTGATCCAAATCAGTCAGGTTTCAAGACTAGTCATTCAACTGAGACTGCTCTTCTCTGTATCACGGAGGCACTCCGCACTGCTAAAGCTAACTCTCTCTCCTCTGCTCTCATCCTTCTAGACCTATCGGCTGCCTTCGATACTGTGAACCATCAGATCCTCCTCTCCACCCTCTCCGAGTTGGGCATCTCCGGCGCGGCCCATGCTTGGATTGCGTCCTACCTGACAGGTCGCTCCTACCAGGTGGTGTGGCGAGAATCTGTCTCCTCACCACGCGCTCTCACCACTGGTGTCCCCAGGGCTCTGTTCTAGGCCCTCTCCTATTCTCGCTATACACCAAGTCACTTGGCTCTGTCATAACCTCACATGGTCTCTCCTATCATTGCTATGCAGACGACACACAATTAATCTTCTCCTTTCCCCCCTCTGATGACCAGGTGGCGAATCGCATCTCTGCATGTCTGGCAGACATATCAGTGTGGATGACGGATCACCACCTCAAGCTGAACCTCGGCAAGACGGAGCTGCTCTTCCTCCCGGGGAAGGACTGCCCGTTCCATGATCTCGCCATCACGGTTGACAACTCCATCGTGTCCTCCTCCCAGAGCGCTAAGAACCTTGGCGTGATCCTGGACAACACCCTGTCGTTCTCAACTAACATCAAGGCGGTGGCCCGTTCCTGTAGGTTCATGCTCTACAACATCCGCAGAGTACGACCCTGCCTCACACAGGAAGCGGCGCAGGTCCTAATCCAGGCACTTGTCATCTCCCGTCTGGATTACTGCAACTCGCTGTTGGCTGGGCTCCCTGCCTGTGCCATTAAACCCTACAACTCATCCAGAACGCCGCAGCCCGTCTGGTGTTCAACCTTCCCAAGTTCTCTCACGTCACCCTGCTCCTCCGCTCTCTCCACTGGCTTCCAGTTGAAGCTCGCATCCGCTACAAGACCATGGTGCTTGCCTACGGAGCTGTGAGGGGAACGGCACCTCAGTACCTCCAGGCTCTGATCAGGCCCTACACCCAAACAAGGGCACTGCGTTCATCCACCTCTGGCCTGCTCGCCTCCCTACCACTGAGGAAGTACAGTTCCCGCTCAGCCCAGTCAAAACTGTTCGCTGCTCTGGCCCCCCAATGGTGGAACAAACTCCCTCACGACGCCAGGACAGCGGAGTCAATCACCACCTTCCGGAGACACCTGAAACCCCACCTCTTTAAGGAATACCTAGGATAGGATAAAGTAATCCTTCTCACCCCCTTAAAAGACTTAGATGCACTATTGTAAAGTGGCTGTTCCACTGGATGTCATAAGGTGAAAGCACCAATTTGTAAGTCGCTCTGGATAAGAGCGTCTGCTAAATGACTTAAATGTAATGTAAATGTAGGTTAGACTACTGCAATGCTCTACTTTCCGGCTACCCGGATAAAGTACTAAAACAACTTCAGTTAGTGCTAAATACGGCTGCTAGAATCCTGACTAGAACCATCAAATTTGATCATATTACTCCAGTGCTAGCCTCCCTACACTGGCTTCCTGTCAAGGCAAGGGCTGATTTCAAGGTTTTACTGCTAACCTACAAAGCATTACATGGGCTTGCTCCTACCTATCTCTCTGATTTGGTCCTGCCGAACATACCTACACGTACTCTACGGTCACAAGATGCAGGCCTCCTAATTGTCCATTGAATTTCTAAGCAAACAGCTGGAGGCAGTGCTTTCTCCTATAGAGCTCAATTTTTATGGAATGGTCTGCCTACCCATGTGAGAGACGCAAACTCGGTCTCAACCTTTAAGTCTTTATTGAAGACTCATCTCTTCAGTGGGTCATATGATTGAGTGTAGTCTGGCCCAGGAGTGTGAAGGTGAACGGAAAGGCTCTGGAGCAACGAACCGCCCTTGCTGTCTCTGCCTGGCAGGTTTCCCTCTTTCCACTGGGATTCTCTGCCTCTAACCATATTACAGGGGCTGAGTCACTGGCTTACTAGGGCTCTTTCATACCGTCCCTAGGAGGGGTGCGTCATTTGAGTGGGTTGAGTCACTGATGTGATCTTCCTGTCTGGGTTGGCGCCCTCCCTTGGGTTGTGCCGTGGCAGAGATCTTTGTGGGCTATACTCGGCCTTGTCTCAAGATGGTAAGTTGCTGGTTGAAGATATCCCTCTAGTGGTGTGGGGATTGTGCTTTGGCAAAGTGGGTGGGGTCATATCCTTCCTGTTTGGCCCTGTCCGGGGGTGTCCTCGGATGGGGCCACAGTGTCTCCTGACCCCTCGTGTCTCAGCCTCCAGGATATATGCTGCAGTAGTTTATGTGTCGGGGGGCTAGGGTCAGTTTGTTATATCTGGAGTACTTCTCCTGTCCTATCCGGTGTCCTGTGTGAATATAAGTATGCTCTCTCTAATTCTCTCTTTCTCTCTTTCTTTCTCTCTCTCGGAGGACCTGAGCCCTAGGACCATGCCTCAGGACTACCTGACATGATGACTCCTTGCTGTCCCCAGTCCACCTGGCCGTGCTGCTGCTCCAGTTTCAACTGTTCTGCCTGTGATTATTATTATTTGACCATGCTGTTCATTTATGAACATTTGAACATCTTGGCCATGTTCTGTTATAATCTCCACCTGGCACAGCCAGAAGAGGACTGGCCACCCCACATAGCCTGGTTCCTCTCTCGGTTTCTTCCTAGGTTTTAGCCTTTCTAGGGAGTTTTTCCTCGCCACCGTGCTTCTACACCTGTATTGCTTGCTGTTTGGGGTATTAGGCTGGGTTTCTGAACAGCACTTTGAGATATCAGCTGATGTGCGAAGGGCTATATAAATAAATTTGATTTGATTTAATTTAATTAATGCAACCGCTTTGTCAGATTTTTAAAAAAACTTTACGGAAAGAGCATAATCTGACAACGGCGCTCAGAGCACAAACCAGCCGAAATAAATATCTGCCATGTTGCGCAGTCTACATTAGTCATAAATAGCAATATAAATATTCACTTACCTTTGATGATCTTCATCATAATGCACTCCCAGGAATCGCAGTTCCACAATAAATGTTTGTTTTCTTCGATAATGTCCATCATTTATGTCCATTTATTTCCAAATAGTTTATTTTGTTAGGCCGTTTGGTAAACAAATCCAAAAGCGCGTTCAGGACCAGTCGGACGAAAGTTAAAAAAGTATTTTTTTTTTAAGTTAAAGAAGAAACTTTTCAAACTAAGTAAAGAATCAATCTCCAGGGTGTTTTTATCATGAATGTTCAATAATGTTCCAACCGGAGGATTTCATTGTCTGTAGAAAAGCAATGAAACGAGAGATTCCTCTCATGTAAAATGTGCGTGACTGAGAACGAGGCTGCTGGCAGACCCCTTAGTCAAACAGCTCCCATCCGGCTCCCCTTCACATGAGAAGCCTCAAACAACGTTATAAACACAGTTGACATCTAGTGGAAGCCTTAGGAAGTGCAACATAACCCATATCCCACTGTGAATTTGATAGGGGCTGAGTTCAAAAACTACAAACTTCCTGTTTGGATTTTTTTCTCAGGTTTTTGCCTGCCATATGAGTTCTGTTATACTCACAGACATCATTCAAACAGTTTTAGAAACTTCGTTGTTTTCTATCCAATACTAAAAATAATATGCATATATTAGCATCTGGGACTGAGGAGGCAGTTCATTCATCCAAAAGTGAAAATGTTGCCCCCTATCCCAAAGAAGTTTAGTGGTTGACCTTATACCATATCAGTTCCATTACCGCCAGTGGTGAAATATCCTCCTCCTGAACATGGTTACAGAGAGAGCAGAGGGCCAGGCACTGAACACTGGCACAACCCACATAATGGTCCAACCCCTCAGAGAATACATCCCTTCCATCGCATTAAAATCGACTTTCCAAGGCTCCCCTCCTGTACTGGGAGAGGAGAGTAGTGTATATGCTCGAGAGTAGAGACTGCACCACCAGGACAATGAGGGGTGATGAAGAGACAGAGAGAGAGGGGGAGGGAAAGGATAGATGGGAGTGAGAGTAGGGAGCATGGAGGGTGGGGAAGTTAGAGAGAAGATGTGTGATGGGAGAGGTGGCTGGTGGTTGTCTTGATGAAGAAGAGAGTTCCCTGCAATTGTCACCATGGGAGACAATGGTAGCTACAGCAGCAATCTCCTCAGACACAGGGATTTGATCATTTCAAAATTCAAAACCAAACCCCATTCCACATCCGCTTGTCCTTCCACTTGCTCGTGCTACACTGTCTGCCTTACTTAGAGCAGGTTGTGTGGAGGACAGACTCTCTCTCTCTCTCTCTCCCCGTCTCTCGATGTCTCTTTCCACCTACAGTATCTATCTCTCTCCCTCTCTCTCTTCTTCCCCCCCTCTAACTGTCTTTATCCTCTATCTCTTTTTCTCTATGCGAGAGAATCACAGGCCTTATAGGCAAACAGGCACCTATACCTCTACCGCTAAAGACATTTAAAACTAATTGAGGCTTCACCCACACCACTAATTGTGCACTTTGCCCACCGGCGAGGTGTGTGACGATAACTGGAGACTTGAAAAAGAGAGGGAGTAGAGAGAGATAAGTGGGGAAGAATGACACAATATGTTAATTGTTTTTCCCAGAACTGACAGGCTTAATAGAGGTCGGCGTGTATGTGCGAGGCTATGTGAAACCAGGGGATGGTCATGAAATCTTAACCCTCGGGTCTGTGGAACCCATTTTCAATGTTTTCTAAAATAAAAAGTTAAACAATAAAATATTTTTTCAACCTGAGACTCATTGGTCTTGGCTGATTTTCTGTGAAGAACGTGTAAAATAACACATTTTCATTAAGTGAACACTGTGTAACCCCCCTACACATTTATATTACATATGTGGTGTTCGGGTCGACTGGACCTGAGGTTAATAACAGTGTGGAAAAGTCTGTGTGTGGGTGAAAACAAGTAAAAATTCAACAAAAAGGTATGCTGAGTGCCTTCACTCTGTTTTCCTCCTTGAACATAGTACCAAGAACCTGTCTGTCTCCCTACCCGTTTGCCTGTCTCCCGCTTTTCTCACACTCCTTTCCCTTTGAAGTGTGTGAAACTACCGAATGTCTTGGGGGAACCTGTGCAGTTTTATTCCAATACATTATTCCCATACATTATTTCGATACGTTGTAAAATATTTAGTATTTTCCACACACTCTACCCCAGCCAGGTGCAAATTGGGGGAGGGACACAACAAAAAATTGCTTTACATGTGTGGCTCCTTATCACAATCAATCAGTATGGCAAAAATAATCTCTGCTTAAAGGCCCTTAGAAAATAACTTTTGCAGAGAGCAAAGCTAGTGTGGAAGGAGCGTCTTCCACTTTGGAAGATTAAGAATTTTCTGAATATGAGGATCATGTCTCTGTCAATTCGGAGTCTTACAGTGAGTTCGAAGAAGACGATGAGATTGACCCTCAGCCCCAGGACCAGCCCGTCACCAGCCAGCCCCAGGACCAGCCCGTCAGCAAGCAGCTCATGGACAAAAATCTGGATGTTAAAAAATTGTGAAATTGAATGGTCTTCTGGCCCAAGGAATGAGCCACCCCACATGACTGCCAATTTGATAAGGATGCAACCAGGGCCGACACAGATGGCGGTTACTCATGTGCAGGACATAAAGACTTCTTTTGAGCTGTTCATCCCAGACACTATCCTGAAAATCATTCTGGACTGCATTAATTTGGAGGTGATGTGTCTTTACTGTCATTAAATGTGAAGACTGTTATTTATCAAATCAAGTCTCTATGTGTAATTATTATTAGGTGATTAAACTAATCATGTAAACTTTAATTAACTAGGAAGTCGGGCAGCATGGAAAATTGAGATTACAAAGTTATAATTTTCAAAATATAAAAATATCTTATCAACTAGTCTTCTATGAATGAATTATTACATGTTATCAGTCTCATCTGAACGTCGTACAATTCTTGGTTATCTGCACAAACCCTAGCATACATTATCAATCAGCGATATACAAATTGGCTTAAAGAGTACATTTTCCGGCTGTGAGGTTTACATCTAAATATTATGAAACATATGTGATCAAACATGAAACTATTTGTGAAAAGATGTAATGTGAGTATGGATTTTCATATAAAGATTAACTAGTCAGTGGCCACAGCCCCATGAGCCCAGACATCACATTAGGCATCATGGAAACACCATTGTCTACTGAAATGTATAAAACCCACTCCTGATGAAATTCACACCAGACCATGCAAACCCCGGTGAAACTAAGGTTGCAAATTGTTGAATTTCTGAGACTAAAACATGCCAGGCGGTGCTGGTGTGTGAAGTGGTTAAAACTACAAATCTACTAAAGGACAAGACTATACCACGTGGAGCATTGGCTGGAGATGGTTCAAGTCAGACTACCGATCCCTACAGTATAAGAGCAAATCTTAGATGTATAATTCCTAGTCTGGAGCTAGAAATTACGTAAATCTAGAGAAGGAGAATACTGACAACCGCCGAAACATCAATTCTATGAGAACATATCTGAATGGTATTCTGAAGTATTCATTCTAACCGCCTGCAACCACGAAATACTTTGTGACCTCAATGAAAGTTAACCAGAGACTCTGATGAACACTACAGGATGATTGAGGACTCCAACAGAGAAGACAACGACGACATATGGGCGTAAATATATATACATTGCAATTATTCTCGAATGAGCGGCCATTTCAATTCATATAATTACAGACTGTGTGTAATGCATCCATTTTGTCTTTCCCGCTCTCTCAGTCCCACCTCTTTTCTTTGTCTACCAAGCCATCATATCGGTTTCGTCCGCTAGGGACTTTTCTTTGTATCAATGTATGAACTAAATGTGTGTGTTTTCATGTATTTCTGTGATTTGATTAGTTAGTTAGTAAATAAATAATTAACCTGTTATGGCTGCAATCCCGATATCGGGATCGATATGACATCTAACAGTGAAAATAGAGGGCGCCAAATTGAAAACACCGAAATCTCATAATTACAATTCCTAAAACTTACATGTGTCTTATATCATTTTGAAGCTATTCTTGTTGTTCCCACCAAAGTGTCCGATATAAAATAGTATTTTCAGCGAATGCACTACAAACGATTATGTTAGGTCACCAAACCACAAAAAGCACAGCCATTTTCTAGCTAAATATAGCATTCACAAATACCAGAAATAAAGATAAAATGAATCACTAACCTTGAATTATTTTCATCAGATGACACTCATAGGACTTCATGTTACACAATACATGCATGTTTTGTTTGATAAAGTTCATATTTATATAAAAAAAATCTGATTTTACATTGGCGTGTTAGATTCACTAGTTCCAAAAACATCAAGTGATTTTTCATAGCCACATCGTTTCAACAGAAATACTCATCATACATGTAGATGATAATACAAATTATACACATGGAATTATAGATATACATCTCCTTAAAACTTGTTGAGGATAGGGGGCAGTATTTTCACTTTGGATGAATTGCGTGCCCATAGTGAACTGCATCCTACTCTGTCCTAGATTGCTAATATATGCATATTATTATTACTATTGGATAGAAAACACTCGGAAGTTTCTAAAACTGTTTGAATTATGTCTGTGAGTATGGCAGGCAATCTTCCAAACAAGAAGTGAAATTCTGAATGTGAGTCAACTTTAACGTCATCGCCTCTTCCTTTCTCAACAAGATATGGATCTGGTAGCACTTCCTATGCCTTCCACTAGATGTCCTCATTCAGTAGAACATGGAATGGAGCTTTCGGTGTGAACTTTGACCGAATGGGAGGGGAAATAGTCACGGTCTTGGCAGAATGCAATTTCCCTGTGGCGCGTTTCTCTGTGGGTGCAACCGTCGTTCCATTTGGCTGCAGCTGAAAACGTAAGATCCGGTTGGAACGCTGTTGGATATATATGAAAATAACATCCTGAACATTGATTCTCTACTTAGTTTGACCAGTTTATTCGACCAGGAATATATATTTTGGAAGTTTTCGTGCGAGTTGGACCAGCGTCAGCTTTTGGGCGCGTGAGCTGAAAGTGCTAGCAAATGCAGTTAATTGGATACTAGTATTGGACATTATAGAACAAAACAACAATTTATTGTGGAACTAGGACTCCTTGCACTGCATTCTGATGAAAGATCATCAAAGGTAAGGGAATATTTATGATGTAATTTCGTATTTCTGTTGACTCCAACATGGCGGAGAAATACTTTTACGTCTGAGCGCTGTCTCAGATTATTGCATGGTAGGCTTTTTTCGTGATTTGTGGATATAAATATGCATATTATCGAACAAAACATAAATGCATTGTGTAACATTTCATATGAGTGTCATCTGATGAAGATTTTCAAAAGGTTAGTGATTCATTTTATCTCTAATCCTGCTTTTGGCTGGAAAAAATGGCTGCGTTTTTCGTTTGATTTTGTAGTGATCTAACATAAATATATGTTGTGTTTTCGCTGTAAAACATTTTAAAAATCAGACATGATGGGTAGATGAAAAATATGTTTATCTTCATTTGCTGTATTGGACTTGTTAATGTATGAAAGTTATATATTTCTAAAGAATATTTTTGAATTCCCTGCGCCACCTTTTCAGCTGAATGGGGGGTGGAGTTCCCCTCGGGGATCGCCTTGCCATAACAGGTTTTAATGCAACCGCTGTGTCAGATTTCAAAAAGTTTACGGAAAAAGCAACCCATGCAATAATCTGAGACGGAGCTCAGAACATTATCCAAATTAGCCGCCATGTTGGAGTCAACAGAAACCAGAAAATACATGATAAATGTTTCCTTACCTTTGATGAACTTCATCAGAATGCAGTCCTAGAAATCCCAGGTCCACAATAAATGCTTTATTTGTAAACAATTCCAAAGTCACAAAGCGCATCCACTATAACGTGACGAAATGTCCAAAAGTTCCGTAACAGTCAGTAGAAAAAAGTCAAACGATGTACTGAATCAGTCTTTAGAATGTTGTTTACATATATCTTGAATAACGTTCCAACCAGAGAATTAGAATGACTTCAGATGAGCGATGGAACGCAGGTCCTTCATCTGTGTGGTGACTATTTCCTGTGTCAATCGACCCCCCTTCACATTTGAGTCATCAGACAAAGTTCAATTGACTGCTGACATCTAGTGGAAGGCGTGGGAAATGACAACTCATCCATATCTCGCTGTAATTTCAATGAGACCTTGGTTGAAAACCTGCCACCTCCAGAAAGAAAAACAGGAAGTGGAATTTCTCAGGTTTTTCCTTGCATATTTGAGTTCAGTTATACTCACAGACTTAATTCAAACAGTTTTAGAAACTTCAGAGTGTTTTCTATCCAATACTAATAATACTATGCAAATATTAGCAACTATGACTGAGGAGCAGGCCGTTTGATATGGGCACCTTTCATCCAAGCCTCTCAATACTGCCCCTGCATCCATAAAAAGTTAAGAGTTACCATTGTGTGTTACCTGTCCTTCGTAAGATCACCAAATGAAACACACTTGTCATAAGTTTCCTTTAAGTGTCCATGGACCATTCCCAAATTCTCAAAAGTGGAAATATTGTTTAATTCTCCCATTTTCGGGATTTAGTAGTTTTGCCAAGTCTTTATTTGATCTCTCTAGCCTTTCTCGCGCAGACGTTCCGCTAGCGACCCACCTCAACAACATCCGGTGAAAGTACAGAGCGCCAAATTCAAAATACAGAAATAGTCATAATAAACATTCATAATAAAAACAAGTGTTATACATCGGCTTAAAGATGAACTTTTTGTTAATCAAACCGCTTTGTTAGATTTCAAAAAGGCTTTACTGCGAAAGCATACCATGCGATTATCTGAGGACAGCGCCCCGCTTACAAAGGCATAAAAACATTTTACAACCAAGTAAGGGAATAATACCCCCCTGAAATGGACAAAAATTAATGGGAACTTATTGGCACCGTACGAAACATATACAAAATGTACAATACCACTCAAATGGATGCCATTTAATTCAAAACTTATTGCAAATGTCATATTGCAAATGCCAAGTGTCACACAGCAAAAATCCAATAGATGGTGAGCACGCTCCACGGTTACTTTTCATATTGCAAATGCACATCAAGTAATTTGAAACATTTTTCAAAAACTTATCACCCCCTTAAAACCACTTAAGCTTAGGGCTTACTTTTTCGAACATTCTGTTAAAAATCGCGCAACATTTCAGCGCCCTGCTACTCATGCCAGGAATATAGTATATGCATATGATTAGTATGTGTGGATAGAAAACACTCAGACGTTTATAAAACTGGTTAAATCACGGCTGTGACTGTAACAGAACGTGCGTTTCATCGAAAAGTGCAGGAAAATCTGATCACTGAAAATGGAAAAATATATCCATGCGCGACATTAACCCATTGATAAAGGTGAACCACATTTAATGGGGCTGAGGTTGCAATACATACAGCTTCCACACGATGACAACAGTCTTGTCATTTGCCTACCTTTTGTTTCTTGGGTCAAAAAGACGCAAGGCATTGCCTTTCTTCCGGTCTCCGACCGGATATTTTGGTTGAGATTTACCCGAACATTATTTCCAGACGTAGAGCTATAGAATTTACATCGCCTCGTGATCAATTTGATCGCTTATTAACGTTTACTAATACCTAAAGTTGCATTACAAAAGTATTTCGAAGTGTTTTGTGAAAGTTTATCGTTGACTTTTTAAATTAAAAAAATGACGTTGCGTTATAAAATGATGTTTTTTTCCTTGATTACAGTCTTCATTGATTGATATCTAGGCTATATATGGACCGATTTAAACAAAAAAATACCCAATAGTGATGTTTATGGGACATCTAGGAGTGCCAACAAAGAAGATGGTCAAAGGTAATGAATGTTTTATATTTTATTGGTGCGTTTAGTGTAGCGCCGACTATGCTAATTATTTTGTTTACGTCCCCTGCGGGTCTTTTGGGGTGTTACATGCTATCAGATAATAGCTTCTCATGCTTTTGCCGAAAAGCATTTTAAAAATCTGACTTGTTGCCTGGATTCACAACGAGTGTAGCTTTAATTCACTACCCTGCATGTGTATTTTAATGAACGTTTGAGTTTTAACTAGTACTATTAGCATTTAGCGTAGCGCATTTGCATTTCCAGATGTCTAGATGGGACGCCTGCGTGTCAGGTAGGAGCAAGAGGTTAAAAAAGTGCTTCCTGGACCGCTTTTCAAAATTATTTCGATTTCCTTTCAATTATACATGTATAAGAACTGTATGAACATACTTTTGTCATATTTTATTGTCATTTTTTTACTTGTCCATAAAGCATATGTTTTGTCCATTTGCAATATGATTTCATAGGAAGTCAAAAGTCAAAGTCAAACGTCAGCAAACCATTGCCAAATGCCATAATAAATGTCCAAATGCAATATGAAAGTATTGAAAGTGCCAAAACAGGATGTTTTGTCCATTTGCAATATGATTTCATAGGAAGTCAAAAGTCAGTGACCACATTGCCAAATGCCATAAGAAATATCCAAATGCAATATGAAAGTATTGAAAGTGCCAAATCAGGATGTTATGTCCATTTGCCATGTATGATCATAGGAAGTTGGTTTCCAAACCCAAAAGTCAGTGAACCATGTCCAAATGTCATTCATACTGCCCAAATGATATATAGCACTATGTTAAGCCATCAATCAACCTAGATGGTCTATTTGTTATTTATGATGTGGGATTCTGTAGTTTTTTAACTATTTTTTGAAAAACTTCCAAAATGACTAGGGGCGGCCCACTATTGGATGGGCACGGGTTGGCACAGGAAGCTGAAAGTAAACACATATCCTGAAGGGGTTAGGCTCTTAAAGAATCATGAGATTAAAGTTTTTATGTTAAGAATTGACTGATCTACACAGGGTTGAATGCAGTGAGTTTCACAAACTGCAGGTTTGGAATCACAAAACACCTTTAGGATAAATTTAATCACTTCCGGTTGCGCCAGGAAGCTTATAATCAACACAAGTAGACCTCATAGTGGCCTGATGAATTTTCATCAAAGGCAGGATCATAAGGCATTCATAACCCACATAGGCTTCATTTAGGGGAGAGAAGTAATTGCAAACAGTTTGATGTAAACACCTTCTTTTCACTGTTAAGGGTTAATGCCACACGGTCAAGGTTAGGCTTGCACAGATCGGGAGGAACTCAGGAACATTCCAGAGGTCGAAATTGTGCTTCTAACCCTAACGGTTCTCCCGCTGAGTGCAGCGAACGTGAAAAAAAGTAGGCCCATAATGAAGCCTTTTTTTCACGTTTGCTGCACTCAGACCGAGCGATGCTTCGGTCAAGCGGGGCATCTCGTTAAACTCGGCACTGCCTAGAGATTATGGTAATGCCATTGCAGGCTCTGTGTGTCTTTAAGCCCCGCACTATGCCACTCCATCCTTGCTGTGTGTGAGTGTGTATGTGTGTGTGTGTGTGTGTGTGTGTGTGTGTGTGTGTGTGTGAGAGAGTTTTTTCTTTGACATCTATTGGGAGAAAATACCGATTTACAGTTCATAAGGGTTGCGTACTCACACATATGAGGTTTTGGAAAGATGTGACCTTTTATACCCTCGAAACAGCCTCTATGACCCCAATTTAAGGCACTTCCGGTTGACACAGGAAGCTGAAAGTGAACACATATCCTCCTTGGGGTAGACTCTTACAGAATTTTGAGTTATAAGTATTTACGTTAAGAACGGACTTATTTACAGAGGGTTGAATGATTGAGTGTTATTTCAGAAATATAAGAAAATCACAGAAACCACGTAGTGTTCCGAAACCCACCTTAACGGATTCGTCAGAACATACCGCATCTGGATCTGTAACTTTTTGGAACAAAAAAAAAAAAAAATCTTTGAACATCACCGATTGTACATTGTACGATTTCTCTTAAATTACGATAGATAAATGGCTGGTTCATTTTATCCTTACACCGTAGGTTCATGTACTTGATGTGAAGCGGTCAAATTAGCTCTCTATTTTCGTTTTTGACCTTCAATCACAGAAAAATGGCCTTAACTCAAAAGTGTTGCGGCCTCGACGCCATCTTGTTTCGGGGCTAACAGCCCATTAGTCCAAACCTATGCTCACCAAGTTTATCTTCAAAGTCTTTTCCATTTAGGAGAAATGGCCATGTCGTGATTGGTGATGTTTTTTACATTTGGAATAAGATTCCATTTGCCATCTGGTGGAATAAACCGGGACAGAGGAAAAATGACCAGAATTAGAAAATGTTATAAAACGGAAACCGAATGTCAGAGAGACTTCATTCAATAACTTCCCTGAAGATCTGGCCCCGCCGCCATTGGCGAATTTTAGAAACATTCGCGGACGTCTAGTAAGGGAGCGTACATTTGCAATATGGAGTCAATCATCGATCATACAGCAAATGACGAAAAGTGCCCTTCAGGTATGTAAAGGTATTACAAAAGTCAGAAATAGCGATAAAATTCATTACTTACCTTTGAAGATCTTCATATGGTTGCAGTCACAAGAATCCCAGCTACACAATAAATGTTTGCTTTGTTCGATAAAGTCCCTCTTTATATCCCAAAAACTCTGCTTTGTTGGTGCGTTTTGTTCAGTAATCCACTGGCTCAAATCGGTCAAAACCCGCAGACGAATACATCCTAATAGTACTGGTAAAGCTAGTCGAAACGTGTCAAACGATGTTTATAATTAATCCTCAGGTTGTCAATTGTCTAAATAATCGCTAATATTTCAACCGGACAATAGCATATTCAATAGAAAGGAAAACAACAAAGGGTGCACACTCGGTCACGAGCGCAAACCAGCTCTGCATTCTTCCTCAGTCCACTGACAAAATGGTTTCATTCTTCTTCATTTTTCAGAAAAAAAGCCTGAAACAATGTCTAAAGACTGTTGACATCTATTGGAAGCCATAGAAACTGCAATCTGGGTCCTAACCCATTAGATACTCTATAGGCATTCCATTGAAAATTCCCACATCAAAAAAAATCCCACTTCCGGGATGGATTTTCCTCAGGTTTTCGAATGCCATATCAGTTATGTTATACTTTAACAGTTTTGGAAACTTTAGAGTGTTTTCTATCCAAATATACCATGCATATCCTAGCTTCTGTGCCTGAGTAACATGTAGTTTACATTGGGCACCTCATTCATCCAAAATTCGAAATACTGCCCCCTACCCAAGAGAGGTTATCCTCTGCATAGTTGTTGATGAAGTTCACCACATGCTGTAAACTGTGCTTGCTTGGGCCAGCTCTCTTTTTGATGGGAGACATTAGACCATTCTCGTTGCATGACTGTTGGAGGGGAGTCAGGCGTGTTCTTCTGATGCTGAAAGGGAAAATCCATACGCAATTAAAAAATAAAAATAAATACGAATTGAACCCCTTATTTCTGGCACTAAACGTTCTTCACAATATAAACTCAGCAAAAAATGAAACATCCCTTTTTCAGGACCCTGTCTTTCAAAGATGTGTGGTCATTCTGTCTTTCTCCCCTTACCCATCTGTCTATCGCCTCCTTTGAATTCCATGCTGTCACAGTTACCAGCCCTTTCAAGCTTAACATCCTTATCATTTATCGCCCTCCAGGTTCCCTCGGAGAGTTCATCAATGAGCTTGATGCCTTGATAAGCTCCTTTCCTGAGGATGGCTCACCTCTCACAGTTCTGGGCGACTTTAACCTCCCCACGTCTACCTTTGACTCATTCCTCTCTGCCTCCTTCTTTCCACTCCTCTCCTCTTTTGACCTCACCCTCTCACCTTCCCCCTCTACTCACAAGGCAGGCAATACGCTCGACCTCATCTTTACTAGATGCTGTTCTTCCACTAACCTCACTGCAACTCCCCTCCAAGTCTCCGACCACTACCTTGTATCCTTTTCCCTCTTGCTCTCATCCAACACTTCCCACACTGCCCCTACTCGGATGGTATCGCGCCGTCCCAATCTTCGCTCTCTCTCCCCCGCTACTCTCTCTCCTCTTCCATCCTATCATCTCTTCCCTCTGCTCAAACCTTCTCCAACCTATCTCCTGATTCTGCCTCCTCAACCCTCCTCTCCTCCCTTTCTGCATCCCTTGATTCTCTATGTCCCCTATCCTCCAGGCCGGCTCGGTCCTCCCCTCCTGCTCCGTGGCTCACGACTCATTGCCTCACAGAACAGGGCTCCGGGCAGCCGAGCGGAAATGGAGGAAAACCGCCTCCCTGCGGACCTGGCATCCTTTCACTCCCTCCTCTCTACATTTTCCTCTTCTGTCTCTGCTGCTAAAGCCACTTTCTACCACTCTAAAGTCCAAGCATCTGCCTCTAACCCTAGGAAGCTCTTTGCCACCTTCTCCTCCCTCCTGAATCCTCCTCCCCTCCCCCTCCTCCTCTCTGCAGATGACTTAACCATTTTGAAAAGAAGGTCGACGACATCCGATCCTCGTTTGCTAAAAACGACACCGCTGGTTCTGCTCACACTGCCCTACCCTGTGCTCTGACCTCTTTCTCCCTCTCTCTCCAGATGAAATCTCGCGTCTTGTGACGGCCGGCCGCCCAACAACCTGCCCGCTTGACCCTATTCCCTCCTCTTCTCCAGACCATTTCGGAGACCTTCTCCCTTACCTCACCTCGCTCATCAACTCATCCCTGACCGCTGGCTGTCCCTTCTGTCTTCAAGAGAGTGAGAGTTGCACCCCTTCTGAAAAAACCTACACTCGATCCCTCCGATGTCAATGACAGACCAGTATCCCTTCTTTCTTTTTCTCTCCAAAACTCTTGAACGTGCCGTCCTTGGCCAGCTCTCCCGCTATCTCTCTCAGAATGACCTTCTTGATCCAAATCAGTCAGGTTTCAAGACTAGTCATTCAACTGAGACTGCTCTTCTCTGTATCACGGAGGCCCTCCGCACTGCTAAAGCTAACTCTCTCTCCTCTGCTCTCATCCTTCTAGACCTATCGGCTGCCTTCGATACTGTGAACCATCAGATCCTCCTCTCCACCCTCTCCGAGTTGGGCATCTCTGGCGCGGCCCACGCTTGGATTGCGTCCTACCTGACAGGTCGCTCCTACCAGGTGGCGTGGCGAGAATCTGTCTCCTCACCACGCGCTCTCATCACTGGCGTCCCCCAGGGCTCTGTTCTAGGCCCTCTCCTATTCTCACTATACACCAAGTCACTTGCCTCTGTCATAACCTCACATGGTCTCTCCTATCATTGCTATGCAGACGACACACAATTAATCTTCTCCTTTCCCCCTTCTGATGACCAGGTGGCGAATCGCATTCTGCATGTCTGGCAGACATATCAGTGTGGATGACGGATCACCACCTCAAGCTGAACCTCGGCAAGACGGAGCTGCTCTTCCTCCCGGGGAAGGACTGCCCGTTCCATGATCTCGCCATCACGGTTGACAACTCCATTGTGTCCTCCTCCCAGAGCGCTAAGAACCTTGGCGTGATCCTGGACAACACCCTGTCGTTCTCAACTAACATCAAGGCGGTGGCCCGTTCTTGTAGGTTCATGCTCTACACAATATCCGCAGAGATGCCCGACCCTGCCTCACACAGGAAGCAGCGCAGGTCCTAATCCAGGCACTTGTCATCTCCCGTCTGGATTACTGCAACTCACTGTTGGCTGGGCTCCCTGCCTGTGCCATTAAACCCCTACAACTCATCCAGAACGCGCAGCCCGTCTGGTGTTCAACCTTCCCAAGTTCTCTCACACCCCGCTCCTCCGCTCTCTCCACTGGCTTCCAGTTGATCTCGCATCCGCTACAAGACCATGGTGCTTGCCCACGGAGCTGTGAGGGGAACGGCACCTCAGTACCTCCAGGCTCTGATCAGGCCCTACACCCAAACAAGGGCACTGCGTTCATCCACCTCTGGCCTGCTGGCCTCCCTACCACTGAGGAAGTACAGTTCCCGTGCAGCCCAGTCAAAACTGTTCGCTGCTCTGGCCCCCCAATGGTGGAACAAACTCCCTCACGACGCCAGGACAGCGGAGTCAATCACCACCTTCCGGAGACACCTGAAACCCCACCTCTTTCAGGAATACCTAGGATAGGATAAAGTAATCCTTCTCACCCCCTTAAAAGATTTAGATGCACTATTGTAAAGTGGCTGTTCCACTGGATGTCTTAAGGTGAACGCACCAATTTGTAAGTCGCTCTGGATAAGAGCGTCTGCTAAATGACTTAAATGTAAATGTAAAGATAATTGGTAAAATTCCAAGTAACTTCACAGATCTTCATTGTAAAGGGTTTAAACACTGTTTCCCATGCTTGTTCAATGAACCTTAAACAATTAATGAACATGCACCTGTGTAACGGTCGTTAAAACCTGTCTACCCCCTACTTTTTCGAACATTCTGTTAAAAATCGCGCAACATTTCAGTGTCCTGCTACTCATGCCAGGAATATAGTATATGCATATGATTAGTATGTTTCTAAAACTGGTTAAATCACGGCTGTGACTATAACATAACGTGTGTTTCATCGAAAAGCGCAAGAAAAACTGAAAATATATCAATGCGCCACTTGCATGTATTGTCTATTGGAAAGCAAATTACATGGGGCTGAGATTGCAAGTCCTACAGCTTCCACACGATGTCGCCAGTCTTGTCAATTGCCTGGGCTTTGTTTCTTGGTCAAACGAGTGAGAGAGAGCCCATTCCTTCCGGTCTCCGACAGGATGTTTTGGATGAGAAATTTCCGAACATGATTTCAAGACGTGGAGCTATTGAATACACATCGCCCCGTGATCAATTTGATAGATTATTAACGTTTACTAATACCTAAAGTTAGATTACAAAAGTATTTCGAAGTGTTTTGTGAAAGTTTATTGTCGACTTTTTTAAGTTTAAAAAATGACGTTGCGTTTTAAAACTGTGTTTTTTCCTGGATCACACACTCTTCATAGATCGATATTTAGGGTATATATGGACCGATTTAATCGAAGAAAAAAAAACAATAGTGATGTTTATGGGACATCTAGGAGTGCCAACAAAGAAGATCGTCAAAGGTAATGAATGTTTTATATTTTATTTCTGCGTTTTGTGTAGCGCCGGCAATGCTAATTATTTTGTGTACGTCCCCTTCAGGTATTTCGGGGTGTTGCATGCTATCAGATAATAGCTTCTCATGCTTTCGCCGAAAAGCATTTTAAAAATCTGACTTGTTGGCTGGATTCACGAGTGTAGCTTTAATTCAGTACACTGCATGTGTGTTTTAATGAACATTTGAGTTTTAACGAGTGCTATTAGCATTTAGCGTAGAGCATTTGCATTTCCAGATGGCTAGATGGGACGCATGCGTGTCGGGTCGACTTAAGAGGTTAAGAAACTAACAGCTTACAGACAGTAGGCAATGAAAGTCACAGTTATGAAAACTTAGGACACTAAAGAGGCCTTTCGACTGACACCAAAACACCAAAAGAAAGATGCCCATGGTCCCTGCTCATCTGCGTGAAGTTGCCTTAGGCATACTGCAAGGAGGCATGAGGACCGCAGATGTGGCCAGGGCAATAAATTGCAATGTCTGTACTGTGAGGCGCCTAAGACAGCACTACAGGGAGACAGGATGGACAGCTGATCGTCCTCGCAGTGGCAGACCACGTGTAACAACACCTGCACAGGATTGGTACATCCGAACATTACACCTGCGTGACAGGTACAGGATTGCAACAAAAACTGCCCGAGTTACACCATGAACACATAATCCCTCCATCAGTGCTCAGACTGTCCGCAATAGGCTGAGAGAGGCTGGACTGAGGGCTTGTAGGCCTGTTGTAAGGCAAGTCCTCACCAGACATCACCGGCAACAACAACGCCTATGGGCAAAAATCTACCGTCGCTAGACCAGACAGGACTGTCAAAAATTGATCTTCACTGACGAGTCATGGTTTTGTCTCACCAGGAGTGATGGTCGGATTTGCGTTTATCGTCAAAGGAATGAGCGTTACACTGAGGCCTGTACCCTGGAGCTGGAGGAGGGTCCGTCATGGTCTGGGGCGGTGTGTCATCAGACTGAACTTGTCATTGCAGGCATCATCAGACTGAGCTTGTTGTCATTGCAGGCAATCTCCATGTTGTGCGTTTCAGGGAAAACAACCTCCTCCCTCATGTGGTACCCTTCCTGCAGGCTGATCCTGACATGACCCTCCAGCATGACAATGCCACCAGCCATACTGCACGTTCGTTACATGATTTCCTGCAAGACAGGAATGTCAGTGTTCTGCTATGGCCAGTGAAGAGCCCGGGTCTCAATCCCATTGAGCACGCCTGGGACCTGTTGGATCGGAGGGTGAGGGCTGGCGCCATTCTCCCCAGAAATGTCTGTGAACTTGCAGGTGCCTTGGTGGAAGAGTGGGGTAACATCTCAAAGCAAGAACTGGCAAATCTGGTGCAGGCCATGAGGAGGAGATGCACTGCAGTACTTAATGCAGCTGGTGGCCACACCAGATACTGACTGTTACTTTTGATTTTGACCAAAAAACATGAAGACATGGCTAAAGGTCAATCAGATTTGTGAACATAATCCCTAGCTGTGTATTTCCATGTTGTCCCCTTTCCATGTTGTCTGTTGTCTGTAGCTTGTGAGGTGTGGAAACACTTTGTTGCTACTATGGATTTTGTCTTGTTGCTTTTTATGCGGTCTTGCTTGTCCTATGTTGCTCTATGTGCGCTCACTGCTCATTGATTGTTTGTATTGTAATTGTTTTCAATAACCTGCCCTGGGACTGCATTTGAAAATTAGCCGGCTGGCTAAAACCGGCACTTTTACTGAAACGTTGACTAATGTGCACTGTCCCTGTAAAAATAACATGAACTCAAACCCTCCCTTTGTTCAGGGACACATTATTCCATGTCTGTTAGTCACATGTCTGTGGAACTTGTTCAGTTTATGTCTCAGTTGTTGAAACTTGTTCTGTTCATACAAATATTTACAAATGTTAAGTTTTCTGAAAATAAACGCATTTGACAGTAATGGGAACATTTATTTTTTTGCCAAGTTTACAACGGTGGTTCTAATCCTGAATGCTGATTGGTTCAATTTAGACTTCTGATCTCCACTATAAAAAGCATCTAGACATTATCTCACATTTTGGTCTAACGTTTAGTTTTCAACAGCAGAAAGTTGTATAAACCTTGGTGTCTGTCTCTCCGACATTTGCTAAATGTTTTCAATATTCAAATTTGATCTCCAGCTGTCCCATAGTAATGAATGTGTCAGGAATCAGGTTTGAGGCTGGTTTGAGAATCTAAAGCTATCTGTCCACCATACTTTACAGTGGAGATGAGGTTTTGATGTTGGTGTTTTGTACCTTTTATTCTCCACACATAGTGTTGTTGATTCCTTCCAAACAACTCAACTGTAGTTTCATCTGTCCACAGAATATTTTGCCAGTAGTGCTGTGGAAAATCCAGGTGCTCTTTTGCGAACCTCAGAAGTGCAGCAATGTTTTTTTTTTGGACAGCAATGGCTTCTTCCCGTGGTGTCCTCCCATGAACACCATTCTTGTTTGGTGTAGACTCGTCAACAGAGATGTTCGTGTGTCACAGAGATTTCTGTAAGTCTTTAGCTGACACTCTAGGATTCTTCTTAACCTCATTAAGCATTCTGCACTGTGCCCTTGCAGTCATCTTTATAGGATGTCCACTCCTAGGGAGAGTAGCAACAGTGCTGAACTTTCTCCATTTAAAGACAAATTGTCTTACCAAGGCTTTTATAGTACTTTTGTAACCATTTCCTGCTTTATGCAAGTCAACAATTCTTAATTTTAGGTCTTTTGAGATCTCTTTTCTTCAAGGCATGGTTCACGTCAGGCAATGCTTCTTGTGAATAGCAAACTCTATTTGTGTGAGTGTTTTTTATAGGGCAGGGCAGCTCTAACCAACATCTCCAATATCGTCTCATTGACTGGACTCAAGGTTAGCTGACACCAATTAGCTTTTGGAGAAGTCATTAGCCTAGGGGTTCGCATACTTTTCCTAACCTACACTGGGAATGTTTAAATTATGTATTCAATATAGACAATAAATACAATCATTTGTGTGTTATTAGTTTAAGCACACTGTGTTTGTCTATTGCTGTGACTTAGACGAAGATCCGATCAAATGTTATGACCAATTTATGCAGAAATCCAGGTAATTCCAAAGGGTTCACGTTCTTTTTCTTGCCACTGTACATCCATTCATTTTTTAAACTGGTACCGGGGGAACTTCAGACTAATCTTTTAAGGCTTAAGGGGGATCCTACAGAAAAACTGATATGTATGTGTCCGTGGGAGTCTCGCCTTTCCACAGAGGGAAATGTATAACCCAAAGAACTCAGAAGCTACAGAGGGTAGTTAGCAATTCATTTGTATCGACTTCAGACAAGTCTCAAGGCACTTTTGGGACCCCAATAAAAGGATTTATGAAATCTGTATTATTATTCTTTTTTATGACACTAAAGGCCATGTGAACTGAGATGTTTTGAATGCAACAAACATGTCTCTGTGACTAGCAAACATAGTCATGGGTGGTACTGGTAACTCTAAAATTCACTCAAAAGGCACCCTGGGAAATATGCAGATAAGGCTTAAAACCCTACAGCAGGGACATTAAATTCTGGTCTTGGAGGACCATTCAATTCTTGTCCTGGAGCGCCAGGATTTTTGCATGGTTCTTTAAAGAACCATCCCAAGGTGTTGAGAGACCCTAAATGTCTTCCCCTATGGCATCGCTCTAAAGAACTTACATCTTTATTTTTAAGCGTGTTCGATTGATTACCATTATATCTGATTATTTTTTATCACAGGGAAGCCAGAAACATGATATTCTCTAGAATTCTAAGGAGCTGTTGAACTAGCTAAAAAAACTACCAGGAATAATATCACTATGATACTCATTCCTTATCTCAATATACTGTATATTACACTATCTAACACCGAGTTACACCCAAGTGATCTCAGACATGCCCAAGTGATCTGAGACACCCAGCTGGTGATTGATGATAGAAGGATGTGGATGGAATGGGGCTTGATTCTGTTTGTCGCTTGGAGAATCACGTAACTTCGGAGCATGACCAACCCGCATCTCTCGGTCATGCTGGATGAGAAATTGAACAGATTTTTGAGGGACGTTGTTAAGATCCAAACAGAAACTTTTGCTACATTGTTTGTGTAACGCAATGACGACATCGGTAGTTTTATGCAATTCAAAGATTATGCAATTTAATTTTTTTACATATTCTATCTACAGTATAGGTACGTACATGAAGATTGCGATTTGTGTGACTTATCATATGTTATACAAAAGCAATATTGCATTTGGGTACTTCTAGACTAGATCATTCCTTGTCAATGGCACCCTATTCCTATTTTAGTAAGCTACTTTTGACCATGACCCTTAGGGCTGTGGTCAAAAAAGTATTGCACTATATAGGGAATAGGGTGCCAATTGGGACGTAACCAAGGGCAGTCATGCCAAAGGTGGCTTATTGACCTCTATGGCGAGTAGTTCTCTGGTAGGGTCAATCTTTTGATCAATCAGCCAATTATCCATCCAATCCAGGCTGTTCAGGCATAAAACTGCTCCACTTCAACACTCTGCAGACTTCATTATGCAGGACTTGATAGGTCAGATTGACTTTAGCTCTGTGAAAAAAAGATGTATTGGCTTAAATAGTAAGTGGTGGGGATTTTAGCTTGATTATCTAGATTAACTTAACATATAGGAGTCCTCTCGAAGTGGAACATATCTGTTTCTTCCTCCGGAAATATTAACTATTGATTCATAGTTGTGTATCTAGTTCAACTGTCATAATATTGAAGGATTAGTATATACATGTGGGCATATACTGTAAATAAAACACTCCTTTGTCCTTCATACAGCAGTACAGGAAAAAGGGAGAGAGATAGAGATTTGTATGCATGTGTACGGTGCGGGGGAAGGGGCGTATATGAGGTGAATGAAGAAATCCTTGACACCTATTGGTTGATTTAACAGAGTCCTGTTTGCAGATTGCGCAGAGGAAGATTAATTGATTGTGGGGAGAGAATAGACAGAGAAGGTCAGGCTGGGGTGGGGAGGCGACGGAGAGAGGGAGCCGGAGAGAGAGAAAAAGAGAGATGGCGAGAGAGGCTCCTCTCCTCTATTGGCAGTGGGGCCTGAAGGATGCAGTTCCTCTTGCCTGCCTGCCTGCCTGCCTGCCTGCGTATGTGGCTGACACCTGGTGCCTGGTATATGGCTACAGTACATCATTAAGTTGTAGACTCAACCCTGGGCTCCCGCTTAGAAAGTAAGAGGGAGGGGCTGGCCCTAGCTGACCCACTTCTATGCAACCTCCTTCAAACTTCATTATTTTTGTTATTGTTGATGTGATGGTGTGGAGCCGCAGACAGGGCTGGGGCTAGAGATGTGATGCCTCCCAAATGGTACCCTAGTACCTATTTAGTGCACTACTTTTGACCAGAGCCCGATCAATTCACTAAATAGGTACTAGGGTGCCTTTTGGGACGAAGACACAGTGTTGGTGTAGAGCAGCCAGGCCAGGTGGAGTGGTCGAGGTGAGGCTGTGATTGGTATATTGATTAAGGAGGAAGGGAATGAGCGGTGGTGGGTTTACTTTAATTAGATTGAGTCAGGATGAGAATGGCCGTAACTACACGAGGTGACAAAGGTCCGGAGCTAATATGAAAATAATAATAATAATAATAAAAATATATATTTTGTACACGATAAAGAAAATCAATTATGAGTCAACGTCTTAATATTTCTCCCAGCATTGATCAATGCTCAGAAGGTTTATATTCTTGATCTGACTGAGTTCTATTCGCACCTGCTTCTTTGCGAAAGAGTGGCATCATGAACAGTAGTTTGTTTGTTATGTTCGCCTGAGATTTGCCTTTATAGTAGCACAAAGGCTAACTCCACCCTGTTGCGGCACATGCCTAGGGCCTGAGACGGGATACTATCTACCCCAGCTAGCAATTGGCTCTGCTGACAGTGTGTTTGCGAGATGCTGGACAAAAGGCAATTTTAAAACCGTCCCGCACCCCCTACCGTGTCTACAGACATCCCCCAAACAAACAAAAAACTACTTTCGGAGAATGAGTGCACAACTGGTAAATAGTTGTATTACTTAGCCAGCTTGAAGGATGAAGTAAGAAGCTAACATTAAATGGAGCAAACCTCAGCAAAAACACAATACTAACTTATCATAATAACTTTGCCTTACAGAGAGTAGGCTACTGAGACAGACAGTGATGTGAAGCTCAGTGGTGTGGTTGTGGCAGGCTGCAATGCATGCAGGAGGAAACAGAGGGATTGACTGAGGGGAATGAACCTACAGCAGCCAAGGTGATAATGGCTAGGTTAATTTTTGCTCTCTCTCTATCGGCTGTCTTTGCTTTTATTTTTCAACAAATCTAATATCCAATTTCAGCCATCCATCCCGCGTTTCCAAGGGCGTCATCTCATTATTGATTGGAGGAAAGTGAAGAGACATGGACATTACCGCGTTGAAGGCCACAGAGGTGCTGAAGGAGATTCATGGGAGGGGCTTTCCCCATAATTCAGGCCCTGGACAAGTAGTTCATTTCCAATAGCGTTGGCATTTGAAGAAATCCTTGAGATGAATTTAAAGCAGGGGATGTAGACGGGTGGTTCTGGACCTTGCATAAACCTGGCAGGGAGTTCTGGGAGTTCCTTTAGTTATCTTTCAATTACTCTACCTACCGCTACCGTGGCAACAACACCCCAGGAGATGGCTCATATAGTCTAAACTGCAGTTAAAGGAGCAGTATAGATCAAATTAAAACAAACTGTAAAACTCCCAGAAATGCAAACATATGTATCAATTGCTTATGGTAGGTTTTAAAGGTGGTTAAGCTCAAAGGTAATATTTTCCATTCTCGATTGTCACATAAACAACTTCACTAGGCTGATGATTACTCTAGTTGAGTCTAGAGATTGGAATACATGACAGAACGACATTTTTGTGGGTGTGAAGCCAGCAGATCACTGCAATTTTCCCCTCTGTGTGTGACTGACCATTAACCCTTGTTTGGTGTTCATGTTTTTGTTATTCATCCACAACACTATTGGGTTTTTAAACAATACAGCCATATTAATTTACTTTAAAATACTTTATACTAAGATGTTGACGTATATCAATTACAAGCAATATAGACAGCATACATGGTTAATATTTGCCATTTTTTTTGTGTCATGCACAAAGTAGATGTCCTAACCGACTTGCCAAAACTATAGTTTGTTAACAAGAAATTTGTAGAGTGGTAGGAGAACTAGTTTTAATGATTCCAATCTAAGTGTATGTAAACTTCCGACTTACCACTATATATATATATATATATAGATACATACATGTCTAAGGTTTGGACACACCTACTCATTCAATGGTTTTTCTTTATTTAATTTTTTTTATATTGTAAAATTAAAGTGAAGACATCAAAACTATGAAGTAAGACAACCAAAAAATTGTGAAACAAATCAAATATATTTCATATTCGAGATTCTTCAAAATAGCCACCCTTTGCCTTGGTGACAACTTTGCACACTCTTGGCATTCTCTCAGCCAGCTTCAACTGGAATCATTTTCCAACAATCTTGATGGAGTTCCCACATATGCTGAGCACTTGTTGGCTTCTTTTCCTTCACTCTGCGGTCCAACTCATCCCAAACCATCTCAATTGGTTTGAGGTCGGGAGATTATGGAGGCCAGGTCATCTGATGCAGCACTCCATCACTCTCCTTCTTGGTCAAATACACTTTACACAGCCTGGATGTGTGTTTTGTCATTGTCCTGTTGAATAACAAATAACACATTTCCACTAAGCGGATGGCTTATCGCTGCAGAATGCTGTGTTAGCCATGATGGTTAAGTGTGCCTTGAATTCTAAATAATCACTGACAGTGTAACCTCAAAGCCGCCCACACCATCACACCTCCTCCTCCTTGCTGTGGGAATCACACATGTGGAGATCCTCCGTTCACCTACTCTGCATTTCAAAGACACTGCGGTTGGAACCAAAAATCTAAAATGTGGACTCATCAGACCAAAGGACAGATTTCAACCGGTCTAATGTCCATTGCTTGTGTTTCTTGGCAAAAGCAAGTCTCTTCTTATTTTTGGTTTCTTTTAGTAGTTGTTTCTTTGCAACAATTCGACCATGAAGGCCTGATCTATGCAGTCTCCTCAGAAAAGATGATGTTGAGATGTGTCTGTTACTTGAACTCTGTGAAAAATGTATTTGGGCTGCAGTATCTGAAGCTGGTAACTCTAATAAACTTACCCTATGCAGCAGAGGTAACTCAGGGTCTTCCTTTCCTATGGCAGTACTCATGAGAGCCAGTTTCATCATAGAGCTTTATGGTTTTTGCGAGTGCACAAAGTTCTTGACATTTTCTGGATTCATTTATGGTCATTTCTTATTGTAATGATGGACTGTGGTTTCTCCTTGCGTATTTGAGCTGTTCTTGCCTTAATATGGACTTGGTCTTTTACCAAATAGGGCTATCTTCTTTATACCCCACCCCCACCTTGTCACAACACAAATGATTGGCTAAAATGCATTAAGAAGGAAAGAAATTCCACAAATTCACTTTTAGAAGGTATAAATGTTAATTGAAATGCATTCCAGGTGACTACCTCATCAAATCCAATCAAATTTTCATATGCGCCGAATACAACAGTGCAATTTTTACTTAAAAGCCCTTTAAAAACTTCTTCAGTCTAGGCGTTCCACTAGCTGGACAACTTCCGTTGAAAGCGCGCATTCAAATAAATAACCATACAAAAAGATGGATATTAAACATTTAGGTGCATACAAGTGTCTTATATTGGTTCAAAGCTTAAATTATTGTTAATCTAACTGTACTGTCCAATTTACAGTAGGCTTTACAGCGAAAGCATGCCATGCAATTGTTTGAGGACGGTCCCCCATCAAAATATTTTTCCACCTGCAAAGGTTTCATAAATTCACAAATAGCGATAAATATTCACTTACTTTTTTGAAAAACTTCCTCTGATTTGTCATCCTAAGGGTCCCAGCTATAACCTGTAGTGTCATTTTGTGAGATAAAATCCTTCTTTATATCCCAAAAAGTCAGTTTAGTGTGCGCCATCGATTTGAGTAATCCACTCGTTCAACATGCCAAGATAGGAATCCGAATATCTACCCCTAAACTTTATTTCAAGTCAAAATATGTTTCTATATAATCTTCAGATGCCCTAAAATGTAATCAAACTACAAAATTTCATACGGAAAGAAGTATGTTCAATAGGAAACCAATATTAGCAGGCGTTGTCTTCATGGCGCGCGCACACACAAAGCTAGATTTAATTATTTCCCTATATGTTCCTTTGTAAGAGCATAGGCTCTCCAATTTTTTTTTATTTCTGGTTGGTTTTTCTTTTCTCCTCCCATATATATTGCGTTATAGTTTCTTATAGTCTCTACATTATGTTACATTTCTACAAACTTCAAAGTGTCCTCTTTCCAATAGTACCAATTATATGGAAATCCTGGCTTCAGAACCTGAGCAACAGGCAGTTTACTTTGGGCACATCAGTCAGGCGGAAATTGAGAAAAAAGGACCCTAGCCTGAAAAAGTTTTTAACAATGCAGTTTTAAGAAAAATAACTGTTAATTAAAAAATAGATAAATAAAAAATAAAAGTAACAAATAATTAAAGAGCAGCAGTAAAATAACAATAACGAGCCTATATACAAGGGGTACCGGTACCCCACACATGCGGAGATCATCCAATCACCTACTCAGCGTCTCACAAAGACACTGCGGTTGGAACCAAATATGCGGGGGCACTGGTTAGTTGAGGTAATATGTACATGTAGGTAGAGTTAAAGTGACTGTGCATAGATATTAAACAGACAGTAGCAGCAGCATAAAAGAGAGGGGGGGGGGGCAATGCAAATAGTCTGGGTAGCCATTTGTTTAAATGTTCAGGAGTCTTATGGCTTGGGGGAAGAAATTAGTCTTATGGCTTGGGGGAAGAAGGTGTTAAGAAGTCTTTTGGATCTAGGAACAGATCTAGGTACAGCAGAGAGAACAGTCTATGACTAGGATGGCTGGAGTCTTTGACAACTTTTAGGACCTTCCTCTGACACCACCTGGTATAGAGGTCCACGATGACAGAACCTTTGGCACCAGTGATGTACTGGGCCGTAAGCACTACCCTCTGTAGTGCCTTGCGGTTGGAGGCCGAGCAGTTGCCATACAAGACAGTGATGCAACCAGTCAGGATGCTCTCGATGGTGCAGCTGTAGAACTTTTTGAGGATCTGAGGACCTATGCCAAATCTTTTCAGTGTCCTGGGGGGGGTAGGCTTTGTCGTGCCATTTTCACGGCTGTCTTGGTGTGTTTGGACCATGATAGTATGTTGTTGATGTGGACACCAAGTAACTTGAAGCTCTCAACCTGCTCCACAACAGCCCATTCGATGAGAATGGGGGCGTGCTTGTTCCTCCTTTTCCTGTAGTCCACAATTATCTCCTTTGTCTTGATCACGTTGAGGGAGAGGTTGCTGTCCTGGCACCAGACTGACCTCCTCCCTATAGGCTGCCTCATTGTTGTTGCTGATCAGGCCTACCACTGTTGTGTCATCAGCAAACTAATGAAGGTGTTGGAGTCGTGCCTGGACATGCAGTCATGACTGAGCATGCACCCATGAGAGGCCCCCGTGTTGAGGAGCAGCGAGGTGGATGTGTTGTTACCTACCCTTCCCACATGGGGGCAGCCAGTCAGGAAGTCCAGGATCCAGCTGCAGAGGGAGGTGTTTAGTCCCATTGTCCTTTGCTTAGTGATGAGCTTTGAGGGCACTTTGGTGTTGAACACTGAGCTGTTGTCAATGAATAGCATTCTCACGTAGGTGATCCTTTTGTCCAGGTGGGAAGGGCAGTTTAGAGTGCAGTAGAGATTGCATCATCTGTGGATTTGTTGGGGCAGTATGCAAATTGGAGTGGGCCTAGGGTTTCTGGGGTAAATGTGTTGATGTGAGCCATGACCAGCATTTCAAAGCACTTCATAGCTACAGACGTGAGTGCTACGGGTCGGTAGTCATTTATAGTGGCTTGCGAAAGAAATCACTCCCCTTGGCATTTTTCCTATTTTGTTGCCTTACAACCTGGAATTTTAAAAGAAATTCAGGGGGTTTGTATCATTTGATTTACACAACATGCCTACCACGTTGAAGATGCAAAATATATTTTTTGGTGAAACAAACAAGAAATAAAACAAAAAAACAGAACTTGAGCGCGCATAACTATATGGAAAGAGAAGCCTGTTCAAAGCAACTAGTATTCCCTACTGTGGACTCGTACTTACTACTAGTACACTAGTAGAAGATACTTTCTAGATCTACCCTTTGCAGCAATTACAGCTGCAAGCCTCTTGGGGTATGTCTCTATAAGCTTGGCAAATCAACCACTTGGATTTTTGCCCATTATTCAAGGCGAAACTGCTCCAAGTCCTTCAACTTGGATGGGTTCCGCTGGTAAACAGCAATCTTTAAGTCATACCACAGATTCTAAATTGGATTGAGGTCTGGGCTTTGACTAGGCCAATCCAAGACATTTAAATGCTTCCCCTTAAACCACTCGAGTGCTGCTTTAGCAGTATGCTTAGGGTCATTGTCTTCCTGGAAGGTAAACCTCCATCCCAGTCTCAAATCTCTGGAAGACAAACAGGTTTCCCTCAAGAATTTCCCTGTATTTAGCAACATCCATCATTCCTTCAATTCTGACCAGTATCCCAGTCCCTGCCGATGAAAATCCCAGTCCCTGCCGATGGCGATCTCGGGGAGATGAAAGGTGTTGGGTTTGCTCCAGAAATAGAATTTTCCTTGATGGCCAAAAAGCTACATTTTAGTCTCATCTGACCAGAGTACCTTCTTCCATATGTTTGGGGAGTCTCCCACATGCCTTTTGGCAAACACCAAACGTGTTTGCTTATTTTATTCTTTAAGAAATTGCTTTTTTCTGGCAACTCTTCCGTAAAGGCCAGCTCTGTGGAGTGTACGGCTTAAAGTGGACACATACTTTAATTTCCACTGTGAAGCTTTGCAGCTTCTTTGGGGTTATCTTTGGTCCCTTTGTTGCCTCTCTGATTAATGCCCTCCTTGCCTGGTTTGTGAGTTTTGTTGGGTGGCTCTCTCTGGGCAGGTATGTTGTGGTCTCATATTCTTTCCATCTTTGAATAATGGATTTAATGGTGCTCTGTGGGATGTTCAAAGTTTAGGATATTTTTTTATAACCCAACCCTGATCTGGACTTCTCCCCAACTCTGTCCCTGACCTGTTTGGAGAGCTCCTTGATCTTTATGGTTGCTTGCTTGGTGGTGCACCTTGCTTAGTGGGGGTGCTCCTTGCTTAGTGGTGTTGCAGACTCTGTGGCCTTTCAGACCAGGTGTAAATATACTGGCATCATGTGACAGATCATGTGACACTTAGATTGCACACAGGTGGACTTTATTTAACTAATGATGTGACTTCTGAATGTAATTGATTGCACCAGATCTTATTTGGGGGCTTCCTAGCAAAGGGGGTGAATACATATGTAAGCACCACCGTTCCGTTTTTTTATTTTGTATAATTTTTAGATTTTTTTTTTCTCATTTCATTTCACCAATTTGTACTATTTTGTTTATGTCCATTACATGAAATCCAAATAAAAATCCATTTAAATTACAGGTTGTAATGTAACAAAATAAGAAAAATGCCAAGGGGGATGAATACTTTTGCAAGGCACTGTAGGCAGGTTACCTTAGTGTTCTTGGGCACAGGGACTATGGTTGTCTGCTTGAAACATGTTACTATTACAGACTCAGTCAGGGACAGGTTGAAAATGTCAGTGAAGACACTTGCCAGTTGCATGCTCATTGCTTGCTTGGAGTACACGTCTTGGTAATCCGTCTGGCACTGTGGCCTTGTGAATGTTGACTTGTTTACTCACAACTACGGAGAGCATGATCACATAGTCGTCCGGAACAGCTGATGCTCTCATGCAAGTTTCAGTGTTTCTTGCTTCAAAGCGGGCATAGAAGTAATTCAGCTTTTCTGGTAGGCTCGTGTCACTGGGCAGCTCGCGGCTGTGCTTCCCTTTGTAGTCTGTAATAGTTTGCCAGCCCTGCCACATCCGACGAGAGTCGGAGCCTGTGTAGTTTGATTCAATCTTAGTCCTGTATTGACGCTTTGCCTGTTTGATGGTTCATCGGAGGGCAAAGAGAGATTTCTTAAAGGCTTCCGGGTTAGAGTCCCGCTCCTTGAAAGTGGCAGTTCTACCCTTTAGCTCAGTGTTGCCTGTAATCCATGGCTTCTGGTTGGGGTATGTACATACAGTCATTGTGGGGACGAGGTCATCGATGCACTTATTGATGAAGCCAGTGACTGATGTGGTGTACTCCTCAATGCCATCGGAAGAATCCCAGAACATATTCCAGTCTGTGCTAGAGAACAGTCCTGTAGCTTAGCATCTGCTTCATCTGACAACTTTTTTATTGTCCGAGTCACTGGTGCTTCATGCTTTAGTTTCATGCTTGTAGACAGGAATCAGGAAGGTATAGTTATGGTCAGATTTGGCAAATTGAGGGTGAGGGAGAGCTTTGTACTCGTCTCTGTGTGTGAAGTAAAGGTTGTCTAGAGTTTTTTCCCCCTCTGGTTGCACAGTTAACATTCTGGTAGAAATTAGGTAAAACAGATTTTAGTTTCCCTGTATTGAAGTCCACGGCCACTAGGAGCAGCCCCTCTGAACTAGAGTTTTCCTGCTTGCTTATGGCCCTATACATCTCATTGAGTGAGGTCTTAGTGCCAGGATCGTTTTATGGTGGTAAATACACATCTACAAAGAATATAGATGAAAACTATCTTGGTAAATAGTGTGGTCTACAGGTTATCATGAGATACCTTACCTCAGGCGAGACTTCCTTAGATTTCATGCACCAGCTGTTGTTTACAAATATACATAGACCATCTCCCCTTGTCTTACCAGAGGCTGCTGGTAAAACCCGCTAGTTGTATGTTACTCATGTCGTAGTTCAGCCACGACTCTGTGAAACTTAAGATACTACAGTATATCCGTAGGATATACGTTCTCGTAGTTTGTCTATTTTATTATCCAATGATTGTATGTTGGCTAATAGGGCCGATGGTAGAAGCAGATTACCCACTCGCCGTTGGATCCTTACAAGGCACCCAGACCTACGTCCCCAATATATCTGTCTCTTTCTCCTGCAAATGATGGTGATGAAGGCCTTGTCGGGTTTCTGGAGTAAATCTGACTCGTTAAATAATGAATCTTCTTCCAAGTACGGGGTGAGTAATCGCTTTCCTGATATCTAGAAGCTCTTTTCAGTTATAAGAGACCGTGGCAGAAACATTATATATAAAATAAGTTACAGATAACGTGGAAAAAAACACAATAGCACAATTGGTTAGGGGACCATAAAACAGCAGCAATCTCCTCCGGCGCCATTATCATGAAGCTGGTTGAGAGAATGCCAAGAATGTGCCAAGAGTGTGCAAAGCTGTCATTAAATTATTTTTTTTGACTGGTACTGTATATAGTTTCCAGATCTTTCTTATATCTCTCAGATATAGGACAGACACTTCAGAACAAACTTCCTTTGGATTGTTTTGGGGGTACTATCTGTTGTTCCTTGTAGTAAATCTGTTATCCAATGAGTTAACACGGGCTAATGGTGGTAAGGCCAAATTCAATGTTTCATAATACAATACATTAAGAGGTCTTAAAATTCAAATAGCTAAATTATCCTTGGTTGTCACACCGTGATCTGTTTCACATGTCTTTGTGATTGTCTCCACCCCCCTTCAGGTGTCACCCATCTTCCCCAGTATCCCCTGTGTATTTATACCTGTGTTCTCTGTTGATCTGTGTTCTCTGTTGATCTGTTGCCAGTTCTCACCTCCTGCTTTTTCTAGTCTCTCTTTTCTTGCCCTCCTAGTTTTGACCCTTGCCTGTCCTGACTCTGAGCCCGCCTGCCTGACCACTCTGCCTGTCCCTGACCCTGCCTGCCGACCTGTACCATCCGGTACCGTTGCCCAACCTCTGTTTTTTTTTTTACCCCTGGCTGTCTCGACCTGTCTAGTAACTGCCCCTGTTGGAACATTAAACTATTGTTTATTAGAAGTGGTCTGCATCTGGGTCTTCCCTTCATACCTGATATTGGTATGACCTTCTTAAAACAATTCATATGTTAGCATAGTAGAAGCACTCTCCTCCTTTTTTCAGTGTCCTGTAATGTGAAATGCATGAAATGTAAAGATGCGATAGTACACAAACGTACCTTCCAGGCATTTCACAACCCACACCTTGTGTACTCTGTGTTGTGTAATTGCATACAATATTAGAAAATAATCTGCTATCTAGAACCTAAAATAATCATTCTGCTGTCCCCATAAGAGAACACTTTGAAGAAGCCTTTTTTGTTCCAGGTAGAACCCTTTTTGTTCCAGTTAGAACCCTTTAGGTGTCCATGTAGAAGCCTTTGTGGAAAGGGTTCAACCTGGAACCAAAAAAGTTTCTACCCCGAACCAAAAAGTGTTCTCCAATGAGGTCAGCCGAAGAACCCTTTTGGAAGATTTTCTGGAGTCTACCTGGTGGGTTAGCAAAGGGCAATTAGCACACCGATTTTAAGCCATAGTGCCAACTATGTCTCTCCACTGGAGCGCAATTTGCAGGTAATCATTGTAGTACTGTGAGTGAGTCAGCCCTTAATAATTTAATATTTCTTTCACTACTTAGAAGGTTCTGCTCTCTGAGCAGGCCTTCCTTACAAGAACTCGCAATAATAAGACCAACCCGGTCCAGAAACCTTTTCTATGAATACAACAATGCCAAAAATCACAAAAAGCAATGGTAAATAATCTGTCTCTACCAGTTGAAAAGGCATCCATATAGTTGAAAAGTAGGCATCCATATCGAAAACATCCATGAAGTCTTCTCTTGAAAAATATTACATTTCCTCAATGAATATTATGCCTAAGACTCCAGAGAGATTGCATACAGGAAAATGCCATGGTGATTCAGCAGGTGAGGATTGCCTTTGTTCTTTTAATGAGTATTTCACAGCAGCTAAGTAATGAATCCCCTTCTCTCCCTGTGCCATCCTTTCTTCACTCTTATGTATCACTGAGCTGTGATGTGGGCAGAATGTGACGGACACTGTGGCAACAGCTCTAATGCGCCCAAAATGGCACCCTGTTCCCTATTTTATCATGTTTACGTATCTTGCATTACTCATCTCATATGTATATACTATTCTACTGTATCTTAGTCCGTTCCGCTCTGACATCGCTCGTCCATACATATATAGTCTTAATTCATTCCTACTTAGATTTGTGTGTATTGGGTATATGTTGTGTAATTTCTTAGATATTACCTGTTAGATATTACTGCACTGCCGGAGCTAGAAGCACAAGCATTTCACTACACCCGCAATAACATCTGCTAATCACATGTATGTGACCATTAAAATGTGATTTGATTTTGATAATATGCCCCTTCTCTGAATGTCCGACTGTGACCCCCTCTTACCCTATGAAGTCCGGAGCCTGCTGGATTTCCAGTCTACCTGATAATTAATTGCAACTAAATGGTGTCCCAGGTCTAAATCAGTCCCTGATTAGAGGGCAATGATTAACAAATGCAGTGGAACTGGCTTCGAGGTCCTGAGTTTGAGGACTTAAGAGCACATAAAGTACCAGTCAAAAGTTTGGACACATCAACTCATTCAAGATTTTTTCTTTATTTGTACTATTTTCTACATTGTAGAATAAAAGTGAAGACATCAAAACTATGAAATAACACATATGAATCATGTAGTAACCAAAAATGTGTTAAAAAAAACCCAAATGTTTTAGATTCTTCAAAGTAGCCACCCTTTGCAGACTCTTGGCATTCTCTCATGTAGTAACCAAAATAGCCCTAATAGTGTACTGGTAAAACAGAGTGTACTATATAGGGTGCCATTTATGCTGCATTCCATGGTCCTTTTCTGAGCAGAGTGAGAGACAGTGAGATGAGATGGCAGGATAGTGGTATCAGATCACCGCATGGCAACTATACTGTCACCGCCGTATTGCCATCTCTCTGGCCATCCTCGATAAGATGACAGTCTCCCACAGGCATCATTAGGACACAGTACACATTGCCTTGCCTTCCACCCAATAAGCTTCACCACCTAATTTCCAGCTCTCTCTCTATCTCAGATCGCTTACCAACCAAATCTTCAATTACTCCCTCTATTCACCAAGCCCGCTACTGGAGCCATATCTCTATTTTATCCATGTCCTCTCTATCACATTCACATTTAAACCCTCTTATGCTTTGAATGATATGAGCATGTAACGCCCCAATAAAAAATAAAAAATAATAATAGTGTAGGAAGGAAGTTACAACATGGTGTCAGACTAGTCCTTAATACAGAGACAGAAGCTTTTCACTGTTCGTGGCAATAATTGGTACCCCACTGCAGAGCTACATGACAGGTTGTATAGGGGGGGGCTCAGGTACCTCCTCAAGAAGACATACTGTCTATGAGTCGAGATCTCAACATCTGTCTAGCATCATGCTGGTTGTGAATACTTTTATTTCTGTTTCCCAAATCTACCATTATGTTTGTGCATGTCTATGTATGTCTGTGTTATTGATGAATCATTTGTTTCTGAATATATATCCATAGTTTTGTTGGAACGGTTGGAAACCTTGCTTTTTTAAATTACTGTTTTATTAATTAGTAACCTGCTTCCTGTATAATATTTCATATGAGTTGGGCCATGAGTTTTTCCCAACCATGTGACTTGACCAAAGAATTCTTGAAAACCTATTTATAGTGTCGTAGTCATGTGTCATTGTCAGTGGAACCCTTGAGACTAACTGTTACTCCTCAGTGTGGTTTACACTTCAGATCTCTCCTCCTGAAAATCATACAAGCCTTTGGATGCTGTAAAAGGTGTCAAAGTGACCCATTGTTTATCCCCTCTTTAAGAAGATGGATGCAGTGCGGGGATAAAGATGCGTTATCACTGGTGTGAACAGGATAAATGACAACAGTAATCCTCAATAAAGAGTAATGCTGTATTGTGAGGGGAATTCTGGAAATGAGGGTACATTCCTTAAAACTTCTTAGGGATAGCCCCCTTTATTTTCAATTTTAGCCTAAAATGACATACCCAAGTCTAACTGCCTGTAGCTCAGGCCCTGAAGCAAGGATATGCATATTATTTGTACCATTTGAAAGGAAACACTTTGACATTTGTGGAAATGTAAAAGGAATGTAGGAGAATATAACACATTAGATCTAGTAAAATATTTATTTTTTTGTACCATCATCTTTCAAATGCAAGACAAAGGCCATAAATGTATTATTCCAGCCCAGGTGCAATTTACACTGGGCCAATTGTGCTCCGCCCTATGGGACTCCCAATCATGGCTGGATGTGATACAGCTTGAGAGTTAAATTAAAGTAGTTTGGAAACATCAAGACTCTTCCTAGAGTTGGCCGCCCGGCCAAACTGAGCAACCGTGGGAGAAATACCTAGGTCAGGGAGGTGACCAAGTTCCCCATATTCATTCTGACAGATCTCCAGAAGGACAACCATCTCTGCAGCACTTTACCAAACAAGCCTTTATGGTAGTGTGGCCAGATGGAGGTCACTCCTCAGTAAATGACAGATGACAGTCCTCTTGGAATTTGCCAGTCCTCTTGGCACATGACAGTCCTCTTGGAATTTGCCAAAAGGCACCTAAAGGACTCAAACCATGAGAAACAAGGTTCTCTGATCTGATGAAACCAAGATTGAACTCTTTGGCCTGAATGCCAAATGTCACGCCTGGAGGTAACCTGGCACCATCCCTACGGTGAAGCATGGTGGTGGCAGTGTCATGCTGTGGGGATGTTTTTCAGTGGTAGGGACTGCAAGACTAGACAGGATTGAGGGAAAGGTGAATGTAGCAAAGCATAGATAGATCCTTGATGAAAACCTGCTCCGGAATGCTCACGACCTCAGACTGGGGCAAAGGTTCAGCTTCCTACAGGACAACAACCCTAAGCACACAGCCAAAATAGCACAGGAGTGAGAGCCCAGACTTGAACATCTCTGGAGAGAGATGAAAATAGCTGTGCAGCGACACTCCCCATCCTACCTGACAGAGCTTGAGAGTATCTGCAGAGAAGAATGGGAGAAACTCCCCGAATACTGGTGTGCCAAGCTTGTAGCGTCATGTCCAAGAAGACTCGAAATATAAAAATATATGTATTTTGTACATAAATAAGCCGCACATGTCTATATAAAACACACCCACTGAATTTACAAAATATATGTATTTTGTACATAAATAAGCTATAAGCAGGTGCCTACCGGTACATTGAAACAAATGAACTTTACACAGCCTTTAAACGAAACACGGCTTGTAACAAAAATAAATAGGCTTTTAAACAAAACATGGCTTGTAACAATTTTTTTTTTTTAATTGCAGTAAACAGCCTACCAAGAAAGTCATTGGTCACTATCTTCCTCCTCCTGTGCACTGAAGTCAACTCCTTCGGTGTCGGAAGTGAATAGCCTCAGAATTGCATCATCCGATGTTGGATCGCTGCCCTCTTCAACACGCAGCAGTCCAGCCTTTCGAAACCCGTTGATGACAGTGGATTATTTTGACAATGCTCCACGCTGTCAGCAGCTCTATTTCCTTTTCCAACAGCCAGATCGATCGCCTTCAACTTGAAAGCTGCATCATATGCATTCTCCGTGTCTTTGCCATAATGAGGGTGACAAAATGACTACCGTAATCAGAATGATGGGAAGTTTGAGCACGCTCGATTTACGTCATATTTTGCTCCGTTTTTTGGCGGCATGAATCTTGTGAAAGTGGGAAAAATCCATAAATTAGCCGTGTCATTGTATAAACCGTGAGGTTCAAAAGCGTAGGAAAAGTAGCGGCTTATAGTCCGGAAATTACGGTATGTGGTATTGTTTGTAGATTGATGAGCGGAAAAAAAACATTTCCTTAATTTTACAATAAGGCTCTAATGTAACAAAATGGGGAAAAAGTGAATGGGTCTGACTACTTTCCAAGCGCACTGTATATTGCATTCCTTTTGACCATAACCCTATTGGCCATAGTCAAAAGTAATACACCATATAGGGAATAGAGTGCCATTTTGGACACAGGCTCTCTGTTCAAAGTGCGTAAATAAGCATCCAACATCTAACAGACAGGTAATTACTTCTTCTGGGACTGATTAATGTAAAAAAATATATATTGGTAATAATGTTTTGTCCCATGGCCAGTCTTCAGTTCATAGAATGTATGTGAATCTGTCCCAAATGGCACCCTATTCCCTATATAGTGCACTACATTTGACAAAAGCCATATGGTCCCTGGTCAAATGTAGTGCATCAAAAAGAATAGGGTGTCATGTGGGACTAAGACCATGCCACAGTCTTAATCAAGGTCAACTGCAGACTTTCTTGCAGCAGGGTTGAAGGAAATAAACTATTTTTTCCTGTTTTTTCTGTCTTCTTTCTCTCTCTTGTTATGCTGTCCTTACATGCCTGCCTTAGTAACTGTATGGTATTATCGTTGGCGTTGAGAAGGGCGAGGTTTTTGCACTACTTTTCAGAACACTTTCAATAACAGGTTAACTCGGGCAGAGTCTTTGTTGTGTGTGTTGTGTATAGCATGACAATAAAAAACATCTTCACAAAACTTTGTCACATTATTTTTTTTTGCACAAAATATTATGTCCCACAAATGGTCATATGATGGATCTTACATGTGAAGGAATGTTTCTCTGACACACACAAGCCTTTGGTTATAAAGTATAAACTCAGGAGAGGAGACATAGTCAGAGACCCCCAGACCACAAGACAACGAGAATTAAACTCAAAGCCTCATTTCGAGAAGTAGTCTCCCCCCACCCCACCTTACCCTCCCCCCTCCAGCCACACCATTGTTGTGTGATTAACTTCCAAGGAGCAGCAGGGGAGCCAACATTCCCATTACCCAGGTCTGATGGCAGGAACAAAATAACTTCTTAATCATCAATAACGACCAGGAGGAAAAGTGCTCAAGACCAGCTTGCCAGCCTCTGAAATGTGTGGTGTGCTGCCAGCATCTTAGGAGGAGTGTTGGTATGCTCTTATTTCACTAAAGCTACTCTCAACACACTCACTCATAGCAAGTGCTTGTCTCTCTTGTTGCTATAGTACTATGCAATACAAAGGCATGTTTTTATGAGAAGGCATGTGGAATATTGAATTTGTGTCATTCCTGTAGATGCCCATTTTGAATGGTTGGCCACTTATAGAAATGTTTTATTTTAGAAAAGCCTCATTCGCAATATTAAAAGGTTGTGGAAAAAGCTTCCTGCCGTTTAACCTCTTAGAACTCCTGCTCTATACTGCCCCTGTTGGAGAAAGTGCGTACCCATAGTAAACTGAAAATATTTTTACCCAAAATTGCTAATATATGCATATAAAAATTATTATTGAATAGAAAACACTCTAAAGTTTCTAAAACCGTTTAAATTATGTCTGTATGTAAAGCAGAACTCTCAGGAGAGCCATTCTCCCTAACACTCTGTCAACAATGGAAAAGTTGGGTCTACTTTGACGTCATCGCCAACACCCTTCCCAGGCAGCTACGGATCCAGGAACAGTCTCTATCAGTTCAGCGCGATGTCTGCTTTCAAATGGCGCATTCACTGTGAGAATCGCACGAGCCCTGCACCTTTGGCGCGCGAAATTCCGCGTGTCCCTCTCAAAACCGGGCACTCTATTGCTCGCATTAGCGCTGTCCTTTGTTCTACATGCTAAAAACATCATAAAGCTCGATTTTGCACATCGTTTTTACCAGTTTAATCGACATATAATATGTAAATTGGAAATTTTAATGCGCAGAGTGCTGGACCAGAAGTCATTTTTGATGCATTCCAGCTGAAGCTGTTAGCATATGCTAATACAGGGACACACAACGTGAAACCAAACGATGTATTGGGTAAGTATGACTCCTTCTACGTCTTCTGATGGAAGAACATCAAAGGTAAGGGAATATTTATGTGGTTATTTTGGGTTTCTGTGGACTCCAAACGTACTGCTAATATCTGAGCGCCGACTCCTAGTATAGCCAAGTGAACGATGTCTGTAACGTTAAAAATAAATGTAATACAGCGGTTGCATTAAGAAGAAGTGTATCTTTGTAAATATATGTAGAACATGTATATTTAGTCATGTTTATTGCTTGTTATCTGACGTTATCTGTCGGAGCTATCATCATTTCTCCTGACATTTGAGAAGCATGTTTTTTTTTTAAATGTTGTCAACCGAGATTTATGGATATTATATAGCATTTGAAAAATTAAAAAAAAATTAAATGTACTGTGTAACATGTAATATTACTGTCATCTGATGAAGATTTTCAAAAGGTTAGTGAATTATTTATTTTTTAATCCTACTTTTAAATTAAATTTTTTCTGGGACAAAATGGCCACCGCTTGCCTTTTATTTCGGTGGTGATCTAATATAAATATGTGCTATGCTATGAACAAATAAAACATAACATTCCATGACATATACTGACTGGGTGAATCCAAGTGAAAGCTATGATCCGTTATTGAATTCACTAGTTAAGAGTCCATACCCCAACAAATTGAGGCTGATCTGGGGGGGTGCAACTCAAAAAAAGGGGGTGCAACTCAATATTGGGAAGGCGTTCCTAATGTTTAGTCTACTCAGCGGAGAGCACTGAACATTCAAGGCTGTTTCAGGGTGCTCCACAGAGGATGATGGTTAAAAAATAAGTGACATTTCAGTGATTGATAATATATAAGTTGCAGTATGTGCAAATACTTATTTGTTGTCATAGACATCATAACATACAGAATAGTGTGTGATGTAACCATTGTCTATGCTTTTTACCTATGTACTACCTTTCCTCTTCCCTACCTGTGTGTCTGTGTGTGCACTTGAAATGAATATAGACCAGCTGTTCTGCAGTAACGTTGGCATAATGTCCAATGCTCAACTATGTTAGCTCCTATATTATATCCACACAACTCCCTTATTACCTGTACTCCCCATCCTAGTCTACAGACATGAGATATTATGCCAAGTCTATAGGCATTGCATGTATCCCTCTACTCACTGTCATTACATACCTAATATAAAAGACACACAGTTGTATAATCATCTACTGACTTAGTGGCAGTGAAACCCCTTTTCCTCAAGGTATCATTTCTGGAGTATGAATTGCAGGTGCTCAGAGCACTGGGAACTTCAGGTACTGGGAGTCTCTCTCTCTGCGCAGGATGCCTGTGGCCCTGGAGGCCCTCGTCAGATCCTGTCTCCTGATGCTGTGTGCATTCACTATTCCTAATGACCACCATAGAACACTACAGGAAACTTAGCTGCCACTGGAGTACAGTATGGAGGAAAGGATCACATCACACTGGTTCCAAATGGCACCCATAGGAATCTGGTTAGAAGTAGTACACTCCTTCGGGATAGGGTGCCATTTGGGACACATCCCAAAGATGTCCTGACACAGAGAAAGTGAAGAATGTACCAAAGAGGACTACACTGATAGCTACTACTTCAAATTCTAGAGTAAGTACAAAATAACCTTTGGCATTGTTGTGATAAACGTCCAAGGGTAGGTCAAAGGTAGTGACCCTCAGGGTTTTTAGAGATTGAATACTTGCTCTGTGTTGGATAATACACTAATACATGACCAAAAGTATGTGGGGACCCCTTCAGATCATTGTATGTGGCTATTTCAGCCACATCTGTTGTTGACAGGTGCATAATATTTATCACACTGCCATGCAATCTCCATAGACAAACACTGGCAGTAGAATGGCCTGAACTGAAGAGCTCAGTGACTTTCAATGTGGCACTGTCATACGATGCCACCTTTCTAACACCTTTCTAACAAGGGTGTTCGTCAAATTTCTGCTGGCCTGGTCAACTGTAACTGCTGTTATTGTGAAGTGAAATTGTCTAGGAACAACAACGGCTCAGCCGCTAAGTGGTAGGCCACACAAGCTCACAGAACGGGACCGTCGAGTTCTGAAGGCGTAAAGATTGTCTGTCCTCGGTTGCAACACTCACTACCGAGTTTCAAACTCCCTCTGGACAACAGGCCCTCCAATTTAACACACTGAACTCTGTCTGAGAAGTAGTTGGTGAACAAGGCGAGGCAGTCATTTGAGAAACCAAGGCTGTATAGTCTGCCGGTAAGAATGTGGTGATTGATAGCTGCACAGTATTGTCTCTTATCGATGGCGGTTATGATATCATTTAGGACATTGAGCGTGCTGAGGTGCACCCGTGAACAGCTTGGAAACCAGATTGCATAGCGGAGAAGGTACGGTGGGAATCGAAATGGTCGGTGATCTGTTTGTTAACTTGGCTTTCGAAGACCTTAGAAAGGCAGGGTAGGATAGATATAGGTCTGTAGCAGTTTGGGTCTAGAGTGTCTCCCCTTTGAAGAGGGGGATGACCGCGACAGTTTTCCAATCTTTGGGGATCTCAGAAGATACGAAAGAGAGGTTGAACAGGCTAGTAGTAGGGGTTGCAACAATTCCAGCGGATAATTTTAGAAAGAGAGGGTCCAGATTGTCTAGCCCGGGTGATTTGTAGGGGTCCAGATTTTGCAGCTCTTTCAGAAAATCAGATATCTGGATTTGGGTGAAGGAAAATGGGGGTGGCTTGGGAAAGTTGCTGTGGGGGGTGAGGGCTGTTGACCAGGGTAGGGCTAGCCAGGTGGAAAGCATGGCCAGCCGTAGGAAAACACTTTGCAGATTTATCGGTGGTATCAGTGTTCCCTAGCCTCAGTGCAGTGGACAGCTGGAAGGAGGTGCTCTTATTCTCCATGGACTTTACAGTGTCCCAGAACATTTTGGAGCTTCTGCTACAGGATGCAAATTTCTGTTTGAAAAAGCTAGCCTTTGCTTTCCTACCTGCCTGTGTATATTGGTTCCTAACTTCCCTGAAATGTTTCATATCGCAGGGGCTATTCGATGCTAGTGCAGTTCGCCACAGGGTGTTTTTGTGCTGGTCAATGGCAGTTAGGTCTGGAGTGAATCAAGGGCTATATCTGTTCCTGGTTCTACATCTTTTGAATGGGGCATGCTTATTTAAGATAGTGAGGAAAGCACTTTTAAATAATAACCAGGCATCCTCTACTGACGGAATGAGGTCAATATCCTTCCAGGATACCCAGAAAGGCCTGCTCTTTGAAGTGTTTTTTGGAGCGTTTGACAGGGATGAGGGGGGGTCGTTTGACCGCAGACCCATGACGGACGCAGGGAAAGAGGCAGTGATCGCTGAGATCCTGGTTGGAGACAGCAGAGGTGTATTTGGAGGGCAGGTTGGTTAGGATGATATCTATGAGGGTGCCTGTGTTTACAGCTTGGGGGTTGTACCTGGTAGGTTCATTGATAATTTGTGTGGGATTGAGGGCATCAAGCTTAGATTGTAGGATGGCCAGGGTGTTAAGCATGTCCCACTTTAGGTCACCTAGCAGCACGAGCTCTGAAGATAGATGGGGGACAATAAATTCACATATGGTGTCCAGGGCACAGCTCGGGGCAGACGGTGGTCTATAGCAAGTGGCAACGGTGAGAGACTTGTTCCTGGAAAGGTGGATTTTTAAAAGTAGAAGCTCAAATTATTTGGGCACAGACCTGGATAGTAAGACAGAGCTCTGCAGGCTATCTCTGCAGTAGATTGCCACTCTGCCCCCTTTGGCAGTTCTATCTTGTTGGAAAATGTTATAGTTAGGGATGGAAATGTCAGGGTTTTTGATGGTCTTCCTAAACCAGGATTCAGACACGGCTAGGACATCCGGGTTGGCAGAGTGTGCTAAAGCAGTGAATAAAACAAACTTAGGGAGGAGGCTTCTAATGTTAACATGCATGAAACCAAGGCTTTTACGGTTACATAAGTCAACAAATGAGAGCACCTGGGGAATGGGAGTGGAGCTAGGCATTGCAGGGCCTGGATTAAGATTTACATCGCCAGAGGAACAGAGGAGGAGTAGGATAAGGGTACGGCTAAAGGCTATAACAATTGGTCATCTAGTACGTTCGGAACAGAGAATAAAAGGAACAGGTTTCTGGGCACGGTAGAATAGATTCAAGGCATAATGTACAGACAAAGGTATGGTATTGTGGGAATACAGTGAAGGTAAACCTATGCATTGAGTGACGATGAGAGAGATATTGTCTCCAGAAACATAATTTAAACCAGGTGAGGTCACCTTATGTGTGGGAGGTGGATCTAAGGCGTATTCAGCAGGGCTAGAGGATCTACAGTGAAATAAAGCAATAATTACTAACCAAAACAGCAAAGGACAAGGCATATTGACATTAGGGAGAGGCATGCATAGCCGAGTGATCATAGGCATCCAGTGAGAAGCTCGGCGCGCCGGAGACACAGCGATTCAGACAGCAAGCTAGCAGAAGGACCTTAGAGGGACATTGCGACGGAAGAAATCTGTTGTAGCCCCCTTGTGCTGTTACATCGGCAGACACGTCGTCATGGATCAGCAGGGCTCTGTGTGGTAAAAGGGTTCAGGCCAATTGGCAAAATAAATATAGTGGCCAATGAATTTGTCTGATGGACTAATCTGGGTTTAGGGGATACCAGGAGAACCACTACCTGCCCCAATGCGTATCGCCAGCTGTAAAGTTTGGTGGAGAAGGAAAAATGGTCTAGGGCTGTTTATTATGGTTTATCATGGTTCTAGCCCCTTAATTACAGTGAAGGGAAATCTTAATGCTACAACATAAAATGACATTCTAGACGATTCTGTGCTTCCAACTTTGTGGCAACAGTTTAGGGAAGGCCCTTTCCTGTTTCAGCATGACAATGCCCCCGTGCACAAAGCGAGGCCCATGCAGAAATTGTTTGTTGAGATGTGTGTGGAAGAACTTGACTGGCCTGCACAGAGCCCTGATCTCAACCCCATCGAACACCTTTGGGATTAATTGGAATGCCGACTATGAGCCAGCCCTTATCGCCCAACGTCAGTGCCCAACCTCACTAATGTTCTTGCTGCTGAATGGAAGCAAGTCCTCTCATCAATGTTCCAACATCTAGTGGAAATCCTTCCAAGAAGAGTGGAGGCTGTTATAGCTGCAAAGGGGGTACCAACTCTATATTAATGCCCATGATTTGGTGAGATGTTCGACGAGCATATGTCCACATACTTTTTTGGAAGTTATAACTGGAGATAAGATGGTCCAGTTAGGGTGTCATTAACATCTTTGGACATTCATAACATTTCATTTTAGTCCATTTAATCACAGAAATTAATAGTCAAACTGTCACACATTCTACGTCCCAAATTGCACCCTATTCTGTATATAGTGCATTACCTTTGACCAGATCTCTATCGTGGGTGTGTTTTTGGGATGCAGACTGTGTGGGTATGATACTGATTTCACCTAAAAAAGTCATTCAACCCTAAGGTGACGCTCTTTGGAGGGCAGCAGTGTGATGTTACATCTGAACAAGTACCTCATCTTGAGGTTACATCTGTGACCTACTCACTTGTCTAGGCACAGGTAATAGCATGTAGAAAACTGGACAAGAGCTAATAGTTTACAAATGATGGTAATAAAATGGTCCTTTAAACCAAGTTTTTGTATTTTTAGGACAAGATAATGGTATTTGTTTGGATTATCAAATTAGAACATTAAAAGTTTCTCTGCCCTCTAATTAGATATCCATTTCCCATGGCTTTGTTAATAGGTAATGTATTATCTGTTCATAGGATGACACAATGTTTCAATATTTGGCAAACCATATTTCTTAATCCAAATAAGAGGGTAATGAGAGTTTTAAACTACATCAATTCAGCTTGAGTATACTTAATTACAATATTTAATGAAAATCATAATTTATGAATTGAGTATACTAACTCAGTAATGAATCACTTTCCATATACATTAGTGAACGTCAATTCCTTAATATTTAATGAATCCTGGATAATCCCAGAGCAATCAATTTAGATCAAAATTGCTTTTCTCCAAAGGTAGACAGAGAGCTTGTGGAGAGAGAGAGAGATGTTCAGCAAACTTGTCCACAGTAATACACCATAATGTTGCCTATTATTAAATGCAAGGGCTTTGTCAAACTGGATGGGAAATTACTTTATTTATTTTTAATTTTATTCTAATAATTCTTAAGAACCATTATGTGAGAGGGTTAGATTGGCAGGGCATGTTACTCTGTTTTTGGCATTGCATCATGAAAGAAACCTTGGTCCAGTAACAGCCTCAATCTGAAGGAAATTACATATTATCAAATCAAACTTTATTTATATAACACATTTCAGACACTAATGCAATGCAATGCACTTCACATGGATTTTTTTTTTACTACACAACAATCATAAGAGAAAAAAACACTAAAGAATAACAATAAAAACCGCAAGACTAAAAAAGCACCCTAAGGAACAGCAAAGCTAAAGGTGTATTTTAAGATCTATTTTAAATACTGTATGTTCACAGATTTGTAATGCTATTCCAGAGGCTGGGGGCAAAGGAAGTAAAGGCTGCCTCTCCATTCCTCTTGGTCCTAGGCTTTTGGATAGTTTAACAGCCAATGCCTGCGGACCTGAGGGACCTACTGTGTACATAACTCAAAAGGATGTCTGATATGTATTGGGTTGCACAAGAGTGGATTGCTTTAAAAACCAATAGAAGAATCTTCAAATTCATTCTAAAACTCACAGGCAGCCAGTGCAGAGACTTTAAAACCAGTGTCGTAATGTGAAGACTGTTATATTATCAAATCAATTCTCTAGGTGTAATTATTACGTGATTAAACTAATCACTTGAACACTAATAAACTAGGTTGGGCACCATTCATTTATTTTCAGGAAACTTAACATGCGTAAATATTTGTATGAACATAAAAGGACTCAACAACTGAGACATAAACTGAACAAGTTCCACAAACATGTGACTAACATAAATTGAATAATGTGTCCCTGAACAAAGGGGGGGTCAAAATCAAAAGTAACAGTCAGTATCTGGTGTGGCCACTAGCTGCATTAAGTAATGCACTGCATCTCCTCCTCATGGCCTGCACCAGATTTGCAAGTTCTTGCTGTGAGATGTTACCCCACTCTTCCATCAAGGCAACTGCAAGTTCCCGGATATTTCTGGGGGGAATGGCCCTAGCCCTCACCCTCCTGCTCAATGGGATAGAGATCTGGTCTCTTCCCTGGCCATGGCAGTACACTGATATTCCTGTCTTGCAGGAAATCACGCACAGAATGGGCAGTATGGCATTGTCATGCTGGGGGCTCTTGTCAGGATGAGCCTGCAGGAAGTGTACCACATGAGGGAGGAGGATGTGTTCCCTGTAACGCACAGCGTTGAGATTGCCTGCAATGACAACAAGCTCAGTCCGATGATGCTGTGACACACCGCCCCAGATCATGATAGACCCTCCACCTCCAAATCGATCCCGCTGCAGAGTACAGACCTCGGTGTAACGCTCATTCCTTTGACAATAAACGCAAATCCGACCATCACCCCTGGTGAGACAAAACTATGACTTGTCAGTGAAGAGCACATTTTGACAGTCCTCTCTGGTCCAGTGACGGTGGGTTTGTGCCCATAGGCGAAGTTGTTGCCGGTGATGTCTGGTGACTACCGGCCTTACAACAGGCCTACAAGCCCTCAGTCCAGCCTCTCTCAGCCTATTGCGGACAGTCTGAGCACTGATGGAGGGTTTGTGTGTTCATTGTGTAACTCTGGCAGTTGTTGTTGCTATCCTGTACCTGTCCCGCAGGTGTAATGTTCGGATGTACCGATCCAGTACAGGTGTTGTTACACGTGGTCTGCCACTGCGAGGATGATCAGCTGTCCGTCCTGTCTCCCTGTAGCGCTGTCTTAGGTGTCTCACAATACGATTCTTGCAGTTTATTGCCCTGGAGTCCTCATGCCTCCTTGCAGCATGCCTAAGGCACAATCACGCAGATGAGCAAGGGACCCTGGGCAGCTTTCTTTTGGTGTTTTTCAGAGTCAATAGAAAGGCGTTTTTGGTGTGCTAAGTTTTCATAACTGTGACCAGTTAAGCATTAGGGGACGCTATTAACATTTTTTGATGAAAAACGTTCCCGTTTTAAACAATATATTTTGTCACGAAAATATGCTCGACAAAGCTTTGGATAGAAAACACTCTGACGTTTCCAAAACTGCGAAGATATTGTCTGTGAGTGCAAAAGAACCGATGTTACAGGCGAAACCCAGATAAAAATCCAACCAGGAAGTGCCATATTTTTTTAAACTGCCTCATGCCAATGATTCCTTATATGGCTGTGAATGAGCTACGAATGAGGTTACGTTTTCCACGTATCCCCCAAGGTGTCTACAGCATTGTGAGGTCTTTTTACGCATTTCCATTGAAGAATAGCCGTAAGGGACCATATATAGCAAGTGGTCACATGGTGTCTCCCGCAGAAAATCTTGCGTAAAACACTGAGGTAGCCATTTTTCCAATCGCTTCTTATGAGAAACCAATTGCCTTGCCGGATATATTATCGAATATATATGTTAAAAACACCTTGAGGATGGATCCTAAACAACGTTTGCCGTGTTTCTGTCGATATTAAGGAGCTCATTTTGAAAAAAGTTTGGCGTTGTAGTAGTAGCATTTTCTGGTCGATTTCTCAGCCAAGCATGATGAACAAACAGGAGATATTTCACCTACAAAAATAATATTTTTGGAAAAAAGGTACATTTGCTAACTAACTGGGAGTCTCCTGAGTGAAAGCATCTGAAGTTCTTCAAAGGTAAATGATTTAATTTGGTTGCTTTTCTTATTTTCGTGCAAATGTTGCCTGCTGCCAGCAGAGCCTAGCATAGCATTATGCCATGATAAACTTACACAAATGCTTGTCTAGCGTTGGCTGTAACGCATATTTTGAAAATCTGAGATGACAGTGTGATTAAAACCTCTTAGGGATAGTCTCAAGTGGCCAATAGCCTCGGGAAATGCATAGCGCCAAATTCAAATAAAACGCGATAAAACTCAAACTTTCATTAAATCACACATGCAGGGTACTCAATTAAAGCTACACTCGTTGTGAATCGAGCCAACGTCAGATTTTAAAAATGCTTTTCGGCAAAAGCATGAGAAGCTAGTATCTGATAGCATGCACCCACCTGAACCAGTAAACAAATAAGCTAGCATAGCAGGCGCTACACAAAACGCTGAAATAAAATATAAAACATGCATTACCTTTGACGAGCTTCTTTGTTGGCACTCCAATATGTCCCATAAACATCACAATTGGTTATTTTTTTCGATTAATTCTGTCCATGTATACCCAAAATGTCCATTTATATAGCAGGTTTGATCCGAAAACACAACGTCACTACAAAACATTTCAAAAGTTGCCTATAAACTTTGCCAAAATATTTCAAACTACTTTTGTAATACAACTTTAGGTATTTTTAAACGTTAATAATCGATCAAACTGTAGACGCGGCAATCTGTATTCAATACAGCAAGTAAACAAAACATGGACAATTTTCCCTCTTGCGTAACTATCAACAGTGTAACGTTGTTCCAGGAAGTGCCTCTTCTTCGTTTCACCAATGATTAACTTCAACCTAATTCCAAAGACTGGTGACATCCTGTGGAAGTCGTAGGAACTGTAAAATGGACGCTATCTAATTTCCCTTGGCAAAGACAAATGAGGGAACGGTCAGAGGAATTTATTTTATTTTGAACAGTTTTTCCTTGGGGTTTTGCCTGCTACATAAGTTATGTTATAGTCACAGACATGATTGAACCAGTTTTAGAAACGTCAGAGTGTTTTCTATCCACACCTACTAATCATATGCATATAATATATTCCTGGCATGAGTAGCAGGAATTTGAAATTGTGCACGCTATTTATCCAAAAGTGGAAATGCTGCCCCCTATCTCTAAGTAGTTTTTAACAAAAGGCTAAGCTTGTGTTTGAATATATTTCATTTGCGATTTTCATGAATAGGAAAAGTTTCTAGGGGTATTTATGTCCGCTGCGTTATGCTAATTTGTTTGAGGCTATGATTTCGCTCCCGGATCCGGGATTGCTAGTCGCAAGAAGTTACCGTCTCTAAGCTGTTAGTGTCTTAATGACCGTTCCACAGGTGCATTTTCATTAATTGTTTATGGTTCATTGAACACACATGTGGACATTGTTTAAACCCTTTCAAATAAAGAGCTGTGAAGTTATTTTGATTTTTATGAATTATCTTTGAAAGACAGGGTCCTGAAAAAGGGAAGTTTCTTTTTTTGCTGAGTTTATTTCCCGAATTGAACTCTCTTCGGATATTTTCATATCTTAGCGATTACAGTTATTTATTAATGTATTACCTCATCAGTCATATTCTGAATGTCACAAACTCTTGGATATCTGCACGAACCCTAGCATAATCGATGAATCAGCAATGTACCATTTGGCTTAATTATCTATTTACTAACTAACTAAATAATCACACTGAAGTCCATAAACACACACAGGATAGGTTAGACGTTGGTTACTAACATGATACAATGAAAAGTCACTAGTGGACTAAACCGATATGATGGCTTGTTACACCAAATGAAAAGGAAGGGGCAGGTAAGAAAGAGTGGGAGAAAACACAAAGGACTGCACAATCGTACACACAACTGATAACTATGCTAATGAATATGCTAATACTTTGCACATGAAGAGTCACTGAATCGAAAATCATTTTAATTGACATATTTACGAGTGTAGGCCTTTGTTGTCTCTCTCTGTGATCGCTGGTACGTCTGCTGGAGAGCCAGTCGACAGAAAGTCTCTGGTTTGTCCACCAGTGATCAAAGTCTTTCGTAGTTGTAACTTGTTATAATGGATACGTCAGACGTACCAATGGTCGTTCGATAGGGAAATGTTCTTCAGAATGGATCTATCAGAGTACCATTCGGTCGTTCGATCAGTCACATTTACCAGACTAAAGTACTAAACAGCTACAGACTGAGTGTGTAGACTTTAGTTTTGTAGATTTCTTGTGGGGAGGATCCTCACATTCTCTGGTCTCTAGAGTAGTAGCCATTTCAACGTGGGGACCCCATCCCTGCGTTTTCTTGACTAAATGTACATTTTGGCGCAGTTTTTTAATACTGGAGTAGAAAAAGGGGCGTTTCATCATTCCCACGCAATGTCTGTGTTCAATTGGGGCGGGGCCACTGACTGATCATAAGTTACTATGAAAAACAATTCTCATTTAGAATACTAAAATCACATTATCTTTCCAAAAGTATTCTTATATTTAATAATTTATTTTATACATCATTCAGATGCAATCCCCAAAATTGAGAACTGTATACAAACAAAGATTTCATGATGTGAAATGAAACAAATTCGTCAGGATTGTTCTTTAAATACAGTATCCATGGACCATTCCAAATGTTTGGAATACAGAAATACTGTTTAATTATTCAGCCTTTTGAGGTTACCATACTGCAACGTCTCTCTGTGGTAACAAAGGTATTTAACTTCCATTTCTGAGAGTGGGGAGAGAGAGTTTTCCTGCAGGTATTTATGACCATCATAAAACTGTGGAGAGAGAGTGAGAGAGAGAGAGAGAGAGAGAGGGGGGGGCGCCTATGATCTTCCCCCCAAGGGCACGTTATGAAACCGGTGTAATGTGTGCTCTCTGTCTGGTCTTGGTCAGTACATGTGCTGCAGCATTTGGTATGTTTTGCAGTTGACCAATGGCTTTCTTGTGTAGACCAGACAGGAGAGCATTACAGTAGTCAAGCCTGCTTGTAATAAAAGCATGGAAAAGTCTCTCTGTATCAGCCTGAGATTGCTACGGTGCGGCCATTTCTATGTTCCTCAGATGAGGAACATTGACAGGGGATGTCATCACTGACTGTGCCTAATTGCTTAAGTCATTTTTATTTATCTTGCCCCATGGTCAATCCTGCATATTTTTGGTAAAATGCTTAAATCACTGTATCCCCTTCCTGCAGTCATATTACCAAATCACCCTCTGGTGACCTCATGGGTTTAATGTTATTTATATTTTATATATATTTATTTACATTTTCATAATTAATAAACATTATTTCCAATAACCCGCCGAAAATCCGATGTTTCTATATCAAATGGTTTTGTTATATTTCAGTCTTCTATGATGTACATAAAGTAGCAATATTGGAATGTAAATTCAACATTGAATGCATTTCACCATATCTGACATGGTACAGGTGTCTTAGTTTTTTAATCCCACGAACTGTATAGGGCCATAAGCAGACAAGAGGCCGGTGATTTTAATGCAGAAAAACTGAAATCTGTCTCACCTCATTTCTACCAGCATTTCACTATTGCAACTAGAGGCGAAAAAACTCTGGATCACCTTTTCTCCACACATAGAGACGCATGCAAAGCTCTCTCTCGCTCTCCATTTGGCAAATCTGACCATAACTCTATCCTCCTGATTCATGCTTAAAACTCAAACATGAAGTCCCAGTGACACGCTACATGCGGAAGTGGTCAGATGAAGTGGATGCTATGCTACAGGACTGTTTCACTAGCACAGACTGGAATACTGTATGTTCCGGAATGTCATTGAGGAGTTTACCACATCAGTCACTGGCTTAAATAATAAGTGCATTGACGATGTCGTCCCCACAGTGATTGTAAGTACATATCCCAACCAGAAGCTATGTATTACAGGCAACATCCGCACTGAGCTAAGGATAGAGCTGACACTTTCAAGGAGCTGGACACTAATTTGGACGCTTATAAGAAATCCTGCTATGCCCCGGGATGAACCATCAAACAGGCAAGAGTCAATACAGGACAAAGATCGAATCCTACTACACCAACTCTGATGCTCGTCGTATGTGGCAGGGCTTGCAAACTATCACAGATTACAAAGGGAAACCCAACCACGAGCTGCCCAGTGACGGGAGCCTACAAACCGATCTAAATGCCTTTAATACTCGATTCGAGGCTGACACTGAACCATGAATGAGAGCACCAACTGTTCCGGACGACTCTGTGGTCTCGCTCTCCGTAGCCGATGTCAGTAAGACCTTTAAACAGCTTAACATTCATAAGGCCACAGGGCCAGACGGATTAAGAGGATGCATACTCAGAGCATGGGCTGACCAGCTGGCAAGTGTCTTCACTGACATTTTCAACCTCTCCCTGATCCATTCTGTAACACCTACATGTTTCAAGCAGACCACCATAGTCTCTGTGCCCAAGAACGCCAAGGTAACCTGTCTATCCCCCTTAACATCACATCTGTAGCCATTAAATGTTTTGAAAGGCAGGCCCACATGGCTCACATCAAGACCATCATCCCAGACACCCTTGACCCACTCCAATTTGCATAATGCCGCAAAAGATCCACAAATGACGTAATCTCTATTCCACTCCACACTGCCCTTTCCCACCTGGACAAAAGTAACACCTATGTGAGAATGCTATTCATGACTACAGCTCAGTGTTCAACACCATAGTGCCCTTCAAACTCATCACTAAGCTTAGGACCCTGGAACTGAACACCTCCATCTGCAACTGGATCCTGGACTTCTTAACCGGCCACCCCCAGGTTGTGACGGTAGGCAACAACACATCCGCCATGCTGACCCTCAACACGGGGGCCCTCAGGGGTGTGCACTTAGTCCCCTCCTGCACTCCCTGTTCACCCATGACTGCATTGCCGTGCATGACTCTAACATCACCATTCAGTTTGCTGACAACACGATGGTGGTAGGCCTGATCACCGATGGCGATGAGAGAGCCTAGAGGAAGGAGGTCAGAGACCTGGCTGTGTGGTGCCATGACATCTCCCTCAGGACATCTCCCTCAATGTCAGCAAGAAAAAGGAGCTGATTGTGGGCTACATGAAATGGAGGGCCGAGCACGCCTCCATTCATATCGATGGGGCTGTAGTGGAGCGAGTTGAGAGCTTCAAGTTCCTCAATGTCCACATCACTAAGGACCTATCATGGTCCAAACACACCAACACAGTCGTGAAGAGGGTATGACAATGTCTCTTTCCCCTCAGGCAGCTGAAACTATTTGGCATGGGCCCTCAGATCCTCAAAACGTTATATAGCTGCACCACTGAGAGCATCTTGACTGGATGCATCACTGCTTGGTATGGCAACTGCTTGGCATTCGACTTAACTGGGGCTGAGCTCCCTGCCATCCTGGATCTCTATACCAGGTGGTGTCAGAGGAAGGCAAAAAAATTGTCAAAGACTCCAGCCACCCTAGTCAAAGAGTGTTTTCTCTGCTACCGCATGGCAAGCTGTACCAGAGTGCCAAGTTTGGGACCAAAAGGCTCCTGAACAGCATGTACACATACTGTTGTGTAAAATTGCAAAATTATGTTATAGTGCTTGTAAGATTATATTATAATCTTTGTATTGCATTAGAATAGTTGTTTTACTCTACAGAATAGAGTATTCTGTTAACTATTGTGTGTGTGTGTGTGTGTGTGTGTTCCACTGAGGATGGGCCTCTATGAGATAGCACTGACAGAGGAGATTTACGATGTCTTTGGGTAAAGAGCATTCCAGATAGTAAAGGTAATGTTTTTGTGCTGTACCGTACCAGAGTGAGACGGGTTCCAGTTTGGAGTAGGAGGGGGCCAGACACTCATATTTACAATGAGAACTGTTGACACAGCAGTAACTGTCTGCTATGTTTTATAGATAACTTGCATACAAATCTTAACCTTTGTGAACTGTTCCTAAGATCTGTGGTTTGTCATGTAAGTTGAGAGGGGTGTATCTTGGCTATAAAAGATCTTTGTACTTTTCTGTATTCACTTTTTCAATGGTTCATTAGAGATAGCGCATCATTGAAAGTCAAAAAGGGCTATTGCAAAGCTCTTAATAAAAATATGTAGTTTAAGTGTAACTCTGACTGGTGTGCAGTTTGTAAGTCTCCTCATTTGGTAAAGCAGAAAAATGCCACGACAATACACACATACGCATATTTACGCCACATACATATTCACACATATACTCAAGTTCAGACTCTTTCACACTCTTCACACACTTTCACTCTTTACATACGCTGCTCCACTAACTTATTATATATTCTGATTGCTAAGTCACTTTTACCCCTACCTACTTGTAGTTACGACTACCTCGTACCCATACACATCGACTCGGTGCCGGTACTTCTTGAATCTAGTCTTGTTAATGTATTGAGTTGCTATTTCCTTTTTTGTAAATTTTTCTTACTTTTAACTTTGCATTGTGGGTTAAGTGCTCGTAAGTACACATTTTATGGTAAAATGTACACTCGTTCTATTCTACGCATGTGACAAATACAATTTGATTTGAACTATTATTTCCCCCCCAAAACAACATTTTCAGATGTTTATGCACATAGTTAATGTTTGTTACTTCATTTAATTGGAAATGTCAACTTTATTGCATCAGCCTATTTACATAACGTGATTAACATCCCATTTTGTTTTGATCATTGTGTCACTCATTTAAATGTGCATCATAAGTGTGTCAATTTACTTTACAAGGACACCCTTCCTTCCCCCTACCTACTGAGGCCAAGATTAGTTTTCATAGGTTACTCAAGACAAGAAATAAGAAAAAGTTGTTCAAAAAAGTTCTGTGTCTAGACATTTCTAATGATGATTAGATCAATAAAGCAAAAAAAAAAAGATACTACCAGTATTTTTTTATTATGCATAATCCTTCAAAAAATGTTTTAGCTATGTCAGCCTTGAGGGTTCATTGAGTTTGAGCTTAGTGGGGAACTAATCCTTAGAGGAGTTTTTAAATTAGTTATTTTCCTTTTGAGTTTTTATGTTAGGGATAAGTTTAACAAGCTTCATAGCATAATATGTATGTACTGTATGTATGTCTGTATGGATGGATGGATGTACTGTACAATTAATTAATGGCTTCTTCATTAAAACAACACATTCATTTGACCGACTTTTACTTGACTGCAGATTATATCAAAGGACATGTATTTGTTACAACCCTGTAATGAGCGGAACACTAACCATGAACCAGTTAGGCCTCCCCACAGTAACATGTCTGTCATTGATTAGGAAACAACTAACGACATTGGAAGAGGACTAATAGCAAAGGCCAGGCTCACTGTTACAATCTCTAGTTCTGCAGCTGAGCATCTGAAGTACTCTGGTCTTGTTACTGGGATTTCACAGGTTCGAGAAAATGTGAATTAAGATCCTGATTAAGTACTCTTTTGTTTTAGTGAAATTGAATACAGTAGGCAACATTAATAATGTAATGAATATGATGAGAGACAGAATGCTGGTTTCAAGTGCAGGGTGCAGGTGTTTATTAGCAAAGGACCACAGGTGGAGGCAGGTAGCTGGGTCCAGGTACAGGCAGAAGGTCATACACAGGGACTCCAAAAAGGTAACAGTACAGGCAGGGAAAGGGCTAATGATGTAATCCGGCAGATCAGGCAAGAGGTTGACAACAGGAAATCTGATACAGGCAGGGAATAGGCAAAAAGGTGTTGTTAGTGAGGATGGCCAAAAACTATGATACACAGGAGGACTAATACAGAAATAAACAGAGCTCCGAAAAGACTGTGTAACAAAAGAAACAATACCTCACAATGATGGGGTACAAAGAACTGAACTAAATAATGTGTGTAAATGACAAACAGGTGTGTGAACAGGTGATCAAAATTCAGGTGATTGGGATCTGGAGAGTAAGCTGCGCTCAGGCGATCTATGTGTTTGAGAGTGTGACTTGGAAGGAGACATTACAAATAAGTGATGAAAGTTCACATAGGGTGACTAACTACACTGAACCAAAATATAAATGCAACATGCAACAATTTTTTTTTTAAATGAGTTACAGTTCATCAAAGGAAATCATTCAATTTAAATAAATTCATTAGGCCCCAATCTATGGATTTCACATGACTGGGAATACAAATGGATGAATAGGCAATAACTGTGCACCTTACTTCACAACTGAATTTAAATTAGGCCTAACTGAATGATAAGGAGGGTGAAGTGGTTGATTTAATTTAGAAAGACAATAGTGTAATGATCAGTTTGTGTTATGCCTATTTATCAGCAGCCAATAATTTGATTGTGAGCCTTGAAGGTTGATATCATTCTCTTTTACATTTTAATTTGTGAGAAGAAGCTGTTATGGGACTGTTGTATTTACTCTAACTCTGTTACTAATCAACTTTATTGGAAGGGAAACGAAAACATGTTACTGTAGCTACGTGAGGTAACCAAGACACAAAAATACAAAACTGAAGTTACATCGGATTAAAAGTAATGTGTATGGTACTACATTAACTAACACACATGCTATCTGTTGTTACAATCATTACCAAGCCACGATATAATTTGAAATCAATGTTTTCATGAAACAATTAACTGTGTTTTACAGAAAATGAGGAAATGTTCTTACTGTATGTCCACACAATTAACCTACTTCACCCACACTGCACAAATATACTCACTCACTCTTTTCTATTTTTACCAATGACATGCCACAAGCATTAAACAAAGCATGTGTGTCCATGTATGCTGATGATTCAACTATAAGTCACTGAAACCCTTAACAAAGAGCTGCAGTCTGTTTTGGAATGGGTGGCCAGTAATAAACTGGTCCTGAACATCTCTAAAACTAAGAGCATTGTATTTGGTACAAATCATTCTCTAAGTTCTAGACCTCAGTTGAATCTGGTGATGCATGGTGTGGAGAGTTCAACAAGTTGAGGAGACTAAATTACTTGGTGTTACATAACAGGCTGACCATGCCGCTCACGCTCACGCACGCGTAACAAAATTAATTTAGAAATCTATGTTATTCAATTACTGCACCCACACTGCTTACGCGCGCCAACGAGCGTCTGTGTTGCCAAGGGCTAAAATAGAAATCAGTTCTATTTCTGACGCAGATCGCGCTGCAAGTTATGCCTCTCCCATCTCATCATTAGTTTATAGAAGCAGGTACCCACGTGCCATCTCCTCATTGGTTATACCCATTTCAGTGACTGAAAGACGAACAAGGTCAGTGGCGGTAATGCACCTAATTTATGAAAGTTGCCAATCGCAATATAAAGTCAAGAGAGGAAAAAGCCTGGAAGGAAGAGAGATGACTAGAAATTATTTTTATGTGTGGAGTAATTGGAAGAGTAGAGGACCTTGTGCATTTCAGGTAAAATAACATCTCCATGTTTATATCCCAGGACAAATTAGCTTGCAACAGCAAGCTAGCTAAATAGGACAAATTAGCTAGCAAGTGCAAGCTAACTAGCCATAAATGTCTAATGCTTTTCGACCTGTCCCCAAATTAATAGTTTGTTTTGATATTTTAACCTGCGTGTCGTGATCGCGTTTGGTGTGTGGGGACAAAATACATTTATGCACGATGGCGCACGATGGTGCACGCGCGCAGACGGTTTGTGTTCCATGTTAGATTGTAAATTGTAATGGTCAAAACATATAGATTCTATGGTTGTAAAGATGAGGAGAGGTCTGTCCATAATAAAGAGATGCTATGCTATTTTGACACAACACTTCAAAAAGCAAGTTCTGCAGGCTCTAGTTTAGTCTAATCTTGATTATTGTCCAGTCAGTGGTCGAGTGCTGCAAGGAAAGACATAGTTAAGCTGCAGCTGGCCCAGAACGGAGCGGCAGGTCTTGCTCTTCATTGTAATCAGAGGGCTGATATAAATACTCTGCATGCCAGTCTCTCTTGTCTAAGAGTTGGAGTGACTGACTTCATCAATTATTTTTTATAAGAAACATAAATGTGTTGAAAATCACAAATGTGCATAGTCAATTTACATACAGCTCTCACACACACTTACCCCACCAGACATGTAACCAGGGTTATTTTCACAGTCCCCATGAAAGTGTACAGTACTATATACAGCAATTATTGCATGGAACTCCATTCCATCTCATATTGCTCAAATGAACAGCAAACCTGGTAAAAAAAAAAAATCAAGCAGCACCTCATGGCATAACACCTCGACCTTATTTGACCTAGATCAGGTATTCCAAAACTGGGGTACGTGCAATGCCATCAGGGGTACGCCAAATAAAAATGTGATTCACATAAAAAAAAAAAATGATATCTATAAAAATCTTCACATTTTCAAACCACAGAGACACATACCAGCTCTACCGGTAGTGCTGCTACTACCAGCAGTACTACACCTGCACCTGTCGACGACACAAGTTGTTCTGCTTCCATGAGCACATCCAATGCTAGCATCAGTAATTCTACATTTGTTGTTAGCCCAGCTAGCATGGACACTGACAGTTGTGAATATGATGCAGCCGAAGAGCTAATGACCCTTTAACCGGGAAAGCACCGAACAACAGACAGGGACGTTAGACCATCGAAGAGGCACAAATATTATGAGAACTATTGATTTGGGGTTCACTTATATTGGGAGTAGTGCCTTTCCTCAGTCACAGTGTGTTACATGTGCAAAAGTACTATCTAACATCTCGATGAAACCTTCACTCTTGCGCAGACATTTAGAAACAAAACATGCCAATTTGAAAAATAAGCCATGGGAATTTTTTGAGTGAGAATTAAGACAACTTTCGAGTAGTAAGACATGTATAAAAGCAGCAGATACCATTAATAAGAAGGGGCTAGAGGCGTCTTATATGATGAGGTTATGACAGGCAGGACTTAATTGTGGAGGACTCTTCCTGCTAACGCAGATATGGCAGGGACAATGCTGAGGAGAAAAAAATAACTATCAGAAAAAAAACTATACAGACAACTCTGCTTCAAGATGAATCAGTGACATGGCAGGAGATATTTTGAAACAATTACTGGTTCACATACAAGCCAGTGAGTTCTATGCTTTACAGCTGGATGAGTCAACAGACGTGGCAGGCCTGGCACAGCTCCTGGTATTTGTTTTACCTTTATTATTTTTACTAGGCAAGTCAGTTAAGAACTAATTCTTATTTTCAATGATGGCCTAGGAACAGTGGGTTAACTGCTTTCTACAGAGGTAGAACAACAGATTTGTACCTTGTCAGCTCGGTGATATGATCTTACAACCTTTCAGTTACTAGTCCAATGCTCTAACCACTAGGCTACGCTGCTGCTACTGTTAAGTTGTGCGGCCGCTGCCGTTATGTTTATGGGGGGTCAATTAAGGAAGACATCCTCTTCTGCAAACCACTGGAAACCAGGACAACAGGAGAGGATATTTTTAAAGTACTTGGACAGCTTTGTGACATCAAATGGAGCTTGGTGGTCAAGATGTGTTGGTATCTGTACTGATGGCGCAAAAGCCATGACAGGAAGTCATAATGGAGTGGTAACGTGCATGCAAGCAGTTGCTCCCAATGCCACTTGAGTACACTGCAGCATCCATCGAGAGGCTCTTGCTGCCAAATGAATGCCTGAAAGCTTGAAAGATGTTTTGGACACAACAGTGGAAATGGTTAACTTTGTTAAAACAAGGATCCTAAACTCTTGTGTATTTTCTGCACTATGCAATGATATGGGCAGTGACCATGTAATGCTTTTACAACATTGAAGTCCGCTGATTATCAAGGGGCAAAGTATTGACGTGTTTTTTTTTAAATTGAGAGATGAACTTAATGTTTTCTTTACTGACCTTAATTTGAATTTGTCTGACTGCTTGCATGATGGCGAGTTTCTCACATGACTGGCCTACATGCGTGATTTTTTTTTCCGCCTGAATGATCTGAATCTAGGAGTAAAGGGACTCTCCACAACTATATTCAATGTACGGGACAAAATTGAGGCTGTTTAAGAAGTTGGAGCTCGTTTCTGTCTGCATTAACAAGGACAACACACAGGTCTTTCCATCATAGTATGATTTATTTTGTGCAAATGAACTCAAGCTTACAGACAATGTCAAATGTGATATAGCGAAGCACCTGAGTGAGTTGGGTGCACAATTACATAGGTACTTTCCGGAAAAAAATGGATTCCTTATCCCTATCATGCCCTGCCTCCAGTCCACTTACAGATATCTGAACAAGATAGCCTCATCAAAATTGCAACAAGCGGTTCAGTGAAAATTTGATTTAATCAGAAGTCACTGCCAGATTTCTGGATTGAGCTGCGCTCAGACTATCCTGCCTTGGCAAATGGTGATGTTAAGACACTGAGGCCCTTTGCAACCACGTACCAATGTGAGAGTGGATTCTCGGCCCTCACTAGCAGGAAAACTAAATACAGGCACAGACTGTGTGTGGAAAATGATATAAGACTGAGTATCATTTCAAGCCCCCCCTTCTCAATAACCTGTGGTGAGTTATTCACAATTTGATGAACAAATAAGGTTTTATATGTAAGATGCATAAAATAAAGAGCAAAATTATTGATTATTATTCTATTATTATTTGTGCCTTGAGCTCTTTGTCACTTCCCACGAGGAGTAACTGCTGCTTTTACAACAGCTAATGCAGACCTTATTAAATTCCAAAATAACTCCTGTAACTCCTAGTCTTTCTATTATCTCAAAATCCCTTTCATTTAATCAAACCTAAGGAAAGTCTTTCCCCAAGTGACTTATTTGTGTTACAGTATGGTGTTCCTCAGCAGATCAGTGTGAAAATGATTCCTTCATAAAAATTCATTTGTGATAGAAATAGAGCTACAGTATGCTGTGGAGGATAATATCGGGACAGAGTAGTGGGATTATCAGGGTGTAGATAACCTCCTAGCCTCCCCAGTTACTGGCGCATGAGTCAAACTTCCATATCAGAGAGAAAGAGAGAGGAAGCAATGGGAGGAAGTAGTTAATCAGACAATCTCACTCTACATGTCATAATCCGATATATCTCCCACAAAAAAAATCCTCATAAAATATCCTTTCAGGAATTACCATTTACCAATTACCCAGAGTCAGGAGTGATTTATATCTCTGTAATAAGGATCGACAGTGAGAGGAAAGCGCAGCTCCAGGTTTTACTCCTTTCTCTGTGGGAAGCGATGATCTGTACATTGGCTCACCTGGCTCTGGATGACAGACAAACTGATGTTTGACACAAAAAACAGTCTGTAGGTCTCGAAGTCTGTCAGGTGTTTCCTTTATAGCATGTTGAGGAATCGAAATTTGAGTAGTGGGATTATCAGGGTGTAGATAACCTCTTAGCTTCACCGGTTACTGGTGCATAAGTCAACCTTCCATATCAGCAAGAAAGAGAGTGGAAGCATTGGGAGGAAGTAGTTAATCAGACAATCTCACACTACATCTCATAATCCTATATATCTCCAAAATCCAACAGGTTCTTTTTTACTCATAAAATATCCTGTCACAAATAACCATTTGCCAATTACCCAGAGTCAGCAGTGATTCATATCTTTGTAATGAGGAGCGACAGTGCGGAAGAAAGCGCAGCTCCAGGTTTTACTCCTTTCTCTGTGGGAAGCAATGATCTGTACATGGGCTCACCTGGCTCTGCATGACAGGCAGACATTAATGTTTGACACAAAAGACAGTCTGTAGTTCTCACAGTTTTTCAGGTGTTTCCTTATAGCATGGTGAAGAATACAAATCCTAGAAGTAGGTATAGGCACTTTTCAGAGAATAGGCCTGGAGGGCGACTACATGGGCGAGAACAGCGACCTAATGCCCTTATAGCAGCAGTCTGAGGAACTGTTGAAACAAAGAAGAGATGATAGAAAGGTTGAAGTCATCATCACCAGGGCGAGAGGACATTTTCCAACTAATTTATGTTGTTAGGACAAGAAAGTAATTGCTACAACAATTTGCTACATTTATCCTTGTAGACAGTGCAGCACTGACGGGGAGCATTTCAGGGTATTAGTCTCTGTGATTCATCTAGGTCTGTCCTCTTCAGGATTACACATCTTAAACTGAAATCCCTTTTCCATTCGTTATTTTATCTACATTTAAAGGTGAATGTGGTTCTATGATGGTCATGGTGGCATTTTTATTACTTTTAAATACTGCTTAAAGTCATATATATTTGACATTTTGTAGGAGTCTTACAATCAAATATTTGGAAATAATATGCATTTAATAATATGCATTTTTATGTGTCACGTTCTGACCTTAGTTCCCTTGTTTTGTATTTTTTTTAGTATGGTCAGGGCGTGAGTTGGGGTGGGCAGTCGATGTTCCTTTTTCTATAATTTGGGATTTCTGTGTTTGGCCTGGTATGGTTCTCAATCAGAGGCAGGTGTCAATCGTTGTCCCTGATTGAGAACCATACGTAGGTAGCCTGGTTTCATTTTTGAGTTGTGGGTGATTATTTTCTGTAGTGTATGTTCACCATACAGAACCGTGCTTTTACACCTGCATTGTTTGCTGTTTGGGGTTTTAGGCTGAGTTTCTGTACAGCACTTTGAGATATCAGCTGATGTACGAAGGGCTATATAAATAAATTTGATTTGATTTGAACTGTTTCGTTTATCGTGTTTTGTTGTTTTATTCGAGTATTCGTTTTCATTAAAAGGCATAATGAATACTTACCACGCTGCACCTTGGTCCTCCTCTCTTTCTCCCAACGACGAACGTTACAATATGACCCACCACCTGGATTCAGTCCTATTTAGCTAAATTTGAAATGTTGTTTTTTATCATTGAATAAAAGTGGAGACTCAGAGCTAAAAAAATTGTATATCATACACTGCAGTTGAGGAACAATGGAAAAGTAATTCTGCTATGAAAGTTGATAAACGTGTCACCCCACTTTGGAAAAATGGTTCTTGAATGTTTTGGTATACCTCCTGGAGAGCAATTCACACCCTCTTAAACAGAGTAGTGTAGTAAACAACCAAAGATTTCAAGACTAAAAATTGTCAAAGTAGTAGCCTACAATAAAGAAAAACTCCAAGTAAAATTACACTTTATCTAGTCCTTGGCCTATATCCTAATCTGACTTTGGTGCTAGTCATGTTGTTTTTCACATAACCGTCTCTGGTAAACACACACTATATCAAATAAAATATATATTTATTTGTCACATGCAGGTGACAAATAGGTGTAAAGGTGTAAATGGTACAGTGAAATGGTTACTTCCAATGTAGCAATATCAGAAACAGAAAGTGTCCAGATTAAAATATTTTATAATTACTAGATGATGCTTACCCAGACACACTTGTCAAAATTGATGGGTAAAGTGAAAGAAATGCTATAACCACCCCCCCAGCCACATCTAGCTAAGGGGATGTGTCACGATTGTCTAGATATGTACACATGTTCATGAAATCAAATAGATGTCCGTAATCACCCCCAGACACACCTGGCTAACTTGATGGGTCATGTAATCATCTGATGAAGTGGAGTCTTGTGTTTAGACATGTAGCTAGCTAGCTAAACAATGAACCGGCATAATCTCAACTGTTAATACTACCAAGACAAACTGATTGTCATAGCTGTAGTATGAATCTGCAGGTAGCTAAAGCTAACCAACTTGGTTCAGTGTTAGCTAGCTAATGAACAGACTATAACTAGCAATGCAAATGGATTTCTGATTATGAATACATTTACTACACATACCAGCAAGCTAACGTTTGCTAGCTAGCTAACAGTATGCTTTAACTTTCAATGAAAACAAGTTTTGGAACCATTTAACTCTGTTTTGTTTGTAGCTGCATATTGTTTGGCCAGCGTTGTGTGAAGTCACTCTGGGCAACACCATGGCGTGTGCAGAAAATGGCGTGTGCAGAAACGGATCTGTTGATAGCGGCTGCTAATGTCAGGGCATCTATGTTGTTGAGAAAAGTAGCAAAACTTTAGTAGTTCGATGGCTAACGTTATATCTTTCAAAAAAGCCACGCTAGAAAGGATCATCAACACATATAGAGCAGCTCACGTTATAGACAGAAGCATGCTACATAGCAGACAAATCCAAACTCATCTCCCGGCATGTCCAGCCCATGCATTATCTCAGCCATTCATGGCTAGTTGGAAGGTTCTCTCCGTATTCCGTAGTTAAACTAGCTAGGCTCGTAATATAACATTTTTATTCATATTCATAGATGGCATACAAGCTTTTATTAAGGCACATGAAAGTTCACATGTTCCAGAAGGCATTTCTGCCAAAAATAAACACATTTTGATAAAACAAAAAAGACATTGAAATGCCTCTCCTGTGATGTAGTGATGTGCAACATGTGCCTAGCTCCCTAAAACGGGTCACAAATATCTACCTCTGCCTGATTCTGCTATTCATTCCCTAACCCATTTATTAGCAAAGTGCCTATGATTGTTTATGATACTGTATGAGACGACCTCACATGTATTCAGAGGCATAATGGGATCCCCTCCACATGCATTCAGGTGCATCATAATGGGATCCCTTCCTCAATGGCTAATACACTGACTGACGCATATCCAAGGGAAATGTATTATTCATAACACCCAATGGGGATGCATGAGACTCAATATACCAATGAGCCCCATTGTTGAGTGAGATAATACACTGCCACCATACTTACGTCACATGATTAGCTCTTTGTTGTCCTTTTGATTTGAATGAGAACTTTTTCCATATTTCAAATTGGTTGTTGTTTCCATATCAATTACATGGGTTAAAATGTACTGAAGGCTTCATGTGCAGTCCATCTCAATTTCAAGGGGAAAAAAACTAACTTTTCTGACTTGATCTGAAGTATTATTCTTCCCAGGAGAGTCGTTTTTTTTTTGGCCCATGCTTCTATTTCAATGCTTAAAATGCACTTTTATAAAACAACAAAGCAAAATATTCATAAAAGACCTCATTCTTTATTGGCCTTGGGCAGGTCCTCGGCATAAAAGACTGAATTTGATTCCTAGCGACTCACAGTTCTCGGTCTGCCATACATGAAGCACAGGCATTCAAAGAAAACCAAGAGAGGAGCAAAAACTTGTACTGCTCATTTGATCATCCATATTCATCACATACAACTTGAAATAATTATGCAAGGTTTGTTCAACAATAATTTGTGTATTATTGCAATACTGATGAAAATGTTGAGGGAAATACAATGTTTTTTTTTTTTTACCTCAACTGAACTCTCAAATTTGCACTTCATACTTCACATACTAGTACATGTAGTTCCAGTGGAATACACATTTGTTGTTGCTATAATCATTCAAGTGGTTTCACTACTGTATCTTTACTCATAGTTTCTATACAGTTAGTAGTGTATGCTATGTGCTAAAACAGCTGCCATGTCCCACTGAAATATACATCTGTGATATTCAACACTGTTTCCCAGTGGAGTTAAGATGTTTTTTCTTGTCAACAGATAATGTCTCATTCATTGTCCTCTTCTCACAGTGTTCAAAAAGTCCAAGAATACTATGTGGTTGGTGAAAAAAACAAACCAAAATAATACAGTCACCTTAGAATTGTTATTTGACTAAAGCAAGACTGAATCAAATGTTTGGGTATTTCACAGTCCCTCTAGAGTGATAGCTTACACTTTACCAACACCAGCCAAGCTCTGTTCAACACATGAAATATCTTCAAGGACACAAAAACGTAAAATTTTCATTGCGAGATAAAATCCAACTTTATTGGTCGCTGTGCACTACTGTATCTTTACTCATAGTTTCTATACAGTTAGTAGTGTATGCTATGTGCTAAAACAGCTGCACACTGCCCTAACCCACCTGGACAAGAGGAATACCTATGTGAGAATGCTGTTCATCGACTACAGCTCGGCATTCAATACCATAGTACCCTCCAAGCTCGTCATCAAGCTCGAGACCCTGGGTCTCGACCCCGCCCTGTGAAACTGGGTACTGGACTTCCTGACGGGCCGCCCACAGGTGGTGAGGGTAGGCAACAACATCTCCTCCCCGCTGATCCTCAACACGGGGGCCCCACAAGGGTGCTTTCTGAGCCCTCTCCTGTACTCCCTGTTCACCCACGACTGCGTGGCCATGCACGCCTCAACTCAATCATCAAGTTTGCGGACGACACAACAGTGGTAGGCTTGATTACCAACAACGACGGACGGCTACAGGGAGGAGGTGAGGGCCCTCGGAGTGTGGTGTCAGGAAAATAACCTCACACTCAACGTCAACAAAACTAAGGAGATGATTGTGGACTTCAGGAAACAGCAGAGGGAACACCCCCTATCCACATCGATGGATCAGTAGTGGAGAGGGTAGCAAGTTTTAAGTTCCTCGGCATACACATCACAGACAAACTGAATTGGTCCACTCACACTGACAGCGTCGTGAAGAAGCGCAGCAGCGCTCTTCAACCTCAGGAGGCTGAAGAAATTCGGCTTGTCACCAAAAGCACTCACAAACTTCTACAGATGCACAATCGAGAGCATCCTGGCGGGCTGTATCACCGCCTGGTACGGCAAAATATCTCCGCCCTCAACCGTAAGGCTCTCCAGAGGGTAGTGAGGTCTGCACAACGCATCACCGGGGCAAACTACCTGCCCTCCAGGACACCTACACCACCCGATGTTACAGGAAGGCCATAAAGATCATCAAGGACATCAACCACCCAAACCACTGCCTGTTCACCCCGCTATCATCCAGAAGGCGAGGTCAGTACAGGTGCATCAAAGCTGGGACCGAGAGACTGAAAAACAGCTTCTATCTCAAGGCCATCAGACTGTTAAACAGCAATCACTAACATTGAGTGGCTGCTGCCAACACACTGTCATTGACACTGACCCAACTCCAGCCACTTTAATAATGGGAATTGATGGGAAATGATGTAAATATATCACTAGCCACTTTAAACAATGCTACCTTATATAATGTTACTTACCCTACACTATTCATCTCATATGCATATGTATATACTGTACTCTAGATCATCGACTGCATTCTTATGTCACTAGCCACTTTAACTATGCCACTTTGTTTACTTTGTCTACATACTCATCTCATATGTATATACTGTACTCGATACCATCTACTGTATGCTGCTCTGTACCATCACTCATTCATATATCCTTATGTACATATTCCTTATCCCCTTACACTGTGTATAAGACAGTAGTTTTGGAATTGTTAGTTAGATTACTTGTTGGTTATCTCTGCATTGTCGGAACTAGAAGCACAAGCATTTCGCTACACTCGCATTAACATCTGCTAACCATGTGTATGTGACAAATAAAATTTGATTTGATTTGATTTGATTTGCACATATTTTGTAGATGTTATCACAGCTCCAACAGTGCAGTAATATCTAACAATACACACAAAGCCTGCCCGAAAAGAAAGAAAGAAATGAAGAACGATCAGAACAAGCAACGTCAGAGTCCGGAATATAAATATATACTGTTTGTATATAATGGTGTGAAATAGACAGTATGGACAGTATATGAATAGAAAAGATGTGTACAGCAGTAGTTATATAGGATGAGCCTCGACTAGAATACAGTATCTACATACGAAGTGGGTAAAACAGTATGTAAACATGATTAAAGTGACCAGGCAGCAGTTTCTAAGGTGCAGGGTAGAGTACCAGGTGGTATCCGGCTATTAACAGTGACTAAGGTTCAGGGCAGGGTACTGGGCGGAGGCCGGCTAGTGGTGACTATTTAACAGTCTGATGGCCTAGAGATAGAAGCTGTTTTTCTGTCCCAGCTTTGATGCACCTTTACTGTCTCAGCCTTCTAGATGGTAGCGGGGTGAACAGGCCATGGCTTGGTGGCCAAGCCAAATTTCTCCAGCGTTCTGAGGTTGAAGATGCTCTGCTGTGCCTTCTTCACCAGATTATCTTGTGAATGGACCATTTCAGGTTGTCAGTGATGTGCACGCCAAGGAACTTGAAGCTTTTCACCCACTCCACTGGGCACCCCGCCGATGTGGATGGGGGCGTGTACTCTCTGCTGTCCAGGATCAGCCTCTTTGTTCTGTGGATGTTGAAGGAGAGGTTATTTTCCTGGCATCATTCCACCAGGCCCCTCAGCTCCTCCCTGTAGGCTGTCTTGTCATTATTGGTAATCAGGCCTACCACTGTTGTGTCGTTAGCAAAATTGATGGGAAAATGGACACAATATAATTTGAATGACAAAGCCTTGACTACACACTAACCTGAACAGAACAGACTATGGGAGGCGCACAGTAGTACTTAGAGCCATGACTACACGGAACTCTATTCCACATCAAGAAACTCACGCAAGCAGTAAAATTTGATTAAAAAAAAACAGATAAAAATACACCTTATGGAACAGCGGGACTTTGAAGAGACACATGCATACACACAATAACATAAGCACTGTACACACACATACACAAGGATTTTGGGTTGTTGATATGTGGTAGTAGAGTAGTGGCCTGAGGGCACACACTTAATGTGTTGTGAATGTATTGTGATGTTTTTAAAATTGTATAACTGCCTTGATTTTGCTGGACCCAAAGAAGAGTAACTGCTGTCTTTGGCTGCAGATAATGAGGATCCATAATAAATATCATACAACAAATTCATTAAATGTGTGTGTGTGTGTGTGTATATCTGGCAACCCATGCAGCGGACTTCATTTTCCCAAATGCTCATTGTACTTGCCCTAGCAATCTGATGTGTGTTTTGTGTTATGACCATTGAAGTGTCAACCTGACCACATCCTTGTGGGCCATTCAGCGATTAAATTTGATATCAGTGTACAAATATTCTGATCTGGATTGTCAAGTAGGCTAAATCATGTGAGGTTACAAAACCTACAGGGATTAGTCTACACAAGTTAAATAAAGGATGCTGTCACGACTTCCGCCGAAGTTGGCTCTCCTGCCTATTCGGGCGGTGCTCGGCGGTCGTCGTCACCGTCCTACTAGCCACTACCGATCCCTTTTTCGTTTGTCTGTTGGTTTTGTCTTATTAGTTTCACCTGTGTGTATTTTAGTTTAATTAACGTCCTTATATGTAGTAGGTTGTCCCGCCCTTGTTTTGTGCGGGATTGTTTTTGTATTCGTGTCATTTGGTGTAGCACTTGTGTTTTATTCTCCGGTCTATTTTGATCCTGTGTTGGATTATTCACCCTGTGTGTTGGGTTGACCGTGTTTTTTGTGCGCCGGAGAATAAACTGTTCGAATCACTGAAACCTGCTCTCTGCGCCTGATTCCACCCACCTTGATAATATGTGACAGATGCAGAACATGAGCACTTGGACCATGCCTCAGAACTACCTGGCCTGAAGACTTCTGGCTTTCCTGTCATTAGTCCACCTGGTTGTGCTGCTGATCCAGTCTCTGCTGTTTCTGTGTGCAGCTATGGAACCCTGACCTGCTCAAGGCTCACAGGAGGTACTAGGCCCGCTGCCTTGTCCCAGGCCCGCTGTTTGATCCTATCTCATCTACGAAGAGCCAACTGGCATTTACTCCTGAGGTGCTGAACTATTGCAACCTCTATAACCCTCTATTATTTGACATTGCTGGTCATCTATGAACGTTTAAACGTATTGAAGAATAATCTGACTAAATGGCAGTACTCTTTTAAAATATCCACCAGCACAGCCAGAAGAGGACTGACCACCCCTCAGAGCCTGGTTCCTCTCTAGCTCTCTTCCTAGGGAGATTTTCCTTGACACTGTGCTTCTACAACTGCATTGCTTGCTCTTTGGAGTTTTAGGCTGTGTATCTGTATAAGCACTTTGTGACTACTGCTGATGTAAAAGGGTCTTTCTAAAATATATTGCATAGATTGCTTGTGTATGCTTCTATTCATGTAACTCTAAATATGACATTGACTTGTCTTACATTTCCACAACAGGAAGTTGTACCTTCAGCCAACACTTAATCTTGGTCTTTCTTACTGGGGACAGGGGCTTCAGGTTTGTGAATGGAGGGCCTAGAGAATGTAATATTAACAATAATTTGTTTTTACATTCGTGGTCGACCGATTATGATTTTTCAACGCTGATACAGATTATTGGGGCGGCAGGGTAGCCTAGTGGTTAGAGCGTTGGACTAGTAACCGGAACGTTGCAAGTTCAAACCCCCAAATCTGTCGTTCTGCCCCTGAACAGGCAGTTAACCCACTGTTCCTAGGCTGTCATTGAAAATAAGATTTTTTTCTTAACTGACTTGCCTAGTTAAATAAAAGGTAAAAATATGATTTGGAGGACCAAAAAATAAATAAATCAGAAACCGATTAATCAGACAATTTTTATATACTGTACGCCGATATATATATATATATATATATATATATATATATATATATATATAATAATGACAATTACAACAATACTGAATGAACACTTATTTTAACTTAATATAATACATCAATAAAATCAATTTAGTCTCAAATAAATATTGAAACATGTTAAATTTGGTTTAAATAACACAAAAAAAGTGTTGGAGAAGAAAGTATAAGTGCAATTACGTACGATGTAAAAAAGTTAACGTTTAAGTTCCTTGCTCAGAGCATATGAAAGCTGGTGGTTCCTTTTAACATGAGTCTTCAATATTCCCAGGTAAGAAGTTTTAGGTTGTAGTTATTATAGGACTATTTCTCTCTATACCATTTGTATTTCATATACCTTTGACTATTGGATGTTCTAATAGGTAATTTAGTATTGCCAGCCTAATCTTGGGAGTTGATAGGCTTGACGTCATAAACAACGCAATGCTTGAAGCACAGCGAAGAGCTGCTGGCAAATGCAGGAAAGTGCTGTTTGAATTAATGCTTACGAGCCTGCTGCTGCCTACCACCACTCAGTCAGACTGATCTATCAAATCATTGACTTAATTATAATATAATAACACACAGAAATACGAGCCGTAGGTCATTGATATGGTCAAATCTGGAAACGATCATTTCGAAAACATACCGTTTATTCTGTCAGTGAAATACGTAACCGTTCCGTAGTTTATCTAATGGGTGGCATACCTAAGTCTAAATATTGCTGTTACATTGCACAACCTTCAATGTTATGTCATAATTATTTACAATTCTGGCAAATTAATTACGGTCTTTGTTAGGAAGAAATGTTCTCTTCACACAGTTCGCAACGAGCCAGGCAGCCCAAACCGCTGCATATACCCGGACTCTGTCACGTTCTGACATTAGTTCTGTTATTTTATCTTTGTTTTAGTATGGTCAGGACGTGAGTTGGGTGGGCAGTCTGTTTTTCTATGTTGGTTTTTGAGTTCGGGCCTAGTATGGTTCTCAGAGGCAGCTGTCAATTGTTGTCCCTGATTGAGAATCATACTTATGTAGCCTGGGTTTCACTTTTGGGTTGTGGGTGTTTGTCTTCGGTGTCAGTGTTTGTCGCCACACGGGACTGTTTCGTTGATGCACGTTATTTTGTTTTGTTCACATATTTCTGTTGTTTTTAAACATTATGGACACTTACCACGCTGCGTTTTGGTTCTCCGATCCTTCTCGTTACACCTCCTCAGAAGAGGAAGACAAGGTTCGTTACAATCTGCTTACACAGAACGCAAGATAAGTGACACAATTTCCCTGGTTAAAAGATACATGTTTAGCAGGCAATATTAACTAAATATGCAGGTTACAAATATAAACTTGTGTATTGATTTTAAGAAAGGCATTGGTGTTTATGGTTAGGTACACATTGGTGCAACGACAGTGCTTTTTTCGAATGTGCTTGTTAAATCATCCATTTTGCAAAGTAGGCTGTGATTCAATTAACAGGCACTGCATCAATTATATGCAACGCAGGACAAGCTAGATCAACTAGTAATATCATCAACCATGTGTAGTTAACTAGTGATTATGTTAAGATTGTTTTTTATAAGATACGTTTAATGCTAGCTAGCACCTTGGCTACTTGCTGCACTCGCATAACAGGTAGTCAGCCTGCCACGCAGGCTCTTCGTGGAGTGCAATGTAATCGGTGTCCAAAAATGCTGATTACCGATTGTTATGAAAACTTGAAATTGGCCTTAATTAATCGGCCATTCCGATGAATCGGTCGACCTCTAGTTCACATTTATGAAATTCAATATGGGTTCTGTGTATCTCATCTAATTGAGAATTGATGATGATAATACTGTAAATGTCTATTTTCTAAAAACCTTCCACCAAACACCACAATTCTATCTAGTGAGAGTGCACACAACCATTAGCTTATTTTAACATGTCAAAAATAACAATTTTGTCATGGGACCCAACGAATAACAAAACAGTAGGAGGCTATAGTTGCTGTATACTGTGTGATTCAACTACTAGCTGGTCACAAGGCAACGTTGTTATCATTTAGTAATGTTGTACTGTATTCTACTGCACCCCATATGAACCAACTTGCCAACTACTAGTGACAAGGCTATATTGTTGTCATTCAGTAATACTTTAACGTTACTGTAGCCTACTATGCATCACAATATTATCCACATAGTTAGCTAGTGATAGCTAACTAGCTCCAAAGAAACAATCAATGAATGACAACAGGCTTTAACAAAATATCTATCTAGCTTGTATGTAAAACAACTTTACAGATTAAAGTTTGAAAGCAAAGTTGATTTACCAATATTCTGCTCTCTCTCGGGAACTAGTGAGGCATCCAGATATGAGGTTAGCTAGTGCCGTTAGCATTGTTAGCATTAGCTAGCTAGCAGAGCCAGCATGTTAGCTCTGAAAGTATCTATCCAGCAACAATGTCGAGGTCAAAAACAAAAGAAACCACTTCGTAAGATAAGTCAAATCGGACTGAAATAATGAACAGGCTGAACATACATTTATGTGACTAACTAGCTAACTTTAGCTGGCTAGCTCGGTGACCGGTGTTGTGCTGAACCTCCCTCCCCTTCTAATGTCCTTGATTTTGTGGCTAGAGTCAAATACTTTGTGACACACATCAAAGTCAAATACTTTCTATAGAACAAACTGCACGTCAGGCAAATTAATAATTAATGTATGTTTGTTATATTAAAAATAAGAGTAAAATGTTGGCAAGCAATAAACATTTAAGAACAACTATGGCTGAATTATTAGCCTTACCTGTTCAAAAGTACTAGTAGAATAAGACATGGGAGAGATGAAGAATTTTTGCAAAGTAAATTATTTAGAGTAATACCAATCAGTAGCTGATTTAGGTACGGGCGGCAACTTGCCGGGGTCGGCACGGGGCGCCCTGGGTGCGTGCGCAGTGTTACCAACTCCTCAGTAAGGAAAGTAGCTATGGGTGTTACGTGTAAATGAGTGAAGAGGTGTGGAGTCAGGCGCAGAGAGCAAAGGATGTGGGAAAAACAACACGCTTTAATGTCCTGGAAACATAACATGTACAAAAGTGGAAACACAAATGAACAGAAATATAAACGGACAGCGTGAAACCCAAATGCCAACAAAATACACTCAAACAAAGAAACAGGAGAACAAGCCCACACGAAAGAGAAGCGGCTGAACAGACTATATATAACCCTATCCTAACAACCAAACAAGAAACAGGTGATACCAATTAGACAGAACTAAACGAACACAGAACAACGGATCAGCGATAGCTAGTAGACCGGCGACGACGACCGCCGAGCGCCACCCGAACAAGAAGGGGAGTCACCTTCGGTAATATTCGTGACAATGGGCTGTCCTAAAAGTCGCTAGAAGTCGCTAAATGACGTCATCGCCTAATTTGCCATGTGCATGTAATTGTGATGGACGTCGTGGGAGTGACAAAAAGTGAGTAAAAAACACCATAAATATATTTAGAACTACAAATGAGCTTTCGTCTGTCGATTCTTGTTTTTTTTATGTCACAATTCCAACCCTCCTCCTTTATCCGGGCTTGGGACTGGCAAAAGTGACAGAGAGAAAAACAGCTTCTATCTCAAGGCCATCAGACTGTTTAACAGCCATCACTAGCACAGAGAGTCTGCTGCCTACATACAGACTTGAAATCATTGGCCACTTTAATAAATGGAACTTAGGTGGGGTCATATTGAAAAGTCAGTAATAAGTAATTAGGTCAAATGTAATCAGATTGTCATTGATTAAACATGAATTACAATATTTTAGTTGAACGGCATACCATTTCAAAAAACATGCGAAATTTGTAGTTTCACATGTGAGAGCTGACATTTTCACAAAAAAGAAAAAGTGACATGTGAGGTCAATTGTTCACATGTTAACACCACCTTTTCACATGTGAGGAAAATAACTTGTTTTCACCTCACATGTGAATTTCACATGTGCTAAAACATTATCACGTTAAACTTTTGCATCCAAATGTTTTCACATGTGTAGTTTCATGTTATCATATGTTATTACATTAACTTCACGTAGGATAAAATATTATCATGTGAAATTTCTGGTTTTCCTGTATGGGTTTACATTGAAAATATTCTAACAGAGCCAAGTTCATTGGAGCAGAAACATTTATTTTGTCCATATCGGTTTGGAAATACTATTTGAGCTTCATGACTGACAGTGTTTTCTTTCTTTTTGAACAGTAGCTACGTAATGTTCATAGGCACAGAATATAAATTATCATTCTAATTTGTGGTATGTTGCTGAGGATTAAGCTACGGTCCAATGACTTTTTCAGAGGGCCTGAGGATTACTATAGTAGCGGTTTAAACTGTGTAGAAAATGGAACGAGAGGGATAATAATCTTTGTCAACTCACTCTCCAGAGTAAATGGTGCACATTTCTAATCTGCTGCCAGACGCAAACTGAAGGAAATAAAGTAAGGTTTGGGAGAAAGGCAGTAGTGTACAGGAATAAAAGCAGTAGTATATGGAATAAAGGCAGTAGTGTACGGGGGAAAGGCAGTAGTGTACGGGGGAAAGGCAGTAGTGTACGGGGGAAAGGCAGTAGTGTACAGAATAAAGGCAGTAGTGTACAGGAGAAAGGTAGTAAATCAGTCCACATAAAAATACTACAGTTTACTATAGAATACTACAGTACTTACTACTGAATTCTGTAGTTAACTGTAGCATACTATACTACACACTGTAGTATCCCTCGACGTGTAGTTAGTATAGCATTTTGTAGTATACTGTGAATATTAGTATTATCGGCCAAAAACACTGTAATAAATACTACAGAAATGTCTGCAAAACCCCTATTTTTGTTTAACTATAGTAAACACTACAGTATTTCATTTGCATATACCCTGCCCATATCCAAGTTTGTGCCACACGTAAGTGAGAAACCTACATGCCAAGTATAGAATATACAGTATTATGGTCCATAGCCCTTATAAAAAGAGGGACCAAAGATGTGTATGCCGGACTTGGAATTGCACGTGGAGTTGGACTCAGAGGAACCCATAGAGGTTGGTAAGAAGCTGGGCAGTAAAAAAAAATGGAAGCAAGTGGGGCATATCAAGAGTAAATATGGAGTGCTGCAGAAGGAAAATGAACATGACAAGAGTAAGGATGAATTAACTGTGTTAACGGTGTCTTTTATACTGATAACAAGTTCAAAAAGGTGCCATTAATACAGGTAACGAGTGGAGGACAGACAAGCCTCTTAAAGAAGAAGTTACAGGTCTGTGAGAGCCAGAAATCTTGCTTGTTTGTAGGTGACCAAACACTTATTTTCCACCATAATTTGCAAATAAATTCATAAAAAAATCCTAGAATGTGATTTTCTGGATTATTTTTTCTCATTTTGTCTGTTATAGTTGAAGTGTACCTATGATGAAAATTACAGGCCTCTCATCTTTTTAAGTGGGAGAACTTGCACAATTGGTGGCTGACTAAATACTTTTTTGCCCCACTGTAATATCAAGTTAGGATGTCAGTTATCCAGTGAAAGCTTTTGTCCCGGACCCATTACGTCATGTGGCAAGAGTGTGCAGGAGGAAATTAGACAAAGAAATGTGTAGTATCAGTGGAAAAAACTCTGTGTGTGTAAACTGTAGGAGTACTCATGGTGCTAGAGATAAGAGGTGTCCGGTGGGAGAAAGGTAGTTTGAGGTTGCCAGGATCAGAGTAGTGCAGAAGGTGTCACATGCAGAGGCACTGAAGAGAGTAGTAGAGGAATATAGAACCAGGGTGAGGGATCCTAAAACGATCCTTGTGAGTAGGCCGAGGTCAATACAGATTTTTAGGAACAACGTAATTCAGCAAGGTCGTTTTTTTTGGTGTTCTCGGCCATGGTCGGCAACTTTACCGCAGGAATGGGACATAATTCACAGAGGATAGATGTTGTGGTGGTAGCTGTAGAGAAGTACTTGGGTGTACAATATTTTACTGCAGAAGAGTTCATGTCCTGTCCTTCCAGGCTGCTTGACTGGTGTAGGATCAGATAGGGCCAAAGTAGTGGAATAGTGGTGAGGATTTAATGGGTGTAGGGTTAATTGGTAGGACAATTCTTTCACAAAGTGCAATGCATTTCTCCTACAGAATAGTATGCTAATACAGTAGGTGGTTGCATGCACCTATAACATTTGTTTGCGGACCGCCATAATACCAAAGAAGAAGACTAGTTATATATATATATATATATATATATATAAAAGAGCAGAAGCGCCAAACTATCTGTTTAGACCCCAATCATACCTGCCTACAAGTTATGGAAAATATTCTCCAGTAGGTTTCCTCAAGGAGAACACCCACCCTATGTCAAAGATAAAACAAAAACACTTTAGTAAATACTACAGTAATGTCCTCAAAAGCACTACAGTAAATACTACAGTATACTGTACACTATTAATTAATATAGTATATCCTACAGTTCTTTGATTAACGTATTTATACTATAGTTAACTTTTAATAATAGGGTATAGTAAACAACACAGTCAAGTCCACAAAAACACTACAGTGAATAGTAAATGTAAATATAGTAATACTACAGTATTAGACCACAGTATAATAAAGCTGTTTTTATTTGGGATATCACAAAGTGACATCACAGTGTGACCTATGTACAATGTGTTGATGCCTGAAAAGTGTTCACTTGTTGAGCCATGTCAGTTGATGCCTGATTAAAATGTTGTTACAGTTAATGAATTCAATGATTGAAGAACATTAGCTGGACATTACTGGAATAGGTCTCTTCTCAGATGTGTGAAACTGTCATGCCAATGTATGAACAATACAGTACAACAAGCAATGGATGTATCCCAGATGTCACCTTATACTTTTTATAGTGCACTATTTTTGATCAGGGCCCATAGGGATCTGGTCAAAAGTAGGGCACTACATAGGGAATAGGGTGCCATTTGGGAAGTAATCCTTGTCATTTCTCCATTGCATTCGTTTATTAATACACTTCACATGAGCTGGTTGCCCATTTCTCTGTTAGTTATTCAGATTTGTTCACCATTAGATGAAATAAATAACATAACACCTTTCCTCATTTCGATTACTTTGAGTTAAGAAATATGTTTGTGAATGGCTGTCATTTATCATGATAGTTTATTTTCTCTCCAACAATATTTACCACCTAACAGCTAGGTTCATACCTGACAGATGTGTCCATACAGAGCAACTCCCATATCATTAACTGAGAATTTATAACCTTTACATGATCGGTTGGTCCCCCGCAGGATGGTTGAGCTAACGTACGCTAATGCGATTAGGATGAGGTTGTAAGTAACAAGAACATTTCCCAGGACATAGACATATCTGATATTGGCAGAAAGCTTACATTCTTGTTAATCTAACTGCACTGTCCAATTTACAGTAGCTATTAGTGAAATAATGCCATGATATGAGGAGAGTGCACAGTTATGAACTTGAAAAGTAATTACTAAACTAATTAGGCAAATTTGGACAGTCTTGATACAACATTTTGAACAGAAATACAATAGTTCATTGGATCAGTCTACAAATGTGCATATACACTGCTGCCATCAGGTGGCCAAAATCTAAATTTCACCTGGGCTGGAATAATACATTATGGCCTTTCTCTTGCATTTCAAAGATGTTCAAAGATGCATTGTTTTCTTTGAATTATCTTTCAACAGATCTAATGTGTTATATTTTCCTACATTCACGTCACATTTCCACAAACTTCAAAGTTTTTCCATCAAATGGTATCAAGAATATGCATATCCTGGCTTCAGGTCCTGAGCTACAGGTAGTTGGAGTTGGGTATGTCATTTTAAGCAAAAATTGTTTTTTAATATCTTGGCAGTTATAATGTAGAAGTTTATTGTCTGAGTTATTTTCAGAGACATTGTCCCATTGTGTGGTGTTGACCACTGTGATTCACTGGCCATCTGTTATTCTGGCCATCAGCTATGATAGAAAGGCATTTTATTCACAATTCACACCTAGTCCAGTTGGGTTCTTTGTATTTATTAGGGCTGTTTTGATATCAAAGATTGTCCACCTTGTTTGCTTCCTTCCTGCTATTTGTAATTTTTTCTCTTATCGTGGTCTGGGTGGGACCCTAAATGGAGACTTTGCAGTGTGTGTATGTATTTATCAATTATCACATGTAAAATGTGTGATCCACATTTTAAGTTACATTATAAAACCATTCACATGGATTGACTACTTGATACAGGGTTGACTTCATGAAGGCATAAATAATACTATACTTCAATTTGGGACTGTATCAAGCCTTTATTGACAACAGAAATATTGAACAAAAACTAAAATTTCTATATATTTTACAGTGCTTCATTAGTACCTCCATGCACTCCCCATAGCCTCATCTTTGGCAGTGAACATGTACCATATGCAATGCAGGGAAATTTGTTATTGGCAGGAGCCTTTGCTCTTTTCTCTGTTCCTTCTTCCTGTTGATTCAGGAGTGTGTGTCCCCCAAATGGCACCATATTCCCTATTTAGTGCACTACTTTTGACCAGGGCCCTGGTCAAAAGTAGTGCACACAATATAGCGAATACGGTGCTATTTGGGATGCATCCTTAGAGTGCTAAATATAACAGGCATCAGTCTGTCTGTCTCTGGGAGGGTAATTACTCAGAACTACAAGGTCCACTGCTCATGTAATAGGGTTGGTCCCCTCAGCTCTGTAGGCTCTGCTATCTTCATAATGCAACATGAGGTAAACACATGTAAGATCACCACTCATTTAAATCGGTTGATTCTATTAGCTTGATTGTATACTTGCTAAAGTTATACAATTGTTTAGCTACTCCATCACAAATGAGCTTGTCCCTGCATTGTTTTCAGAAGCAATGAGCTACAATAAATTATTTTGCCTAGTCTTATAATGTATTTTGGTGTGATAAAATACACTATACATGTATTCTTAATGCATTAAACACAGGTATAGTACATAGAAAGTGTAACCACTATTTGGGTATCTATTTCAGGGGAGGCTGTATATTGAATATGTCTGGATTAAACAGATTCATCCATACCCTCATGAGTTACACACAGCTGTCTGGAAACTGAAAATACTGTCTGCTATGCTGAATTCAGTTAAGCCTATGTTTGCATGGCAAGTAAAGCGTGGCGGTCCGATTATATCCTGGATGTAACATGCTGTGGAAAGCAACATGAAAATCTGTTGAAAAAGGAAAATAAAATACCTGGCAATTTCTGCAAAACATAAATGCATGCCCTTTTTCTCCTCTGATTGTTCATGCGCATTCTAGAGGTGAACTCTGTTGACAACTCTCTGTTGACAGAACAGTGTCACACTGCTTTCCAAGGGCCAGGAGAAACCCATGTCACTACATGTGCATTCTCCAACCCCCCCCCTTCTCCCTCCCTTCATATTCATGGAGAGATACAAATATTGTATTTTAGTGCCACACCACTCTCTTGACTGCTTTGATTTTACAGCTGAAGCCCAGATCTAGTTTGCCATGGCACTTCCAGCTCTTTCCGATTGCGTATGGATGGCTTTGGTGTGAGAGCTTTGCCAGGCAGCTATGGCATGGAAGAAATCCCAACATTTGTCTGATAACTATTAAGCTTGTCACGCCCTGACCTTGGAGCTTTTTATGTCTCTATTTTGGTTTGGTCAGGGTGTGATTTGGGTGGGCATTCTATGTTCCTTTTTCTATGTTTGTTTTTTCTTTGTTTTGGCCAGGTATGGTTCTCAATCAGGGACAGCTGTCTATCGTTGTCTCTGATTGGAAACCATACTTAGGTAGCTTTTTCCCACAGGGTTTTTGTGGGTAGTTAATTTCTGTTTAGTGTTTGCACCTTACAGGACTGTTTCGGTTATGCTCTTTGTTATTTTTGTTATTAGTGTTCAGTTGAACCTCTTCAACCTATGGGGGCGCTGTGTCATTATTGGATAAAAAGACGTGCCCGTTTTAAGCGCAATATTTTGTCACGAAAAGATGCTCGACTATGCATGGAATTGACAGCCTTGGAAAGACAAAACTCTGACGTCTCCAAAACTGCAAAGATATTATCTGTGAGTGCCCCAGAACTAATGCAACAGGCGAAACCAAGATGAAGTTTCATACAGGAAATGCCCCAGATTCTGAAGGAGCTGTGTTCCAATGTCTCCTTATATGGCTGTGAATGCGCCAGGAATGAGCCCGCACTTTCTGTCTATTCCCTGAGGTGTCTGCAGCATTGTGACGTGTTTGTAGGCATATCATTGGAAGATTGACCATAAGAGACTACATTTACCTGGTGTCCCGCCCGGTGTCCTGTGTGCGTAATCTGTAGGTCCATGCGCGTTCCATTTCTTCAGAAGAGAAAGTAAACTGCCACGATGGATTTTATCGTCGATAGATATGTGAAAAACACCTGGAGGATTGATTCTAAACATCGGTTTGCCATGTTTCTGTCGATTATTATGGAGTTATTTTGGAAAAAAGTTCGCCTTTTAATGACTTTTTAAATTTTTTTCCTTACCCAGACGTGATGAACAAAACGGAGCGATTAGTCGACACAATATTTTTTGTAAAACGGAACATTTGCTATCTGAGTCTCCTCATTGAAAACTTCCGAGGTTCTTCAAAGGTAAATCATTTTATTTGAATGCTTTTCTGTTTTTTGTGGAAAATGTTGCATGCTGAAATAGAGGCATAATTCAATGCTAGGCTATCAATACTGTTACACAAATGCTTGTTTAGCTATGGTTCAAAAGCATATTTTGAAAATCTGAGATGACAGTGTTGTTAACAAAAGGCTAAGCTTGAGAGCAAATAGATTCATTTCATTTCATTTGCGATTTTCATGAATAGTTAACGTTGCGTTATGGTAATGAGCTTGAGGCTGTAGTCACGATACCGGATCCGGGATGGCTCGACGCAAGAAGTTAAAGAAAGCATGAACACTTCCCACGCTGTGCTTTGATCCGATGATTCCTCATCTTCCGATGACGAATACCGTTACAAATCTGCCAATTTTGTCCTCTGAAAAAAAGAGGGAGCCCAGAATGTTTATTGAATAGTTGAGTTCTGTCCATTATTTAGTGTATATTGCTGGGGACAATTGGATGAACATCATGTTACACAATGTTTGGTTTATTAAAAAAAAATTCTGCCACACTTTGATATTATCTTGAGTCTTTGAATGATCTACACTATCCTAATTTAGGTTGTTCCAGTGTACATGTAGTCTACTACACTCTTAGAAGAAAACTTGCTAAGAAGAACCATTGAGGGTTCTTTGATTTATCCCCAGAGGGAAACCTTTTTGGTGCTAGGTAAAACCCTTTGTAGCGGGTTCTACCTAGAACCCTATATGTAGGGTTCTTAAATATGAATAACCCTCTGTATATATGTTTCTACCTAGAAACATCTATGAAGGGTTCTACCAGTAACTATTTTATCTTTGGAGGGGTTTTCCTAGAACAGTCTATGAACAGTTCCAGACTTATTAGCCTATAAAATTAATTCATTTATGACAAAATATATCATAAGGCCTTTATTTGAGGGCCTAGTTATACCCCAACACTGGTGTTAAGAATCTCCTGGTTTACATGCCACATCAGGCCTGCAAGTCACATTATGCAGGCTTGGAAAGGGATGTGTAATTCCTATTGGAATCCAGACAGAGTTAGGTTATACAACAAGGGACATTTTTTTTAATCACCCGCAACCTACATTCAGAATGACTGCCAGGGCCGGGAAGGTTGAATACTGAGATTGGATTCGTTTAGAAAAGTGTTTTATTCATCTTTTGTGTAGCATAAAATGTTTCAAGTGCATTCAGAAAGTATTCAGACCAGTTGACTTTTTCCACATTTTGGTACGTTACAGCCTTATTCTAAAGTTCATTAAATAAATAAATAACCTCAATCTACACACAATACCTGTAAGGGATTTCCTCTTCCGAAGAGGAGAGGCAAGAAGGATCGGAGGACCAATATGTGGCGTGGTAAGTGTCCATGGTTCTTTTAATAAGAAATACTACACATGAACACGACTGAAATACAAAAACAATAAACGTGGAACGACCAAAACCCAAAACAGTACCGTGTGGTGAAAAACAGACACGGAAACAAACACCCACAAACAGTGAAACCCAGGCTACCTAAGTATGATTCTAAATCAGAGACAACTAATGACACCTGCCTCTGATTGAGAACCATACTAGGCCGAAACATAGAAATCTCCAAATCATAGAAAAACAAACAGACTGCCCACCCCAACTCACACCCTGACCATACTAAATAATGACAAAACAAAGGAAATAATGGTCAAAACGTGACAATACCCTATAATGACAAAGTGAAAACAGGTTTATAGACATTTTTGCAAATGTATTAAAAAAAGAAAACAGAAACAACATATTTACTTACCCTTTGCTTTGAGACTCAAAATTGAGCTCAGGTGCATCCTGTTTCCATGGATCAGCCTTGAGATGTTCTACAAGTTGATTGGAGTCCACCGGTGGTAAATTTAATTGAATAGACATGATTAGGAAAGGCACACACCTGTCTATATCAGGTCCCACAGTTGACAGTGCATGTCAGAGGAAAAACTAAGCAATGAGGATGAAGAATTTGTCTGTAGAGCGCCGAGATGGGATTGCGTCGAGGCACAGATCTGGAGAGGGGTACCAAAACATTTCTGCAGCATTGAAGGTCCCCAAGAACACAGTGGTCACCATCATTCTTAAATGGAAGAAGTTTGGAACCACTAAGAATCTTCCTAGAGCTTGCCACCCGGCCAAATTGAGCAATTGGCGAAGCATGGTGATGGCAGTGTCATGCTGTGGAGGTGTTTTTCAGCGACAGGGACTGGGAGACTAGTTAAGATCGAGGGAAAGATGAACGGAGCAAATTACAGAGAGATCCTTGATGAAAACCTGCTCCAGAGTGCTCAGGACCTCAGACTGGGGTGAAGGTTCACCTTCCAACAGGACAACAACTCTAAGCACACAGCCAAGCAGGAGTGGCTTTGGGAGAAGTCTCTGAATGTCCCTGAGTGGCTCAGCCAGAGCCCGGACTTGAACCCGATCAAACATCTCTGGAGAGACCTGAAAATGGCTGTGCAGCATTGCTCACCATCCAACCTGACAGAGCTTAAGAGGATCTGCAGAGAAGAATGAGAGAAACTCTCCAACTACAGGTGTGCCAAGCTTGTAGCGTCATACCCAAGAAGACTTAAGATTGTAATCGCTGCCAAAGGTGCTTCAACAAAATATTGAGTAAAGGGTATGAATACTAATGTTAATCTGATACTTCAGTTTCTATCTTTTGCAAAAAAATCTAAAAAGCGGTTTTTGCTTTGTCATTATGGGGATTGTGTGTAGATTGTTGAGGGGGGAAAAATTTATTCATTTTAGAATAAGGCTGGAACATAACAAAATGCAAAAAAAAACGATATTAAAACAAACAATTCAGAAAATCACCCTGCATTCGAGCATGCTGGGAAATATGATATATGGTTCTATGAGGAACTGTTCTTGCCTTCCAAAGAATCCTTCTTGCCTTCCAAATAATCATCAAAGAACAATTTCTTCCAAAAATTCTTAGGATGTTAAAGCTAGAACCCTTTGCTTTGTCTTTCAAAAAGGATTCTTCAGATCAAAACGGTTCTCGGTAGAATCCCTCCGCAAAGAACCCATTTGGAATTGTTTTTCTAAGAGTGTACCAGTCCTACGCAGCCAGGCCTAGATTAAGCCATCAGGGAGATGTGCAAGGAAGACTATTATCTGTCATTGGTGTCCTCTGCTGTCCTACAGAATAAAATACTACACCAAACAGCAGCCAAAGAGTATTTATTTTTATTCGAAACCTCAGGTAATAAAATGGCCTGAACAGTGTATATATTAGAGTTGACAGGTTGTCTGGCAGATATTTTCACATTTGTTTTCATGACATGCATATATTTCAAATGCATCATGTTTGTTGCCTGAAAATCATAATCCTAGAGAAAGCAGGTATTGACACAAACAAGGTGTAAGATAGGACATTAATCATTGTTTGGGTAATGAGGACCAGTTGGCACTTAGGGTAGAAGTGAGGGCCTACATCTAGAGGAGCGTTCCAAATGGCACCCTATTTACTTTATAGTCCACTTTTTTTTTACCAGGACCAAGTAGTGCACTATATCTTGAATAGGGTGCCATTTTGGACGCCCCCAGGAAATAGGACAGTCAGATGTCACCAGTGCCTGTTTGTAACGGCAGATCTCCTCTTCGTCTGAAGAGGAGTAAGGATCGGACCAAGTGTTCATGACGATTTTAATAAGAAAAAACACTGAACACTATGAAACACAAAACAATAAATGTGAACATTAACAAAACCGAAAACGTTACCGTGTGGCGATAAACACCGACACGGAAACAAACACCCACAAACCAAGAGTGAAACCCAGGCTACCTAAGTATGATTCTCAATCAGAGACAACTAACGACACCTGCCTCTGATTGAGAACCATACTAGGCCGAAACAGAAACCAAACATAGAAAAACAAACAGACTGCCCACCCCAACTCACGCCCTGACCATACTAAATAAAGACAAAACAAAGGAAATAAAGGTCAGAATGTGACACTGTTGCCAATTATACCAATGCTTTATTAAGGTATTGGCTGGATATGTCTGGTTGGCTATGGAATCATACCTAGAGATGAACAAAAAATGTGTGATTTGAAATGCATATTTTCTTAGACGTCACAGTTAAATACATAATTCCATTCAATGGTGAATACATACTGTATTTGCCTTTCAACTTTGTTGTACCATAGCAGCAGTCTCATTTAGAATGATGAAAAGAACACACATCACAGCAAAATTATATTTCCTTTGTTCATTTGTATTGTTTGTGCAGCTTATAATTAGTATGAAGGTCTTCATCTTTGAACTATGTGGGTTCTGAGTAACTGATGCATTGCTCAAATCACAGTTAGGATGAAATGATACCATCATATCTAAGATAAAAGGAACAATAAATCACTAGCATTTAATTGATACATACAATTACCCCTGCCATGTAACTGTGCTTTAAACAAAAGAGTTCTCAGTGGTTTAGTGGTTTGGATTCAACAATTATGGAAGTCCTGAACTGCACGGTGAAAAACATATATATTGTCTGAGTTACTTATCTTCAGTGGACAACTTACTTTAACGTGTCATAGGAGTTTTGCGTTTTATCTACTGTACAGCGCTTCTATCTATTTCCAACAAAACATGTTGATAGATAGTGAGTTCTCATATTCCATAACAAACTTTAAACCTGAGAGAATGTCATAACAAGTGGTCTGGCATGTTTATGTTAATTGCATACCAAAACTGATTTTAAGGATAAAGTGCTGTATGTCTTGATTGTGTTTTACACAAGGTTTTTATTCTTATTTTAACCATTTCAAAGGTAAACGCTTCTTCACATTTTACATGCCTTCAGATTAGGATTACATTTCTAATATGTATCAAATTAGGGAATTATTGTTTCTCTAATATGGATTTATCAAGAAATAGGGGGGGTCATACCAAAGATCATTTAGCTATTTGATTGAGAATTTTAGGACCCCTTTAGGTAGCAAACATTTGTTTTAACAAGTATTTGATAAAATATTGAATTTGGCCATTACTCCTTTAACTCATAGAAATGCAATGAATAACATAAATTGCAAAAAAGAAAGTGAAATCAAATCAAATCCTGGAGGGCAGGTAGTTTGCCCCCGGTGATGCGTTGTGCAGACCTCACTACCCTCTGGAGAGCCTTACGGTTGTGGGCGGAGAAGTTGCCGTACCAGGCGGTGATATAGCCCGACAGGATGCTCTCGATTGTGCATCTGTAGAAGTTTGAGTGCTTTTGGTGACAAGCCGAATTTCTTCAGCCTCCTGAGATTGAAGAGACGCTGCTGCGCCTTCTTCGCGATGCTGTCTGTGTGGGTGGACCAATTCAGTTTGTCTGTGATGTGTACGCCGAGGAACTTAAAACTTACTACCCTCTCCACTACTGTTCCATCGATGTGGATAGGGGGGTGTTCCCTCTGCTGTTTCCTGAAGTCCACAATCATCTCCTTAGTTTTGTTGATGTTGAGTGTGAGGTTATTTTCCTGACACCACACTCCGAGGGCCCTCACCTCCTCCCTGTAGGCCATCTCGTCGTTGTTAGTAATCAAGCCTACCACTGTTGTGTCGTCCGCAAACTTGATGATTGAGTTGGAGGCGTGCGTGGCCACGCAGTCGTGGGTGAACAGGGAGTACAGGAGAGGGCTCAGAACGCACCCTTGTGGGGCCCCAGTGTTGAGGATCAGCGGGTGGAGATGTTGTTACCTACCCTCACCACCTGGGGGCGGCCCGTCAGGAAGTCCAGTACCCAGTTGCACAGGGCGGGGTCGAGACCCAGGGTCTCGAGCTTGATGACGAGTTTGGAGGGTACTATGGTGTTAAATGCTGAGCTGTAGTCGATGAACAGCATTCTCACATGGTTATTCCTCTTGTCCAGATGGGTTAGGGCAGTGTGCAGTGTGGTTGAGATTGCATCGTCTGTGGACCTATAAAGTTATTTAGTCTGCCTGGGAGCAAGGCATCCTGGTCCGTGACTGGGCTGGTTTTCTTTTTGTAATCGGTGATTGACTGTAGACCCTGCCACATACCTCTTGTGTCTGAGCCGTTGAATTGCAATTCTACTTTGTCTCTATACTGACGCTTAGCTTGTTTGATTGCCTTGCGGAGGGAATAGCTACACTGTTTGTAATCGGTCATGTTTCCGGTCACCTTGCCCTGATTAAAAGCAGTCAAATGAATCAAAAGGAGTACGTTTTTAAAGTATCTGTATTATATCCAGGAGATATAAGAAAGCTCAGGAAATATAAAAGTTTTTTTAGACACATATTTAACCCCTTATTTTTGTTGCCACATAACTACCTCCATACTTCCATTAATTTGTATGGGTTACCTTCAGACGAGTCCGTGACACTTGTGGCGGTAGAAAAAAGCAAAACTCTTTGAACGCTACAGACGTTTTTGTGAGAGGACCGATTTTCAGGATGTCTCATGGTCTTACAAACAGCCACCTTTCCCCGCAGATGCAGAAGGTCAACACAGGCAGATATGCAGATTGAGATGCAGCCCATCCCAAAAATCAGATACTGTATCTCTAGCTTAAACTGACATATTTTTATGGGGATTTTTTTATTACATTACTTAGATTGACACATGGGTGACTCTTAAGGATTTTAAAACTATTAATAATTGGTTGACTCCACACATATTAGAGCAGTTACAAATTGAGCTCCCCAAGCAGCCATTACCATTGACATTGTGAGCACAACACATTTATCATCAAAGCCAATCTCTACCTGGCATGCCATCTCTACACCAGTACAAGGGTGGCTCTTCTGACACGAATAATAGTCTAAGGGGGAAGGGGAAGGTTACATCCAGCTGAAGAATAGCCATCACCAGAAACACAGACACCAGGCAGGCAGCTGAGCCTGTGTTGGCACTAGTCTCGCTCTCACGGAGAAGTTTACAGATTGCTCTCTTATACCATTCTCAGTATTCTGAGAAAACAGTAAGTGTGCTGCTGGTTGGAACCCCCAAGGGGTGACACTACACTTCATCAGGGGTCCCAGTCTGCATCCCAAATTGCACCCTATTCCCGATACAGTTCAACACCTCTGACCACACACAATAGGGGATAGGGTGCCAGTTGGATGAGTTGTTGGACACTAAGGAATTTTAACTTGATGTATCCTCAGAATAAGGCTATCCAATATTGCTTAATCGAAAAATACAGTACATTTTATAACCGTATAAGATATCTCTTATTATTTTACCTGAGCCCAGGTATTGTAATAAGACTCTTTCTGCCGACCCCATATAGATACAGATCCCATTAGAATTCACCTGGTGTTCTGAGCAAAATAGCCTTGGTTTGACAGACTGATTCTCCATATAATGCAAAATATCAACCATTCAGGACACTTCCGCCAACAGGCACAAAGGTTCCTCCATGCATTATTCATGAGTCTTTCAATTTTCATATTGAACTGATTTCCTGCAAGGAAATGGCATAGGTAATACTATGGTATTTCTGATTGATTGTGGAATAAGACAGAAACAGGATAGAGTAAGCGCCAATGGAATCTACACGTGTCTACACAATCTACTCGGTTTGTGTTCAAAGTGTTTCTTTAACACAGGCTAGCATGTCTATTCACTGGCAATGAGTAAAAATGCTATTGGATACTCTACATTGAAACCTATGTGTCCAAATTACTTTGAGATCTTGTCAAGAGAGGTTGGGGATGAGTATTACAAACTGTAAATAAAGGTAAATGTCTAGCAACTAGGAAGAAATCCAGTCCCAATAAACAGAACAGAAGCTGTAACTGACAAAGATGTCATTTTCATACTCAACTGTCATTCATGCTACCCTGCGCTAATTGTTTAGGTTTTGTGTTATTTTACAGTTCTGTCACAACCTACTACTCAGGAACCTGGAATGCTTGAGCTGAGTATGTGCTTTCCCTTGGGGGAAACGGTGAATTGGAAGACTTGGGGATTTTAATGGCAGAAGGATAAGCTTAGCACAAAACTTCAAGGATCACATTCTTTGTTAGCTCAGCATGATTTTAGAAAAAAATGTAACACTGCATATTTTCCATATTATTCTAAATACTTCATGATTTATTAATTGATCGAATCGAAAGGGACTTGTGAAAAGTACAAGTCATCAGAATTGCTGCAGCTATATTGCTACGGGTAAGGACAAGAAGAACTATGGGTTCTATTATATTTGCCAAATAGGCCTAATGCATAAACTGATGGAGACTGGCACCAGTTTCCCTGACACTGCCTTGCCACACATGGTGTTTATGTTATGTTGATGATGATGGAAAGGAATAGATGGATTTACCTTTTATTATGTACAAATATTTCCAATATACTGGTGCATAATGCAACCATCTGTTTTGTTAACATCCAAAGTGAATTTACAGCAAATGTAGCCAACGTTGCATCAAATGTCAAATGTAAAAGGTCTGTTACAACAGTTAATGGTAAATACTTTATATTTTGTAATAAATTACATCGTTTTTTTCCAACATATTTACAAACTGTCTGTCATATAAGGACAAAAGTGGCTACATTTCCTCATATCGGTCTCTAAATTACATCCTAATTAGTTCCACTTGTTTAGGATAATATTGACTTTTCCAATATTGACTTAACATCATTAGCGATGCTATTGGATGAAATTAGATCCAAGAAAGAGATGCAGAGATTGTTGAGATGAGGGAGATAATAGCATGTTTGGAAAACATGTATCAATACCAATTTGGCATTAGAATTTGTTTGTGTTTGTGTGGACGTGTTTAACTATACTTGTGGGAACCAGAAGTCCCCACAAGAATAGTAAACAATCACACATTTGACCAACTGGAGACATTTTGTTGGTCCCCGGCAAGGTCAAATGTCATTTCTAGGTGGTTTAGGGTTAAGGTTAGAATTAGATTTAGTAGCTAGAGTTAGGTTTAAGGTACAGGTTAGGGAAAATAGGATTTTGAATGGGACTGAATTGTATGTCCCCACAAGGTTAGCTGCGCAAGACTGTGCGTGTTCATGTGTGTGCGTGCTACCTCTACACTGTAAAAGGTGAGATAGCACTGTTGTCCATCTGAAGTGTATGTTCTGATTGGTGTGATCCAAAATTACACTATGGTTTGTTCAACGTATTATATAAAATTTGTCTGAAATCAAATAATGATTTGTCAAAGTTAATTTTTGAATTGTTTGAAAGCTTCTAAATTGCTTTTAACACGTGCATTCGCATCACATAGCGGTGGGTGCAATGGAGTGGCGGCAGCCTATCAGAATAATTGGAGGCATGGCCTATTGGTGGTATGGCTTTCAGTCTGTTCAATTTGGCCACCTGTGAGAGGGAATGTCAAACCAGGTAATCTGTTCTGTTATTTTGGTTGGCTTAAGATTTTACGTAATATGATCTGTATAAGTACTGTGATAATAAATATTTATTTTGAGGAGCTGGTTCCCCTTTGGTTAAAGTATTGTTACAAGAAAGTATTATGTAGAAATACGTCTTTGTAGTATTGTTGATTCCAATGGTTTCCCCAGTTGTGTCAAGTCGGCTGCCTGTCATTTGGGTGATGGACCATTCTTGATACATACAGGAAACTGTTGATCGTGGAAAACCCCAGAAACGTTGCAGTTCTTGAAACCCTCAAACCAGTGTGCCTGGCACCTACTGCCATAACTCTTTCAAAGGCACTTCAATCTTTTGTCTTGCCCATTCACCCTCTGAATAGCACATATACACAGTCCATGCCTCAATTGTCTAAAGGCTAACAAATCCTTATTGAACCTTTTTCCCTCCCATTCATCTACACCGGTAATTCCCAAACTTTTTATAGTCCGGGACCCCTTCAAACATTCAACCTCCAGCTGCGTACCACCTCTAGCACTAGGGTCAGCTCACTCTCAAATGTTGTTTTTTGCCATCATTGTAAGCCTGCCACACATACACTATACAATACATTTATTAAACATAAGAATGAGTGTGAGTTGTCGTCACAACCCAGCTCGTGGGAAGTGACAGAGCTCTTATAGGGTCAGGGCACAAATAATAATACAAAAATAATCAATAATTTTGCTCTTTAAACCTTATTTGTTCTTCAAAAATGGTCAATAACTCACCACAGGTTAATGAGAAAGGGTGTGCTTGAAAGGATGCTCAGTCTTATATCATTTTCAACACACAGTCTGTGCCTGTATTTAATGTTCATGCTAGTTAGGGCAGAGAATCCACTCTCACATAGGAACGTGGTTGCAAAGGGCATCAGTAGTGACTCCCCATCCCGCATGAGGGAGCGTAATCATCGACTGACACTAATTAGCATAACGCAACGGACATAAATATTCCTAGAGAATATTCCTATTCCTAGAGAATATTCCTATTTATGAAAATCACAAGTGAAATATATTGAGACACAGCTTAGCCTTTTGTTAATCACCCTGTCATCTCAGATTTTCAAAATATGCTTTACAGCCAAAGCTAGACAAGCATATGTGTAAGTTTATCGATAGCATTTTGTCCAGCTAGCAGCAGGTAACTTGGTCACGGAAATCAGAAAAGCAATCAACTTAAATTGTTTACCTTTGAGCTTCGGATGTTTTCATTCACGAGACTCCCAGTTAGATAGCCAATGTTCCTTTTTTCCCAAAATATTATTTTTGTAGGCGAAATAGCTCCGTTTGTTCGTCATGTTTGCCTGAGAAATCACCCGGAAATTGCAGTCACGAAAACGCCGAAAAATATTCCAACTTAGCTCCATAATATCGACAGAAACATGGCAAACATTGTTTATAATCAATCCTCAAGGTGTTTTTCAAATATCTATTTGATAATATATCCACCAGGACAATTGGTTTTTCAGTAGGACCGATTGGAATAATGGCTACCTCTGTATTTTACGCGAGAATCACTCTGGGAGCCATCAGGTGACCAGTTGCACAATGTAGCCGCTTACGGGTATTCTTCAACATAAATGCGTAAAACTACGTCACAATGCTGTAGACACCTTGGGGAATACGGAGAAAAAGGAATCTGGTTGAAAGCCCATTCACTGCTCAATAGGGACGCATTGGAACGCAGCGCTTTCAAAACATGAGGCACTTCCGGATTGGATTTTTCTCAGGCTTTCGCCTGCAATATCAGTTCTGTTATACTCACAGACAATATTTTTACAGTTTTGGAAACTTTAGAGTTTTCTATCCTAAGCTGTCAATTATATGCATATTCTAGCATCTTGTCCTGACAAAATATCCTGTTTAGTACGGGAACGTTATTTTTCCAAAAATGAAAATACTGCCCCCTAGTCACAAAAGGTTAACCGTGTGAATTGCCAAGGTGGGATACTCAGAGCGCAGCCCATTCCATAAATCTGGCAATGGCTTCTGATTAAATTAAATTTTCACGGAACCACTTGCTGCAATTTCGATGAGACTCTCTTGTTCAGATATTAGTAAGTGGACTGAAGGCAGGGCATGAAAGGGATAACAAATCCAGCTGTTTGTGTCATCCGTTTCAGGAAAGTACCAGCGTAATTGCACACCCAGCTCTCTCAGGTGCTTCTCTATATCACATTTGACGTCGTTCGTAAGCTTGAGTTCTTTTGCTCCAAAAAATCATACAACGATGGAAAGACCTGTGTGTTGTCCTTGTTAATGCAGACAGAAAAGCACTTCAACTTCTTAATCATAACCTCAATTTTGTCCCGCACATTGAATATAGTTGCGGAGAGTCCCTGTAATCTTAGATTCAGATCATTCAGGCGAGAAAAAATATCACCCAGATAGGCCAGTCATGTGAGAAACTCGTCATCATGCAAGCAGTCAGACAAATTAAAATGGTCAGTAAAGAAAACTTTATGCTCGTCTCTCAAAAAAAAACGTGTCAATACTTTGCCCCTTGATAACCAGAGCACTTCTGTATGTTGTAAAAGCGTCACATGGTCGCTGCCCATAACATTGCATAGTGCAGAAAATAAGTTAACCATTTCCACTGTAGTGTCCAAAACATTTTTCAAGCTGTCAGGCATTCCCTTGGCAGTAAGAGCCTCTCGGTGGATGCTGCAATGTACCCAAGTTGCGTTGGGAGCAACTGCTTGCATGAGTGTTACCACTCCACCATGTCTTCCTTTCATGGCTTTTGCGCCATCAGTACAGATACCAACACATCTTGACCACCAAGGTCCATTTGAAGTCACAAAGCTGTCCAGTACTTAAAAAATATCCTCTCCTGTTGTCCTGATTTCCAGTGGTTTGCAGAAGAGGATGTCTTCCTTTATTGACCCTCCATAAACGTAACGGACATGTGCCAGGAGTTGTGCCAGGCCCACCACGTCTGACTCATCCAACTGTAATGCATATAATTCACTGGCTAGTATACGAAGCAGTAATTGTTTCAAAATATCTCCAGCCATGTCACTGATGCGTTGTAAAACAGTGTTGTTTGATGAAGGCATTGTCTATCGTTTTTTAAATCCTTTTCCCCCAGCATTGTCCCAGCCATATCCACAGCAGCAGAAATAATTAAGTCCTCCACAATAGTATGGAGCTTGCCGGTTGCATACTCGGTAGCTCAACACACTTCTACACAACAACACTTCTGGCCCCTTCTTATTATTGGCATCTGTTGCTTTTGTACGTGTCTTACTACTAGAAAATTGTCTTTATTCTCGCTCCAAAAACTTGCGCTTGTCACGTTCTGACCCTAGTTATTGTGTTAATTGTTTGTTTTAGTTGGTCAGGACGTGAGTTGGGTGGGCATTCTATGTTTTGTGTGTCTAGGTTGTTTTTCTGTGTTCGGCCTAGTATGGTTCTCAATCAGAGGCAGGTGTCGTTAGTTGTCTCTGATTGAGAATCATACTTAGGTAGCCTGGATTTCACTGTTTGTTTGTGGGTGATTGTTTCCGTGTCTGTGTTTTACTGTTTTACGGTACTGTTTTCGGTTTTGGTTATTCACGTTACGTTTATTGTTTTTGTATGGAGTGTTCAGTTTGTGTTTAAATAAACAACCATGGACACTTACCACGCCGCAAATTGGTCCTCCGATCCTTCTCGCCTCTCCTCTTCAGACGAAGAGGAGGAAAACCATTACAGCGCTACTTTTTCAAATTGTCATGTTTTGTTTCTAAATGTCTGCACAAGAGTGAAGGTTTGCTGCGAGAGAGTGACTGTTAATGTGATTGGATGTTAGTTATTTGACAAGGCTACCTGTATTTGACATTGCGTTGTTATTTCACTGAACACAAGATTGTTTAATTTGATTTTTGGCAGTAAAACGAGGCTTCTCAGGGAGAAAAAAAACTCACCCAAATGTTTACCCCCTTTGGAAAATATAAATGCACTGTTTGAAAATGTGAAGATAATTTAAAAAAAATATATATATATAAGTAAGACACAAAACCTCAGAATGGGGAGCTGATCCCACGAAAGATGACAGAATAACACTGCTCATTTTTTTTTTTGGGGGGGGGGGGGGGAGTAAAAATGGAAGGCCGATATTTGTTTCCCCTTCTTCTGATGCATGCCTTAAGTTGTGTGTCCTTCATATTTAGAACACTATCACAGTCTTAATGAAGTGTTCAGTGATGGGTGATTGAACGCACATAGCCATTCAAATTGAGTGATTATTATTCCATTTTCTGGGCTAACTTTACACAATACCCTTCACAAACACCTGATGCGGCACTGTTATTTATTTGTTTAAATTAAACGTCTCCCAAAAGGAATTAACTGCGGAAGATGCAGCCTCCTCATTTCCATAATCTAATGCTGGTGTTTATGATCTACCATGCTGTAATTTGAATAAAAAATTACACTGATAGAGATTCAGGGACTGTCAATGTGGAAGAGTGCCTCCCTAAGGCTCCTCTGCGCCACGCCAGACAGACCGCCTGAATCTCCGCAGAGTGCAAGTATACGTAACACACACTGGGCATAAATAATTCAGTTATAATTTATCATTTGGACACGCAGCTTAAACACTATTTCCTTCGTGGAGAGAGAAAGAGAGAGACAATGAGCTCCTCAGTGTAATTTTAACTGCAGTGTTATTCTGTCATCCTCAGTGGGATCAGCTCTCCATTCCAAGCTATGTACATACAATGAAATATGCATCTCTTGTGTGGTAAACCCACTATTCCATTGTCTGTGGGCCGCCTTCATTTGGACTCTCTCTTAGGTTTTGTGTCCCACTTAGTTTAGAGGCGGTTTTGGGGGCAACATTGAAAGGAGAACAAGGGGCCCCTCAGGGACAGCGGGAACATGCAAAACATAAGAGATAACACAGAGGAACAATGAGGCAAGAACCCCGGCAGGACTCACTATTACAGGCCAACCTCCTAGCTGCAGCATGTGAGGAAGAAAGGAAAGAAACATGGTGACAGACTACAGTAGACTGCAATACATAGGGGGAAGATAATGTTTGTCCAGCCTGCATAATTCTTTCACAATATATTGTATTGATGTACAAGCGATGTACACGTTTTAGAAAAGTAATACTTTTGTTTTTAATAATGGGAATATTTTTGTGTCCATGTTATTTTTTATTTATTCATTTGCTGGGGGACAGAACACATAAATAAGAATCAAAATCCTTGATACTGCAAACACTCACTTAATCACCCAAGTAATCTTGACATCCAGAAACAAATACACTTTTTAATTTGTATGTTAACGTGAGACGAGACTGAACAGTTCAAAATGTGAAGGTAGAACCAGACATTAGTTAATATTCACCAGGTGCTGCTAACTGTTACCGAGACCAGACATTGATTTAGTTTATTTTCCTCCTCATTTGCCTCGCTCCAGCCAGCACTAGACAGCTGATTATGTTCAGAAATGCCATTACAGTAGGCTATGCTTCCCAGGGCCAGGGTTATGTCATGCCTCTTTGTCATAGCCATTAGACAGCAGATTCTGGTCCGGGCTCCTCAAACTCACATCTGACTGAGGTTATTTATTTTCACATTTCCTATCACTCATTTAATATTCCCTATAATTGAAGGGAGTGACATTGTGGAGTTGAGGGTTATGGAGATGTGACCTCCCTTCTAATCGGACTGACTTCCCAAATGACACCCTATTCTATATAGTGCGCTACTATTGACCAGGGTCCATAGGGCTCTGGTTAAAAGTAGTGCACTATTTTGGGAAAAGGGTGCTATTTGGGATGCATCCTGAGTCGGTTGTCTTTATTGGGCTTACCTTTAACATGAAAGATGAAGTAGATCAGTAGGGTCAATCCAAGCCCCCAAAAATATGTACTACTTCCATAGGCAAATAATACTTTGTGAAAACATTGAATATATTGGGTAAGTAATTTGCCCTTGATTACGCAGAAACCTTCCCCTGATGCTGAGGTTCTGTGGTTTAACTACACATTAGTAAGCTCAATGGGGATTTATATGAGCATGTATGGCTGCAGGCATGTATAAAGTGGTAGTTAATCAATTTATCACTTTGATGGAATTATACCATCCATAAACAAATGGTTTATGTATCTCTTTCCATACAATTCTCTATACACTGAAAAAAGATAGGTTCTTAAATGGGTCTTCTTCAGTTCTTAAGGTTCCTTGGAAAACACATGCCGATAAAGAACTTTTGAGTTAAGTGTGGAGTTCTTGACAAGGCATCTATGCCTCTTCAGAATTCTAAAAGGTTCTTGAAATGTATGAAAGCCTGCAGATGCATTCCTTTCATAGCACACAGCAAACTGGCTAGTGTTAAATAATTTTGAGTGTAACATTTGTAGTGTTGATTCAAGAGTTAAATTAACACAGTCCAGAGTTAAATTAAAACTCAGTGGTGTAAAAGAACCCCAGTCTTGGTCTTAATAACCATTTGAACCAAACCTACGCCCATCATTATATTTCCCAGCATGCTCTATTGCAGGTTGTGTTTTAGAATTGTTTGTTTCAATATCTAGGTTTTTGCATGTACATTGATTGATTCATTAATCGTATGTAACTCAAATATAAATAACATACTCTGACTTATTGCACTCGTTACTGAAATGATTGTTCCAGTTTACATGTTTAAGGCAGTCTCAAGTTTAATGTATCCTGCCATAGCAGTCATTCTGAATCCTCTCTGGTTGAATTCCAGTAGTATTTACACAACACTTTACAAGCCAGCATCATGTGACCTGAAGGCTTTATGTGGCCTGTAAACTAGTTTCAGGCCACTGCATTAGGGTAAAACTAGGCACTTAAATGACGGTTTGATAAAATATGTATTCCTAGTTTGAATCAGATCAAGCTTTAACTGTCGATAGCTGACACCCGCATAGCTGATGTTTTGGCGGTGTCAGAGGTGTAACTGTTGGAGCTGTCAAATCAGGAGGTGTAACTGCATTGGAGCTGTTAAATCGGTGAGCAGCTGCTCTTGATCATTGTCACAAAGCCACACCTCTGCCACTAGCATTCGAAGTTCAGAATGAGAAAGTCTAGGCTATATAGAAATAATGACACTGAAATTTAAAACAATCCTTAAACGAAATAACGTGGATTTCTATCATCCAAATGGAGGTAAAGATTACATCTCTCATTCTAGTGTTAGAACTTGTTAACAAGGCTGCATGGGATTTCTGTTAATGTGACTCCGTGCAGCCAATGACAATGTCCTCTTTAGGTAAAATGGTAGGAGCCGATTGTGGATTTGACAGCTCTAACAAAGTTCCACCTCCAACGCAGCCAAAACAACCTCTATGTTGATGACATCTGAAGCGAAAGTGATTGAATAGAACCTTTAATTGTGGAGAGCTATGAATATGGGAAAATAGAAATTTGAGGCTAAGATCAATAGCATGGCCAAAATAATATCCTCTGATCAGCTACATATTTTCTGTAGTGTAGCGTGCGAGAGAGAGAGAGAGAGAGAGCAGGATAGAAAGGGAGGTACATGGACAAATGGTCAATGTCATCATCATACTTGCGTGACAACTAGCTAACTCAATACAATGTTTTCAACTAATTTGTAACTGTAACAATAAAGTCTAAACAATGTCAAAACACCCTTTTATTTGAGTAGAAAACAAATACAATGTAGACAAGTGCGATGATGTCCATCTATGTCACTCTAACTACAATCTGTTGGTAGTTTCAACACAAATGAAACATTAAAAAGGACTAAACATTTTCTGCAACAAGCACTGACACGAGCCGTTAAGAAATGTTGTGCATCGACAAAATACTTTGTGTTTTCACAAAGCACACAGGGGGACTGTTTCAAAGCAAAGAGATGTTATTATTGGCCATTCATTTTCTTTGTGGCTCTACTTCCTGCCAGGTGTAGTTTATTTCAGCAGTAGAAATAAATCCACACACTGGAACGTTGCAGGCAAGATCATATAGATTCCTGACAACAGGATATAATGTAATCATGATTACTGATCTAGGCCCAGTTTCCCAAAAGCAATTTTAAGGCTAAGTTCATCATTAGTACCTTCAGAGGAGCCTTGTTAAATCTCCCAGCTGTTTCCCAAAACCATCATTACTAAAGTTGCATTTGAAATGCTCATTATTTATGGGCTACCTCAGACCAGAACATCTAAGTGGGTTGTTAATAGCGTTTTTTCCTACGGTTTCACTTTACACACAAGACCTCCGCTAAACATAGAATCAATATGTTATTGTGTCTCTCTGTGATGGCAGATAACTTCACAAAGAAGTTGACAACAAATACAAAGTCCCCAAAATGTTTGGAATTGTTACAAACAAACAAAGGATAAAAATAGGCCTCAAATGAAAACCGAGATGACTGCATGAAAACAAACAGCCTACAGTAACGGCTACATGTCAATAATTCAATAATATTGAAATCAATTTCATGTTCATTCAATTGAGTTCAATTTTGCTAATTGTAGGCTGTCTGTAAATTTTGCCTCAATAAATGTCATGATGTGTAACAACATGTGTGCAACGATGTGCCAAATCTTGATTTGGTGGTAATGCTTATACGGTAAGCATTGTAATTAGCATGAGAATAAGTCACCTCATAGGTGATAGGCGATAATATCTAGGAGCTGATCCAACGTCAGTTTTGTATTGTATTGGAAGAATTATAATGTTAAAGTAAGATTTGAATGGAGAACGCTAACAACATAGAATGCCCACCAAGCTCACGTCCTGACTAACACTAAAACAAGGAAAACACATACGAACGATGGACAGATCGTGACAGAACCCCCCCAAGGTGCGGACTCCGAACGCACAACCTAAACCTATGGGGGAGGGTCTGGGTGGGCATCTGTCCGCGGTGGGGGCTCTGGCGCTGGACGTGGACCCCACTCCATAATTGTCTTAGTCCACCTCCTTAGTGTCCCTTGAGTGGCGACCCTCGCCGCTAACCTTGGCCTAGGAAACCTAACAACGGGCGCCACTGGACCGAGGGGAAAGCTCGGGACCGAGGGGAAAGCTCGGGACCGAGGGGAAAGGTCCGACCGAGGGGAAAGGTCCCGAAGGGAAAGCTCGGGACCGAGGGGAAAGGTCCCGAAGGGAAAGCTCGGGACCGAGGGGAAGCTTGGGACCGAGAGGAAGCTCGGGAGTGAGAGGAAGCTCGGGCAGGTTGATGGATCTACCAGATCCTGGCTGGCTGGTGGTTCCGGCAGATCCTGGCTGACTGGTGGTTCCGGCAGATCCTGGCTGACTGGCAGATCCTGGCTGACTGGCGGATCCTGGCTGACTGGCGGATCTGGCAGATCCTGGCTGACTGGCACTTCTGGCGGATCCTGGCTGACTGGCGGATCCTGGCTGACTAGCGGATCTGGCAGATCCTGGCTGAATGACGGATCTAACTGATCCTGGCTGACTGGCAGATCCTGGCTGACTGGCAGATCCTGGCTGACTGGTGGATCCTGGCAGACTGGCGGATCCTGGCAGATCCTGGCCGACTGGCAGTTCTGGCGGATCCTGGCCGACTGGCGGATCCTGGCTGACTGGCAGATCCTGGCTGACTGGCACTTCTGGCGGATCCTGGCTGACTGGTGGATCCTGGCAGACTGGCGGATCCTGGCGGATCCTGGCCGACTGGCGGATCCTGGCAGATCCTGGCCGACTGGCAGTTCTGGCGGATCCTGGCTGACTGGCAGATCCTGGCTGAGTGGCAGATCCTGGCCGACTGGCAGTTCTGGCGGATCCTGGCCGACTGGCGGATCCTGGCCGACTGGCGGATCCTGGCCGACTGGCGGATCCTGGCCGACTGGCGGATCCTGGCCGACTGGCAGTTCTGGCGGATCCTGGCGGATCCTGGCTGACTGGCGGATCCTGGCTGACTGGCGGATCCTGGCTGACTAGCGGATCTGGCAGATCCTGGCTGACTGGCACTTCTGGCGGATCCTGGCTGACTGGCGGATCCTGGCTGAATGGCGGATCTAACTGATCCTGGCTGACTGGCAGATCCTGGCTGACTGGCAGATCCTGGCCGACTGGCAGTTCTGGCGTATCCTGGCCGACTGGCAGATCTGGCCGACTGGCGGATCCTGGCTGACTGGCGGATCCTGGCTGACTAGCGGATCTGGCAGATCCTGGCTGACTGGCACTTCTGGCGGATCCTGGCAGACTGGCGGATCCTGGCAGACTGGCGGATCCTGGCTGACTGGCAGATCCTGGCTGACTGGCAGATCCTGGCCGACTGGCAGTTCTGGCGGATCCTGGCTGACTGGCGGATCCTGGCTGACTGGCAGATCCTGGCCGACTGGCAGTTCTGGCGGATCCTGGCGGATCCTGGCTGACTGGCGGATCCTGGCTGACTGGCGGATCCTGGCTGACTGGTAGTTCTGGCGGATCCTGGCTGACTGGCGGATCCTGGCTGACTGGCGGATCCTGGCTGACTGGCGGATCCTGGCACACTGGCAGATCCTGGCTGAATGGCGGATCTAACTGATCCTGGCAGACTGGCGGATCCTGGCGGATCCTGGCCGACTGGCGGATCCTGGCTGACTGGCGGATCCTGGCTGACTGGCACTTCTGGCGGATCCTGGCTGACTGGTGGATCCTGGCAGACTGGCGGATCCTGGCTGACTGGCGGATCTAACTGATCCTGGCCGACTGGCAGATCCTGGCCAACTGGCAGATCCTGGCCGACTGGCAGTTCTGGTGGATCCTGGCTGACTGGCGGATCCTGGCTGACTGGCAGTTCTGGCGGATCCTGGCCGACTGGCGGATCCTGGCAGACTGGCAGTTCTGGCGGATCCTGGCCGACTGGCGGATCCTGGCTGACTGGCGGCGCTGGGCAGACTGGCGGCACTGGCGGCGCTGGGCAGACGGGTAGCTCAGACGGCGCTGGGCAGACTGGCGGCACTGGCGGCGCTGGACAGACTGGTAGCTCAGACGGCGCAGGGCAGACGGGTAGCTCAGATGGCGCTGGGCAGACTGGAGAAAAAGGCTCTGGCAGCGCTGGACTGAGGAGCACTGGTGCCTCTGGAATGAGGGGCTCTGGCGCCTCTGGCATGAGGGGCGGTAGCTCTGACAGCGCCGGACAGGCGGGAGACTCTGGCTGCGCTGGAGAGGAGGAAGGCTCCGGCAGCCCTGGACAGGCGGGACGCACTGTAGGCCTGATGCGTGGTGATGGCACTGGTATGCCCTGCATACTATGCCAAACCAACAGCTTTCTTTCTACTCTGTCCAATACATCCTCCAGTCTCAGACTCAGCACTCAGCTCCAATTCCATCCATGGCTCCTTACGGTAAACAGGGGGAGTTGGCTCAGGTCTGACTCCTGACTCTGCCACGCTCTCCCTGTGCTCCCCCCCAATACATTTTTGGGGGTGCCTCTCGGGCTTCCAGCCGCTCTGCCGTGCTAGCTCCTCATAATGCCGCCTCTCTGCTTTCGCTGCCTCCAGCTCGGCTTTGGGGCGGCAATATTCCCCTGGCTCTGCCCAGGGTCCTTTTCCGTCAAGGATCTCCTCCCAAGTCCATTTATCCAAATAGTGCAGCCTCTCCCACTGCTGCTTCTGCCTCTGTTGCTTCTCCTGCTGCTGCTGCTGTTGCTCCTGCTGCACCTGCTGCACCTGTCGCTTCTCCTGCTGCTGCTGTTGCTGCTGCCTCTGTTTACCACGCCGCTTGGTCCTTGGTTGGTGGGTGATTCTGTAAGGGTTTTCTTCTGGTGAAAGAGAGGCGGACCAAAATGCAGCGTGGTGGTTATTCATGTTTTTAATAAAGCCGACTATACATGAACAGACTATACAAAACAAGAAAAGTGAAAACCTAAACAGTCCTATCTGGTGCAAACACAGAGACAGGAACAATCACCCACAAAACCCAACACAAAACAGGCTACCTAAATATGGTTCCCAATCAGAGACAATGACTAACACCTGCCTCTGATTGAGAACCATATCAGGCCAAATATAGAAATAGACAAACCAGACACACAACATAGAATGCCCACCCAGCTCACGTCCTGACCAACACTAAAACAAGGAAAACACATACGAACGATGGACAGAATGTGACACCACACATTTCTTGATAACAAACTATAGCTTTGGCAAGTCGGTTAGGACATCTAATTTGTGCATGACACAAGTCATTTTTCCAACAATTGTTTACACACAGATTATTTCACTTATAATTCACTTTATCACAATTCCAGTGGGTCAGAAGTTTAAATACGCTAAGTTGACTGTGCATTTAAACAACTTGGAAAATTCCAGAAAATGATGTCATGGCTTTAGAAGTTTCTGATAGGCTAATTGACATCATTAGAGTCAATTGGGGGTGTACCTGTGGATGTATTTCAAGGCCTAGCTTCAAACTCAGTGCCTCTTTGCTTGACACCTTGGGAAAATCAAAAGAAATCATCCAAGACCTCAGAAAAAAATACCTCCACAAGTCTGGTTCATCTTTGGGAGCAATTTCTAAATGCCTGAAGGTACCACGTTCATCTGTACAAACAATAGTATGCACGTATAAATACCATGGGACCAAGCAGCCGTCATACCGCTCAGGAAGGAGAAGCATTCTGTCTCCTAGAGATGAACATGCTTTGGTGTAAAAAGTGCAAATCAATCCCAGAACAACAGCAAAGAAACGTGTGAAGATGCTGGAGGAAACGGGTACAAAACTATCTATATCTACAGTAAAACGAGTCCTATATCAATATAACCCGAAAGGCCACTCAGCAAGGAAGAAGCCACTGCTCCAAAACCATCACAAAAAAAGCCAGACTATGGTTTGCAGCTGCACATGGGGACAAAGATCATACTTTTTGGAGAAATGTCATCTGGTCTAATGAAACAAGTATAGAACTGCTTGGTCATAATGACCATTGTTATATTTGGAGGGAAAAGGGGGAGGCTTGCAAGCCTAAGAACCATGAAGCACGGGGGTGGCAGCATCATGTTGTGGGGGTGCGTTGCTTCAGGAGGAACGGGTGCACTGCACAAAAAAGATGGCATTATAAGAAAGAAAAATGATGTGGATATTTTGAAGCAACATCTCAAGACATCAGTCAGGAAGTTAAAGCTGGGTCGCAAATGGATCTTCCAATTGGACAATGACCCAAAGCGTGCTTCCAAATATGTGACAAAATTGCTTAAGGACAACAAAGTTAAGGTATTGGAGTGGCCATCACAAATCCCTGACCTCAATCCTATTGAAAATGTGTGTGGAAAACTGAAAAAGTGTGTGCGAGCAAGGAGGCCTCTAACTTGACTCAGTTACACCAGCTCTGTCATGAGGAATGGGCCAAAATTCACCCAACTTATTGTGGGAAGCTTGTGGAAGGCAACCCGAAACATTTGACCCAAGTTAAACAATTTAAAGGCAATGGTACCAAATACTACTTGAGTGCTTGTAAACCTCTGACCCACTGAGAATGTGAAAGAAATTAAACTGAAATAAATCACTTACAACAGGCCTACAAGCCCACAGTCCAGCCTCTCTCAGCCTATTACGGACAGTCTGAGCACTGATGGAGGGATTGTGCGTTCCTGGTGTATCTCGGGCAGTTGTTGTTGCTATCCTGTACCTGTCCCGCAGGTGTGATGTTCGGAGGTACCGATTCTGTGCAGGTGTTGTTACACATGGTCTGCTACTGCTAAGACGATCAGCTATCCATCCTGTCTCCTGTTGCGCTGTCTTAGGCGTCTGACAGTACGGACATTAATTTATATTGCCCTGGCCACATCTGCAGTCCTCATGCCTCCTTGCAGCATGCCTAAGGCACATTCACACAGATGAGCAGGGACCCTGGGCATCTTTCTTATGATGTTTTTCAGAGTCAGTAGAAAGGCCTTTTAGTGTCCTAGGTTTCATAACTGTGACCTTAATTACTGACCGTCTGTAAGCTGTTAGTGTCTTAACGACCATTCCTCAGGTGCATATTCATCTTAGGGCTGTCGACAACTTCCGGTGAAATTGGAGGGTGCGCAATTCAAATAAATAATAATACAATTATGGATATTAAACATTTGACTGCCCTGACTGCCCTTAACCAACACAAAAACATCCTATGGCGTTTTGTATTAGCATCGAACAGCCCCCGTGATATGCAAGGGACACTAGAAACCAGTATAAACCAATATACACAGGCAGTTAGAAAAGCCAAGGCTAGCTTTTTCAAGCAGAAATTTGCTTCCTGCAACACAAAGTCAAAAAAGTTCTGGGACACTGTAAAGTCCATGGAGAATAAGAACACCTCCTCCCAGCTGCCCACTTCACTGAGGATAGGAAACACTGTCACCACCGATAAATCCATTATAATTGAGAATTTCAATAAGCATTTTTCTACAGCTGGCCATGCTTTCCACCTGGCTACCCCTACCCAGGTCAACAGCACTGCACCCCCCACAGCAACTCGCAATGTGAGCAAGTGAGGTGAGATAATGTAGGTAGAGGCATAAAACGGCCATGGTGGCGAAGTAAATACAAGCTCTAACCACTAGGCTACCCTGCCACCCCATTCCAGTGTTTTACTTGCTATATTGTATTTACTTTGCCACCATGGCCTTTTTATGCCTCTACCTCCCTTATCTCACCTCACTTGCTCACATTGTATATAGACTTATTTTTCAACTGTATTATTGACTGTTTGTTTGCTTTACTTCATGTGTAACTCTGTGTTGTTGTATGTGTCGAACTGCTTTGCTTTATCTTGGCCAAGTCGCAATTGTAAATGAGAACTTGTTCTCAACTTGCCTACCTGGTTAAATAAAGGTGAAATAAATCAATAAAATGTACGTACATACAAGTGTCTTATGTCGGTTAAAAGCTTAAAGTCTTGTTAATCTATCTGCACTGCCTGATTTACAATAGGCTTTACAGCAGAAGCATGCCGTGCGATTGTTTGATGGCACCCCACATCAAAATATATTTCAACCAGCACAGGCTTCATAAAATCACAAATAGCGATTAAATATTCACTCCTTTTTGAAGATTTTCCTCTTATTTGCAATCCAAAGGGCCCCAGCTACAACATGTATGGTCGTTTTGTTAGATCAAATATTTATTTATTTCAAAAAGTCTGTTTAGTTGGCGCCATCAATTTGAGTAATCCACTCAAATCAAATCAAATTTTATTTGTCACATACACATGGTTAGCAGATGTTAATGCGAGTGTAGCGAAATGCTTGTGCTTCTAGTTCCGACAATGCAAGTAAGGCCAACAAGTAATCTAACTAACAATTCCAAAACTACTGTCTTATACACAGGGTAAGGGGATAAAGAATATGTACATAAAGATATGAGTGATGGTACAGAGCAGCATATGCAAGATACAGTAGATGGTATCGAGTACAGTATATACATATGAGATGAGTATGTAAACAAAGTGGCATAGTTAAAGTGGCTAGTGATACATGTATTACATAAGGATGCAGTAGATGATATAGAGTACAGTATATACGTATACATATGAGATGAATAATGTAGGGTATGTAAACATTATATTAGGTAGCATTGTTTAAAGTGGCTAGTGATATATTTTACATCATTTCCCATCAATTCCCATTATTAAAGTGGCTGGAGTTGAGTCAGTGTGTTGGCAGCAGCAACTCAATGTTAGTGGTGGCTGTTTAACAGTCTGATGGCCTTGAGATAGAAGCTGTTTTTCAGTCTCTCGGTCCCAGCTTTGATGCACCTTTACAGACCTCGCCTTCTGGATGATAGCGGGGTGAACAGGCAGTGGCTAGGGTGGTTGTTGTCCTTGATGATCTTTATGGCCTTCCTGTAACATCGGGTGGTGTAGGTGTCCTGGAGGGCAGGTAGTTTGCCCCCGGTGATGCGTTGTGCAGACCTCACTACCCTCTGGAGAGCCTTACGGTTGTGGGCGGAGCAGTTGCCGTACCAGGCGGTGATACAGCCCGCCAGGATGCTCTCGATTGTGCATCTGTAGAAGTTTGTGAGTGCTTTTGGTGAAAAGCCGAATTTCTTCAGCCTCCTGAGGTTGAAGAGGCGCTGCTGCGCCTTCTTCACGATGCTGTCTGTGTGAGTGGACCAATTCAGTTTGTCTGTGATGTGTATGCCGAGGAACTTAAAACTTACTACCCTCTCCACTACTGTTCCATCGATGTGGATAGGGGGGTGTTCCCTCTGCTGTTTCCTGAAGTCCACAATCATCTCCTTAATTTTGTTGATGTTGAGTGTGAGGTTATTTTCCTGACACCACACTCCGAGGGCCCTCACCTCCTCCCTGTAGGCCGTCTCGTCGTTGTTGGTAATCAAGCCTACCACTGTTGTGTCGTCCGCAAACTTGATGATTGAGTTGGAGGCGTGCGTGGCCACGCAGTCGTGGGTGAACAGGGAGTACAGGAGAGGGCTCAGAACGCACCCTTGTGGGGCCCCAGTGTTGAGGATCAGCGGGGTGGAGATGTTGTTACCTACCCTCACCACCTGGGGGCGGCCCGTCAGGAAGTCCAGTACCCAGTTGCACAGGGCGGGGTCGAGACCCAGGGTCTCGAGATTGATGACGAGCTTGGAGGGTACTAATGGTGTTGAATGCCGAGCTGTAGTCGATGAACAGCATTCTCACATAGGTATTCCTCTTGTCCAGATGGGTTAGGGCAGTGTGCAGTGTGGTTGAGATTGCATCGTCTGTGGACCTATTTGGGCGGTAAGCAAATTGGAGTGGGTCTAGGGTGTCAGGTAGGGTGGAGGTGATATGGTCCTTGACTAGTCTCTCAAAGCACTTCGTGCTACGGGGCGGTAGTCGTTTAGCTCAGTTACCTTAGCTTTCTTGGGAACAGGAACAATGGTGGCCCTCTTGAAGCATGTGGGAACAGCAGACTGGTATAGGGATTGATTGAATATGTCCGTAAACACACCGGCCAGCTGGTCTGCGCATGCTCTGAGGGCGCGGCTGGGGATGCCGTCTGGGCCTGCAGCCTTGCGAGGGTTAACACTTTTAAATGTCTTACTCACCTCGGCTGTAGTGAAGGAGATTCCGCATGTTTTCGTTACAGGCCGTGTCAGTGGCACTGTATTGTCCTCAAAGCGGGCAAAAAAGTTATTTAGTCTGCCTGGGAGTAAGACATCCTGGTCCGTGACTGGGCTAGTTTTCTTCTTGTAGTCCGTGATTGACTGTAGACCCTGCCACATACCTCTTGTGTCTGAGCCGTTGATTTGAGATTCTACTTTGTCTCTATTTTGACGCTTAGCTTGTTTGATAGCCTTGCGGAGGGAATAGCTGCACTGTTTGTATTCGGTCATGTTACCAGTCACCTTGCCCTGATTAAAAGCAGTGGTTCGCGCTTTCAGTTTCACGCGAATGCTGCCATCAATCCACAGTTTCTGGTTAGGTTATGTTTTAATCGTTGCTATGGGAACGACATCTTCAATGCACGTTCTAATGAACGCGCACACCGAATCAGCGTATTCGTCAATGTTGTTATCTGACGCAATACGAAACATATCCCAGTCCACGTGATGGAAGCAGTCTTGGAGTGTGGAGTCAGCTTGGTCGGACCAGCGTTGGACAGACCTCAGTGTGGGAGCTTCTTGTTTTAGTTTCTGTCTGTAGGCAGGGATCAACAAAATGGAGTCGTGGTCAGCTTTTCTGAAAGGAGGGCGGGGCAGGGCCTTATATGCGTTGCAGAAGTTAGAGTAACAATGATCCAAGGTTTTTTCCACCCTTGGTTGCGCAATCGATATGCTGATAAAATTTAGGGAGTCTTGTTTTCAGATTAGCCTTGTTAAAATCCCCAGCTACAATGAATGCAGCCTCCGGATAAATGGATTCCAGTTTGCAAAGAGTCAAATAAAGTTTGTCCATCGATGTGTCTGCTTGGGGGGGAATATATACGGCTGTGATTATAATCGAAGAGAATTCTCTTGGTAGATAATGCGGTCGATATTTGATTGTGAGGAATTCTAAATCAGGTGAACAGAAGGATTTGAGTTCCTGTATGTTTCTTTCATCACACCATGTCTCGTTAGCCATAAGGCATATGCCCCCGCCCTCTTCTTACCAGAAAGATGTTTGTTTCTGTCGGTGCGATGCGTGGAGAAACCCGCTGGCTGCACCGCCTCCAATAGCGTCTCTCCAGAGAGCCATGTTTCCGTGAAGCAAAGAACGTTACAGTCTCTGATGTCCCTCTGGAATGCTACCCTTTGCTCGGATTTCATCAACCTTGTTGTCAAGAGACTGGACATTGGCGAGAAGAATGCTAGGGAGTGGTGCACGATGTGCCCTTCTCCGGAGTCTGACCAGAAGACCGCCTCGTTTCCCTCTTTTACGGAGTCGTTTTTTTGGGTCGCCGCATGGGATCCATTCCATTGTCCTGGTTGAAAGGCAGAACACAGGATCCGTGTCGTGAAAATCATATTCTTGGTCGTACTGATGGTGAGTTGACGCTGATCTTACAGTCGAGAAGAACTACTGAATATATGTAATGAAACCTAAGATGACCTGGGGTACTAATGTAAGAAATAACACGTAAAAAAAAAAAAAACTGCATAGTTTCCTAGAAACGCGAAGCGAGGCGGCCATCTCTGTCGGCGCCGGATTGCTCACTCGTTCAACATGCAGAGAAAGGAATCAAAAAAGCTACCGATAAACTTTGTTATAAGAAGTCAAAATACGTTTCTATATCATCCTCAGTTACCCTAAAATGTAATTAAACTATAATATTTCATATGGAAAGAAGTATGTTCAATAGAAAAGCAAAATAAGCAGGTGCGAGTCCTCTTCGTCGCACACTCACAGACTGATTTCCAACTCTGACTCCCAGTTCCAAAACTCTAAATTCTTCCTCGTTTGGGAAGAAACAAGCCTGAAACCTTGAACAAAGACTGTTGACATCTAGAGGAAGCCATGTGAATTGCAATCTGGGAGCTGGAATTGCATATGACCCATAGCTTTCCTTTGTAAGAGCATGGGCTCTCAAAGACCACAAAATTCCTGTTGGTTTTTCTTTTGATTTTTTCCTACCATATCAATTGTGTTATACATTATTTAAACATTTCTACAAACTTCAAAGTGTTTTCTTTCCAATGGTACCAATTATATACATTATTAATGAAGCCGGTGACAGATGGGGAAAACTCCTCAATGCCATCTGATGAATCCCGAAACATATTTCAATTTGTGCTAGCAAAACAAGTCCAGTAGCTTATCGTCCACTTCATTGGAACACTTCCATATTGAGCGCATCACTGGTATTTCCTGTTTGAGTTTTTCTTGTAAATAGGAATTAAGAGGATAGATTTATGGTCAGATTTTACAAATGTGACTCGTTTCAGGAAACTATGAGTATGTCGAACGTCACTACTTCCCAGGAGAGGTACTTTAACGTAAAACTTTTTTTTAATCAAAGTTCCTCAGTATGTGACGGTAATCCTTTCTAAAGTGGCTTTTTTAAACTTCTTCGATATAGGGGGCGCTCTTTTAATTTTTGGATAAAAAAACGTTCCCGTTTTAAACAAGATATTTTGTCACGAAAAGATGCTCGACTATGCATATAAATTGACAGCTTTGGAAAGAAACCACTCTGACGTTTCCAAATCTGCAAAGATATTATCTGTGAGTGCCACAGAACTGATGCTACAGGCGAAACCAAGATGAAATTTCAAACAGGAAATGCCCCAGATTTTGAATGTGCTTTGTTCCAATGTCTCCTTATATGGCTGTGAATGTGCAAGGAATGAGGCTACACTTTCTGTCGTTTCCCCAAGGTGTCTGCAGCATTGTGACGTATTTGTAGGCATATCATTGGAAGATTGACCATAAGAGACTACATTTACCAGGTGCTCCGGTTGGTGTCCTCCGTTGCAATTATTGCGTAATCTCCAGCTGTTTGTATTTTACCATTTGCTTCAGAGGAGAAACCGAACTGCCACGAATGACTTATCATCGAATAGATATGTGAAAAACACATTGAGGATTGATTCTAATCAACATTTGCCATGTTTCTGTCGATATTATGGAGTTAATTTGGAAAAAAAATTGGCATTGTAATGACTGAATTTTCTGGTTTTTTTCTTAGCCAAACGTGATGAACAAAACGGAGCGATTTCTCCTAGACAAATAATATTTTTGGAAAAACTGAACATTTGCTATCTAACTGAGAGTCTCCTCATTGAAAACATCCAAAGTTCTTCAAAGGTAAATGATTTTATTTGAATGCTTTTCTTGTTTTTGTGAAAATGTTGCCTGCTGAATGCTAGGCTTAATGCTATGCTAGCTATCAATACTCTTACACAAATGCTTGTGTAGCTATGGTTGAAAAGCATATTTTGAAAATCTGAGATGACAGTGTTGTTAACAAAATATATTTATTTCATTTCATTTGCGATTTTCATGAATAGTTAACGTTGCGTTATGGTAATGAGCTTGAGGCTATAATTACTCTCCCGGATACGGGATTGCTCGACGCAACAGGTTAAATCACGTCGAACTGCAAATAACACCTGTCTATGGATTACAGCCATTTGCATTGCTAGTTATAGCCTAATGTTAGCTCGCCTTGACCGTCAGAGTAGCTAGCTAACATTGAACCTAGTTGGTTAGCTTTAACTTGTAAATAATGATCTTGTTGCGAGTTTATTTTCCTGTAATAATGAATACACATTTTAAGACGTTTTCACCTACAGTACCAGTCAAAATTTGGGACACACATACTCATTCCGGGGTGTTTCTTTATTTTTACTATCATTCTAGTGAAGACATCAAAACACATCTGGAATCATGTAGTAACCAAAAAAGTGTTAAACACATCAACATATATTTTAGATTTTAGAGTATTCAAAGTAGCCACCATTTTCATTGATGACAGCATTGCACACTCTTAGCATTCTCTCAACCAGATTCATGAGGTAGTCACCTGGAATGCATTTCAATGAACAGGTGTGCCTTGTTGAAAGTTAATTTGTGGAATTTCTTTCCTTCTTAACCTCTTACCTCTACCTGGGACGCTAAAGCTCTGAATGCAATGCGCTACGCTAAATGCTAATAGTATTAGTTAAAACTCAAAAGTTCATTAAAATACACATGCAGGGTATCAAATTAAAGCTACACTCGTTGTGAATCCAGGCAACAAGTCAGATTTTTAAAATGCTTTTCGGCGACAGCATGAGAAGCTATTATCTGATAGCATGCACCAATACACTACAACAGAAAAAGCACAGCAGGGGACGAAACAAAATAATTAGCATTTCGGCTATACAAACCGCAAAAAATAGAAAACAGTCATTACCTTTCACCATCTTCTTTGTTGGCACTCCTAGATGTCCCATAAACACTATTGGGTCTTTATTTCGATTAAATCGGGCCATATAAAGCCAAGATATCATATGTAGACTGTGTGATAAACGAAAAAACAGCGATTTCACAACGTAACGTCATTTTTTAAAATTCAAAAAGTAGACGATAAACTTTCACAAAACACTTCAAATACGTTTGTAATGCTACTTTAGGTATTAGTAAACGTTAATAAGCGATAAAAATCATCCGTAGGCGATGTACATTCATTTGCTGTCGTCTTGGAAAAAAATTTCAGGGGAGAGCTCTTCCGAATGATCTGGGCGGAGACCGGAGGTACGTCGCTCTTCGGTTCAACCAAGAATCAAAGAGGATTAAATTCACAAGATACTCGACTGCATGGGGATGCTGTGGGAGTTGAATGCTCGGTCTTATCTAATTCGCTCACTGTTAACAATTGCTGAAGTGGCGCAAGGATATTTATTTCCATTTTCTGTGATCAGGTTTTCCTGCGCTTTCCGATGTAACGCACGTTATGTAATAATAGCCACAGTCGTGATTTAACCAGTTTTAAAAACGTCCGAGGGTTTCCTATACACACATTCTAACCATATGAACGTACTATATTCCTGGCATGAGTAGCAGGGCGCTGAAATGTTGTGCGATTTTTAACAAAATGTTCAAAAAAGTAGAGGGTAGGAGCAACTAGTTAATGCGTTTGAGCCAATCAGTCTTTTTGTGACAAGGTAGGGGTGGTATACAGAAGATAGCCCTATTTGGTTAAAGACCAAGTCCATATTATGGCAAGAACAGCTCAAATAAGCAAAGAGAAATGACAGTCCATCATTACTTTTAGACAATAAGGTCAGTATATCTGGAAAAATGTCAAGAACTTTGAAAGTTTCTTCATGCATGAAACTGGCTCTCATGAGGATCACCACAGAAAGGAAGACCTTTACCTCTGCTGCAGAGGATAAGTTCATTAGAGTTACCAGCTTCAGAAAATGCAGCCCAAATACATGCTTCACAGAGTTCAAGTAACAGACAAATCTCAAAATCAACTGTTCGAAGGAGACTGCATGATTCAGGCCTTCATGGTAGAATTGCTGCAATGAAACCACTACTAAAGGACACCAATAATAAGAAGAGACTTGCTTGGGCTAAGAAACACGAGCAATGGACATTCGAACAGTGGAAATCTCTCCTTTGTTCTGATTACTAAATTTTATCCGCTGTGTCTTTGTGAGACGAGAGTATGTGAACGGATGATCTCTACTTCCCACCGTGAAGCAAGGAGGAGGAGGTGTGATGGTGTTGGGGTGCTTTGCTGATTTAAGGCACATTTAACCAGCATGGTTACCACATCATTCTGCTGTGATACGCCATCCCATCTGGTTTGCGCTTAGTGGGACTATCATTTGTTTTTCAACAGGACAATGACCCAATACACCTCCAGGCTGTCGAAGGATAGTGATGGAGTGCTGCATCAGTTGACCTGACCTCCACAATCACCTGACCTCAAGCAATTGAGATGGTTTGGGATGAGTTGGACCGCTGAGTGATGGAAAAGCATCCAACAGGTGCTCAGCATATGTGGGAAGTCCTTCAAGCCTGTAGGAAAAGCATTCCATGTGAAGCTGTTTGAGAGAATGTAAAGAGTGTGCAAAGCTGTCATCAAGGCAAAGGGTGCACTTGTCGTGGAAATATTGAATCAAATATTTCTCAGATACTTGAGCTTGTGAATTTAAATAGACTGTTTTACAAAAAGTAACAAAGCCGAGTCCATGGAATAACTAAATTATCTCGCTACAGTCCTCAGGCATTATAGGTTTCCACCTTCAGATAACACACATGGTCTCTCCTCCATGTAGATAATTAACCTCCCTTTGCCTCTCACCACCATTATCTTTCTGTCTCACTTGCTTGTTTACAGATTCTATTGGTGGCATAACCATAGCAATGATACAAAAAAAGACACATAATGCAGGTGTCTGTCCAATGATACTCACAGGACTACACAATGACTCTCCCCAAGCCTGTAATGGCACAGACATACATATACAATACAACTACATGCCCTAAAGCTAGTCACAGGACCAGGCAATGACTTCCTCAGGCCTACAACAGCACAGGCATACACACATAATGCAATTGCATGTCTCAATGCTAGGCACAGGGCCAGGTAATGACTTCCCTCAGGCCTATAAAGGCACAGGCATACATTTTCTGCTTACGTTCCGTTTTACATGTCTAGTGATTAACTCCATGTTGATCCAGCTCTATTCATTCACCTGAGCTCAGTTTTTATTCTGCTTGCACATGTCTATTAACTTGTTATGGCTGCAAACACCTATCGTAAGTGTCATCAACAACCGCTGAATAGCATAGCGCTACATACAATAAATATTACTATAAATATTTATATTCATGAAATCACAAGTGCAATATAGGAAAATACAGTTTAGTCTTTTGTTAATCGACCAAAAAATCAAATTAATGGTTTACCTTGATGATCTTCGGATGTTTTCACTCACGAGACTCGAGTTACACAAACAAATGTTCCTTTTGTTGCATAAAGATGATTTTTATATCCAAAATACCTCCTGTCACGACAACGCAGACAGAAATTCCAAATAGTTTCCATAATGTCCACAGAAACATGTCAAAATTTTTTATAATCAATCCTCAGGTTGTTTTTAAAATATATAATCGATAATATATCAACCGCAAATGTCTTTCACAGTAGGAGAGGGGAAAACAATGGCTGTCCAAATTCTGTTGCTCAAGCAAAACTCTTGTGACCACTTGACGCGATGTTATCCTCCTGGCTCATTTGTCAAAATAAAAGCCTGAAACTATGTCTGAAGACTGTTGACACCTTGAGGAAGCGATAGGAAAAGGAATCTGGTTCATATCCCTTTAAATCCAGCAAAGGGAGGCTATGGAACATGGACTTTTCAAAATAGAAGCCACTTCCTGTTTTTTTTTCCTCAGGGTTTCGCCTGCAATATCAGTTCTGTTATATTCACAGACAATATTGTGCAGTTTTGGAAACTTTAGAGTGTTTTCTATCCAATACATAATAATATGCATATATTAGCAACTGAGACTGAGGAGCTGGCCGTTTACAATGGGCACTTTTTCATCCAAGTTACTCAATACTGCCTCTGCCGCCATATGAAGTTAATTAACCTTATGTTGATTCTGCTTACTAATTCTGGGAGAACAGTCTAGATACTGGAAAATCACCCATATTCATGAATTGTCTCTTGCATAACCCCCCTTGAACTTGCAAAGTTCCACACAATTACATTTTTCAGTATAGATGAGGGGAGCACCTTCTGAAACTCTATGGAGGTAATCGACCACTCACTCTATGGAGGTAATCGACCACTCACTCATTAAAATCCAAGATGGCGTATCAGTAGTTGTCCTGTCGTATCGCTCTCTGTAAATATCGCTCTTTTTCGTTTTAGATATTTTTTTTCATATTTTTCTTCGCATATCCTTAAAAACATTTTGCTAAACCTAAGCTTCCAAATACTCTTCTGCAACCCGCCAATGTAGCTACTTTCCTAAAGTAGTTATATTTACTTCGGAACCGGACTCTCTCAACTGAAGCTAGCCAGCTAACTACCAGCTATGCTAGCGGTCATCAACTAACCAGAGCATAACGGACCTAATTAATTTTTTTACCCCGGATTCCCACCACAAACAGAACATTCTTCAGCTGGATCCTCGCAACTAGCTATCGAAAGAAACAGCAACCCTGGTTGATTACTCCTGGCTAGCGTTTTCCACCCACGTAGCTTGGAAGCTAGCCCGGCCAGAGCTTCTAGCATACTCCTGGGCTACAATACCTTGACTACGACCGGTCTATCGATATCACTGCATGAAGAGGAATAAACAGACTCACCCCATCGCAACGTCCTCCAAAGGCTAACTCTCTAGCCCTCACTATCTCCTTGCTTGCTAGTTCGGCACGCTAATTGCTAGCTTGTTTAGCCCAGGTCCGCTAACTACTACCTTGTTTACCCGGCCTGCTAATCTGTTAGCTTGTTAGGACAGGCCTGCTAACCGGGCCCCGCGTCCCCAAAAACGCAGTGGCCCATATGTACTCTATCTCTTCCCGATTAAAAAAAAAAAATTGTTTATACCTTCCGGAAACTTGCCTCACCCAATGTGATACGGAATCGCTATTATCTTTATTTTCAGAACACACTCAAGAACCTCCAGAAGCTAACCAGCTAGCTAGCTACAAGCTATTTAGTCATTGTTAGTTTTCTTAACCTGGATAACACTCGCCAGCCCAGCCCCCTGCCCCATCCACCGCTGCCCCTGGACTCTGATCACTTGGCTACATAGCTGATGCACGCTGACTGTCCATTAATCAAGGTACTCCATTCTGCTTGTTTGTTTTATCTGTCGGCTGAGTTGCCTAGTCAATGCCATCTCACCTGCTGTTGTTATGCTAGCTGATTAGCTGTTGTCTCACCCACTGTTTTAGCTAGCTTTCCCAATTCAACACCTGTGTTCACTGTATGCATCGCTGTATGTCTCTCTCAAATGTCAATATGCCTTGTATACTATTGCTCAGGTTAGTTATCATTGTTTTAGTTCACAATGGAGCCCCTAGTCCTATTCCTCACACCCCTGATACCTCCTTTGTCCCACCTCCCACATATGCGGTGACCTCACCCATTACAACCAGCATGTCCAGAGATAAAACCTCTCTCATCATCACCCAGTGCCTGGGCTTACCTCCGCAGTACCCGCACCCCACCATACCCGTCTGTGCATTATGCCCTGAATATATTCTACCATGCCCAGAAACCTGCTCCTCTTATTCTCTGTCCCCAACGCTCTAGGCGACCAGTTTTGATAGCCCTTAGCCGCACCCTCATACTACTCCTTCTCTGTTCCGGGGTGATGTGGAGGCAAACCCGGGCCCTGCATGTCCCCAGGCACCCTCATTTGTTGACTTCTGTGATCGAAAAGCCTTGGTTTCATGCATGTCAACATTAGAAGCCTCCTCCCTAAGTTTGTTTTATTCACTGCCTTAGCACACTCTGCTAACCCTGATGTCCTTGCCGTGTCTGAATCCTGGCTCAGGAAGCCACCAAAAATTCAGAGATTTCCATACCCAACTATAACATCTTCCGTCAAGATAGAACTGCCAAAGGGGGAGGAGTCGCAGTCTACTGCAGAGATAGCCTGCAAAGTAATGTCATACTTTCCAGGTCCATACCCAAACAGTTCGAACTACTAATTCTGAAAATTACTCTCTCCAGAAATAAGTCTCTCACTGTTGCCGCCTGCTACCGACCCCCTCAGCTCCCAGCTGTGCCCTGGACACCATTTGTGAATTGATTGCCCCCATCTAGCTTCTGAGTTTGTTCTGTTAGGTGACCTAAACTGGGATATGCTTAACACCCGGCAGTCCTACAATCTAAGCTAGATGCCCTCAATCTCACACAAATCATTAAGGAACCCACCAGGTACAACCCTAACTCTGTAAGCAAGGGCACCCTCATAGACGTCATCCTGACCAACTGGCCCTCCAAATACACCTCCGCTGTCTTCAACCAGGATCTCAGCGACCACTGCCTCATTGCCTGTATCCGCTACGGTGCCGCAGTCAAACGACCACCCCTCATCACTGTCAAACGCTCCCTAAAACACTTCTGTGAGCAGGCCTTTCTAATCGACCTGGCCCGGGTATCCTGGAAGGACATTAACCTCATCCCGTCAGTTGAGGATGCCTGGTCATTCTTTAAGAGTAACTTCCTCACCATATTAGATAAGCATGCTCCGTTCAAAAAATACAGAACTAAGAACAGATACAGCCCTTGGTTCACTCCAGACCTGACTGCCCTCGACCAGCACAAAAACATCCTGTGGCGGACTGCAATAGCATCGAACAGTCCCCGCGATATGCAACTGTTCAGGAAGTCAGGAACCAATACACTCAGTCAGGAAAGCTAAGGCCAGCTTCTTCAGGCAGAAGTTTGCATCCTGTAGCTCCAACTCCAAAAAGTTCTGGGACACTGTGAAGTCCATGGAGAACAAGAGCACCTCCTCCCAGCTGCCCACTGCACTGAGGCTAGGGAACACGGTCACCACCGACAAATCCATGATTATCGAAACTTCAACAAGCATTTCTCAACGGCTGGCCATGCCTTCCGCCTGGCTACTCCTACCTCGGCCAACAGCTCCGCCCCCCGCAGCTCCCCTCGCCCAAGCCTCTCCAGGTTCTCCTTACCCAAATCCAGATAGCAGATGTTCTGAAAGAGCTGCAAAACCTGGACCCGTATAAATCAGCTGGGCTTGACAATCTGGACCCTCTATTTCTGAAACTATCCGCCGCCATTGTCGCAACCCCTATTACCAGCCTGTTCAACCTCTCTTTCATATCATCTGAGATCCCTAAGGATTGGAAAGCTGCCGCAGTCATCCCCTCTTCAAAGGGGGAGACACCCTGGACCCAAACTGTTACAGACCTATATCCATTCTGCCCTGCCTATCTAAGGTCTTCGAAAGCCAAGTCAACAAACAGGTCACTGACCATCTCGAATCCCACCGTACCTTCTCCGCTATGCAATCTGGTTTCCGAGCCGGTCACGGGTGCCTCAGCCACACTCTAGGTACTAAACGACAACATAACCGCCATCGATAAAAGACAGTACTGTGCAGCCGTCTCATCGACCTTGCCAAGGCTTTCGACTCTGTCAATCACCATATTCTTATCGGCAGACTCAGTAGCCTCGATGACTGCCTTGCCTGGTTCATTACTTTGCAGACAGAGTTCAGTGTGTCAAATCGAGGGCATGTTGTCCCCGGTCCTCTGGCAGTCTCTATGGGGGTGCCAGGGTTCAATTCTCGGGCTTTTTCTGTGTATATCAATGATGTTGCTCTTGCTGCGGGCGATTCCCTGATCCACCTCTACGCAGACGACACCATTCTATACACTTTCGGCCCGATTGGACACTGTGCTATCTAACCTCAATCGAGCTTCAATGCCATACAACACTCCTTCCGTGGCCTCTGCTCTTAAACGCTAGTAAAACCAAATGCATAACACACCCTCTGTGACCCTAGCATCACCACACTGGATGGTTCCGACCGTCACCTATAAGTACCTAGGTGTCTGATTTCCTTCCAGACCCATATCAAACAATTCCAATCGAAAATCAAATCAAGAGTCGGCTTTCTCTATTCCGCAACAAAGCCTCCTTCACTCACGCTGCCAAGCTTAGGGTAAAACTGACTATCCTACCGATCCTCGACTTCATGCGATGTCATCTAAAATGGCTTCCAACACTCTTCTCAGCAAACTGGATGCAGTTTATCACAGTGCCATCCGTTTTGTCACTAAAGCACCTTATACTACCCACCACTGGACTTGTATGCTCTAGTGGTGGCCCTCGCTACATATTCGCCGCCAGACCCACTGGCTCCAGGTCATTACAAGGCCATGCTAGGCAAAGCTCCGCCTTATCTTAGCTCACTGGTCACGATGGCAACACCCATCCGTAGCACGCGCTCCAGCAGGTGTATCTCATTGAGCATCCCCAAAGCCAACACCTCATTCGGCCGCCTTTTCCAGTACTCTGCTGCCTGTGACTGGAACGATTTGCAAAAATCGCTGAAGTTGGAGACTTTTATCTCCCTCACCAACTTCAAACATCAGCTATCTGAGCAGCTAACCGATCGCTGCAGCTGTACATAATCTATTGGTAAATAGCCCACCCATTTTCACCTACCTCATCCCCACAGTTTTTATTTATTTACCTTTCTGCTCTTTTGCACACAAATATCTCTACCTGTACATGATCATCTGATCATTTATCACTCCAGTGTTAATCTGCAATATTGTAATTATTCGCCTACCTCCTCATGCCTTTTGCACATTGTATATAGACTCCCCTTTTTTTCTCTACTGTGTTATTGACTTGTTAATTGTTTACCCATGTGTAACTCTGTGTTGTCTGTTCACTCTGCTATATGCTTTATCTTGGCCAGGTCGGTTGCAAATGAGAACCTGTTCTCAACTAGCCTACCTGGTTAAATAAAGGTGGAAAAAAAAAAAAAAAAATCAATTTTAACAATCTGAGCTCCACTTTGTCATAGACACTAGTGAGTCAGTACTGAACATCCCCAATCATAATTAACTAGAAAGGAGTAAAAATATCCATTCTCAAGCCAATTATCCTTTAATGGCATTTGCAGAAAATAGCTTACAGGTGTGAGTATGAAAAATAAAAGCAGGGCATTCTACATGAGAATTTAAGAACTTGGACACTGTCTCATTGGCCTAAAATTATATCCTAATTTAACTGTTGTTCTTCACATTACCGTCTCTGGTAAACACACATTTGATCAAATAAAATCAATGTTTATTTGTCACATGCACAGTATACAGAAGGTGTAAACAGTTTAGCTAGCTAGCTAAACAATAAACCATAATCCCAACTCTTGATGCTAATACCCTGGATGAATCTACAGGAAGTTAAGTATACAGTGTTAAAGCATGTGCATATATTACTTAGCCTTGCCTGAGGTTCTGTTATATAGAATATGAAAATAATAAAACAATAAAAAAGTAAAGTAACCTTCATAAATGAGAACTTGTTCTCAACTAGCCTACCTGGTTAAATAAAGGTGAAATAAAAAAACCATTAATGTAATTCTAAATAAGATACCTAAACATATTGCCCTCGCAGACACTTCTCTAACAACTATTTTTGACATAAGTGAAAAGCAGGATTAAGGACAAACCCTATGTCACATACATCTCTACGCGAACAGATATTCAGAAGGTCTAACATAATTTATCATTCAACAACTGTTACATTGAGAACATGGTTATATTTTGTTATACTATGTGTATACTTTAAACACATTCCTCATCCAAATCATAAAGGACATTCACCCTTTTGACACAGCACAGAAAATCGGGAAAAATTTCACCACATCATCTAGTTTGCACATTTGCACAAACCTCAAACGTTGAAGGTTCAGGTACTATTAATATACCTGTCATTTTGCACTTGTTGTCCATTCTATGTTATTTATCATTTGTATTACTTTTTTATTTTGCTGGCCCACTGAGCCCACTTGTACCAGTCATTTTTGTTGCTTTTCAAAATAAAATGCAACGTTTTATTCCAGTTCTTCATTGGAACAGATGTCCAGTTTCCTTCATCAACCCACTTTCATGTGGTTTTTCCATTGTCTTAGTTGGGTACTAGTGCTAGTGGGAGGTGATTGACCATTTCTTCCAGGTTTGCCGCTTTTCTGTCAAGGTCATTCTACCGTTCTTCATCTGTCCTGGTTTCCACTGTCTGTTAGAAAGACCTTGGTTTCTCCTTTCCATTCTCCTGTTGTTGTTTCTCTGTCCACTTAGATAGCGCCTCCGTCCAGAGGTTTGCCATATAGCGTCCGTCAGGGGTCCAGCTGAAGCTGGGCTGACTTCCTTCACACACCCGCCTGGTTTACTCCTCATGGCTCGATGGTCACTCACCGATCCCCCTGGAACTCTGATACAGTGGTTTAGATGTTACACTTTCTCCTTGTGATTCATTGGGACCCTCTAGAGATTTCCTCCGTGATGGCATAAGACTGAAAGGAACGAAAAACATAACACACAACAAAAATGATAACAATGTGACTTCCTTCACACCAGTTATGCATAAGTATGGCATAAGACTTGCAAAGGAACGATGACAATTCCGACTCTATCTTCACCTGACTATGCCTCCAGGATACTTTTTTGCTGGACTTATACAGTGGGGCAAAACATAATTTAGTCAGCCACCAATTGTGCAAGTTCTCCCACTTAAAAAGATGAGAGAGGCCTGTAATTTTCATCATAGGTAGACTTCAACTATGACAGACAAAGTGAGAAAAATAATTCTCAAGAAAATCACATTGTAGGATTTTTTATTAATTTATTTTCAAATTATGGTGGAAAATAAAGTATTTGGTCAATAACAAAAGTTTCTCAATACTTTGTTATATACCCTTTGTTGGCAATGACAGAGGTCAAACGTTTTCTGTAAGTCTTCACAAGGTTTTCACACACTGTTTCTGGTATTTTGGCCCATTCCTCCATGCAGATCTCCTCTAGAGCAGTGACGTTTTGGGGCTGTTGCTGGGCAACACGGACTTTCAACTCCCTCCAAAGATTTTCTATGGGGTTGAGATCTGGAGACTGGCGAGGCCACTCCTGGACCTTGAAATGCTTCTTACGAATCCACTCCTTCGTTGCCCGGGCGGTGTGTTTGGGATCATTGTCATGCTGAAAGACCCAGCCACGTTTCATCTTCAATGCCCTCGCTGATTGTAGGCTTTGTTACTTTGGTCCCAGATCTCTGCAGGTCATTCACTAGGTCCCCCCATGTGGTTCTGGGATTTTTGCTCACCGTTCTTGTGATCATTTTGACCCCACGGGGTGAGATCTTGTGTGGAGCCCCAGATCGAGGGAGATTATCAGTGGTCTTGTATGTCTTCCATTTCCTAATAATTGCTCCTACAGTTGATTTCTTCAAACCAAGCTGCTTACCTATTACAGATTAATTCTTCCCAGCCTGGTGCAGGTCTACAATTTTGTTTCTGGTGTCCTTTGACAGCTCTTTGGTCTTGGCCATAGTGGAGTTTGGAGTGTGACTGTTTGATGTTGTGGACAGGTGTCTTTTATACGGATAACAAGTTCAAACAGGTGCCATTAATACAGGTAACGAGAGGAGGACAGAGGAGCCTCTTAAAGAAGAAGTTAGAGGTCTGTGAGAGCCAGAAATCTTGCTCGTTTGTAGGTGACCAAATACTTATTTCCCACCATAATTTGCAAATAAATTCATTAAAAATCCTACAATGTGAGTTTCTGGATTTTTTTTCTCATTTTGTCTGTCATAGTTGAAGTGTACCTATGATGAAAATTACAGGCCTCTCTTATCTTTTTAAGTGGGAGAACATGCATAATTGGCAGCTGACTAAATACTTTTTTGCCCCACTGTATATAAAACCCTTAAAAATCTTCCTAATGCTTTCGCCCAGTCTTCCCCTTTCGGCCCCAGGTTCCCGAGAGGTGTTCCCAGGTCATGTCATTTTCACTTTGTTCCCCATCTCCCCCATTTCAACTGATGGAAGTGATGCAAGTGCATATCACTAATTAACATTACATCCTCTTGAGGTAACTCAGTACTGTATATGCTTTCACATCAATGCCTTCAACATGTTGTTTAAAGTACAATTACTCCAACATTAATCCTTTTTCACCTCATGCATTAACCAATAAAGCAGCTAACCCAACTATGATGTTAAAGTAGCTCCCAGACCCAACCCATATGCATGTCTACAGTGGAATCTAGTCTCTCTCTCGCTTTGGCTCCGCTTCCTCTGTCATGGTGTCTTCAAGCTCACCCAATATGCAGCTGGACCTTACTTCATGTGAGAACTATGCAACCACCGAAGAGAGACATGACAATCTTTACTGCTGCAGGTGTTGTAAGGATTACTGGGTGTGGACCAGACCAACGCTGTCCCAACATCCCCTTCTGGTGTATCTTGATGTACACTCAATCACCACAATTCAGCCCATGCCCTTGGTCATCTCTGGCTCCTTATGTGCTGCTTTCACCTGAGGACATACACACTGCAACACATGGGTCCTTTCCTGACAACATAGACTCTCTTCATATGGCAAGATCACTAATTCGTAACATTTAAATAACAGCCCTATGTGAACATTCTGTCTCAACACCTCGCCTCCTGCTACAGATACATTTACACATAACTATAGACTTCTTTAATTACGATCCCTACAGAAACTTCTGTAAGAATAACTACTGCTTGGAATCAGTGAAGTGTTCGGCGGCTGTTAGCAATTCAGAAAAATGCCATTGAGTTGGAAGAATATCCAACCTAACAAATCTCTAAGTCACGTCTCTTAAACGTTTACCATAATGTCTAAAATACCACCACTATCTCTTTTATTCTCACCATATTCTAGGTATGTGTAATGTTCAATTTACTTATAATTGTCCCTATATTTTACACAGCCACCCTCTCCTATGAGCTGTCTCCTGTAACAATATACATAGTCTCTGGAAATAACACCCCTCTACTACCACAACCTTAATTTATGAGCCCCCCCAGATCCCCAATACAGTCACATTCTATCTAACCCATAACACACTAGTCACTACTAGTGTGTTATGGGTTAGATAGAGTTTTAAACATACTAAAACATTCTCAAATCAATTTAGTCAATATACATCAGTCCCTCCTTTGGAACAAAAATCACTCTTTTGTTCCACAAAACATGAAAACGTATTGACTTAACAAGAAAAGAGAAAGATTTATGTAAAAAGAAATACATGTTTAATAACTTTCCACTACTCTTAATGTAAGTAAAACTGGGGGGAAAAAAACGTCCATCCGTTACGTTCTATGCCCATGTTATGTAGGTCTCCATGCCATCTCCTTCAGATCCATCATTGGCTGTTATCGCAAAACAGAGACTATAAACCTTAGATGCAATTAATTATGTCATCCAGCCATCTCTATTTATCAATACAATTTCAAATTAAAATTCTAATGACATAATATTTTTATTTTATTTTAATTATGTTAACCCAAGCTACCATCCAGTAAGTTCTAACAACCTCACTGCCAAAGGATGCTTAGAGATAAGGTTTCCAGAGCTTCCTTCCCTACTGTAACGGTTTTGACTTGAGGTTATTATTTATAGGGGTGCCAGGTAGGTTGTGCCTACCAGAGAAAACATTGGTTTCTCCTTTTGGTTTGGGAGGGAATGAGTCCCATCTGGTCCGTCAAGTCTACAACAATACAAAGGACTTATTTAAAAGTCAGGATGGAAATAAACTTTTCATAAACCCTTAAAACATTGGAAAGAACTTCAAAAACAACTATTCTTTTTTCCGTGGGTTGTATTAGCAACATCAATGATTACACACACATATAATAATATCACAATGAGTTCTGGTTCTTCTAGCAATGTCCTGTACCTCGGGCCTAAAAAGAGTCCAGCCCGGTAAAGGAGTTCAGGGAACTCAAGTGACCTTTGTCACGCAATGTTTGCCCATTCATTCAAGTGTAGCGTAAACCCAGTATTAATCATACAATCAATGTAACAATTATTTTACAACAGAACTTTAAAGCATATCATCTCTTACTAAGTCCTCAACTACAACTAACTACATAAATCATCACCGTATACATCACATCAAAACAAATGAAATAACGTATACAAAAAGGTGGTGGTCAGTCAGACAATCCAATCCGCCAATAGATCTCTAATCCAAAAGGCATCACCTTAAAGGAAAACAAGCCCTCAGCACAGACGAAAGCAGTCTTGTCCTTGCTTTCCTGGTCCATCTCAACCTGCCAATAGCCACAATTGAGGTCAAGGGTAGTGAACCCAACAGCGCCAGACAATGACTCCAGGATCTCGTGGATGGTAGGAAGAGGATAGGCATCAGTCTGGGAAACATTGTTGGTCTTCCTATAGTCCACACAAAATCTAAGACCACCAGTCTTTTTTGGGATGAGGACAACAGGAGCAGCCCAGGGAGAGGAGGAACGTTCTATTATATCTTGTGTTAACATATCATTAATGAGTCCCTTTTGGATGATTAGCTTCGCTGGGGACAAACGATATGGCTTTTGCTTGATCTGCATTTCCTGTGTAAGGAATATTTTGTGCTTCAGGAGCCCGGTGCGTCCCAGCTTTGAAGTACATACATCAGCATTATTCTCCAGCTGTTCCAACAGCCTTAACTCCTCTGGCTGTTCCAGCTGAGCTCTTCTCGCAGCCTGTAAAAGGAGATCGTCAGAAGGATTATCAAGGGTTAGTGGTACCGGAGCAACGGCAGAGAAGAGTTCCCCATTTGATCCCCAATCATGTAACTTTGTAGCTTCTGATTGGAAGAAATGCTTCTTGCTCGGATTGTATGGAAACCAGTAGCAATTGTGTGCGATATCAATCTGGACACCACTGAAGTACATGAAATCAATTCCCAACACCACAGGAAAAGCAAGGTTCTTGGTTTGTAGGATAACAGAAGGAATCATATAGGAGCGGTTACACAGGCGGAACTCTACCTCACTCCATCCAAGTGGTCGTTTAGCCTCACCATCAGCCAGATAGAGTGGACCTTCTGTCCACGGCTTCAAGTTGTATTGTGGACCTTTACCCTCCTTCCACAGTTTCTCATTGAGCAGTGTGAAGGATGACCCGGTATCCAAGATGGCTCTTCCTGTCCATGGGCCTATGGACAGGGGTAACACCAGTTGGTGCGGTATTAACTGAAAGGAAGGGGATGTCGATGGGGGGGCGTAGGCAGTGACTCTTGGGGTTTCAGCTCTGGTTATAGCACCCAGAGTAGGATGGTGATTCCTGTGAAAAGAGTTGTGTGTTGGCCTGTTGTGATTTGTGGTTTCTGGAAGGTTTTACTTGATACAGTCTTGGACATGTAGCTGAAGAATGTCCCTTTTGGCTACATCTCCAACAGAACATGAGAGGGGTCTTGGCTGGAGACTCTAGCTGTTGTTGATAGTCTGTCTTGGGTAACTGTTTGGGTGTCTGTTTCTTTCTCTGGTCATATTGCTGTTGGCATTCTCTGTCCTTCTCAAACTGCTGTCCTAAGCGAACCAGTCCATCGACAGTGGTGACTCGTTCTCAGAGTTGACTGGTTAGTAGTGGGTTGATGTTCTTCAAGATCAATTTAATGACCTCTTCCTCCTCAATGCCAGGTTTCCACCTTCTGCACAGGGAGTGGTAACCGTATGCAAAGTCACAGATACTCTCTTTCTCTCTTTGTACTCGATTCCTGACTCTGTCTGCCAGCTCATCTGTGTAGTCCTCAGACAGAAATGCAGAGGAAAACTTGGCCTCAAAGTCAGCCCAGGAGGTAGTGGTGAGACGTGCCACATCCCACCATTCTCGAGCTGTCCCATGCAACACATTCCTCAATGTGGCAAGGAGTTCGTCGTCAGCCAGGGGATTGAGGGCAAGAAAGTCACGACATCTTTCCAGATATATTAATGGATCAGGACTGTCATCTTTTTCCCCAAAGGTGGGAAATTGCAATTTAATGGGCATCGGCCCCACATGACGTCTACTCAAATCACCATGAACAAACGAGCTAGGAGGGATTGAGGAAGTAGAGGGGGAGGGAGTTATGGGACCATGAAAATGAACACCAGGATGCATGGTGGATTGCATCCTGCAAGGGGTGGCTACAGCATGTCCTTGTCTTGGCTGTTCGGAGGTGCCAGCTTGGCCCTCAGTGGTCTGAACAGAAGTGGACACCAGAGAAACTCTGTAAGGAGTTGTGCCTAATGGAGGCCATGTCCACAGACACGTCATCCAACATTTTAACACCATTAGAGAGTTCTGTCTGCAAGTGGTCTACAATGTTAACCATGGGAGAAAAAACAGAATTAATATCCTTGAGGACCTCAGTGTGGTGATGTTGCAGGCGCCATTGGAGAGTGGCAGTGAGTTGGTTTCGTTGGTAGTCAAACTGCCTGCCCATGGCAACAGTAATTTCCCGTCTTCCACTCTCACTGAGCTCTGTCAGCCTGTGGGTTAGAGTGCTCAGTGAGTTTCTGAATTCCATGGCACTCTGTTGTTGCTCTTCCCTCAGACATTTGAATTTATGGTAGATAAGAGTTTGGAGATGTTGTTGAGTCCGACAAATATCAAGGATGTCACCTTGAAGTTGTAAGACTACAACCTCTGGAGATAAACCAGACAATGGAGGAAGGTTGGGTGTCAGAGGGAGGGCTAGCTCAGTACTTCCACACAGATCCATGTCAATAAGTGAGTAACTGGTTAGACCTGTGGCCTGTGGTCCAGACCGAGCATTCAGATTCCCAGGGCTCTGGCCCAAATCAACTCCATTATCTCCATTCCCATTATGATTTGTATTGTCAGCTTGATGGTCAGAATGGCCCTGTGTATTCCCCATTGACAGGTATGACATGGATGAGCACATTATCTTGGTGTGAATCCATTGTTTTAATTCCACACAAAATATTTGCTTTGGTTAGTTCTCAATGTTGAGCGGTCCCACCTGGGGTGCCATTTTTTATGTAACGGTTTTGCCTTGAGGTTATTATTTCTAGGGGTGCCAGGTAGGTTGTGCCTACCAGAGAAAACATTGGTTTCTCCTTTTGGTTTGGGAGGGAATGAGTCCCATCTGGTCCGTCAAGTCTACACCAATACAAAGGACTTATTTAAAAGTCAGGATGGAAATAAACTTTTCATAAACCCTTAAAACATTGGAAAGAACTTCAAAAAAACCTATTATTTTGCGTGGGTTGTATTAGCAACATCAATGATTACACACACATATAATAATATCACAATGAGTTCTGGTTCTTCTAGCAATGTCCTGTACCTCGGGCCTAAAAAGAGTCCAGCCCGGTAAAGGAGTTCAGGGAACTCAAGTGACCTTTGTCACTTGACCTTTGTCAATCAATGTAACAATTATTTTACCACAGAACTTTAAAGCATATCAACTCTTACTAAGTCCTCAACTACAACTAACTACATAAATCATCACCGTATACATCAAAACAAATGAAATAACGTATACAAAAAGGTGGTGGTCAGTCAGACAATCGCCAATAGATCTCCAGTGGAGAAAGGCCACGAAGAACGGAGAGGTGTAGTCCACGGACGCAAAGAGTGGATCCGATCCTGGGTAAACTCTATTAGCCTACAAAACACACGTTTAACGGCAACAAAACAAACGGAATAGAGAAGCTTCGGAACTGAGGGTTGAACACATCCTCATTCACGTCTCCATCACAACCTCACTTTTGCGCAGCTGATGCTGGCTATTTAATTGGGAATTAAAGGGAAAGCGCCCTATTGGAAGGAGAAGCACTGAGACGGTTCAGAAAAATTCAGGGCCGTCACACTACGCCTTATAAATGTAAACAGTGCCCCCAACCCTCACCGTTCAAAAGCAACTCTCTCTTGCTATATCCAAATCATAACTAAAACATTTTATAAATTATTCAACCTATAATCAGAATAAGAGTCCTTGGTGCTTACTTTAACTCAAATTCAAACTTCTCAACTTAGCACACATCATCCCTATTAAAATATACATTTATAAACAAAACCTTTTTGTACCAGCAATAACAATTCTCATTACAACCCCCCTTTGTCCCTGTTTCCCTGTCATAAGTGGCCTGGTAATGAAAGATCAGTATCTCAATGCATACTTAGTCCAAACTGTTAGCATATAGAAATGCTAAATGTAACTGTCGTATTGCTTCGCCTTTGTCGCTCTTTCTCCAGCCGGTTAGGGAGGGTTTTGAGGTTTACACACACTGTTTGTGGTCAAATTATTCCTACCATGCATTAACCTCTTAAATCTAGGGGGCAGAATTTATGCATATTAGATATGCATATTATTCATAGGTTTGGATAGAAAACACTCTGAAGTTTCTAAAACTGTTTGAATCATGTCTGTGAGTATAACAGAACTTATGTAGCAGGCAAAACCCCGAGGACTAACTGTTCAGATTCCCCCCCCCCTCTCTGTTGAATATATTGTCTTTGCCATTGGATATTTAATATGAATCCATTATCAGATCCTACCGCTTCCACACGATGTCGCCAGTCTTTGGAATATGGTTGAAGTTATTCCTTTGTGCATTGAGGAAGTAGGCCAACTCGGAACTGGGGACACATTTGTGAGTTGCGCAAAACGTGTACAGCAGTGCTGCTTTGGTTTCATTCCTGTATTGAATACAGATTGCCCCGTCTACAATTTGATCGATTATTAACATTTAAAAATACCTAACGTTGAATCACAAAAGTAGTTTGAAATATTTTGGCAAAGTTTATAGGCAACTTTTGAAATATTTTGTAGTGACGTTGTGTTTTGGTAAGCTGTTTTTTTCTGGATCAAACACGCTTTATAAATGGACATTTTCGATATATATGGACGGAATTAATAGAACAAAAGAACGAATTGTGATGTTTATGGGACATATTGGAGTGCCAACAAAAGAAGCTCGTCAAAGGTAGCGCCTGCTACGCTAGCTCCATTGTTTACTGCTGGTGCAGATGGATGCAGGTAATATAATAGCTCAGATAATAGCTTCTTATGTTTTCGCCGAATTGCATTTTTAAAATCTGACATATTGGCTGGATTCACAACGAGTGTAGCTTTAATTGAGTATCTTACATGTGTGATTTAATGACTGTTAGAATTTTATAGCATTTTATTTGAATCTGGCGCTCTGCATTTCCCCTGGCAATTGGCCAGTTGAGATGCTAGCGTCTCCCCTATCCATAAGAGGTTTTTTAAGACACGATCTGACGTCATCTTCCATGATAACTCCCTTATTTTACTGGCAACCTCTCGGAAGAGTTACCAGATCATGAAGTTAGCACCTTAACTCATCCTAGAGTCCAACACCATAAATCCCAATCTGGTAAATTTTGTATTGAAAGAAAAACACAAAATGAAATCATCAATACATATACAATAATCCATTCAAAGTAACTGTCATCCCTTAACATACATTCTCCCTTCTATATGCAGATTGAGCAAAGAACCTCTGTATATTTACTCAAAGACCATGACCCCCAGGGAACTGGTAATTTTCCCTTTTAACACATGATTAAAAAATAACATGTTAAATATGATTTTGTTTTTAAACAATTTCGAATTACTAATCAACTTAGATTACAACTCTTTATAATTTCCTAATGAAATAATAGAATTTCAAAGTGATGGTACACTTTGAAAAGAGACTGGTGTTTCTGTCATTTTATAATTAAATCCCACCTGTTCCTGTCATTTCCAGTGAGAGTGATCAGTTCTCACTGTAAAAGTCAGTTATACAGGGCATTCGACACCATTAAAATATTTCCTCTTCCTGTCCTTTCCCTGACCTATTGAAACCATTTAAATACCTTACAAAACATTTCCATCTTTCTGTATACCCAATTTAAAACTGAATTGAAAAAGACACAATCCCAAAACCCCTTTCCAGTAATCTCATCAGTTTGACCTGTTGCATTATGTTAGTAAAATACAAAACGGTTCATTAACAAATGTAGAACCTTCAAAAAGTTGGTGCTATCTAATCAGTTCGACTGTTAATACTTATTTCCTTCTACTTGTATTACTGGACACTGCTCCACGTAATGGAAACAGATTATAATCGTATAATACATTAACTTCCTGCTCAAATTCACTGGAGTTACCTAACTATAAAACCAAGCAACAATAATCAAAAACTGTCAAAGAATGATGCTCATACCTCTACTTCAAATGTCCCACTACCTGCTTGCTTTCAACTGCAGCTAACCTTTTTTACAATCTCAAGGTTCAATACTTTAACCTTGTATTGAAACATCAGCTTTTCAAATTACTAAAATATCGCATCGTTAGAGTGCTTTAAAAATGCACTAATAACATATTACCATTCACATACTGTCAACACTCATTACGTTTACATCAATCCTCCTTATCAATGACTATTTTTTTTTCACTAACCACTGCTTCGCACTCATTAAACATCTATTATTTTAAGATGAACCTGTAATGTGTCAAATGTAGAAAATACATCAGCCAATTCTTAATCAATCCAAACAATGCAAATTCGAAATTCTTATTTTCCAAATTACTGTCTTTTGTTACCTTCATTAGTCTACATCTAATTCCCTTAAATTAATCTGAGTTTGTTCTGACACTAGAATAGGGACTATTGCTGATCTACCATCAGATGTTAGACGAACTGGAGCGGTCATTGTAATTAGCTGTGTTTGTCCCGAGAATCCTATGGTTTTGGCATATTTACCAGACATGGGGAGATGAGAGGCATAATTTGGATTTACACATGTGTAAGTGGCTCCAGTATCTATCATCATGGGTATGCCACTGTTCTCTATTCTCTACTCTCTATCTATCTCGTGGATATCATTGAAAACTGACCCTACCCTGTAGGATTCTCTGGGCATCCCTAGTTTCCCTGATTAGGCCCCGCCCATGGGTTCACAGGGCCCTGTGGTTGTCTCTGATTGTTTTGCCACCACAATGTTCATAAACTAACTAAAACATTTTAAAGTTCATTTTAGGTTTAGTAACCTCTTTTATAATTCATCTTTACCCTTCCCTTCTATAATACACACCTTCTATTAACTATTTTAATTAATTCATTATTCACGGCACTTAATACCTTGTATTAGAACCTATACTATAACGTCTGCTAATGTATTACTGGAGAATACAGATGACTTAATGTCTTATTCCAGTATAGCGCCTCAAATATCACTATTTTTGATAACCCACATGACCAAAATCATTCACACTTGTCTTCCTATTTTCACATAATCTTTCGTAACATTTAAACTTTTCTGGGTTCCTTCCTGCACCTTGCTTAGTCTCTGCTGTCCTTTCCAGGTCATTTTGTTTTACCTAAGAGGGCACAGAGGGAGTCTCCTTATCATCTTCCACCTCTATTTCTCTCTTTATTTCCACCACTCCCGACACCACACCAGGGGGTATTACCTACTGGTATATGGTGGAGGTTATGTAAACCATTCCACCTTCTTCCTGTCTGACTTTAAATTATCTTTCTTCAACATTCCAATAGCTTTCTTTATACTTTTCAGCAATCCTTCTCCTTTTTCTTATGTGCTCTATCACCTCAAGCATTATTATGTCTATGTTTCCCTGTACTGTATGTATTCCTCCATCTTACATCCCAGTATACAGTTTCAATAAACCTTACTGGACACTCGCCAATAATTTTTATACAGCTCTACATGATTCCTAGTATTTCTTCCTAACTTCTAGTATTGTGCAATTCCAGTCATTCAAATATCATTTACCCTCTCCTATTGCAGGATCAAATGTGTCCTTCCTGCCAGGCCACTCTTAAGTGACGTCCCAGGAAGGGTGTGCAATCTCTTCCCACCAAGGACAGGCAACTTTCCCACTCACTTTCATATTTCTACTCACGTTTTCCCTAAAACGACCTGCAAATTCAGCTGCTCACTGATACACTTCCCCCAACACAAGGAGGATTTTTCAATTACCAAAACAGACCTTTGAAAAATCGGGTCAAAGCGTCATCATAGGCTACCTACTCTCCTATTCAGACCTTCGCTAAATTGAGTCGAAGCAGTATCGCGAGTGACCTACCCGTTCAGAGCTCCGCTAAATCGAGTCGGAACGGTATCCGTAGGATTTTCTATTTATTTGTGCTGACCAAGCGGACAGACATCTGACACTCCAAACCGAACCAAGCAGACCAGCCAGCCAGGGCAAACAGATGCACTGAACCAGAATTAACAAAATCTCCAGATGAGCAGTCCGGCGAACAGGACGAACTGAATGACACACCAAACTCGGACCGACTGATCAAGGTGAATGGGCCATGTTTACGCACAGACCCAGACATATCCTGAACAGACTAATCAGGCCGAATAGAATCAGATAAAACAATCCCAACTCAAACAGGCCAATCATGTGGTTCAAATGAATCACCTGGACAGAGCAAGTGAATGGCCCCACCCAACTGAGCCACCCGACACCAATGAAGCACACAATTCCCAATGCCCACACAAATATTTCTACTTTAACTATTGTAACCCCCAAAGCTTTACGCTTAACATTCATGCATGCATTTTTTCAATTCAAAAGCTCCCAATATCTTTTGGTTCATTTAACATTTAGAGAGACCTACTTGGTGCTTCTATTGCTGAGGCAGGACTCCCGAAGCAAATCACAAACATTTACTATAAGTAAGAACTGAGCTGACCTGATAGGGCAGCCACCCGTTTGTGATACTCGTTCAAAAGACCCGTCATCAGCCACAGAACTGTCACCGTTCACTGGTCCCTTGTATCCACTCCTGGCAAGCTCGCCATTTATGTTGTGGAAATATTGAATCAAATATTTCTCAGATACCGAAGCTTGTGACTTCAAATGGAATTCATTACAAAAAGTAACAAAGCTGAGCAATTCCATGGAAGAACTAAATTATCTTGCTACAGACCTCAGGCCTTACCGGGTTCTACCTTCAGATAACACACATGGTCACTCCCCTCTATGTAGATGATTAACACCCCTTCGCCTCTCGCCGCCATTATCTCTCTGTCTCAATTCTTGCTTGTTTACAGATTCTATTGGACCATGCAGGGACTCCCCTCAGACCTACATTAATTATCTCCTGCACACTTCACAAAATAGATGGCTTCATGAGGAAGAAATTACGTGGATATATTGAGGCAACACGTCAAGACATCAGTCAGGAAGTAAAAAATTGGTCGCAAATGGGTCTTCCAAATGTACAATGACCCCAAGCATACTTCCAACATTGTGGGAAAACGGCTTAAGGATAAGAAAGTCAAGGTATTGGAGTGGCCATCACAAAGCCCTGACCTCTGATCTGTGGGCAGAACTGAAAAAGTGTGTGCGGGCAATATGGCCTACAAAACTCACTCAGTTACACCAGCTCTTTCAGGAGGAATGGGCCAAAATTCGACCAACTTATTGTGGGAAGCTTGTGGAAGGCTACTCAAAACATTTGACCGAAGTTAAACCATTTAAAGACAATGCTACCAAATACTAATTGAGTGTATGTAAACTTCTGACCCACTGGGAATGTGATGAAAGAAATAAAAGCTGAAATAAATTGTTCGCTCTACTATTATTCTGACATTTCACATTCTTCAAACAAAGTGGTAATCCTAATTGACCTAAAACAGGGAATTTTTACTCGGATTAAATGTCAGGAATTGGGAATTGTCAAAAACAAAAAAAAAGTGTATTTGCCTAACGTGTATGTAAACTTCCGACTTCAACTGGATATATATATATATATATATATATTTGTTTTACATTTCGGCTTTAGATCCTTCTTCAATGTTTAGGTACAATTTTGTGGTACAATTGTACCTACACAATGAAGAAGGTTGTAAAGCCGAAGCATCTGTGTACGCTATTCCCGATGCAGTGAAAATCATTAAAAACATTTAATAATGCATTAAGCTGTATGCAACATTTTTTTGAGTGCGAACCCATTACACTTTTTTTGTTTGTCTGAATTTGTAGATTTTATTCACCAGCCACATAGTTTCAACACTGAAAATAGATTGTATACATTTTTTATGAAATTGCACTTACTTTCAAACAGACAACACTTTATTTTATTATCATAGAGGTTAATTTGGAATTCAAACTCCCAGAGACATTTAAATTCCAGGGGAAATGTGGTTGAGAGCACAATCTCCTGAAAACATCTGAGACTGGCAACATCATCTGGGTGGAGTAGACAGACAACAATGTTGGCATTGAGCCATGAGGAAAAAATCTCCATCTCTCCCGCTCTCAATGGAAGATGATTAGAGGTTAAGTGAGGGATTACAAGCAGTGCAGATTTGCATTGCAGGTGTTAGAGACCAGGACCAGTAGCAGGTGGTCACATCATGTTGTTGTTGCTCTACTGTTGCTTCTAGCAAGTCATGTGGTAAAGTGGAGAGGAGCACTTAGGGTTGTCTGCGCCTGATTAATAAGGACATAGGGAGGCAAATATGTGCACAGAATCAATGGGTAATGAGCCGCAAATGTGATTAGGTCTGTACGCTGCACCTGCCTCCAATTCAGCACACAGACACAGTTTAGCTTCAAACCCCTGTACATATACAGCATCAAAGTTGTCAAGTGAGATTTTAACATTTTTGTCATCTTATCCAGAGCAACTAGGGTTATGTGCCTTGCTCAAGGGCACATCTGTTAGAATTTTCACCTAGGCAGCTCAGAGATTCAAATCAGCATCCTTTTGGATAGTGATCCAATGCTCTTAACTGCTAGACTACCTACCGCTTATTGAGACCTTTGACAGACTGTGTGAGTGCATACAAAACTGATGCCTTATTTGAATCTGAACGCATGAGCTTACCATTCTTCTTGTGGTCAGATAAAATCACAGATTGGTTTGACGGTACTGTAAAATGAGTTTGGTAGTTAGCGAACACACATTATTAAAAAGAGAAGAGTATCAGGAAAAAGGGTTCAGGTTTTATGGTATAAGCGACAGCCAACCCTGTGACATTTGTTACTGTATTGCATAAATACTGTAAGTTGTTAAAGCTTTACAAAGTACAGTAACAACCGTATTACATTGTACATTTGTAGATCTGCCTGATCTGCCCAATCATATAGAAAATGTGTGGGAAGAACTGAAAAAGCGTGTGCGAGCAAGGAGGCCTACAAACCTGACTCAGTTATACCAGCTCTGTCAGGATGAATGGGCCAAAATTCACCCAACTTATTGTGGGAAGCTTGTGGAAGGCTACCCGAAACATTTAACCCAAGGTAAACAATTTAAAGGCAATGATACCAAATACTAATTGAGGGTATGTAAATTTCTGACCCACTGGGAATGTGATGAAATAAATAAAAACAAAAAATAAATCATTCTCTCTACTATTATTCTGCTATTTCACATTGTTAAAATAAAGTGGTGATCCTAACTGACCTAAGACATGGATTAAATGTCAGGAATTGTCAAAAACTGAGTTTAAATGTATTTGGCTAAGGTGTAAGTTAACTTCTGACCTCAACTGTATAGTGTACCATAATGCATTTCTAGGCCAAGATGATGCAACACTCAAATATGTCCTTGACTTCTTTGGAAGAACATCGGTTTCCTCATTGGAATATTGTATGTCTAATATTTAATGCATCACATATTTTCTACACATTTGTTTGTGTTTTGGGAATCACTTTTTTACTGAAATTGTTGTCCTAACCTCCTATAACTCCCAGTATGCCTGTGAGTTTTCAAAGAAAAGAAGTCCAGGTTCCAATGAATTTGTCAGGTTGTGATTGGCTTTCCCATCAGCAAAGCTGGGTCATATCTCCATCATAAAAGCCAATAAATCTGGCTCTATCGTGTTATGGAGGTGTTCACCGAAGCTAAATGGGACTGGCTAGCGAAACCCCAGCAGATGTAACCTCCTGACCGGTGACTACTCTCCCAGAAATGCATTAAACAGCTTTGATTCCCAGCCACCTATTGATTAAGCTTAGGTTTCCACTGTGGTCACTGGTATGGATGAACAGGAAATTAGAGGTGGTGACAGAGTGTGCCAAACAAATGACAGATGCGCACGCATGCACTGACAAACAAACACACAAATGCAATGAATGCACACACGCATGTATACACACATACACACATAAACATGCACAGCAAATTCTCCTGTGTAAAAAATATACAAAATGTATACTGAAAATCTTGAGTCTGTGGAACCATATAAACATCGGAACAGTGTTAAATTAATACACTGCTTAGTGTAAAGTCTTATTCAAATATTTCCCAGAGTACCTTGCCTTTCGAGTACATTGTGGAGTCACCACCCTTGACTGTGTGTGTTAGTGACAGAGACATGATTGTTGCATTCATCCATTCTTGGTCCTATGGACTTCTCCAAATTAGATCCTAAACAAAGGTTATCATAAAAAATGTATTGACTCAGTTGGTAGATCATGATTCTTGCAACATCGGGGTTGTGTGTACAATTCCCACGGGGGAACAGTACAAAAACGTTTGACAATTTATGCACTTACTACTACTGTAAATTGCTCTGGATAAGAGCATCTGCTGAATGATGAAAATGTAAGACAATAACATATGTATTTTATAAGACCTTATTTTGAGGGCCTAATTGTACCCCAATACAGGGGCCTGAAACTCATACACATGACTTTTAATCAAAACCATTTTCTATTGCAGGTGGATTTTTAGAATTGTTGTTTCAACATCTATTCAATATCTATTTAATCCAGCAGCATACCAACCGGCATCCCACTGCTAGCTTGTCTCTGAAGTTAAGCAGAGTTGGTAATGGATGGGAGACCAGATGCTGCTGGAAATGGTGTTGGAAGGCCAGTAGGGGGCACTCTTTCCTCTTGTAAAAACAAAAAAAATCCCCCTGAGCAGTGATTGGGGACATTGCCCTGTGTCGGGTGCCATCTTTTGGATGGGACGTTAAACGGGTGTCCTGATTCTGTAGTTATGAAAAATCCCTTGGTACTTATCGTACGAGTACGGGTGTTAACCCTAATGTCCTGGATAAATTCAGAATTTGGCCCTCATGGCCACCTAATCATCCCTAGTTTCCAATTGGCTCATTAATCCTCCCTGTAACTATTCACCAGGTTGTTGCTGTAAATGGGAATGTGTTCTCAGTCAATTTACCTGGTACAATGAGGGTTAAATAAATACATTTTAAAAAATCTGTGTTTGTACATTGATTTATTAATGAATATACATTTCAAATAGTTTGTAGTCTAATATGATACTTGGATTTATTGCACCCGTTACTGAAATGGTTGTTCCAGTTTAGATGTCCTGTAGCTTAATCCTCCAAACCCTGGCAGTCATTCTGAATACAGATTGCAGATGATAAAAAACTGGCAGAAATTGGATATGTCAGGATTTGGCCAGGATTGTTCAGGTTTTGGTCACTAGATGACCCCATTGTGCTTTTTGAACCTTTTGTTTCCCTTGTTCTAGTTATTAGTTGCACCTGTGCCTCATTTCCATTGAATGTATTTAAACCCTTAGTGTTCCTCAGATCTTTGCTCTGTGTTTGTATGTTAGCACCCAGCCATGCTGTGAACTTTTGTTTCTCTAGTTGGATTTTCTTGAGGTACTCTGGTTTTGTTCTTGTTTATTTTTGTTTATTATTTTGAGGTTTGTTTTTTCCCTGCTGTTCTTACCACTTGATGGATTTTCCTTGTGTCTTGGAGGATATACATTTTTTCTCTTGGAATTACTTTTGACGTTGTGGATTTATATTTTTGCCTGAAGATCTTTTCCTTTTTTCTTTATTATTTTTATTTACTAGAGACACCGTCTCTAGTACTGTTGTGTCTGCCTCATCTTCTGGGTTCTGCCGACTATTAGTGGCTCAGTTTACTAAGTGACTGTTTCTCCCACTGGAGACCCGAGTTCGTAACAGGGTCCTGACAGGATATCCCCACACTGGTTGGATTCCAATGGGAATTTCACATCTCCTTGCAAGAGAATAATGTGAAGTGTAGGCCTGATATGGCATGTAAACCATGAGTTTCAGGTCATTTTTTTACAATCTCAGAAAAAAAGGTATGATTTGTACCTTTAGCGATAAGTACATAATTGCACCACCGTACATACCTCAGACCACATCAGGCCTGCAAGTATGGTTGCAGAATTGCAGTGACTTTCACAAAATTCCCAGATTTTCCAAAAATCATATTTTCCCTCATGTAGCTTAAGCATACATGCACAAACATAGATATTAAAACAAACATTTCTAAAAATCAACCTGTAATAGAGCATGCTGGGAAATATGATAATGATGGATCTGGTTAAATGTGATGTGTTTGAGACATCTCTGCTTCAAGCTCCTAAGCAACTTTACAGTATTTAGGTTTTATTTCTTATATTATTAGCCCAGTGTTTTGTGTTATTACATACAGCCGGAAATAACTTTTCGATATCAGAGCAGCGGTAACTCACCAGCATTACGACCAGGAATACAACTTTCCCGAATTGAATTATTGGTTCGTACCCCACAGGGCAATTGAACTTATCCCAGAGGCTGCTCCAAGACATCCCGCTGGTGGAGAAGAGGTATTCGGAGTGGCCTTCTAGTCCGACTCAGGAGGCATGCACACCATCCACCGCTGCCGAGTATAGTACTTGCTAATGTTCAGTCACGGGACAAAAAAGTAGACAATCTCAGGGTGAGGATCTCCTTCCAGAGAGACATCAGGGACTGCAACATACTCTGTTTCACAGAATCATGGTTCTCTTTGGATTTACTGTCCTCATCCATAGAGCTGGCTGGGTTCTCAGTACATTGCACAGACAGGAATAAAGTACTCTCTGGGAAGAAGAAAGGTGGGGGTATATGTTTCATGATTAACTACTCATGGTGTGATTGTGTTAACGTGCAGAAACTCAAGCCTTTTTGTTCACACGACCTAGAATACCTCACAATCAAATGCAGACCATATTACCTCCCAAGAGAATTCTCTTCGGGTATAGTCAGCGCCGTGTATATTCCCCCTTAAGTCGATACACTCAAGGAACTAGGCTGGACGTTGTGCAGCTGGAAACCACATATCCTGAGGCCGAATTTATTGTAGCTGGGGATTTTCTCAAAGCAAATCTGAGGAAAACACTACTGAAGTTCTATCAAAACACTGACTGTAGTACTCACGCTGCTAAAACACTCATCCACTGCTACTCCAACTTCCGGGATGCCTACAAGGCCCTCCCTCTCCCTCCCTTCGGCAAATCAGATCATGACTTAATTTTGCTCCTCCACTTGCTGCAGGCAGAAACTCAAACAGGAAGTAACCGTGCTAAGGTCTATTCAATGCTGGCCTGACCAATTGGAATCCATGCTTCAAGATTGTTTTGATCACTCGGACTGAGATATGTTCCAGGTAGCCTCTGAGAATAACATTGAAGTATACACTGACACGGTGACTGAGTTCCTCAGGAAGTGTATAGGGATGTTGTTCCCACTGTGACTATTAAAACCTACCCAAATCAGAAACTGTGGTTAGATGGCAGCATTCGCTCAAAACTGAAAGTGAGAACCACAACAAGGTGACCGGGAATATGGTTGAATACAAACAGTGTAGTTATTCCTTCCGTAAGGTAATCAAACAGCAAAAACATCAGTACAGAGATAAAGTGGAGTCACATTTCAACGGCTCAAACACTAGACGTATGTGGCAGGGTCTACAGACAATCACGGATTACAAAGGGAAAACCAGCCACATTGCGGACACTGCCGTCTTGCTCCTGGACAAGTTAAACACCTTCGCCCACCTTGAGCATAACACAGTGCCACCGACGCGGCCTGCTCCCAAGGACTGTGGTCTCTCCTTCTCCATGGCCAATATGTATAAGACATTTAAACGTGTTAACCCTCGCAAGGCTGCCGGCCCAGACGGCATCCCTAGCCGCAACCTCAGAGCATGCGCAGACCAGCTGGCTGGAGTGTTTACGGACATATTCAATCTCTCCCTATCCCAGTCTGCTGTCCCCACTTGCTTCAAGATGTCCAGCATTGTTCCTGTACCCAAGAAAGCAAAGGTACCTAATCTAAATGACTATCGCCCATAGCATGCACTTCTGTCATCATGAAGTGCTTTGAGAGGTTAGTTAAAGATCATATCACCTCTACCTTACCTGACACCCTAGACCCACTTAAATTTGCATACCTCCCCAATAGATCCACAAACGCACTGCACACTGCCCAATCCCATCTGGACCAGAGGAATACCTATGTAAGAATATCTCAGCCTTCAACACCATAGTACCCTTCAAGCTCATCATTAAGCTCGGGGCCCTGGATCTGAACCCCACCCTGTGCAACTGGGTCCTGGACTTCCTGACGGGCCTCCCCCAGGTGGTGAAGGTAGGAAACAACACCTCCACTTCGTTGATCCTCAACACAGGGGCCCCACAAGGATGCGTGCTCAGCCACCTCCTTGACTCCTTGTTCACCCATGATTGCATGGCCATTCATGCCTCCAACTCAATCATCAAGTTTGAAGAAGACACAACAGTTGTAGGCCTGATTACCAACAATGACGAGACAGCCTACGTTAAGGAGGTGATAGCCCTGGCGGAGTGGTGCCAGGAAATGAACCACTCCCTCAAAATCAGTAAAACGAAGGAGCTGATTGTGACTTCATTAACCTCTTAAGTCGACCCTCTACTTTTTTGAACATTCTGTTAAAAATCGCGCAACATTTCAGCGCCCTGCTACTCATGCCAGGAATATAGTATATGCATATGATTAGTATGTGTGGATAGAAAACACGCAGACGTTTATAAAACTGGTTAAATCACGGCTGTGGCTTTAACAGAACGTGAGTTCCATCGAAAAGCGCAGGAAAACCTGATCACTGAAAATGGAAGTAAATATCCTTGCGCTTTCCAGCAATTGTTCAAAGTGAACCGAATTACATAAGACCGAGGTTTCAGCGCATACAGCTTCCACACGTTGTCTAGAGTCTTGTCATTTGATTCAGCTTTGATTCTTGGTTGAACCGAAACAAGGGAACCACTTCCCTCCAGTCTCCGCCCAGATATTTTGGTCGAGCTCTCTCCGGACACTTTTTTCCAGACGACAGCTAAAGATTTTTACATCGCCTCCTGATGAATTTTATCGCTTATTAACGTGTACTAATACTAATAAAGTTGCATTACAAAAGTATTTCGAAGTGTTTTGTGAAAGTTTATCGTCGACTTTTTGATTTAAAAAAAATGACGTTACGTTATGAAACGCTTTTTTTCCGTTTATCACACAGTCTACATAGAACGATATCTAGGCTATATATGGACCGATTTAATCGAAAAAAAGACCCAATAGTGATTATGGGACATCTAGGAGTGCCAACAAAGAAGATGGTCAAAGGTAATGAATGTTTTCTATTTTATTGTGCGGTTTGTGTAGCGCCGAATATGCTAATTATTTTGTTTACGTCCCCTGCGGGTCTTTTGTGGTGTTACATGCTATCAGATAATAGCTTCTCATGCTTTCGCCGAAAAGCATTTTAAAAATCTGACTTGTTGCCTGGATTCACAACGAGTGTAGCTTTAATTCAATACCCTGCATGTGTATTTTAATGAACGTTTGAGTTTTAACTAATACTATTAGCATTTAGCGTAGCGCATTTGCATTTCCAGAGCTCTGGATGGGACGCAAGCGTCCCAGTAGGAGCAAGAGGTTAAACAGCAGAGAGAGCATGCCCCTATCCACATCGATGGAACCGTAGTAGAGTAGGTGAAAATCTTCAAGTTCCTCGGCGTACACATCAATGATGATCTCAAATGGTCCACCCACTTAGACAGTGTGGTAAAAAGGCGCAACACCGTCTGTTCAAAGTCAGGAGGCTGAAGAAATTCAGCTTGACCCCTAAGACCCTCACAGATGCACAATTGAGAAAATCCTGTCGGGCTGTTTCACCGTCTGATACAGCAACTGCACTGCCTGCAACCGTAGTGGTCTCCAGAGGGTGGTGCGTCCTGCCCAACGATTCACCAGGGGCACACTGTGTTTCCTCCAGGACACCTACAGCACCTGATGTCTCAGGAAGGCCAACAAGTTTAACAAGGACATCAACCACCCGAGCCACAGCCTGTTCACCCCGCTACCATCCATAAGGCGAGGTCAGTAAACATCGATCAAAGCTGGGACGGAGAGACTGAAAAACAGCTTCTATGTCAAGGCCATCAGACTGCAAAATAGCCATCACTAGCCGACTTCCACCTGGTTATTCAACCCCGCAACTTAGACGCTGCTGCCCTATATACATAGACATGGAATCACTGGTCACTTTAATAATGGAACACTATTCACTTTAGTAATGTTTACATACTGCATTACTCATTTCATATATACTGTATTCTATTCTACTCTATTTTAGTCACTGCCACTCCGACATTGCGTCCTAATATTGATATATTTCTTAACTTGTTGAATCTATGGGTCATTTTTTTGGGGGGGGGTTAAAATAACGTTTCCAAAGTAAACGGGCTATTTGTGTATGGCTCTTTGTGTATTTCTCGCGCAAAAGACAGAGGTAGCCATTTTTCCTCCCGGTCTTACTGAAAAAAGCTCTGTCCCGATTGATATATTATCGAATAGATATTTGAAAAACACCTTGAGGATTGATTATAAACAACGTTTGCCATGTTTCTGTCGATATTATGGAGCTAATTTGGAATATTTTCCGGTCGTTTTCTCAGCCAAACGTGAAGAACTAACGGAGCTATTTTTGGCTAGAAAAATATTTTTTCTGGAAAAAACAAACATTTGCTATCTAACTGGGAGTCTCGTGAGTGAAAACATCCGAAGCTCATCAAAGGTAAACTATTTAATTTGATTGCTTTTCTGATTTTCATGACCAGATTGCCTGCTGCTAGCTAGGCATAATGCTATGCTAGGCTATCAATAAACTTACACAAATGCTTGTCTTGCTTTGGCTGTAAAGCATATTTTCAAAATCTGAGATGACAGGGTGATTAACAAAAGGCTAAGCTGTGTTTGAATATATTCCACTTGTGATTTCATGAATATGAATATTTTCTAGTAAGACTTTTTGTCCGTTGCGTTACGCTACATAGTGTCAGTTGATGACAATTCTCCCGGATCCAGGATGGGTAGTTCCAAGAGGTAACTCCATTCTTTAACTTTAGATTTGTGTTTATTGTTATGAATTGTGAAATATTACTACACTGTTGGAGCCAGGAACACAAGCAATAACATCTGCTAAATATGTGCATGTGACCAATAAAATTGGATTTGAACTTAGCCCTCAAAATAAGGCCTTATGAAATACGTATGGTAAAGTATTACATATATTTTTTTTATGGACAATCTATTCGCTTAGCATATCACTTAGTGAAGTCCATATAGAGATGAGCAGTATTTCTGATACAGGTATTTGAAATACACATTTGAATTACTTCTGATTATTTTGTCATTTGAATTACACTGGGTTGAACTTCACTCCAATGAATTTTGTATGTTTAATCTTCAAAATACTGTCATTAGTTTATTCAAAATACTTTTCTATAAAAAAAATTTGTAGCGGTTCAGATTTTTTGGCACCCCCCTTCACCCTGCATTGGTATCAGAAGTAAAATAACACTATGGTGTGATAAGGACCTCTGCTAAATTAACTAAATATAAATATATGTATATGTAAAAAATTGTATAAATACTTTGTTTATGAAAAATGTACATTACACGATTGCGATATGTTGATGTCTCAACTATCTATCTTAAGATGAATGCACTAATTTTAAGTCGCTTTTGATAAGAGTATCTGCTAAACGACTAAAATGCTAATGTAAATGTAAAGATAAAAAATGTCAAAGCATGCTGAGTATTATTCTAATGAGCTCTGCCCTGAACCAAAGCCAATAATAATACCCAGTGTGCTTGGCATGTTCATTTTCAGATATAAATAAAATGTGTCAACTTATCCGGAGTGACTTGCTCAACTAAGGTATATAAACAACAATATATCACAGTTGTAGCAAGAAAAAAGGTTTTTGTAACTCTTATTAAGAATGTTGTTGCTGTTCGGACCTACTTGCAAATGTATTTTTATTCATTTCATTACATTACAAAATGCAAGTAAAATATAAGTATTTGGTATTTTATTTTTGATATATTGATCTTATATTTTTGTATTTTGTCATTGAACTTTGTAGTTTTTTCCAATCCCTGAGTCCATAGGACCAGAAATATACTGAACATATAAATGCAACATGTAAAGGGTTGGTCCCATGTTTCCTGAGCTGAAAAAAAAGATCCTATGAATATTCCATATACACAAAAATCTTATTTACTGATAGTGAAGATTTCACTTTTGCCAAGATAATCCATCCAGTTGACAGGTGTGGCATATCAAGAAGCTGATTAAACAGCATTGTCCTTAAGCTGGGCACAATAAAGGCCAATCTAAAATGTGAAGTTTTGTCACATAACAATGCTACAGATGTCTCAAGTTTTGAGGGAGAGTGCAATTCGCATGCTGACTGCAGGAATGTCCAACAGAGCTGTTGCCAGATAATTTAATGTTCATTTCTCTACCATAAGCTGCCTCCTATGTTGTTTTAGAGAATTTGGCAGTAAGTCCAACCATCCTCACAACTGCCGACCATGTGTAGCCACCAGCCAGGGACATCCACATCAGGCTTCTTCCCCTGCCGGATCGTCTGAGACCTGCCACCCGTACAGCTGATGAAACTGTGAGTTTGCACAACCAAATAATTTCTGAACAAACTGTCAGAAACCGTCTCAGTTTTATTAGAAGCTCATCTGCGTGCTTGTCGTCCTCACCAGGGTCTTGACCTGACTGCAGTTCGGCGTCATAACAGACTTCAGTAGGCAAATGCTCACCTTCGATGTCCACTGGTACACTGGAGAAGTAAGCTCTTCATGAATTCATGATCCCGGTTTCAACTGTACTGGACAGATGGCAGACAGCATGTATGGTGTCGTGTGGGTGTGTGGTTTGATGATGTCAACATTGTGAACAGTGTGGCCCATGGTGGCTGTGGGGTTATGGTATGGGCAGGCATAAGCTACAAACAACAATCACAATTGCATTTTATCAATGGCAATTTGAACACAGAGATACCGTGACGAGAGAGATCCTCAAGCCCATTGTCGTGCCATTCATCTACAGCCATCACCTCATGTTTCAGCATGATAATGCACAGCCCCATCTTGCAAGGATCTGTACACAATTTCTGGATGCTGAAAATGCCCCAGTTCTTCAATGGCCTGCATACTCACCAGACATGTCAACTGATGAGCATGTTTGGGATGCTCTGGATCGACATGTACAACAGCGTGTTCCAGTTCCCGCCAATACCCAGCAGCTTTGCACAGACATTGGAGAGGAGTTGGACAACAATCCACATTCCACAATCAACAGCCTGATCAACTCTTAGCGAAGGAGATGTGTCGCACTGCATGTGGCAAATGGTGGCCACACCAGATACCGACTGGTTTTCTGATCCATGCCCCTACTGTTTTTTTTAAAGGTATCTGTGACCAGAGTATGTGAGCAGAGCAGAGCGAGGAGCATGCCCAATTTGGCTGGAGCATGGATGGAGTTTCCCAAAGGCTGGAGCGTCAGCAGTCTCGCCCGCTCAATCTACACACAATGCCCCATAATGACAAAGCAAACACTGTTTACTTTTATTTTTGTAACTGTATGAAAACCAAAATGAAACATTACATTTACATAAGTATTCAGTCCCTTTACTCAGTACTTTGAAGCACCTTTGGCAGCGATTACAGCCTCAAGTCTTCTTGGGTATGACGCTACAAGCTTGGCACACCTGTATTTGGGGAGTTTCTCACATTTTTCTCTGTAGATCCTCTCAAGCTCTGTCAGGTAGGATGGGGAGTGTTGCTGCACAGCTACTTTAAAGTCTCTCCAGAGATATTCGATCGGGTTCAAGTGCAGGCTCTGGCTGGGCCACTCAAGGACATTGAGACTTGTCCCGAAGTCACTCCTGCGTTGTCTTGGCTGTGTGTTTAGGGTCGTTGTCCTGTTGGAAGTTGAACCTTCGGGACAAATCCACTAGCCTCCAGTAGCTCTCTTTTCAAGTGCTCAGGGCATGCCCAGCCCAGCATGCATTTGATTTACTTGTGTGCTGCTATAGCCCCTTGCTTTAGCTACTGTCATCTAGTATGCTAAATATTTTCATAAAGATTGAACACGCAGATGAATATTCAAAGTGACTTACAAAGATGAGGAGGAGCAAGAGAGGGAGTGAGGTGATGTAGTGTCCATAACTAAAGAATCCTTGTGGAATCTGAAAAGACATGTATCCCGAAAGCATGATGGTTTACTTATTATGTGCACATGCTAACAGAAAGGAACGAGGACAGTAGCTAGCTAAGTGTCATTGTAGCAAAGTATTTATTAACAACAAATCTGATCTCCTAAAAGTTTAGTTCATTAGGCCTGTCATATTATCTCTTTTAATGAGTTTTCTGTTTTGAAAGGGTTGTGTTGCCGAAAATCCTTTAGGGCTACCTACTGAAAAATAATAAAACAACTACGCATCCCTGCTGAGCCTGGCAAGAGTGGCCCGAAGGGTGTTTATCACCCCCAGTGGCTCTACAGGCGCTGAGAATATATTCTCCACTGCTGGCTTGCTCTCCAGGCACGCATGAGCCTGAAGACTCTGGCCAAAATCATGTTTCGAAAAATGTATTCAAAGGCACTGTAGTTTAATCTGTATTTAATTCAAAGTAAGTCACAGCCTATGATGATTTAATACAACAAAATGCTGTTTGAATGCTGAACACTTAATGTCCCTACCAGCCAAGTGTGTTGCACTCGCAAATGCTTCACAATATATTTCTTTGTAGGATATAGCCTTGAAATAATTGAAATAATATAACATAAATAGGTCGTTTTTGTTCCTTCTTAGGTTACCTGTCTGACTCCTGACCTAGTATTTATATGATGTTTAATATGACATGTAGCCTATTTGAAATGATGAGCACATCTTAGTCACCTTCACCTGTTGTTTATTAACATACTTTTCATTTAAATCAAATGGTTTGGTTTCAATACTTCCAAACCAAATGGTAGGATCACGTAGTCAGAAAAATGTGTGTTGGTTAAATTGTGATTTTAATGAATGGAGCGAATTTGGAGAGTCAGTTTTTTTTATTGGAGCAATGAGCGATTTTAACTGCGTGTTGGAAATGAGGTGAAGTGCCGGCAGGGCTCAAGCACTGATGAGTGTGATTTCTGACCACTCAACCCCTTTCAAGTACTCTGTCTTTGACAAACAGATGCATATCTGTCATGTGAAATCCATAGATTAGGTCCTGATTAATTTATTTCAGTTGACTGATTTCCTTAAATGAACTGTAACTCAAAATCTTTGAAATTGTTGGATGTTGCGTTTATATTTTTGTTCAGTGTAGATTAATACACATGCGGTGACCACACCCATATAACCAGCTTATCCAGAGATACAACCTCTCTTATCATCACTCAGTGCCTGGGCTTACCTCCGCTGCACCCGCACCCTATCATACCCCTGTCTGCACATTATGCCCTGAATCTATTCTACCACGCCCAGAAATCTGCTCCTTTTATTCTTTGTCCCCAACTCTCTAGACGACCAATTTTGCTAGCCTTTAGCCGTACCCTCATCCTACTCCTCCGCTGTTCCTCGGGTGATGTGGAGGTAAACCCAGGCCCTGCGTGTCTCCAGGCACCCTCATTTGTTGACTTCTGTGATCGAAAAAACCTTGGTTTCATGCATGTCAACATCAGAAGCCTCCTCTCTAAGTTTGTTTTACTCACTGCTTTAGCACACTCCGCCAACCCTGATGTCCTTGCCGTGTCTGAATCCTGGCTTAGGAAGGCCACCAAAAATTGTGAGATTTCCATACCCAACTATAACATTTTCCGTCAAGATAGAACTGCCAAAGGGGGAGGAGTTGCAATCTACTGCAGAGATAGTCTGCAAAGTTCTGTCATACTTTCCAGGTCTATACCCAAACAGTTTGAACATCTAATTTTAAAAATGTACCTCTCCGGAAATAAGTCTCTCACTGTTGCCGACTGCTATCGACCCCCCCTCCACTCCCAGCTGTGCCCTGGACACCATTTGTGAATTGATCGCCCCCCATTTAGCTTCAGAGTTCGTTCTGTTAGGTGACCTAAACTGGGATATGCTTAACACCCCGGCAGTCCTAGAATCTAAGCTAGATTTCCTCAACCTCACACAAATTATAAAGAAACCCACCAGGTACAACCCTAAATTCGTAAACATGGGCACCCTCATAGACATTATCCTGACCAACTTGCCCTCCAAATACACCTCTGCTGTTTTCAATCAGGATCTCAGCGATCACTGCCTCATTGCCTGTATCCGCTATGGGTCCGTGGTCAAATGACCATCCCTCATCTCTGTCAAACGCTCCCTAAAACACTTCTGCGAGCAGGCCTTTCTAATCGACCTGGCCCGGGTATCCTGGAAGGATATTGACCTCCTCTCGTCAGTCGAGGATACCTGCTCATTATTTAAAAGTAATTTCCTCACCATCTTAGATAAGCATGCCCCGTTCAAAAAAATGCAGAACTAAGAACAGATATAGCCCTTGGTTCACTTCAGACCTGAATGCCCTTGACCAGCACAAAAACATCCTGTGGCGGACTGCAATAGCATCGAATAGTCCCCACGATCTGCAACTGTTCAGGGAAGTCAGGAACCAATACATGCAGTCAGTCAGGAAAGCAAAAGCTAGCTTTTTCAAGCAGAAATCCGCATCTTGTAGGTCTAATTCCAAAAAGTTTTGGGACGCTAAAGTCCATGGAGAACAAGAGCACCTCCTCCCAGCTGCCCACTGCACTGAGGCTAGGTAACACGGTCACCACTGATAAATTCATGATAATCGGAAATTTCAATAAGCATTTCTCAACGGCTGGCCATGCCTTCCTCCTGGCAACTCCAACCCCGGCAAACAGCTCCGCCTCCCCAGCAGCTACTCGCCCAAGCTTCCCCAGCTTCTCCTTCACCCAAATCCAGACAGCAGATCTTCTGAAAGAGCTGCAAAGCCTGGACCCGTACAAATCAGCTGGGATAGACAATCTGGACCCTCTCTTTCTAACAGTATCCGCCGCCATAGTTGCAACCCCTATTACCAGCCTGTTCAACCTCTCTTTCGTATCATCCGAGATCCCTAAAGATTGGAAAGCTGCCGCGGTCATCGCCCTCTTCAAAGGGGGTGACACCCTAGACCCAAACTGTTACAGACCTAAATCAATCCTTCCCTGCCTATCTAAAGACTTCGAAATCCACGTTAATAAACCGATCACTGACCATTTCAAATCCCACCATACCTTCTCTGCTGTGCAATCCGGCTACCGAGCCGGTCACAGGTGCACCTCAGCCACGCTCAAGGTACTAAACAATAAAACTAAACAATAGCCGTCTTCATCGACCTGGCCAAGGCTTTCGACTCTGTCAATCACTGTATTCTTATCGGCAGACTCAATTGCCTTGGTTTTTCTAATGACTGCCTCGCCTGGTTCACCAACTACTTTGCAGACAAATTTCAGTGTGTCAAATCGGAGGGCATGTTGTCTGGACCTTTGGCAGTCTCTATGGGGGTACCACAGGGTTAAATTCTCGGGCCGACTCTTTTCTCTGTATATATCAATGATGTTTCTCTTGCTGCGGGCGATTCCCTGATCCACTTCTACGTAGACGAGACCATTCTGTATACTTCTGGTCCTTCCTTGGACACTGTGCTAACTTACCTCCAAATGAGCTTCAATGCCATACAACACTCCTTCCGAGGCCTCCAACTGCTCTTAAACGCTAGTAAAACCAAAGGCATGCTTTTCAACCATTCGCTGCCCGCACCCGCCCGCCCGACTAGCATCACCATCCTGGACGGTTCCGACCTAGAATATGTGGACAACTATAAATACCTAGGTGTCTGGCTAGACTGTAAACTCTCCTTCCAGACTCTTATTAAACATCTCCAATTGGCTTTCTATTTCGCAACAAAGCCTCCTTCACACACGCCGCCAAACTTACCCTTGTAAAACTGACTATCCTACCGATCCTCGACTTCGGCGATGTCATCTACAAAATAGCTTCCAACACTCTACTCAGCAAACTGGATGCAGTCAATCACAGTGCCATCCATTTTCTTACCAAATCACCTTATACCACCCACCACTGCGACCTGTATACTCTAGTCGGCTGGCCCTCGGTACATATTCGTCGCCAGACCCACTGGCTCCAGGTCATCTATAAGACTATGCTAGGTAAAGATCTGCCTTATCTCAGTTCACTGGTCACGATAACAACACCCACCCGTAGCACACTTTCCAGCAGGTATTTCTCACTGATCATCCCCAAAGCCAACACCTCATTTAGCCACCTTTCCTTCCAGTTCTCTGCTGCCAGTGACTGGAAGGAATTGCAAAAATCGCTGAAATTGGACACTTTTAATTCCCTCACCATCTTTAAACATCCACTATCTGAGCAGCTAACCGATCGATGCAGCTGTACATAGTCCATCTGTAATTAGCCCACCCAATCTACCTAACTCATCCCCACACTGTTTTAAATTCATTGACTTTTCTGCTCTTTTGCACACCAGTATCTCTAATTGCACATCATCATCTCTTTATTTTTCACTCTAGTGTTAATCTGCTAAATTGTAATTATTTGCTCCTATTGCTTATGTATTGCCTACCTCCTCATGCCTTTTGCACACACTGTATATAGACTTTCTTTTTTTTCTACTGTGTCATTGACTTGTCTATTGTGTTATTGGCTTGTTTATTGTTTACTCCATGTGTAACTCTGTATTGTTGTCTGTGTCACACTGCTTTGCTTTATCTTGGCCAGGTCACAGTTGTAAATGAGAACTTGTTCTCAACTAGCCTACCTGGTTAAATAAAGGTAAAAATAAAAAGTTGGAAATTTACATACACCTTAGCCAAATACATTTAAACTCAGTTTTTCAAAATTCCTGACATTTAATAGGAGTAAAAATTCCCTCTCTTAGGTCAGTTAGGATCACCACTTTATTTTTAGCAAGTGAAATGTCAGAATAATAGTAGAGAGAACTATTTATTTCAGGTTTTAGTTCTTTCATCACATTCCCAGCGGGTAACACATTTTGGGTAGCCTTCCACAAGCTTCCCACAATAAGTTGGGTGCATTTTGGCCCATTCCTCCTGATAGAGCTGGTGAAACTAAGTCAGGTTTGAGGCGTCCTTGCTAACACATGCTTTTTCAGTTCTGCCCACATATTTTCTATAGGATTTAGGTCAGTGCTTTGTGATGGGCACTCCAATACCTTGACTTTGTTTTCCTTAAGCCATTTTGCCACAACTTTGGAAATATGCTTCGGGTCATTGTCCATTTGGAAGACCCATTTGCGACCAAGCTTTAACTTCCTGACTGATGTCTTGAGATTTTGCTTCAATATATCCACATAATTTCTCTGCCTCATGATGCCATCTATTTTGTGAAGTGCACCAGTCCCTCCTGCAGCAAAACACCCCCACAACATGATGTTGCCACGTCCATGCTTCACGGTTGGGATGGTGTTCTTCGGCTTGCAAGCATCCCCCTTTTTCCTCCAAACATAACGATGGTCATTATGGCCAAACAGTTCTATTTTTGTTTCATCAGACCAGAGGACTTTTCTCCAAAAAGTAGGATCTTTGTCCCCATGTGCAGTTGCAAACCGTAGCATGGCTTTTTTATGGCAGTTCTGGAGCAGTGGCTTCTTCCTTACTGAGCGACCTTTCAGGTTATGTCGATATAGTACAAATTTTTCTGATGAGTATAGATACTTTTGTACCTGTTTCCTCCAGCATCTTCACAAGGTACTTTGCTGTTGTTCTGAGATTGATTTGCACTTTTCGCACCAAAGTACATTAGTCTCTAGGAGACAGAAGGCGTCTCCTTCCTGAGCGTTATGACGTCTGCGTTTTCCCATGGTGTTTATACTTGCATACTATTGTTTGTACAGATGAACGTGGTACCTTCAGGCATTTGGAAATTTCTCCCAAGGATGAAACAGACTTGTGGAGGTCTACATATTATTTCTGAGGTCTTGGCTGATTTCCTTTGATTTTCCCATGATGTCAAGCAAATAGGCACTGAGTTTGAAGGTAGGCCTTGAAATACATCCACAGGTAAACCGCCAATATACTCAAATGATGTCAATTAGCCTATCAGAAGCTTCTAAAGACATTACACGATTTTCTGGAATTTTCCAAGCTGTTTAAAGGCACAGTCAACTTAGTGTATGTAAACTTCTGACCTACTGGAATTGTGATACAGTGAATTGTAAGTGAAATAATCTCTGTAAACAATTGTTGTAAAAATTACTTGTGTCATGCACAAAGTAGATGTCCTAACCGACATGACAAAACTATATTTTGTTAACTTCTTGCGTCGAGCCATGCCGGAACCGGTAGCGTAATCATAGCCTTAAGCTCAATATCATAACGCAACGTTAACTATTCATGAAAATCGCAAATGAAATAAAATTAATATGCTAGCTCTCAAGCTTAGCCTTTTGTTAACAACACTGTCATCTCAGATTTTCAAAAATATGCTTCTCTACCATAGCAAACTAGCATTTAGCATTTAGCGTTAGCATTTAGCATTAGCAATTAGCGTTAGCATTAGCAGGCCACATTTTCACAAAACCAGCAAAAACATTCAATAAATCATTTACCTTTGAAGAACTTTGGATGTTTTCAATGAGGAGACTCTCAGTTAGATAGCAAATGTTCAGTTTTTCCTGAAAGATTTTTTGTGCAGGAGAAATCGGTCCGTTTGGTGCGTCACGTTTGGCTACCAAAAAAAATAAATTCAGTAATCCAAACGCCAAAATTTTTTCCAAATTAACTCCATAATATCGACTGAAACATGGCAAACGTTGTTTAGAACCAATCCTCAAGGTGTTTTTTACATATCTCTTCAATGATGTATCGTTCCTGGAAGTATGAGTCTCCTTCTGTAACGCAAGGTACAATGGTTGCCGCTGGGAATTACGCACAGATTTAGACAAAGGACACTGGATGGCCCCCTGGCAAATGCAGTCTCTTATGACCAATCTTCCAATGATATGCCTACAAATACGCCACAATGCTGCAGACATCTTGGATGAACGGCAGAGCGCATAAGCTCGTTCACAGCATATTCACAGCCATATAAGGAGACGTTAGTAAACACAGCGTCAAAAATCCTGTTCATTTCCTGTTTGAAGTTTCATCTTGGTTTCGCCTGTAGCATTAGTTATGGGGCACTCACAGATAATATCTTTGCAGTTTTGGAAACTTTCCAAGGCTGTCAATTCAATGCATAGTCGAGCATCTTTTCGTGACAAAATATTGCGCTTAAAACGGGGACGTCTTTTTATCCAATAATGACATAGCGCCCCCATAGGTTGAAGAGGTTAACAAGAAATTTGTGGAGTGGTAGAAAAATGAGTTTTAATGACTCCAACCTAAGCGTATGTTAACTTCCGACTTCAACTGTACATAAGCACAATTCAATATAACACCATAAATGTTATGAAATGAGTAACGTTACCTCGTGTATCTTCGATTATAAGGAATATACACAAATATATTATGCTTCATACACAGTGAGCTACAGTTGAAACGGTATAACACGACATACAGAAACTATGTTAACGTAGTAAGGCACTTGGAAACGCACACATTTCCAAAGATTGGATTGGTATCAAAATCAACTATGACTGCGATGCAGGCAACAGACGTAAAAATGTGAACACGTGTGTGCAGGTTGGGAGATGAGCAAATGTCTGCAGACTTGAACTGCACAAACAATTGGGAAGTGTTTGGGGATTTCTGTCTGGGTCAGAAATTTCATTTTTTTTTATTGGTCTACTTTGACTACTTTGATGTGAATGACTGAGGAGGCGGAACACACCTCAATTCAAACTGTTCTTAGAAAATAAAAACTTGTTCGAAAATCATTTGAAATTGACAAGTTGAAAACAGCCAGTTTTTAATATTGTGATGGTGAAGATCAAAGTTCCTCTCAAGAGAATTAACATTACAGTAACACCAACTGGTAGGCTAATCACACAATTATACAAAATGGTAAGAGACCTGGTGAAGAAAGTTACCCCTCTACATGCACATTTCTTTACCGGAATCTCGAAATGAAAATACTGTCAGATCCATAAAATTTCCTTGTACAGTAGTAAATCTATTTAAATTTAGATGGTTCTAAATGAATAACTAAGGGGAATTTATACAATTATAATGCAGGGTTAATAAAAAAAAACTTTAAAAAAGTATATGTTTATTAAATTGTCTTGCTTGTCTCAGAGCAGCATGAAACGGTGCTGAAATAGTTGACCACACCCGGGTAGGCTATTAATTGTTGGGGGGGGTTCACACAGTAGCCGGGCTATTAAAGTAATAGTTGGATAACAGATCGGCTCTCTGTAACTCATTAACATGCGTTACTGTGTGTGCTTCGATATTCTCTCTCACACTTGCTGCCTTGACCTCTGAATGCACGGCTATGAAAAGCCAATTGACATTAACTCATACACTCTAAAACGAAAAGGTTCTTGGGGTATGCTTTAGGGATTGAAAAAGGTTCTTCGAAGAAAGATTTGTGTTGGACAGGGAGTTAAAAAAAATAATACCCAAAAGGTTATTCGAGGAACCATTATTAGGGATTCTTCTTCGAAGAACTTATAGGGGTTCATTTTTTTAACTCCCTGTCCACCCTCCCTCCATTATAAAAACATATTTTAATAACAATATCGATTTAAATAATTCATTGTTTATTTAGTGGCACCACAAATGTGAATTAACATTTACAAAACAATTTACAAAACAAAACACATTACAAAATTGCAACCTTTCTGCACACATGTCAGACCATAATAAATGTACTTTGCATAGTGCTTTCATTACAATTTCCAGTGAGAATTCAAGCCTTTGACCAACTGATGGTTGAAGATGATGGGCGTTCAGCAAATGCAGTCTGGAATCTGCTGGCATCACAGCACAACATCAACATCGTTCTAATCAGTCAGAAGACAGTTTTAAAAAACTTGAGTGGACTTATGGAAGGGCTCTGTAAGACATTACATAGAGTGGCTTGCAAACGTATTCACCCCCCTTGTTGCCTTACAACCTGGAAATAAAATAGATTTGGGGGGGGTTGTAATCATTTGATTTACATTACATCCCTACCGCTTTGAATATGAAAATATGTTTAATTGTGAAACAAACAAGAAATAACAAAAAAAACTGAACTTGATTGTGCAAAACTACTCACCCCCCCCCAAAGTCAATACTTTCTAGAGCCAAATTTTGCAGCAATTACAGCTGCAAGTCTCTTGGGGTATGCCTCTTTAAGCTTGGCACATCAACCACTGGTATTTTTGCCCATTCTTCAAGACAAAACTGCTCCAGCTCCTTCAAGTTGGATGGGGTTCCGCTGGTGTACAGTAATCTTTAAGTCATACCACAGATTCTTATTGAAGTGATGTCTGGCCTTTGACTAGGCCATTCCAAGACATTTAAATGTTTCCCCTTAAACCACTCGAGGGTAGTTTCAGCAGTATGCTTAGGGTCATTGTCCTGCCGGAAGGTGTCAAATCTCTGGAAGACTGAAACAGGATTCCCTCAAGATAATCCCTGTATTTAGCACCATCCATAATTCCTTCAATTCTGACCAGTTTCCCAGTCCCTGCTGATGAAAAACATCCCCACAGCATGATGTTGCCACCACCATGCTTCACTGGGGATGGTGTTCTAGGGATTATGAGAGGTGTTGGGTTTGCACCAGAAATATAATTTTCCTTGATGGCCAAAAAGCTACATTTTAGTCTCATCTGACCAGAGTACCTTCTTCCATATGTTTGGGGAGTCTCCCACATGTCTTTTGGCGAACACCAAACATGTTTGCTTATTTATTTTTCTTTAAGCAATGTTTTTTCTGTAGATTTTCTGTAGATCTGGCCACTCTTCCGTAAAGCCCAGCTCTGTGGAGTGTACAGCTTAAAGTGGACAGATACTCCAATCTCCGCTGTGGAGCTTTGCAGCTCCTTCAGGGTTATCTTTGGTCTCTTTGAGGCCTCTCTGATTAATGCCCTCCTTGCAATGTCCGTGAGTTTTGTTGGGTGGCCCTCTCTTAGCAGGTTTGTGGTGGTGCCATATTCTTTCCATTTTCTAATAATGGATTTAATGGTGCTCCGTGGGATGTTCAAAGTTTTAGATATTTTTTTATAACCCAACCCTGATCTGTACATCTCCACAACTTTGTCCCTGACCTGTTTGGAAAGCTCCTTGGTGTTCCTGGTGTGGCTTGCTTGGTGGTGTGCCTTGCTTAATGGTGTTGCAGACTCTGTGGTCTTTCAGAACAGGTCTATACTGTATGCAGTGTGTAGTTTTTATATGTGTGTGTTTGTACCTGTGTGTCTGACTCTTCACAGTCCTTGCTGTTCCATAAGGTTTTTTTTTTGTGTTTTTTTTCACCTTTATTTAACCAGGTAGGCTAGTTGAGAACAAGTTCTCATTTGCAACTGCGACCTCGCCAACGTAAAGCATAGCAGTGTGAACAGACAACACAGAGTTACACATGGAGTAAACAATTAACAAGTCAATAACACAGTAGGAAAAAAAAGGGGAGTCTATATACATTGTGTGCAAAAGGCATGAGGTAGGCGAATAATTACAATTTTGCAGATTAACACTGGAGTGATAAATGATCAGATGCAAAAGAGCAGAAAAGTAAATAAATAAAAACATTATGGGGATGAGGTAGGTGAAAATGGGTGGGCTATTTACCAATAGACTATGTACAGCTGCAGTGATCGGTTAGCTGCTCAGATAGCAGATGTTTGAAGTTGGTGAGGGAGATAAAAGTCTCCAACTTCAGCCATTTTTGCAATTCGTTCCAGTCACAGGCAGCAGAGAACTGGAACGAAAGGCGGCCAAATGAGGTGTTGGCTTTAGGGATGATCAGTGAGATACACCTGCTGGAGCGCGTGCTACGGATGGATGTTGCCTTCGTGACCAGTGAACTGAGATAAGGCAGAGCTTTACCTAGCATGGACTTGTAGATGACCTGGAGCCTGTGGGTCTGGCGACGAATATGTAGCGAGGGCCAGCCGACTAGGGCATACAAGTCGCAGTGGTGGGTGGTATAAGGTGCTTTAGTGACAAAACGGATGGCACTGTGATAAACTGCATCCAGTTTGCTGAGTAGAGTGTTGGAAGCAATTTTGTAGATGACATCGCCGAAGTCGAGGATCGGTAGGATAGTCAGTTTTACTAGGGTAAGTTTGGCGGCGTGAGTGAAGGAGGCTTTGTTGCGGAATAGAAAGCCGACTCTTGATTTGATTTTCGATTGGAGATGTTTGATATGAGTCTGGAAGGAGAGTTTACAGTCTAGCCAGACACCTAGGTACTTATAGATGTCCACATATTCAAGGTTGGAACCATCCAGGGTGGTGATGCTGGTCAGGCGTGCGGGTGCAGGCAGCGAACGGTTGAAAAGCAATCATTTGGTTTTACTAGCGTTTAAGAGCAGTTGGAGGCCACGGAAGGAGTGTTGTATGGCATTGAAGCTCGTTTGGAGGTTAGATAGCACAGTGTCCAAGGACGGGCCGGAAGTATATAGAATGGTGTTGTCTGCGTAGAGGTGGATCAGGGAAACGCCCGCAGCAAGAGCAACATCATTGATATATACAGAAAAAAGAGTCGGCCCGAGGATTGAACCCTGTGGCACCCCCATAGAGACTGCCAGAGGACCGGACAGCATGCCCTCCGATTTGACACACTGAACTCTGTCTGCAAAGTAATTGGTGAACCAGGCAAGGCAGTCATCCGAAAAACCGGGGCTACTGAGTCTGCCGATAAGAATATGGTGATTGACCGAGTCGAAAGCCTTGGCAAGGCCGATGAAGACGGCTGCACAGTACTGTCTTTTATCGATGGCGGTTATGATATCGTTTAGTACCTTGAGCGTGGCTGAGGTGCACCCGTGACCGGCTCGGAAACCAGATTGCACAGCGGAGAAGGTACGGTGGGATTCGAGATGATCAGTGACCTGTTTGTGTATTTCTATCTGTTTTTTATTTACTGTAAAATAGAATTATATCTGGTTAAACACAATTCTTTCCAAAAGTTTACTAAGGGTTGGTAACAGGCTGGATTTTTGAGCCAGTAAAGGGTGCTTTACTATTCTTGGGTAGCGGAATAACTTTTTCTTCCCTCCAGGCGCAATATCGTCCACTATCATTCTCAGTCATTTTCCATCCAAGTTGTCAGACAGACCGAGGTGGCTTGTCATTGTTGATAGAATTTTTTTTTCACCTCTTCCACACTCACTTTACAGAATTTATAATTACAATGTTTGTCTTTCAAACTTTGGTCAGTTAAACTTGGATGTGTACGTTCGGCCTTTGTTGCTGGTATGTCATGCCTAAGTTTTCTAATCTTGCCAATTAAAAAATAATTAACGTAGTTGGCAATATCAATGTGGGTTTTGCGATGAATGAGCCATCTGATTCAATGAATGATGGAGCTGAGTTTGCCTTTTTACCGTCATTCTTTAAGTAATTTATATTTGTTTCATAGTATAGTTTCTTCTTTTTTAAATTCTGTTTAGTCACATGATTTCTCAATTTGCAGTAGGTTTGCCAATCAGTTATGCAGCCAGACTTATTTGTCATTCCTTTTGCCTCATCCCTCTCAACCATAATTTAAAAAATTCCTCATCAATCCAGGGGGATTTAACAGTTTTACAGTAATTTTCTTAATGGGTGCATGCTTATTAATAACTGGAGTAAGCAATTTCATAAATGTCTCAAGTGCAGCGTCTGGTTGCTCCTCATTACACACCACAGACCAGCACATATTATTTACATCATCAACATATGAATCACTGCAGAACCTCTTCTTGTACCTCTTATACACAATATTAGGTCCAGCCCTTGGAACATTGGTTTTCCTAGATATGGCTACCATATTGTGATCATTACATCCAATGGATTTGGATATTGCATTAAATCAGAATTCTGTTAAAAAAGAATACAAGATAAAAATTCCTGACACCATTCAAACCAATTTTCTCAGAGTCATCTTTTTAATATTTTTAAGATAGGTTCTATAATGAGAGGTTCTAAGTTATTTTTTGCAACCATTGTGTCGTTCCAGGTTAAATGTTATGTTGTGTGACGTCTGTAGACTTCGATAAGTGCATATGGTAAAAACTATACTCTCTGTATAGTATGAAAGCAACAACTTTTATTTTCCGATGCAATGTAAAATGGCCACCACCTTAGGGGCACCTGCTTTGGAACCGATGAGTAAAGGGGCATCGGCCCAATGTTTTAACCAGCATTGGGCCCACATCGTGCCTGTGTGGGCATGTTTGCTGGGTAGGGGGGTTTATTTCAGGCAAAGTGAGGGCTGCCCTCACCAGATATGGGTTGCCCAAACTGGGCCAATGCCTTGGGGGCTAATGTGGAGCAGATAAGCTAAGGCTCATCGGCCCAATGTGGGCAGCCTATGTGGGGACAATATTATGTGGACATGTTTGCTGGGCAGTGTTTACGATGGGCAGTGTTTACAATGGGCTCTTTGGGATGTTATCATGCCTATGGATCAACGGCTCAAGGAAACAATTGATCCATTATGATTGGGTTGGTTCAGGTCCCTAAAGGCTGAGATGGATACTTGTCATTGGTGATTGGTAATTGGCAGAAACTCAAGGTCACAACTACTGAAGAAGACAAGGGTAAAGGGATGTGTCCCAAATGACACCCTATACCCTACATAGTGCACTAAATTTGACTATGGACCCATGTCAACAGTAGTGAACTAGATAGGGAATAGGGTGTGATTTGGGATGCAGATTGAGCGAGGGAATAAATTGACTGATAAAACAAGTGAAATGGGGATTAAAATACTTGTAAATAAGCAATAAAATTACTTTAGAGGTAATCCTTGTAAACTGACTGAAAGTAATTAGCTGACTTTGCTCGTTGATCCACATTCATTTAAAACCGAGAAATCCTTCCTTTTGTAACGGCGTTCTTCGTTTGTAGAAAGAGAGTCGGACCGAAATGCAGCGTGTTTGTTACTCATGATACTTTAATGAAGAAAACGTGATACATGAAATAACTATACAATACAAAATAACAAACGGAACGTGAAATCTAATTACAGCCTATCTGGTGAACTACACAGAGACAGGAACAAACACCCACGAAATACCAAGCGAAACTCAGGCTGCCTAAATACGGTTCCCAATCCGAGACAACGAGAAGCACCTGACTCCAATTGAGAATCGCCTCAGGCAGCCAAGCCTATACCACACCCCTAATCAGCCGCAATCCCAAATAATACAAACCCCAATACGAAACATAACATATAAACCCATGTCACACCCTGGCCTACCCAAACTTATGACAAAAACACAAAATACAATGACCAAGGTGTGACAGAACCCCCCCCCTAAGGTGCGGACTCCCGGACGCACCTCAAGAGCATAGGGAGGGTCCGGGTGGGCGTCTGTCCATGGTGGCGGTTCTGGCTCGGGACGTGGACCCCACTCCATTAATGTCCTTGTTCCTCCCCTTCGCGTCCTGGGATAATCCACCCTCTCCGCCGACCATGGCCTAATAGTCCTCACCCAGATCCCCACATAACTGAGGAGCCGCTCGTAACAGAGGGGCAGCTCGGGACAGAGGGGCAGCTCGGGACAGAGGGGCAACTCGGGACAGAGGGGCAGCTCGGGACAGAGGGGCAGATCTGGAAGAGACTGGTTGTCTGGCAGATCTGGAAGAGACTGGTTGTCTGGCAGATCTGGAAGAGACTGGTTGTCTGGCCTCATTTGTTGACTTCTGTGATCGAAAAAGCCTTGGTTTCATGCATGTCAACATTAGAAGCCTCCTCCCTAAGTTTGTTTTACTCACTGCCTTAGCACACTCTGCTAACCCTGATGTCCTTGCCGTGTCTGAATCCTGGCTCAGGAAGGCCACCAAAAATTCAGAGATTTCCATACCCAACTATAACATCTTCCGTCAAGATAGAACTGCCAAAGGGGGAGGAGTCGCAGTCTACTGCAGAGATAGCCTGCAAAGTAATGTCATTACTTTCCAGGTCCATACCCAAACAGTTCGAACTACTAATTCTGAAATTTACTCTCTCCAGAAATAAGTCTCTCACTGTTGCCGCCTGCTACCGACCCCCCTCAGCTCCCAGCTGTGCCCTGGACACCATTTGTGAATTGATTGCCCCCCATCTAGCTTCTGAGTTTGTTCTGTTAGGTGACCTAAACTGGGATATGCTTAACACCCCGGCAGTCCTACAATCTAAGCTAGATGCCCTCAATCTCACACAAATCATCAAGGAACCCACCAGGTACAACCCTAACTCTGTAAGCAAGGGCACCCTCATAGACGTCATCCTGACCAACTGGCCCTCCAAATACACCTCCGCTGTCTTCACATCGATGGATCAGTAGTGGAGAGGGTAGCAAGTTTTAAGTTCCTTGGTATACACATCACAGACAAACTGAATTGGTCCACTCACACTGACAGCGTCGTGAAGAAGGCGCAGCAGCGCCTCTTCAACCTCAGGAGGCTGAAGAAATTCGGCTTGTCACCAAAAGCACTCACAAACTTCTACAGATGCACAATCGAGAGCATCCTGGCGGGCTGTATCACCGCCTGGTACGGCAACTGCTCCGCCCTCAACCGTAAGGCTCTCCAGAGGGTAGTGAGGTCTGCACAACGCATCACCGGGGGCAAACTACCTGCCCTCCAGGACACCTACACCACCCGATGTTACAGGAAGGCCATAAAGATCATCAAGGACATCAACCACCCGAACCACTGCCTGTTCACCTCGCTATCATCCAGAAGGCGAGGTCAGTACAGGTGCATCAAAGCTGGGACCGAGAGACTGAAAAACAGCTTCTATCTCAAGGCCATCAGACTGTTAAACAGCAATCACTAACATTGAGTGGCTGCTGCCAACACACTGTCATTGACACTGACCCAACTCCAGCCACTTTAATAATGGGAATTGATGGGAAATGATGTAAATATATCACTAGCCACTTTAAACAATGCTACCTTATATAATGTTACTTACCCTACATTATTCATCTCATATGCATATGTATATATTGTACTCTAGATCATCGACTGCATTCTTATGTCACTAGCCACTTTAACTATGCCACTTTGTTTACTTTGTCTACATACTCATCTCATATGTATATACTGTACTCGATACCATCTACTGTATGCTGCTCTGTACCATCACTCATTCATATATCCTTATGTACATATTCCTTATCCCCTTACACTGTGTATAAGACAGTAGTTTTGGAATTGTTAGTTAGATTACTTGTTGGTTATCACTGCATTGTCGGAACTAGAAGCACAAGCATTTCGCTACACTCGCATTAACATCTGCTAACCATGTGTATGTGACAAATAAAATTTGATTTGATTTGAACCAGGATCTCAGCGACCACTGCCTCATTGCCTGTATCCGCTACGGTGCCGCAGTCAAACGACCACCCCTCATCACTGTCAAACGCTCCCTAAAACACTTCTGTGAGCAGGCCTTTCTAATCGACCTGGCCCGGGTATCCTGGAAGGACATTAACCTCATCCCGTCAGTTGAGGATGCCTGGTCATTCTTTAAGAGTAACTTCCTCACCATATTAGATAAGCATGCTCCGTTCAAAAAATGCAGAACTAAGAACAGATACAGCCCTTGGTTCACTCCAGACCTGACTGCCCTCGACCAGCACAAAAACATCCTGTGGCGGACTGCCATAGCATCGAACAGTCCCCGCGATATGCAACTGTTCAGGGAAGTTGCTAGGCAAAGCTCCGCCTTATCTCAGCTCACTGGTCACGATGGCAACACCCATCCGTAGCACGCGCTCCAGCAGGTGTATCTCATTGAGCATCCCCAAAGCCAACACCTCATTCGGCCGCCTTTCGTTCCAGTACTCTGCTGCCTGTGACTGGAACGATTTGCAAAAATCGCTGAAGTTGGAGACTTTTATCTCCATCACCAACTTCAAACATCAGCTATCTGAGCAGCTAACCGATCGCTGCAGCTGTACATAATCTATTGGTAAATAGCCCACCCATTTTCACCTACCTCATCCCCACAGTTTTTATTTATTTACCTTTCTGCTCTTTTGCACACAAATATCTCTACCTGTACATGATCATCTGATCATTTATCACTCCAGTGTTAATCTGCAATATTGTAATTATTTGCCTACCTCCTCATGCCTTTTGCACACATTGTATATAGACTCCCCTTTTTTTTCTCTACTGTGTTATTGACTTGTTAATTGTTTACTCCATGTGTAACTCTGTGTTGTCTGTTCACTCTGCTATGCTTTATCTTGGCCAGGTCGCAGTTGCAAATGAGAACCTGTTCTCAACTAGCCTACCTGGTTAAATAAAGGTGAAATAAAAAAATAAAAAAACGATCTGGAAGAGACTGGTTGTCTGGCAGATCTGGCGGATCCTGGCAGACTGGCGACGCTGGGCAGACTGGCGACGCTGGGCAGACTGGGAGCACTGGCGGCGCTGGGCAGACGGGGAGCACTGGCGGCGCTGGGCAGACGGGGAGCACTGGCGGCGCTGGGCAGACTGGGAGCACTGGTGGCGCTGGGCAGACTGGGAGCACTGGCGGCGCTGGGCAGACTGGCGACGCTGAGCCGACTGGCGACGCTGGGCAGACTGGAAGCACTGGCGGCGCTGGGCAGACTGGAGACTCCGGCAGCGCAGGAGAGGAGAAAGGCTCTGGCAGCGCTAAACAGGCGGGAGACTCCAGCAGCGCAGGACAGGAGACAGGCTCTGGCTGCGCTAAACAGGCGGGAGACTCCGGCAGCGCAGGAGAGGAGACAGGCTCTGGCTGCGCTAAACAGGCGGGAGACTCCGGCAGCGCAGGAGAGGAGACAGGCTCTGGCTGCGCTAAACAGGCGGGAGACTCCGGCAGCGCAGGAGAGGAGACAGGCTCTGGCTGCGCTAAACAGGCGGGAGACTCCGGCAGCGCAGGAGAGGAGACAGGCTCTGGCTGCGCTAAACAGGCGGGGGACACCGGCAGCGTAGGAGGGAAGGAAGGCTCTGGCTGTGTTGAACAGGCGAGGCGCACTGAAGGCCTGGTGCGTGGTGCTGGAACTGGTGCTACCGGATCGAGGACACGCACAGGAAGCCTGGTGCGGGGAGCTGCTACCGGAGGACTGGTGTTTGGAGGTGGCTTTGGATAGACCGGACCGTGCAGGCGCACTGGAGCTCTTGAGCACCGAGCCTGCCCAAGCTTACCTGGCTCGATGCCCACTCTAGCCCGGCCAATAGGAAGGGCTGGTATGTGCTGCACCTGGCTCTGCACCCGCACTGGAAACACAGTGCGCTCCATAGCATAACACGGTGCCTGCCCGGTCTCTCTAGCCCAACGGTGAGCACAGAGAGTTTGCGCAGGTCTCCTACCTAGCATAAACATACTCCCTTCTAGCCCCCCCCCAATAAATTTTTTGGGCTGCTTTTCCGGCTTCCAACCGCGTTGCCGTGCTGCCTCCTCATACCTGCGCCTCTCCGCTTTAGCCGCTTCTATTTCTTCCTTGGGACGGCGATATTCTCCAGGCTGAGCCCAGGGTCCTTTACCGTCTAATTCCTCCTCCCATGTCCAAATCTCCAAGTGGTGCAGCCTCTCCCACTGCAACTGCTCTTCACGATTAACAGGGAGAGTAGGCTCAGGTCTGACTCCTCTCTCTGCGCTCTCCCCCGTTACTTTCGGTTTTTGCTCTGCGTCGCCGTGTTTCCCTCTTTGACTCCATTAGCCTGTAGCCCTCTTCGCACTGCTGAAGCGAATCCCAGGCGGGCTCCTGCACTCTCTCCGGGTCGGCCGCCCACCTGTCGATTTCTTCCCACGTCGTATACTCCATGCCTCTACCGTCCATAACGTCCTCCTTTCGCTCCTGAAGCTGTCTACGTCGTTGCCAGTTTACACGCTGCTCGGTCCGTGAGTGGTGGGTGTTTCTGTAACGGCTTTCTTCGTTTGTAGAAAGAGAGTCGGACCGAAATGCAGCGTGTTTGTTACTCATGATACTTTAATGAAGAAAACGTGATACATGAAATAACTATACAATACAAAATAACAAACGGAACGTGAAATCTAATTACAGCCTATCTGGTGAACTACACAGAGACAGGAACAAACACCCACGAAATACCAAGCGAAACTCAGGCTGCCTAAATACGGTTCCCAATCCGAGACAACGAGAAGCACCTGACTCCAATTGAGAATCGCCTCAGGCAGCCAAGCCTATACCACACCCCTAATCAGCCGCAATCCCAAATAATACAAACCCCAATACGAAACATAACATATAAACCCATGTCACACCCTGGCCTACCCAAACATATGACAAAAACACAAAATACAATGACCAAGGCGTGACACCTTTTGAAATCCTCTTGTCTTAAATGTGTTTATTTGCTGTTTTTGTCCTTTCACTTTAATCGTTTTTATGGGGGGGGGGGGGATTCTCAATAATGCATTAATATTTTCTTATTAATCAGACATTTCTTTAAATAGGGCATATCTTGGATCTCATTTCACTTCCTCAATAGATGGGGGAATATCCATTTTCCAGTTCTAGGTAATTCAAATAATGAGAGGTTTATCTGATTGGAACAGAGGCCTTTTAACAAAAATTCTGACATGATCATTAAATTTTACAGCACAGAGATAGTAACATAGTACAGTACTGATACTTTTGTTCACCTATCGGTATAGAATAATAGATCATAGGACCCTTTGATAGGACCAACATGCCCTGCTTGCAATTTTTCCAATGATCATGATGTTCTGCGAATGGATTTGTTGGAATATTCATTCCAATCCCCCCCTCTCCTTCACCACCAGCATTTGGTTTCAGTGGATAGTGACGTTCCCATTTCCCTAGCTATATCAGTTCATGACAGTGGGTGGCCAGATGGAGGAGATTGAGGCAAGAAACAGAGTCAGACATTCTGCACTACCAGCAGCAACAGCACCCCCACCAGCAGCTGCTCCAGCCACATAACGTCAACAACTTGCTGACGTGCTCAGCTAGAAGGAGAAGAAAGTACAGGCCAAGTGGAAGAGAGGCCGTCAAGAATGAGCTCCGTAGGCAAGCTCCAATGACAACATGTTGTCTCCTTCAAAGCCCAAAGCCACATAAACTAATGTTAAAGCAACCATGCCGTCTTATTATTCCATCACAGAATTTTTTTTTTTACGCCTTTTCATTATATCTAATTGGTAGTCACGGTCTTGTCCCATCGCTGCAACTCCCGTAAGGACTCTGGAGAACAACAACAAAGGCATACTGTATTCAACCTGTCAGTTGGAGATGAGGTATTGCAGAAAGCCAAATTAGTTGTCAAACCAGAATTTCCAGTTCCAGAAAGAGAGCTCAGCATATAGCCTGATCAGAAACTATAGCAACAAATGTTCTGAAGCAAACCTTCTACCTACTAGGTTAACTTGATCTCAGCTTGTTGTGGTGAATAAAAATGTGGCCAATGGACATCGGAGCCTGCATTGTTCGCCATGCATTACGAAGGGACAGACTAAGAACAGTATGTTTGCATGGTGGACCATCCTGATCTATATCCTGTCTGCTTTAACATCTGTTCATTACAGAATGCCATGAATATCTACAGGGCAGAGGCAGACTAAATAGGCCTTTGAAACACAGAGACCCAATCTTTAGTATCATCACAAAGTCTATTTCATAATTTTGCTACAAAATGATGAAAGAGACTTTGTGATGATATTGGAGATTATATCTTAATTCAATTTTTCTAATGAGAAAAAAACTCTACAATTACATTCAGGAATGTTTTCTGTTGTTCACAGTAAACGAAGATACCATACTGCAGTGAACGGTTGTCATTTTTCAGAAATTCTAGTCAGTTATTCACATAATATGATAAACAGATCAATAATGAACAAGCATAATAAACAAACACGTTTTTAATGAAAGTTGTTGTTTTATTCACGCTGTCATCACCAGCTCTCTTGAACCCTGGCATTACTATACAACACTATTCAACTAGAATCTCCTCCCCTGACAGGAAAGGTGGAATAGTTTCAGGATTGCACACTTATTGCACACACACAATTACACTTAGCTTCTCATCAAGAACTTGTTTAGCGGAATTTGTTGTGATATCTTATTGGTTGGAGTGAAAATCTCCCGGTGACTTGATTTCCAGGTAGATGGGTGGTGACCACTATTTCTTCCAATAGTCAAACAGTCAATCACAGTTAAACCCATAGCCCCATACCCATTAACAATTATTTATAATCGGCTAAAGGGCATGGTTTAACCGCTACACTCTCTGAAAAAAAGTTATAGGACAAGGAGTGATGTACTGCCAGGACTTGGTGTGGGTGAGAAGTCGGGCTGCAGAGTTTTGAACGATTTTGAGTTCATGGAGGGAGCTTGAGTTGATGCCAGAGAGTAGTGAGTTGCAGTAGTCGAGTCGGGAGGAGATTAATGCATGTATGAGGGTTTCAACGACACGACAGGAGAAAGAGGACCTGATTCTGGAGATGTTGCAGAGGTGGAAGAATTAGTTGAAAGTCTGTCAAATGTGGTGGTCGAAGGAGAGGGCGGAATCCAGGATGACGCCAAGGTTGCCTGCGTGGGGAGAGGGAGAGACAATGGTGTCATCGATGGAGAGGGTGAATTTGGGTCCTTTTCTGCAGAAAGAAATGGACAGACAAAAAATATGAGATGCAATACATTCTTAACCATTTTGATATCCATACCATAACTTGCTAGATTGAAACTGAATATTCCCTGCCCTCTTACACCTTATCTTTTGGTTATAGAATATGGTGACATAAAAATAGTTACCTGTATTCTAATCCACAGCTATGTTTTAGCAGCAGCACTGTTTGTTTGATAACCGAGCAGCACGTCTTGCTATTGTTATGAATGTTCCCGAGTGGTGCCCAGTCTTTTCGAACAGGAGATAATGACTGTTTAGTCTAAATTACAATTGAAATACGATGACATTGCTAAAGTACGCAAATAATTGGTAGGAAACAACTATGTCATCATTATGATGTCATCAAATTTACTTTAGAGAGATGACAATGTTGCCATTAGCTAACAATGTTCATAAAAAATAGCAAGCAATGCTAACATTACCTAGCTAAAAATCAGTGCTGTCCCCTCAATCTTAGCTAGCTAAAGTTATATGACATCTAAAATAAGTCATATGACATCACAATGATGACAAAAGGTTTACCTACTAATTATGTGCCTTCTTACGAAATGGCATTGAGTATCCAAGCCACACCTTTGACAACATTTTCATCAGCCCATAAAGAATTTAATTTACAATGTAATTTACAAAATAGCCTCCAACACTCTACTCAGGAAACTGGATGTAGTCTATCACAGTGCCATCCGTTTTGTCACCAAAGCCCCATATACTACCTACCACTGTGACCTGTATGCTCTCGTTGGCTGGCCCTCACTACATATTCATCACCAAACCCACTGGCTCCAGGTCATCTATAAGTCTTTGCTAGGTAAAGCCCCACCTTATCTCAGCTCACTGGTCAACATAGAAACGCCCACCCGTAGCACGCGCTCCTGCTGGTATATTTCACTGGTCATCCCCAAAGCCAACACATCCTTTGGCTGTCTTTCCTTCCACTTCTCTGCTGCCTATGACTGGAACGAATTGCAAAAATCACTGAAACTGGAATCTTATATCTCCCTCTCTAACTTTAAGCATTAGCTGTCAGAGCTGCTCTTTGCAACACTGTCTAGAAGGCCATGATGGAGGTCACTGTGTTCTTGGGGACCTTCAATGCTGCAGAAATTTTTTGGTATGTTCCCCTGATCTGTGCCTTGAAACAATCCTGTCTCGGAGCTCCACGGACAATTCCTTCGACCTCATGGCTTTGTTTTTGCTCTGACTTGCACTGTCAACTGTAAGATCTTATACAGACAGGTGTGTGTGTGTGCCTTTCCAAATCATGTCCAATCAATTGAATTTACCACATGTGAACTCCAATCAAGTAATAGGAACATCTCAAGGAAGATCAATGGAAACAGGATGCACCTGAGCTACGTATTGAGACTCATAGCAGAGGGTCTGAATACTTATGTAAATAAGGTATTTCTGTTACTTAATTATTTTTCTAAAAACCTGTTTTGTCATTATGTGGTATTGTGTGTAGATTGATGAGGAAAACATGTATTTTATCATTTTTACAATAAGGTTGAACGGTAACAAAATATGGTAAAAGTGAAGGGATCTGAATACTTTCCGAATGCAGTGTACATAATCAAATATGAGCTCTTTAATCCCACCTCTCAGCCACTCTCAGCCCATCCCTGTCACGCCTTGGTCTTAGTATTTTGTGTTTTCTTTAATTATTTGTTTAGGCCAGGGTGTGACATGGGGTTATTGTTTTTTCGTATTGGGGTTTTATAGGATTTGGGATTGCGAATGATTAGGGGTGTGTCTAGTATAGGCTTGGCTGCCTTAGGCGGTTCTCAATCAGAGTCAGGTGATTCTTGTTGTCTCTGATGGGGAACCGTATTTAGGTAGCCTGAGTTTCACTTTGTATTTCGTGGGTGATTGTTCCTGTCTTTGTGTAGTTCACCAGATAGGCTGTAATTAGGTTTCGTTCCGTTTGTTGTTTTGTATATAATAGTTATTTCATGGATCGTCATTTTCATTCATTAAAGACATGAGTAACCACCACGCTGCATTTCGGTCCTCTCTTTCGACAAACGAAGAACGCCGTTACAATCCCACTTATCACCATAGAGCATGCTCATTTGGTTGTGTGCCATATATTTGTCAATTGTGCTGTGATGTTTTGCATACATTTTTAACCTTTCTAATCGATATCGTATCCACAGTGAGCTAAAGATTAAAACATTTCCTTCAATTGTTTATATATTATTGATTGATTGATTGACTATGGCTTTACAAACCGCCCAAGAGCATTCGAGCTGTTGGGCACTGATGTTGGGTGATTACGCCTGGCTCCAGTTGAGGGTATTGTCATGCTGAAACAGGAACGGGCCTTCCCCAAACTGTTGAAACAAAGTTGGAAGCACAGCATCGTCTAGAATGTCATTGTATGCTGTAGCGTTAAGATTTCCTCTCACTGGCACTAAGGGGCATAGCCATGAAAAACAGCCCTAGACCATTATTTCTCCTCCACCAACCTTTACAGTTGGCACTATGCATTGGGGCAGGTAGCATTCTCCTGGCATTCGCCAAACCCAGATTCGTCCATTGGACTGATGGACAAAGCGAGATGGTGAAGCGTGATTCATCACTCTAGAGAAAGTGTTTCCACTGCTCCAGAGACCAATGGCGGCGAGCTTTACACCACTTTAGCCGACGCTTGGCATTGCGCATGGTGATCTTAGGCTTGTGTGTGGCTGCCCGCCCATGGAAACCCATTTCATGAAGCTCCCGATGAACAGTTCTTGTGCTGACATTTCTTCCAGAGGCAGTTTAGAACTCCGTAGTGAGTGTTGCAACCTAAGACAGGCAATTTTTATGCGTTGCGCACTTCAGCAATCGGCAGTCCCGTTCTGTGAGCTTGTGGCTGATCAGTTGTTGCTCCTAGACGTTTCCAATTCTCAATAACAGCACTTAACAGTTGACCGGCACAGGTCTAACAGGGCTTGTTGTGAAGGTGGCATTCTATGACAGTGCCACGTTGAAAATCACAGAGCTCTTCAGTAAGGCCATTCTAAGAACAAAAACTCCATCCGAGCAGGCTAAAAACAGCTCTTACACCTAAAGGTCATTATCATTATTTTCACAATTTCAGAATGTTATTTCGAATTCATAGTGTGGAAATATCATTAATAAAAACAGGAAATCACGTTTTTAACTGCACTGCCCCTTTAAAAGCAAACACTGAGAGAAAATACAAAACTGAACTTAACATCCAAGGATGAAAAAGACACAAACTGCATTTAAAACGATAATATAATAGATGCTTGTTGGAATTGTCGTAAAAACATTTTGCATTGCACTTTGTCCAAACACTGTGTCACTTATTTCAAAAAGAGTTTGGAATGCGTCCGCACAGTTTAATCCCAAACCCACATACGTTGCTGCTGGTTTTGCAAGAGATTCTAATAGCAGCACTTTTTGTCACGTTCTGACCTTTATTTCCTTTGCTTTGTATTCATTATTTAGTATGGTCAGGGCGTGAGTTGGGGTGGGCAGTCTATGTTTGATTTTCTATGATTTGGGGATTTCTATGTTTCGGCCTAGTATGGTTCTCAATCAGAGGCAGGTGTCATTAGTTGTCTCTGATTGAGAATCATACTTAGGTGGCCTGGGTTGCACTGTTTGTTTGTGGGTGATTGTCTATGTTAGTTGCTTGTGTCAGCACAGTCCTTATGATAGCTTCACTTTGTTTATTGTTTTTGTATTCAGTGTTCAGTTCTTTCTTTAATTAAACATTCATCATGAACACATACCACGCCGCATTTTGGTCCTCTGATCCTTCTTGCCTCTCCTCTTCAGATGAAGAGGAGGAAGATCGTGACACTTTTTTTCTAATATGGGTCAATAACACATTATTTTCCAGCCAAAAGGTGGCAATCCCATGTTTTGTGAAACTGTATAGTACACATTATATACAACAAAATCAATGTAATTTGGGACCCGGCTTTGTACCATACATCTCCACCCTAAAACTGTTATAAGCAGAGTAATGGTTGAGGGGATATGGTGGTGTATTCAATGGTGACATTTCAATTTGAACTTGGAAACAGTGTCTAAGTACTGTTCAATACTATTTGTGGAACACTAATGATTCCATCTTGGCAAAGTTTTATTTGTTTTAAAATAGGAAGTAAAATACCATTCCATATGTCCTATGCTCTTGGAACCTGTATCTCTGGCTCTCCAGGCCGAGCTTCAGTCTCAGACAGAGGACCCGACATACAATGTTAGGGCTGATCGAGTCTTACTGTCAATACATCACCTCACAAAATTACCTCTTCTCAGCTCGACCTACTTTAATCTCCCATCCTCTATTGAGGCAGTGAACACCCTCTTCTTTGTCCTATTGACAACTTAAAATGGGTTTGCCAGTTTGACAACTTGGTCCACCTGACAGAATGTGATTCAGTGAAGGACAAAAAACAGATAAAGGAATTATTTGGCCCTAATCTGGTGCCGCCGATTACATTTTCTTTTTCAGTCTTATATTTTTTATTGTATGAGATGGCTCTTTTGAGGTATTGTGTGTGTATGTGTGTGAGGGAGAGAGAAGAGAGGGAGAAAGAAAAAGAAAGAGACAGAGAAAGAGATTCCTTTTCAATTTCCTCAAACATCCTTCTCAAGGCCATTTTCTCTTCAGAGTTACAATTTTTCCCATCTTCCCCTCCCCTCCCCTCCCCTCGCCTCCCCTCTCTTTTCAGCTGGCCATATTGTCAGCCATCATGAGAATTTCAGTTTCATTATTAGACCTATAAAGCTACTTGCCATTTTTGTCTCATCTAACTAACACTTCCTCTGAAAAAAAGGTAGACTGAACAAGACTGTACTGCAACATACTTAAACATATGCAAAAAAAACATGACATGCTTGTTATGACAGCAAATCTTTTCGATTTCATGCAGAATTGTTGACAGAATAACCATCATGTCATTGTATATTTGCAGTCACGTGATTCTATGTTGTGTGATTTTCCCATTACGACTTGAAAAAGCATGCACAATTTATTAGGTTAAAGATTAATTAAATTATAGGCCTAATGCACGATGATGAGCTTGATGCTCCTTTGAGTCCTTTCCAATACATATTGTCATGACGTTGGCCTGTGGGTAGGGTTTATGACCCCCCCATAAATACCTTTCTCCCCTCTCTCTCTTGACTCTACTGAAGGACTCTTGAATAACCTTTGTTAAACATAGAGAGTCTGGGAACATCAAACAAGTGGGGGCAAAGTAACCATATTTCAGTAATAGAACCAGTTGAAAATATGCGTTGGTACTTAATGAATATGATGTCAGTTCGGTTGTCATCTGAGACATTATGACTGATGACAGGACGACATAAACTGTATCTGGGAATGTCTACACATTCTAGTTATCAGATTCACATGGAATTGTTGTGTCATTTAAATGTTTAAATATGAAACTATTTGTAAAAACACCCTTCTCTCCCTCCACTATATAAGCACTTGACAAAAATGGAACCTCCTGTTCCGAGGACGATAGGACGACGGTCCATACGTTAAAAAGGACTAACATGTCAATTGCAGAACTAAGCCAACCTCAGAGTGAGCTTTGGTTGTGAGTGATGTGAACTTTGAACTCTTATTCACTAAAGAAGTGAGACATCCTAGCCGTTGAGTTAGCAACAGCAGCTGTAAACGAGGGCTAGGAAAGGATGGACGACGTATCCAGCCTAACGCACAATGAAGATACTACAACATATCCAATTTATCACCAGAGACATTCTTCCGAGGACAGGAAGATCTCTGTTGGCCAGCATCTACGACCAACCTACCGAAGCTCAGCTCAGATTCAATATTTATTGCATTTTCCTTTTCCAAATGGGCTGTAATTTAGAATGCATAAGATACTGTATTTACGATAGCACAGCTTCTCCCTTTCTTCTCCAGTCTTCCCGCTCTTTCACTCAAACCCAACCCCCTCCCTTTGTGTAACCAGCCATCATGTCGGCTCCATCCACCAGGGACGTTTTCTGTATGACATAATTGGCATTATGTGTATATGTAATTCTGTGTGATTAGTTAGGTATTTAGTAAATTATTAAACACAATTTTTTATTGCTGATTCAACATGTTAGCCAGGGTTCGTGAAGATAACCAATAATTTACAACTTTCAGATGAGACTGAAATAAGGCGATGATTAATATTGACTGCTATTGATGTAAAATGTTACTAGGTCTTCCAGAGTTTATTCCGAAGATAACAGCTCTTTCGTGGTGCCCCGACTTTCTAGGTAATTACATTTACATGATTAGCTCAATCAGATAATATTAATTACAGAGAAAGGATTTTATAGAATAGCATGTCATATCACTCACTTTGGCATAGCCAAAGACACAACAATATCGGAGGTTTTAATTTGTATGCTAGTAACATGATGATATTGCTCTTATCCATCTTATCACATAACCTAACCTGTCCACTTTCTCAGCGAACTGTTGTCTAAAGAACTTTCGCAAAAAACAGATTGGGCAAGTTTGCAATTTTATCGCAATAATTTGTGACAAAATCATTGATAGAGTGGAAAATGCAATGAAAACACATTGAACTTATGCTTTTTATGAGAGTACATGAGAACTTAAGCGCAAAAGAGGATTTTTTTGTGCACTGCGTAATCACAAACATGCTTTTATTGGCAATAAGTCAGTTTGATGGAAACAAACCTCTGGTGGGAAAATGTGTATTTTTTTATGCATATTTTATCATATTGAAATTAGACTAGAATTTTACAAAATCCATTAGTTTGAGATGAACTGTAATTGTCAACAACTTAATCTCTCTATATTGAGTGACCTTTCATTGCGTGGTCTGTCAATGCAATTACTGCTTCAGACAATAACTGTCACAACAGTCTCCTTCAAAACTATTAGAATTATACAATGATTAGATTGCTGAAAGTGCTATCAGAATGTGTTCAAGTGCCAACGTAATTTAATTAACAGGCCAGCTGTGGACAGCACCCGCCAATAATTACAGGAAGTTCAGATGATGTGCTCCCTGATATTGTTGATGTGCCTCAGCTGGTACTATTGGCATTGCAGAAAGGCATTTTCCCCCCTAATTTGTGTCACAAAATCCCTCTCTTTGTTATTCAAAGAACATGGTTTGGCCCTTCGTGTTATTCAAAGAACAAAGGGAGGGATTTTGTGGTGGTAGTAGTGGTAGTAGTAGTAGTATGTTGTTCTAAATGACCAAAATCAAATGTATCACCAGACCTTTCACCTTGCATTCTAAGCAACCCTTTACATAAGCCATTGTTTGTTTGAATGTTAGATTTTCATGACATGGTAAGCCCAGATATTGTTTGCCATTCTTTGTTGCCAGCAGCCTGTCTGAGAGGGTCTTTTGTTTTCTCTAGGCAGCAACATGGATCTGCCACAGGGCATAAATCATCATTTGGATGTGAGTGGCATAGATTTGTCTCTCATAACTCCTGAATGTGGTTTAGAAGCAAGTAAATAAATAATAGAATAATGGCATTGGTGTATTTAGAGGGGGATGCAGTTCAAAGTTCTACTGTCTGTAGGGTCTGTAGAATTTTACTTGTTTAAGTTCATTGTAAGAGTTATTGTCAGAAGTTTTATTAGGCTTTAATTTAAGCCTATTTCACCTGGATAACTTGCCAAAAAGGCAGTCACAACCTTACTTTATGTTACCAAATATGAATGGTGTAGAACTCCAGCACAGCTTCAACTTAACAGAATTCCCTGCTTTTGAGACAATTACTTGATTTTTTATTGGACAAAAGATTACATTAAGTTGGCCCTGCTATTATGTAACTACACAGTAATAATTATAGTACCAAAATAGTAGTTTAATAGGTATTACTATGTAATTACATGGTAATAGGGTTGTAGCGCTATTAGGTATTACACAATTGGAACAAGGACTGTGTAGCTACACATGCACTTGCTGAAGGTTATTCCACATGTGTAATTACTGATGTTATTACACATTGTCTTGTTCCACTAACTAATACTTTGTAACTACACATTTGAAAGCTACTTGTGAATTACTATCTTAATAACTCAAACCAAAATGTGACCTTGTTACATGAAAATATATTGTGCCTCTACCATCAAATCCATAGGTAATACCAGGGTTGATACCATCTTTGCCTCTCTCATTTAAAAACAAGTAAATAAACAATAGAGCAATGGCATTGGTGTACTTAGATGGTAATACAGTTCAAAGTATTACTGTCTGCAGGGTCTGTAGAGTTGTACTTGTAAGAGTTATGGTCATAATGATTGCTAGTTTGGCATGACATTTATTGAACATTTCAACACTTTTTGGAAACAAAAGATGCTCCACAGAGATGATGGACTCCAAGCCAAACCATCTAGGAGCCTGGACCCTCTCTTCACATTTCGAGGCAGTGTTAAGATATTGACTCAGTGACAGACCGAGTCCCACTCAGGTAATACCTCCTATCCTTTCTAGGTGTTATCATCCCACTTGTCTATATTTCCAGGCTTGTTACCAGTTGTAGTCTTGTAGCTATTCATTTGAACTCCTCTCTTAGATCTGCTATTGTTAGCTCAAAAGAGGATCCCACTGTGGTCTGCTAAAGTCTCTTTGTGATAGGTGGGACGCTAGTGACGCTAGCAATCCTCAGGTACCCTAATATGTAAATAAACGTTACAATTTAAGACGGAGAATAGTATGTTCATTACCGGAGATAAGTAATGCGCGCCCTCACCGTCGTGAGCCACAGACACTACAGCCAAAATGGGAGCCACCGAGAAAAACTACAAATTCTAGCTAATAAAAAAAAACAAGCCTGAAACTCTAAAGACTGTTGACATCTACTGGAAGCCCTAGGAACTAAAATCTGGGAGGTATTCCTTTGATATTTCCATAGACAGCCATTATAATGAGCGGTGAGCTCAATTTCTTTTTATTCTGGATGGATTTTCCTCTGCCATATCAGTTCTGTTATACTCACAGACATTATTTTAACAGTTTTAGAAACGTTAGAGTGTTTTCTATCCAATTCTACCAATTACAGTGGGGAGAACAAGTATTTGATACACTGCTGATTTTGCAGGTTTTCCTACTTACAAAGCATGTAGAGGTCTGTAATTTTTTATCATAGGTACACTTCAACTGTGAAAGACGGAATCTAAAACAAAAATCCAGAAAATCACATTGTATGATTTTTAACTAATTAATTTACATTTTATTGCATGACTTAAGTATTTGATACATCAGAAAAGCAGCAGGGATTTTGTCCCACTCCTCCATGCAGACCTTCTCCAGATCCTTCAGGTTTCGGGGCTGTCGCTGGGCAATACGGACTTTCAGCTCCCTTCAAAGATTTTCTATTGGGTTCAGGCCTGGAGCCTGGCTAGGCCACTCCAGGACATTGAGATGCTTCTTATGGAGCCACTCCTTAGTTGTCCTGGCTGTGTGTTTCGGGTCGTTGTCATGCTGGAAGACCAAGCCACGACCCATCTTCAATGCTCTTACTGAGGAAAGGAGGTTGTTGGACAAGATCTAGTGATACATGGCCCCATCCATCCTCCCCTCAATACGGTGCAGTCGTCCTGTCCCATTTGCAGAAAAGCATCCCCAAAGATTGATGTTTCCACCTCCATGCTTCGCGGTTCAGATGGTGTACTTGGGGTTGTACTCATCCTTCTTCTTCCTCCAAACACGGCGAGTGGAGTTTAGACCAAAAAGCTCTGTTTTTGTCTCATCAGACCACATGACCTTCTCCCATCCATCCTCTGGATCATCCAGATGGTCATTGGCAAACTTCAGACCTGCGTGGACATGCGCTGGGTAGAGCAGGGGGACCTTACGTGTGCTGCAGGATTTTAATCCATGACGGCATAGTGTGTTACTAATGGTTTTCTTTGAGACTGTGGTCCCAGCTCTCTTCAGGTCATTGACCAGGTCCTGCCGTGTAGTTCTGGGTGATCCCTCACCTTCCTCATGATTATTGATGCCCCACGAGGTGAGATCTTGCATGGAGCCCCAGACCGAGGGTGACCGTCATCTTGAACTTCTTCCATTTTCTAATAATTGAGCCAACAGTTTTTGCCTTCTCACCAAGCTGCTTGCCTATTGTCCTGTAGCCCATCCCAGCCTTGTGCAGATCTACAATTTTATCCCCGATGTCCTTACACAGCTCTCTGGTCTTGGCCATTGTGGAGAGGTTGGAGTGTGTTTGATTGAGTGTGTGGACAGGTGTCTTTTATACAGGTAACGAGTTCAAACAGGTGCAGTTAATACAGGTAATGAGTGGAGAAGAGGAGGGCTTCTTAAAGAAAAACTAACAGGTCTGTGAGAGCTGGAATTCTTACTGGTTGGTAGGTGATCAAATACTTATGTCATGCAATTAAATGCAAATTAATTATTTAAAAATCATACACTGATTTTCTGGATTTTTTAGATTCCGTCTCTCACAGTTGATGTGTACCTATGATAAAAATTACAGACCTCTACATGCTTTGTAAGTAGGAAAACCTGCAAAATCGGCAGTGTATGAAATACTTGTTCTCCCCACTGTATATGCACATCCTAGCTTCTGGGCCTGAGTATCAGGATGTTTATTTTGGGCACCTCGGTCATCCAAACTTCCAAATACTGACCCTTAGCTCTAAGAAAATCCCAGTGATTTTAGCTCAAATGTGAATTCCATAAACTTGAATACCCCCTCGGTTTTCAAATCACATACGGGGCTTCGGCTGGTGTAAGATGACAACCAAAGCCCATGTAAGTCCGTTCATAACATGTCATCATTGGTTACTCGGAGACTCCTCATTTTGGACTCTAATAATAATATTGAGGGTTATAATGTGTTCAGAGATGACAGTCAGGGTGGAGGTGGTGGAGAGGCAATTTTTATGAAAGATAATTTCTCTGTCTCTTTAGTGAAATCCATGTCCCTTTGTAATGGGTGTCGTCGGAAGGATGAGACCAAGGCGTAGCGTTCCTTGAGTTTCACATAATATTTATTACTGAAGTGAAACTTTAAGACAAAACAATAAAGAAATCAACGACAAACAGCTTCCTTGTGCAAACTAACTGCACACAAAAAAGAACAAGATCCCACACAGAAGGAGGGGGAAAAAAGCTACCTAATTATGATTCCCAATCAGAGACAACGATAGACAGCTGTCCCTGATTTAGAACCATACCTGGCCAAACACAAAGAAATAGAAAACATAGAAACATGAACATAGAATGCCCACCCAAATCACACCCTGACCAAACCAAAAATAGAGACATAAAAAGCTCTCTACTGTTATAAAAAGCTCTACACCCTTGCCCAAAAATGTGAGCTATTATGTATATCTCACATTTTTGGGCAAAGGACATGGATTTCATTAGAGACAGAGAATTTATTTTTATTTTTTTAAATTGCCTCTCCACCACCTCTAAGCGTGTCAGGGGAAAATATAACCATAAATGTTCATGGGTTCTACCGTCTTCCCTAGGCTAAACTTTGTGCACTTGAATAGTTTTAACTAGTTTATTGTCTTCTTTTACCTAATCAGAAGTTATTATCCTGGGTGACCTAAATAATGATTGGGAAATGCAGGCTTCAGACAATCTAAAAGACATGTGTAATGTTCTAAATCTACGCCAGCTGGTGACTAGGCCTACATGGCCCAACCCTAAAGATCCTTCACAGTTAACTCTGATTGATCTTATTCTAACGAAAACACCAGAGACATATGTTTCTATTCGTGTCTTCACCCCAGGATATTAGAGCCATTTGCCCAGTTGTTTGTGTTTGAGATGTGAAAATATTAACTTCTTATGGCTGCAAGGGCAGTATTGAGTAGCTTGGATGAAAGGTGCCCAGAGTAAACGGCCTGCTCCTCAGTCCCAGTTGCAAATATATGCATATTATTATTAGTATGGGATAGAGAACTGTTTGAATTATGTCTGTCAGTATAACAGAACTCATATGATATCAGTTTGTCTCTGTGAATGGTTTGTCCTCTGACAAATCAACTGTAAATTTCGGTGTTCCTCAAGGTTCCGTTTTAGGACCACTATTGTTTTCACTATATATTTTACCTCTCGGGGATGTTATTCAAAAACATAATGTTAACTTTCACTGCTATGCAGATGACACACAGCTGTACATTTCAATGAAACATGGTGAAGCCCCAAAATTGCCCTTGCTAGAAGCATGTGTTTCAGACATAAGGAAGTGGATGGCTGCAAACGTTCTACTTTTAAACTCGGACAAAACAGAGATGCTTGTTCTAAGTCCCAAGAAACAAAGAGATCTTCTGTTGAATCTGACAATTAATCTTAATGGTTGTGCAGTCGTCTCAAATAAAACTGTGAAGGACCTCGGCGTTACTCTGGACCCTGATCTCTCTTTTGAAGAACATATCAAGACCATTTCAAGGACAGCTTTTTTCCATCTACGTAACATTGCAAAAATCTAACTTTCTGTCCAAAAATGATGCAGAAAATTTAATCCATGCTTTTGTCACTTCTAGGTTAGACTACTGCAATGCTCTACTTTCCCGCTACCCGGATAAAGCACTAAATAAACTTCAGTTAGTGCTAAATATGGCTGCTAGAATCCTGACTAGAACCCCAAAATTGTATCATATTACTCCAGTGCTAGCCTCCCTACACTGGCTTCCTGTCAAAGCACGGGCTGATTTCAAGGTTTTACTGCTAACCTACAAAGCATAACATGGGCTTGCTCTTACCTATCTCTCTTATTTGGTCCTGCCGTACATACCTACACGTACGCTACGGTCACAAGACGCAGGCCTCCTAATTGTCCCTAGAATTTCTCAGCAAACAGCTGGAGGCAGGGCTTTCTCCTATAGAGCTCCATTTTTATGGAACGGTCTGCCTACCCATGTCAGAGACGCAAACTCGGTCTCAACCTGTAACTCTTTACTGAAGACTCATCTCTTCAGTAGGTCATATGATTGAGTGTAGTCTGGCCCAGGAGTGGGAAGGTGAACGGAAAGGCTCTGGAGCAACGAACCGCCCTTGCTGTCTCTGCCTGGCCGGTTCCCCTCTTTCCACTGGGATTCTCTGCCTCTAACCCTATTACAGGGGCTGAGTCACTGGCTTACTGGGGCTCTCTCATGCCGTCCCTGGAAGGGGTGCGTCACCTGAGTGGGTTGATTCACTGATGTGGTCATCCTGTCTGGGTTGGCGCCCCCCCTTGGGTTGTGCCATGGCGGAGATCTTTGTGGGCTATACTCAGCCTTGTCTCAGGATGGTAAGTTGGTGGTTGAAGATATCCCTCTAGTGGTGTGGGGGCTGTGCTTTGGCAAAGTGGGTGGGGTTATATCCTTCCTGTTTGGCCCTGTCTGGGGGTGTCCTCGGATGGGGCCACAGTGTCTCCTGACCCCTCCTGTCTCAGCCTCCAGTATTTATGCTGCAGTAGTTTATGTGTCGGGGGGCTAGGGTCAGTTTGTTATATCTGGAGTACTTCTCCTGTCCTAATCGGTGTCCTGTGTGAATCTAAGTGTGTGTTCTCTAATTCTCTCCTTCTCTCTCTCTCTCGGAGGACCTGAGCCCTAGGACCATGCCCCAGGACTACCTGACATGATGACTCCTTGCTGTCCCCAGTCCACCTGACCGTGCTGCTGCTCCAGTTTCAACTGTTCTGCCTTATTATTATTCAACCATGCTGGTCATTTATGAACATTTGAACATCTTGGCCATGTTCTGGTATAATCTCCACCCGGCACAGCCAGAAGAGGACTGGCCACCCCACATAGCCTGGTCCCTCTCTAGGTTTCTTCCTAGGTTTTGGCCTTTCTAGGGAGTTTTTCCTAGCCACCGTGCTTCTACACCTGCATTGCTTGCTGTTTGGGGTTTTAGGCTGGGTTTCTGTACAGCACTTTGAGATATCAGCTGATGTACGAAGGGCTATATAAATACATTTGATTTGATTTGATACGGCAGGCACAAACCTGAGAAGAAATCCAAACAGGAAGTGGGAAATCTGAGGTTGGTCGATTTTCAACCCAGCCCCTATTGAATACACAGTGGGATATTGGTTATGATGCACTTCCTAAGTCTTCCACTAGATGTCAACCGTCTTTAGAAACTTGAATGAGGCTTCTACTGTGATGTGGGGCCGGATGAGAGCTCTTTGAGTCAGTGGTCTGGCAGAGAGCTAGGTCCTGGTCACGCGCATTTCACATGATAGCGACCTGCGTTCCATGGCTTTTCTATGGACAATGGAATTCTCTAGTTGGAACGTTATTGAAGATTTATGATAACAACATTCTAAAGATTGATTCTATACCTGGTTTGAAATGTTTCTACGACCTGTAAAAAACTTTGAAGTTTTCGGCTGGACCTGCATGAGCGTTTGGATTTGAGTACTAAACGCCCTAACAAAAGTAGCTACTTGGACATAAATAATGGACATTATCGAACTAAATCAAACATTTCATGTGGAACTGGGATTCCTGGGAGTGCATTCTGATACAGATCATCAAAGGTAAGGGAATATTTCTAATGTCATTTCTGATTACTGTTCACTCCAACATGGCGGATAATCCCAAAAAAATTCTGAGCGTTGTTTGCTTTTTCCGTAAAGTTTTTTTGAAATCAGACACAGCGGTTGCATTAAGGAGAGGTATATCTATATTTCCATGTCTAACAATTGTATTTTCATCGACATTGAATTAGTGTTTCTGTAAAATGATGTGGCTCTCTGCAATATCACCGGATGTTTTTGGAACTAGTGAATGTAATGCACCAATGTATACTGAGATTTTTTTATATAAATATTTTTTATTTATTTTTTATTTCACCTTTATTTAACCAGGTAGGCAAGTTGAAAACAAGTTCTCATTTACTATTGCGACCTGGCCAAGATAAAGCAAAGCAGTTCGACACATACAACGACACAGAGTTACACATGGAGCAAAACAAACATACAGTCAATAATACAGTATAAAGAAATCTATGTACGATGTGAGAAAATGAGGTGAGTTAAGGGAGGCCATGGTGGCAAAGTAAATACAATGTAGCAAGTAAAACACTGGAATGGTAGATTTGCAATGGAAGAATGTGCAAAGTAGAAATAAAAATAATGGGGTGCAAAGGAGCAAAATAAATAGATAAATAAAATAATTACAGTAGGGAAAGAGGTAGTTGTTTGGGCTAAATTATAGGTGGGCTCTGTACAGGTGCAGTAATCTGTGAGATGCTCTGACAGTTGGTGCTTAATAAAGCTAGTGAGGGAGATGTGTTTCCAGTTTCAGAGATTTTTGTAGTTCGTTCCAGTCATTGGCAGCAGAGAACTGAAAGGAGAGGCGGCCAAAGAAAGAATTGGTTTTGGGGGTGACCAGAGAGATGTGCTACAGGTGGGTGATGCTATGGTGACCAGCGAGCTGAGATAAGGGGGGACTTTACCTATTTTGTAAATGACATCACCGAAGTCGAGAATTGGTAGGATGGTCAGTTTTACAAGGGTATGTTTGGCAGCATGAGTGAAGGATGCTTTGTTGCGAAATAGGAAGCCAATTGTATGGCATTGAAGCTTGCCTGGAGGGTTGTTAACACAGTGTCCAAAGAAGGGCCAGAAGTATACAGAATGGTGTCGTCTGCGTAGAGGTGGATCAGAGACTCACCAGCAGCAAGAGCGACATCATTGATGTATGCAGAGAAGAGAGTCGGTCCAAGAATTGAACCCTGTGGCACCCCCATAGAGACTGCCAGAGGTCCGGACAGCAGACCCTCAGATTTGACACACTGAAATCTATCAGATAAGTAGTTGGTGAACCAGGCGAGGCAATCATTTGAGAAACCAAGGCTGTCGAGTCTGCCGATGAGGATGTGGGGATTGACAAAAGCCTTGGCCAGATCAATGAATACGGCTGCACAGTAATGTTTCTTATCGATAGCGGTTAAGATATCGTTTAGGACCTTGAGCGTGGCTGAGGTGCACCCAGCTCTGAAACCAGATTGCATAGCAGAGAAGGTATGGTGAGATTCGAAATGGTCGGTAATCTGTTTGTTGACTTGGCTTTCGAAGACCTTAGAAAGACAGGGTAGGATAGATATAGGTCTGTAGCAGTTTGGGTCAAGAGTGTCACCCCCCCTTTTAAGAGGGGGATGACCGCAGCTGCTTTCCAATCTTTGGGAATCTCAGACGACACGAAAGAGAGGTTGAACAGGCTAGTAAAAGGGGTGGCAACAATTTCGGCAGATAATTTTAGAAAGAAAGGGTCCAGATTGTCTAGCCCGGCTGATTTGTAGGGGTCCAGATTTTGCAGCTCTTTCAGAACATCAGCTGACTGGATTTGGGAGAAGGAGAAATGGGGAAGGTTTGGACGAGTTGCTGTGGGGGGTGCAGTGCTGTTGACCGGGGTAGTAGTAGCCAGGTGGAAAGCATAGCCAGCCGTAGAAAAATGCTTTGTGAAATTCTCAATTATGGTGGATTTATCAGTGGTGACGTTGTTTCCTATCTTCAGTGAAGTGGGCAGCTGGAAGGAGGTATTCTTATTCTCCATGGACTTTACAGTGTCCCAGAACTTTTTTGAGTTAGTGTTGCAGGAAGCAAATTTCTGCTTGAAAAAGCTAGCCATGGCTTTTCTAACTGCCTGTGTATAATGGTTTCTAGCTTCCCTGAACAGCTGCATATCACGGGGGCTGTTCGATGCTAATGCAGAATGCCATAGGATGTTTTTGTCTTGGTTAATGAAGATGCCAGTTGAGGACTTGTGAGGCGTCTCTTTCTCAAACTAGACACTCTAATGTACTTGTCCTCTTGCTCAGTTGTGCACTGGGGCCTCCCACTCCTCTTTCTATTCTGGTTAGCGCCAGTTTGCACTGTTCTGTGAAGGGAGTAGTACACTGCGTTGTACAAGATCTTCAGTTTCTTGGCAATTTCTCACATGGAATAGCCTTAATTTCTCAGAACAAGAATAGACTGACGAGTTTCAGAAGAAAGTTGTTATTTCTGGACATTTTGAGCATGTAATCAAACCCACAAATGCTGATTCTCCAGATACTCAACTAGTCTCAGTTTCAGCTGTGCTAACATAATTACAAAAGGGTTTTCTAATGATCAATTAGCATTTTAAAATGTTAAACTTGGATTAGCTATCACAATGTGCCATTGGAACACAGGAGTGATAGTTGCTGATAGTGGGCCTCTGTATACCTATGTAGATAATTTTGCACGCCCAATTTTTCAGTTTTTGATTTGTTAAAAAAGTTTGAAATATCCAATAAATGTCGTTCCACTTCATGATTGTGTCCCACTTGTTGTTGATTCTTCACAAAAAAAATACAGTTTTATATATTTATGTTTGAAGCCTGAAATGTGGCAAAAGGTTGCAAAGTTCAAGGGGGCCGAATACTTTCGCAAGGCACTGTACACTGTATTTCTGATCAATATGATGTTGTTTTAATTTCTTATGGCTGGGGGCAGTATTGAGTAGCTTGGATGAATAAGGTGCCCAGAGGTGCCCAGATTAAACTGCCTGCTCCTCAGTCCCAGTTGCTAATATATGCATAGTATTAGTATATTTGGATAGAAAACACTGTGACGTTTCTAAAACTGTTTGAATGATGTCTGTGAGTATAACATAACTCATATGGCAGGCAAAAAAATGAGAAAAAAATCCAACCTGTTAGTGGGAAATCTGAGGTTGGTCGATTTGTAACTCAGCAGGATATTGGTCATGTTGCACTTCCTAAGGCTTCCACTAGATGTCCACCGTCTTTAGAAACCTGTTTGAGGCTTCTACTGTGAAGGGGGGGCTGAATGAGAGGGGAATGAGTCAGAGGTCTGCCAGCAGACACGAGCTGGTCATGCGCATTTGACAGGTAGCTCCCGTTCCATTTGCTTTTCTGAAGACAAAGGAATTCTCCGGTTGGAACATTATTGAAGATTTATGTTAAAAACATCCTAAAGATTGATTCTATACATCGTTTTACATGTTTCTACGGACTGTAACAAAACTTTTTGACATTTCGTCTGCAACTAGTGAACGCGCTTCGTGAGTTTTGATTTGTTTACCAAACATGCTAACAAAAGCAGCTATTTTGACGTAAATGATGGACATTATTGAACAAAACAAACATTTATTGGGTGCATTTGTCAGCTATGCTTATTTTAACCCTAACCTTGCTCCGAACTGCCACTTTCTTTGGTCGGAATATACTGATGTAATTACGTGTTGAATGTCTACGATGGGGGTCTCTGCGTGGACCGTTTCGGCTTCTCGAATGAGGCACTTCTCTGGTGTAACTCTCTTGTTGTCCTCACGATGTCAGTGTGGTTTGTTTCTTCGCCCTTGTTCTGAAAGGGGTCCTCTGTTTTGCCCACCACTCAGGACAATGGACCGGATCCCAGCAGGCGTCCTAAAACAATGATGCCGTAGAAGGGGTAGACGGAGCGGTCCTCTTCTCAGGCTCTGTAGACGGGCACATCGCGCACCGCTCCCGAGCATACTACTCGCCAATGTCCAGTCTCTTGACAACAAGGTAGACGAAATCTGAGCAAGGGTTGCATTCCAGAGAGACATCAGAGACTGTAACATTCTTTGTTTCATGGAAACATGGCTCACTCGAGACACGCTATCGGAGTCGGTACAGCCAGCTGGTTTCTTCACGCATTGCGCCGACAAAAACAAACATCTTTCTGGTAAGAAGAAGGGCGGGGGTGTATGCCTTATGATTAACGAGACGTGGTGTGATCATAACTACATACAGGAACTCAAGTCCTTCTGTTCACCTGACTTAGAACTCCTCACAATCAAATGCCGACCGCATTATCTACCGAGATAATTCTCTTCGATCATATTCCCCCCAAGCAGACACATCAACGGCCCTGAAATAACTTAATTTGACTCTATGTAAACTATCCTGAGACTGCATTTATTGTAGCTGGGGATTTTATAAAGGCTAATCTGAAAACAAGGCTCCCTAAATTCTATCAGCTTATATCGATTGCACAACCAGGGCTGTCAAAAGCCTAGATCATTGTTATTGTAGCTTCCGCGACGCATTTTCCTTTCGGAAAAGCTGACCACGACTTGATTGTGTTGTACCCGCCTATAGACAGAAACTAAAACAGGAAGCTCCTGCGCTCAAGTCTGTTCAATGCTGGTCCGACCAATCGGATTCCAAGCTTCAAGATTGCTTCGATCACGTAGACTGGTATATGTTCCGCAATGCATTGAACAACAACATTGATAAATACGCCGATTCGGTGAGCAGGTTTATTAGCAAGTGCATAGGCGGTGTCGTACCCACAGCGTCTATTAAAACATTCCCAAACCAGAAACCGTGGATAGATGGCAGCATTCGTGCGAAACTGAAAGCGCGAACCACTGCTTTTAATCAGGGCAAGGTGACACGAAAACATGATCGAATACAAAGAGTGTAGCTATTCCCTGCGCAAGGCAATCAAACAAGCAAAGCGTCAGTATAGAGGCAAAGTAGAGTCGCAATTCAACGTCTCAGACACAAGAGGTATGTGGCAGGGTCTACAGTCAATCACGGACTATAAAAGGATAACCAGCCCCGTCGTGGACCAGGATGTCTTGCTCCCAGACAGAATAAACAACTTCTTTGCTAGCTTTGAGGACAATACAGTGCCACTGACATGGCCCGCTACCAAAACCTGCGGGCTCTCCTTCACTGCAGCCAACGTGAGTAAAACATTTAAATGTGTTAACCCTTGCAAGGCTGCAGGTCCAGACGGCATCCCCAGCCGCATCCTCAGTGCATGCTCAGACCAGCTGGCTGGTGTGTTTACGGACATATTAAATCACTCCTTATCCCAGTCTGCTGTTCCCACATGCTTCAAGAAGGCCACCATTGCTCCTGTTCCCAAGAAAGCTATGGTAACTGAGCTAAATTACTACCGCCCCGTAGCACTCACTTCTGTCATCATGAAGTGCTTTGAGAGACTAGTCAAGAACCATATCACCTCCACCCTACCTGACACTGTAGACCCACTCCCATTTGCTTACCGCCCCAATTGGTCCACAGATGAAGCAATCGCAATCACACTACAGCTCAGCATTTAACACCATAGTACCCTCCAAACTCGTCATCAAACTTTAGACCCTGGGTCTCGACCCCACCCTGTGCAACTGGGTCCTGGACTTCATGACATGCCGCCCCCAGGTGGTGAGGGTACGTAACAACATCTCCACCCCGCTGATCCTCAATACTGGGGCCCCACAAGGGTGTGTTCTCAGCCCTCTCCTGTACTCCTTGTTCATCCACGACTGCGTGGCCATGCATACCTCCAACTCAATCATCAAGTTTGCAGATGACAATCCAGTGGTAGGCTTGATTACCAACAATAACGAGACGGCCTACAGGGAGGAGGTGAGGGCCCTCTGGAGTGTATTGTCAGGAAAATAAACTCACACTCAATGTCAATGTCAACAAAACAAAGGAAATGATAGTGGACTTCAGGAAACAGCAGAGGGAGCACCCCCCTAACCACAACGACAGGAAAGTAGTGGAGAGGGTACAAAGTTATAAGTTCCTCGGCGAACACATCACGGACAAACTGAATTGGTCCACCCACACAGACAGCGTTGTGAAGAAGGCGCAGCAGCGAGGTTGAAGACATTGGGCCTGTCACCAAAACACTCACAAACCTTTACAGATGCACAATCGAGAGCATCCTTTTGGGCTGTATCACCGCCTGGTACGGCAACTGCTCCTCCCACAACCGTAAGGCTTTCCAGAGGGTAGTGAGGTCTGCACAACATATCACTGGGGGCAAACTACCTGCCCTCCAGGACACCTTCACCACCCGATGTCACAGGAAGGCCAAAGAGATCATCAAGGACAACAACCATCGGAGCCATTGACTGTGCACCCCACTATCATCCAGAAGGCGAGGTCAGTACAGGTGCATCAAAGCAGGGACCGAGAGACTGAAAAACAGCTTAAATCTCAAGGCCGTCAGACTGTTAAACAGTCATCACTAACATTGAGTGGCTGCTGCCCACATACTGACTCAAATCTCCAGCCACTTTAATAATGAAAAAATGATGTAATAAATGTATCACTAGCCACTTTAAACAATGCCACTTCATATATTGTTTACATAACCTACATTACTCATTTCATACGTATATAATGTACTCTATACCATCTACTGCATCTTGCCATCTTGATGTAATACATGTATCAGTAGCCACTTTAAATAATGCCACTTTCATTTGTTTACATACCCTACATTACTCATCTCATATGTATATACTGTACTCTATACCATCTACTCTATCTTGTCTATGCCGTTCTATACCATCACACATTCATATATTTTTTTATGTACATATTCTTATTCATTCCTTTACACTTGTGTGTATAAGGTGTAACGGCTTCTAGAAGTAGTGGGTGAAGGATTCAGGCGCAGAGAGCAGGGTAGTTCAAAGATGTGGATCTTTTAATTCCCCAAAAAACAGAGAGACTGTCACACCACACACACAAGAGCGGGTAAAGACCCAGTCCAACAAACAGGACGAAACTGTTTGGAAAATGGAATCCACAAAATATTTACACACCATAAACAGAAAAACAAGCCCGCACAAAAGCCGGCGGGCCTACCGGGTGTAAATAGCCCAAAACAAAACCCAAACAAGAAACAAGTGAAACTAATCAGACAAAACTAAATGAAACAGAAACGGGGATCGGTGGCAGCTAGTAGGCCGGCGATGACGACCGCCGAGCGATGCCGGGAACAGGAAGAGGCACCATCTTCGGCGGGATTCGTGACATAAGGTAGTTGGTTGTGAAATTGTTAGGTTCGATTACTCGATGGATATTACTGCGTTGTCAGAACTAGAAGCACAAACATTTCGCTACACTCTCATTAACATCTGCTAACCATGTGTATGTGACAAATACAATTTGATTTGATTTGTCTTCTGAGGACAGCCAGCCCTGTAGCTCAGGGCTCACAGCGTAGAAATGAAAGCAGTGTACATTTAACATTTACATTTAAGTCATTTAGCAGACGCTCTTATCCAGAGCGACTTACAAATTGGTGCATTCACCTTATGACATCCAGTGGAACAGTAGTGCATCTAAATCTTTTAAGGGGGGGTGAGAGGGATTACTTTATCCTATCCTAGGTATTCCTTAAAGAGGTGGGGTTTCAGGTGTCTCCGGAAGGTGGTGATTGACTCCGCTGTCCTGGCGTCGTGAGGGAGTTTGTTCCACCATTGGGGGGCCAGAGCAGCAGTGTAGACACACGATTCGATGGAGAGTGGCGACCGGGTGGTCCTGCTTGAATTCACCCTCTTAGACACAGCTACTCATCCTTAGCATAGTTTAATAAAAGGTTATTTTGTCTGCAAACTCATGATGTGTTTTGGGTTTGTTGACTACTCAGACCTTGGCTGCAGATCAGGTCACTTAGTCTGATATGTTAAACTTCTTGTGACTCTCAAACCCGGATCCGGGAGCGTAATCATCGCCTCAAACTAATTAGCATAACGCATTCTTAACTCACATGTTTTATACCCTCGGGTACGAAGTAGACGTTTCCACATTTAGGGCAATTCTCTGGGCTTACCAAGTTACGAGGCAAGGTCTGGATTTTCTCAGATCCAATTTAGACAACTAACTTCACACTTCTTAAGGCTAGGGAGCTAGGGGGCTGTCAACAGGTGTCCCGCTAGCGGTTCGCTAGCCCTAAGAGGCTCTAGGTAAGCAACTTCAATGTAGATTTGGCCTTGTGTTTTAGATTATTGTCCTGCTGAAAAGTGAATTCATCTTCCAGTGTCTGGTGGAAAGCGGACTGAAATAGGTTTTCCTCTAGATTTTTGCCTGTGCTTAGCTCAATTCCATGTATTTTTTAACATTTAAACATTTAACATTTAAGTCATTTAGCAGACGCTCTTATCCAGAGCGACTTACAAATTGGTGCTTTCACCTTATGACATCCAGTGGAACAGCCACTTTACAATAGTGCATCTAGGTCTTTTAAGGGGGGGGAGGGGGGGGGGGTGAGAAGGATTACTTTATCCTATCCTAGGTATTCCTTAAAGAGGTGGGGTTTCAGGTGTCTCCGGAAGGTGGTGATTGACTCCGCTGTCCTGGCGTCGTGAGGGAGTTTGTTCCACCATTGGGGGCCAGAGCAGCGAACAGTTTTGACTGGGCTGAGCGGGAACTGTACTTCCTCAGTGGTAGGGAGGCGAGCAGGCCAGAGGTGGATGAACGCAGTGCCCTTGTTTGGGTGTAGGGCCTGATCAGAGCCTGGAGGTACTGAGGTGCCGTTCCCCTCACAGCTCCGTAGGCAAGCACCATGGTCTTGTAGCGGATGCGAGCTTCAACTGGAAGCCAGTGGAGAGAGCGGAGGAGCGGGGTGACGTGAGAGAACTTGGGAAGGTTGAACACCAGACGGGCTGCGGCGTTCTGGATGAGTTGTAGGGGTTTAATGGCACAGGCAGGGAGCCCAGCCAACAGCGAGTTGCAGTAATCCAGACGGAGATGACAAGTGCCTGGATTAGGACCTGCGCCGCTTCCTGTGTGAGGCAGGGTCGTACTCTGCGGATGTTGTAGAGCATGAACCTACAGGAACGGGCCACCGCCTTGATGTTATTTGAGAACGACAGGGTGTTGTCCAGGATCACGCCAAGGTTCTTAGCGCTCTGGGACGAGGACACAATGGAGTTGTCAACCGTGATGGCGAGATCATGGAACGGGCAGTCCTTCCCGGGAGGAAGAGCAGCTCCGTCTTGCCGAGGTTCAGCTTGAGGTGATGATCCGTCATCCACACTGATATGTCTGCCAGACATGCAGAGATGCGATTCGCCACCTGGTCGTCAGAAGGGGGAAAGGAGAAGATTAATTGTGTGTCGTCTGCATAGCAATGATAGGAGAGACCATGTGAGGTTATGACAGAGCCAAGTGACTTGGTGTATAGCGAGAATAGGAGAGGGCCTAGAACAGAGCCCTGGGGGACACCAGTGGTGAGAGCACGTGGTGAGGAGACGGATTCTCGCCACGCCACCTGGTAGGAGCGACCTGTCAGGTAGGATGCAATCCAAGCGTGGGCCGCGCCGGAGATGCCCAACTCGGAGAGGGTGGAGAGGAGGATCTGATGGTTCACAGTATCGAAGGCAGCCGATAGGTCTAGAAGGATGAGAGCAGAGGAGAGAGTTAGCTTTAGCAGTGCGGAGCGCCTCCGTGATACAGAGAAGAGCAGTCTCAGTTGAATGACTAGTCTTGAAACCTGACTGATTTGGATCAAGAAGGTCATTCTGAGAGAGATAGCGGGAGAGCTGGCCAAGGACGGCACGTTCAAGAGTTTTGGAGAGAAAAGAAAGAAGGGATACTGGTCTGTAGTTGTTGACATCGGAGGGATCGAGTGTAGGTTTTTTCAGAAGGGGTGCAACTCTCGCTCTCTTGAAGACGGGAGGGACGTAGCCAGCGGTCAGGGATGAGTTGATGAGCGAGGTGAGGTAAGGGAGAAGGTCACCGGAGATGGTCTGGAGAAGAGAGGAGGGGATAGGGTCAAGCGGGCAGGTTGTTGGGCGGCCGGCCGTCACAAGACGCGAGATGTCATCTGTCATTTTATCCTGAAAAACTCTACACTCCTTAACAAGCAAACCCATAACAGGATGCAGCCACCACTATGCTTACAAATATGGATAGTTGTACTTATTAATGCATTTTATTGGATTTGTCCCAAACGTAACACTTTGTATTTAGGACAAAAAGTTAATTGTTTTGACACATGTTTTGCAGTATTACTTTAGTGCCTTGGAATATTTTTATTCTGCACAGGCTTCCTTCTTATCACTATGTTAATGAGGTCAGTCTACTCCTTTAAAAGCAATTCAACTCTGTTGTTTTAAAGTCACAATTGTCCTCATAGTGAAATCCCTGAGCAGTTTCCTTCCTCTCTGGAGGACGCACGCCTGTGACTATATAGTGACCGGGTTTATTGATTCACCATCCAAAGTGTAATTAATAATTTCACCATGCTCAAAAGGATATTTAATGTCAGATTTTTTATTTTTACCCATCTACCAATAGGTGCCCTTCTTTACATGGCATTGGAAAACCTCCCTGGTCTTTGTGGTTGAATCTGTGTTTGAAATGCACTTCTCAACTGAGGAACCTTACAAATAATTGTATGTGTGGGGTACAGAGATGAGGTAGTCATTCAAAAATCATGTTAAACACTATTAGTACACACAGCGTGAGTCCATGCAATTTATTATGTAGTAACTTGTTGAGCACATTTTTACTCCTGAAATTATTTAGACTGCCCTGGGTTGAATACTTATTGACACAAGACATTTCAGCTTTTCATTTTTTATTAATTTGAAAACATTTCGAAAACCATAATTCTACTTCATTCCATTTGAAATGGGACAGCAGAGTGCTAAAGCACGTAGCACCTAAAAATCATTTATCCTCGGTTGAAAGACTCACTACCGATTTCTAAACTGCTTCTGGAAGCAATGTCAGCACAATTACTGTTTGTCGGGATCTTCATGAAATGGATTTGGCCTCTGCATGCCTCCGGAGGCTCCCGCATTTGCGTCACACCCTCCATACGAATCCTCCAGCCACATTTTCGCATCAAGCACAAATTGGTTATTACAGGATTAATTAGTATTAAGTGCCTTGCTCAAGGGCACATGGTCACATTTTTTACCTAGTCAGCTCAGGGATTTGAACAAGTCACCTCTGGTTAACTGGCACAGTGCTCTTATCCACTAGGTTACCTGCCTACTTAACTATTAAACATTTCAGAGATTTTTACTCTCGATAATACCTAAAATGACGATATAAATTACAATTTCCGTTACACTGCATACAGTATATAGGTTACTCTGCGTACTCGGCAAGATCATATCTGCCATACATTAGCTTATTTCACTGTAACTGATTAATCATGTTAACAACCTCCATATTGTGTTTGATTGTTTATATTGTGTATGAGTGTATTAATCAGACTCTCATTTATATCTCACAGTAAATATTTAAATATTAAAACCGGGTCTGACCAAGCAGTGTGGCTATCCTCAAAACCAATAATTGGAAGCGATTACCAAGGCTTTGCCCTTCACCTGCTATATGACATCTATGCATATCATACCAAGGAGCAGACTCTGTTCCTTGAGAGATGGACATTTCTGGTTTGGTAACAGGCGGTCAGATTTGCTATCTAATAAATTAGATCTTGTCATGTTTGCAGATGCTCAAGGTCCCTGGCGTCAGTCGGCCCAGCCAGGATGCATGTGGTAGAGAGGGATCCATCCCAATCTAAGCTGATGTTCCAATGATCAAGAGCACATCGCAGACAACATGTCTATGAACATTGGAAACATATGTTTACATTGCCAAAGCAAATATATAGTATAAAATTAACAAAATGGAAAAAAACAAAAGGAAACACTCGCAAACATTACACTCACATTTCAAATGTTATATTATTGGCTATGTGCAGTGTTGTAACAATGTGCAAGTAGTTGAAGAATGAAAGGGAAAATAAATAACATATAAATATAGGTTGTATTTACAATGTTGTTTGTGCTCCACTGGTTGTCCTTTTCTCATGGCAACGGGCCACAAATCTGCACACTGTGATATTTCGACTAACATATATGGGAGTTTATCAATCTTTGTGTTTGTGAAGTCCCAGATTCATCTCTATGTAGGTAAGGGCGTTGTGACAGAATGTATGGGCATCGCTTCCTTTTAGGTGGTTGTAGAATTGAACAGCTATTTTCTGGATTTGGATAACTAACGGGTATCGTCCTAATCCTGCTCTGCATGCATTGTTTTGGGTTTGCATTGTATACTAAGTACTGTGTATTTTTGCAGAATTTTGCATGCAGACTCTCAAATGGATGTTTGTCCCATTTCGTGAATTTTTGTGAGTGGACCCCAGACCTCACAACCATCTCTCTCCCTCTCTCTCCCCTTTTCTCTTTCTTCTTCTTCCCATTTAAAACTGGGAGGCATATTCATGAGGGGAGCATAATTAACCAGTAACAGTTTGGAAGGGGTACAGATGGATGAGTTATTATTGCCGTTATTGATACTGGCTATTATGAGGCCTCTGCTATTGGGATTAATGCTGTTAGAATTTAGATCCCTGACACCATTCCACCACTTAGTTCCATGATGAATTGTGTTGGCCAAGGTCGTTTACACAGACACTTACTTAACTCCCGTGTTTTATGTACTTAGCTTTTCTTATTAAGGTTCTTACCAGTGGCTTAATTGCCTATTTATAATTATCCTCTTTTTGACCCAGATGTGTTTTATTTAGTGAATGTAATTAAGTTACCTGTAAATATATTCCATCCTCCTATCCATCTATGTTACATGAACAATCTATTTTTGTTTTAATTAAATTAATGGTTGCTCTGTTTGGAAATTGAGAGAGAAATTGGTTTCAGGGTCAAGAGAAGCACTGCAAACACTCATTGAACAGTAGCACAGCTCAGATAACGAAAATAGCAGCCTCGTATTGAGTATCATGCATTTATATACAGGCATATGTGTGTAATGTTTGGGAGAGATTTTTATATTTCTTTGACTTTTCACAAATAATATTCAAATCCCTACAGTAGCAGGTAGTTTCACTTCCATATTCTGGTAAATGCAGTTGTAAGGTCTGTATGTAATTGTCAACTATAAGTCGCTCTGCATAAGAAAGTTTGCTAAATTACAAAAATGCAAATGTAAATGTATGTAATATGCAACCCTCTTATGAAACTTAGAGCCAGTATGTGAAGTATGGGTGGCAGGTATGGGCAGTTAAAAGTTTGGGCCAGTAAACTAAAGGTTCTACTGGTTCAATTCCCCGAGCTGACTAGGTGAACAATCTGTCGCTTTGCCCTTGAGCAAGGCGCTTAACACAAATTATTACTGAGCGTCTGCTAAATTACTCAAATGTAAATGCATCCATGAAAATGTAGGATGCCTCCCTTCCTGCTTACATGGAGGATGACCCCCTTAAACACTTAGAAGACACAGAGAAAAAATCCAACCAGGAAGTGGGAAATCTGAGGTTTGTAGTTTTTCAACTCAGCCCCTATTGAAGATATTTACAAACTGTTTTGAGGAGTCTACTGTAAAGGAGGGGCTCATAAGAGCTCTTTGAGTGAGTGGTCTGGCAGAGTGCCACAGCCTCTGTCTGGCGCACTCACGTGAAAGTTAGCTACGTTCCACTTCATTTGTACAGACAAAGGAGTTGTCCGGTTGGAACATTAATGAAGTTTTATGTTAAAAACAACCTAAAGATTGATTCCATACTTAGTTTGGCATGTTTCCATGGGCTATAATGAAACTTTTTGAACTTTTCATCCGAAGTTTGGCGCGACCTGAACGCGCTTTTGGATTTGTTTACCAAACACCCTAACAAAAGAAGATATTTGGACATAACTTATGGACATTGTCGAAAAAATCTAACATTTATGGTGGAACTGGGATTCCTGGGAGTGCGTTCTGATGAAGATCATAAAAGGTAAGTGAATATTTAAAATGCTATTTCTGAGTAATGTTGACTACCCAATATGGCGGGTATCTTTTTGGATGCTTGCGGCGGGGTTCCGCTAGGGCACGCGTGGGGTGGGGGGTCCGCTAGTCCTAGACAGGTTAATGTATCCCAAGAAACGTTCCTGAATAAAATCCTGATCATCCACATACCGGGCGATAATTGAAAACTGCAAGAACATTGGTGTCACGATGGGTCCCAGAGTGGTGGGGCAATTCTTAACAGTTGATCAGACAAAACAATTGTCTCGTTTTCATCTGATACATGTCAGATTTCTATTGATTAGGTGTAGCCTAGGCTGCTGCAACATGTATGTCATGAGTTTTTGCTTGTCCAGAGTGATTATGTTTATCATCGTTGCTAAATAAATCCCGGAGGAAAGTGTAAAGCCTACCTGAGTGCACAAGAAAAAATGTACCGTGTCAACCTCTCTCTTTAACTTTTAATGGATAATGCGACGCAAGCTATCAAATCAGTTGGAATTGTTTTCGACATCCCAGAAAAGATAGTCAAAAGTTTGATATGTTCAGCAAATAAAGCCTTGTAACGTGTAATTACCTCTGGAACTTTCGCTCTTGTTCTGTCCTCCAAGTTATTTCTTGCATTCCCTGCTTTTCTTTTTTCTTTTAGCTGAACTATCGATGTTGTTCAGGTAACTCTACCCACCTTTCGACCAAGGCTCAGACTTTTCAAAAAGCAAGCAAGGTCAGCATTACAGGCAGCCTGGAGAAGGCTCCCTGTTAACCAGCTATACTTCTGATCCTTCTTCATGAAACTGATCTCAGGCAGAGGTCGACCCTCACTTTTAATTCACACCTTTTACATGAACCCCAGAGACTGAAAGGCGTTCTCCAACACAAGTCCACAACATTTTCGGCAGCGTTGGCCAGTCTACCATTCTGGCGGAGAAAACTTCACACTCGTGCTGGTAGCTAGCTAGCAAGGTACATTTAAATAAATTGCACTAACTGGACACAAAAGAAAGTTCTAAAACCAAGAAAACTATTTATCATATTCCTCCTCCATCTCCGGTAATTTGAAAAAACTAATTTGAGTTGAATAATATCCCAAAAATGCTCAACTATCAAACTTCATTCATAATCGCTATCCAACAATGTAACCAATCAATCCTCTCAAACATATTGAACCCCCATAATATTCTGTGGCACAATCCCAATACAACTCACTAGGTTAATTCTCTGATCATAATTCTATGATTGGATGGAAAACATATCAGTTCATACTGCAAAACCTTTGATTGGTTGGAGAACGTGCCACGTTCTTTCAAAATCGAACCCAGAAGCAGACCAGGACAAGGAGAGTAGGAAGAAGGTGAGTATTTATTTACAAGTGAATGTGAATGGGTAGATATATTCAGGTGGTGCAGCGGTGGTGAGTTGATGGGAGTAAATAGGTGGATCCAATGGGGTAGCGGAATCTTCCGACGACCAGGCGGGAATGGGGTAAATGATCCGGGTGAGTAACTGAAGACGGAACAAACGGAGGTAAGTTTAAGGCAAGCAATACGTGAAAAACAACAAAACAAATTCTATCCAACTTGAGGCTGATACTATGGTACAACATACTGTTCATGGCTAACGATCCAGCAGGGAATGGATGTCAGGTCAGAGCTTTTGAAGGGGAGAGGTGATGATCAGGACAGGTGTGCAGATTACTGATGGGATACAGGTGCGGGTGAACATCGATCTCCCAACAAGCTAATTCGCCCGGCAACCAGACAGGGTGCATTCCAGGACACCGGAAACACACTCCAGGACAGAAACACAGGCAAACACAGACTCAGGAAGCGGCATTCGTGACAGAACGTCCTCAGGAAGTGGTCATAATGACCATGCATGTCTATGGAAGTGGGTGAGGCCTATGAGTTCCAAGGTTTTGTATTGAAGTCAAAGTAGCCAGAGGACAATGGAAGCTAGCTGTCCTCCGTGCTACCCCAGACAATGCTGTTGAAGTTACTGAAGACCTTCATTGCGAAACAGTGTATTTTAGTCAATTATTTGGTGACGTATTAATATATTTAGTGTAGTTTTATCTCAAAAGGAAAACTGTTTTAATCTTTCATAATTTATTTTTATGAAATTTCACTGAGGAGGATGGTCCTCCCCTTCCTCCTCTGAAGAGCTCCATTGATGTACATATTACCTCAATTACCTCGACTAACCTGTGCCCCTGCACATTGACTCTGTACCAGTACCACCTTTATATAGCCTCGCTACTATCATTTTTTTTGCTCTTTAATACTTGTTATGGCTGCAATCCCACTAACGGGATAAGTGTCATCAACAACCGCTGAATATCATAGAAAAATATTTATATTCATGAAATCACAAGTGCAATACAGGAAAACACAGCTTAGCCTTTTGTTAATCCACCTGTCGTGTCAGATTTTGAAATTAGGCTTTACAGCGAAAGCAATCCAAGCGTTTGTGTAAGTTTATCGATTGCACAACAAAACATTAAGTACACTTAGCATCAGGTAGCTTGTTCAAGAAAATCAGAAAAGCAATCAAATTAATCGTTTACTTTTGATGATCTTCGGATGTTTTCACTCACGAGACTCCCAGTTACATAACAAATGTTCCTTTTGTTCCATAAAGATTATTTTTAGATCCAAAATACCTCTGTTTGTTTGTTCAGAAATCAACAGGAAAGAGCGGTCACGACAACGCAGACGAAAATTCCAAATAGTTTCCATAATGTCCACAGAAACATGTCAAACGTTTTTTATAATCAATCCTCAGGTTGTTTTTAAAATATATAATCGATAATATATCAACCGCAAATATCTTTCACAGTAGGAGAGGGAAAAGCAATACCTATCCAAACTCTGTTGCACGAGCAAAACTCATGTTACCACTTGACGCTAATTTTTCAAAATAAAAGCCTGAAACTATGTCTAAAGACTGTTAATAACATCTTGAGGAAGCGATAGGAATAGAAATCTGGTTCATATCCCTATAAATCCACCAAAAGGAGGCTATGGAACATGGAGTTTTCAAAATATACGCCCTTGATTTTCCTCAGGGTTTCGCCTGCAATATAAGTTCTGTTATACTCACAGACAATATTTTGACAGTTTTGGAAACTTTAGAGTGTTTTCTATCCAATACTAATAATAATAGCTGGCCGTTTTCAATGGGCACCTTTTCATCCAAGCTACTCAATACTGCCCCTGCAGCCATAAAAAGTTAAATATTTGCTATTTTTCTTATTTTTCTTAAAACTGCATTGTTGGTTACCACTTAAGCCTACCCCTTACTTTTTCGAACATTCTGTTAAAAATCGCGCAACATTTCAGCGTCCTGCTACTCATGCCAGGAATATAGTATATGCATATGATTAGTATGTGTGGATAGAAAACACACTAAAACTGGTTAAAACACTCTGACGTTTCTAAAACTGGTTAAATCATGGCTGTGACTATAACAGAACGTGTGTTTCATCAAAAAGCGCAAGGAAAACTGATCACCGAAAACTGGAAAAAATATCAATGCGCCACTTGCATGTATTGTCTATGGGACAGCAAATTAGATGGGGCTGAGATTGCAAGTCCTACAGCTTCCACACGATGTCGCCAGTCTTGTCAATTGCATGGGTGTTGTTTCTTGGTCAAACGAGTAAGAGAGACCCCATTCCTTCCGGTCTCCGACAGGATGTTTTGGAAGAGAGATTTCCGATCATGATTTGAAGACGTGGAGCTATTGAATACACATCGCCCCGTGATCAATTTGATAGATTATTAACGTTTACTAATACCTAAAGTTTGATTACAAAAGTATTTCGAAGTGTTTTGTGAAAGTTTATCGTTGACTTTTTTAGTTTAAAAAAATGACGTTGCGTTTTAAAACGCTGTTTTTTTCTGGATCACACACTTTTCATAGATCGATATTTGGGGTATATATGGACCGATTTAATCGAAAAAAAGACCCAATAGTGATGTTTATGGGACATATAGCAGTGCCAACAAAGAAGCTCGTCAAAGGTAATGAATGTTTTTTATTTTATTTCTGCGTTTTGTGTAGCACCGGCTATGCTAATTATTTTGTTTACTTTTGTTTATTTTGTTTACCCTTCAGGTATTTCGGGGTGTTGCATGCTATCAGATAATAGCTTCTCATGCTTTCGCCGAAAAGCATTTTAAAAATCGGACTTGTTGGCTAAATATTTGATTTTTCAGATTGTGTACCTTTAATTCAGTTACCCCATTTCAGCATGTGTATATGTTTTTCTAAAACTGGTTAAATCATGGCTGTGACTATAACTTTAATTCACAGTGTGGATGAAAACAAAATGGCTGTGGACTATAACAGAACGTGTGTCGTTTGGAAAAAAGGATGAACGTTTGAGTTTTAACGAGTGCTATTAGCATTTAGCTTAGCGCATTTGCATTTCCAGATGGCTAGATGGGACACCTGCGTGTCGGGTGGGCTTAACTGGTTAAGGGATTGTAAGTAAGCATTTCACCTGTTGTATTCGGCGCATGTGAGAAATAACATTTGATTTGATTTTAAATACATATAACAAAAGTACGACATTGTGACTGGTGTCTGGTAAGTCGCTAGCTAGCTATGATACTGTAATGTAGCGAACTAGCTGAATACTTAGCCTCTCCATAATGTGTAATGTGATGAAATGTAATGGATAAGAAGATTTTCATAGCTAATGTTGCATTTGACGATAAGGTATGATAGGATGTAACGATAGCCAGCTTGCTATCGATAATGTTTCAACACGAACTGGCTTGCCAATTCTTGGACAAGTTGGACAAATATTTTTATAACTAACACAGATTTGCAAGTTAAGTAGCTAGCTACTTTTATGGGAACATGCTTGTTGCTTGGGTTAGCACTTGCTCTCGATAACTCATCCTCTGTCTGTATTCTACCTTTACTGTAATGGATTTGGGAATCCTGATCAAGGGCTAGGTTAGTTGGCGCTAGCTAGCTAGCCTTCAGGGCTTCGTCTGCTACTAGTGTTAAAACAACATGCCTTTTCTCATAAGTCTATTGTGTATTTTCTATGGCAAATATAAATGAAGGATGGTGTTTGTATAACCTAAGTACCAATCTTTTAGCTAAATATGCTACAAATATGTGTCAGCAAGCGTTCAGTAACGTAATATTACACAGTTGGTTGCATGTGGTGCTTTCAAGACAACAAGGTCGAATCATGACGTGATCTTCAAGTCGGAAAGTCGGCGCTCTAGAAAGATGCCAGAGTTTCCGACTTGGAATTCCGAGTTGGATAACCGTTCAAAGCGATTATTCCCAGTCGGAGCTAGTTTTTTCAGAGTTCCCAGCTGTCTTGAACACACTGAAGTTGGAGATTTCTGAGGTTACCAGTTGTTTTGAACACGCCAATATTTATGACCTCAGCGTCACTTGCCTGAATCTATTCTGTACTTACAGTCCCTCTATTAGTGACTTCCATACTATAGAAAGTAATTTTTCTCGCTATATTTTTTTTTTGAGTGACTATAATTTATTTAATTTACAGGCTGTTACAAAACCTGGTGGATTTGTTGTTCAGTAGTGTCATTTGGAACCCCCCTACCATATCAGGAGCAGAAGGCTGAGGCAGTACGTGGCCTGGCACCAGTCCCACTTCAGGTTGGTCACATTTGATCAGCTCATAGGTCACTTATCTGTTTATCACTTGTCTTTCCTGGAATTCACCTAACAACCATTGATAATGTAATCAGCACTGTGTGTATCAACTCTACCTTGTTTTTCTACAGATGGAGGACAGGAGATATGGTTTGTCATCACAGGATGCTGCTGAGGGCAGGTCGGCTCACAATAATGGCTGGAACAGAGTCAATTGAATGGCATCAAACACATGGAAGCCATGTTTGATGTATTTCATACCGTTGCACTATTTCCGCTCCAGCCATTACCACAAGCCTGTCCTCCCCAAATAAGGCGCCAGCAACCTCCTGTGTTTGTCATGGAGTCCCCTGATAAATGACAGGTTGATACAGATGAACAACATGAAATTATACAAGACGCATCTATTACTTTTCATCAGCTTTAGTTATTATTGAATTGAATGGTACGGGTGGGACCCTGTGTATTCTTCAAACATGTCAGGGAACTGTCTTATATGGGACAATGTACAAAGGGATGACGACTAACATGTACCCCCACAAAAAAAATGCTGATGGGTACAGTATCTGTATCAGCTGTGAATGACAATAGAAGATGAAAAACAAGTGTAATATTTGCATATTACTATATCAGCAGAACACTGCTTCTACAGTATTATGTGAAGGATGGTTTATTCTACATGGAACTGTTACACTTGAAAGTTATCAAAACGCTTTGTTTAGAATATCTACATAGGTACAGCGATTGCACTCTTCTCATATTGCTGTGTAGGCTACTGACCGATTCAAAGCTTCCTCCTGAAGGTAGCTTGGTCAGTAGCTAAAGAGTAGTATGAGAAGAGTGAAATCTTCCTGCATCTGACATCTGCCTGTATGTATTGCACTCTGCCTGCTGGACCAATGGGTTGAGGGAAACTCTGACATATCCAGGATGGAGTGTCATACACTCCACCTCTCCTGCCACCCGACTGCACCTATCCAAAACTGGTAATACATTGCATAGATGGAAGGGACTTCATCATCCACTGGAGACTTAAAGACAGAACTTCACCCAGAGAGCTGTTCATGTCTGTATGTGGTTGGACAGACAGAACCTTACCCAAATAGCTGTGCATGTCAGTGTGTGGCTAGACAGCCAAACCCTTAGAATAGACCATAGAAATAGAATAGAATGCCATGCTAGTTCTGGTATAGCTGAAGTTGTACCAGCAATTGTTATGCTCCTTGTTCAATCTGTGGTTGTACTCTACACACAACTTATTTTAATTTGCTAGGTAAAGTGTTGGCATTCTGCCTTTATAAGCAAATCAATATGATAGCCTATTTACAGCAGAAAATGTTTTGTCTTTGTTAACACAAACACGCCCATTGATTTGTAGTTGATAAATGTATCTACACTCAAGCTGGCCATGTTTGTTCAATGTTCACATGTAGCTTACCTGTAGGGATATTCGTTCTGGGATTTTTCTCCCAGGAAAGATCTAACAGTGGACAAAAGGAGAGATGAGATGAGACAAAACTAACCAGTTATAGAATATTGTGTTGACAGCTGAAGACTGAAGACCAGGGATTCAACTTGCAGTTGCTGATATCATCTCCACAGTAACGTCTTTACATGACATGATAACAATTAAAGTTGCAAGCGACTTTTGTAGCGTGGTGTTTTAGTACGAGTTTCTCAGGAAACACATTCTTCTTGTTATCTTGGCATAACTTATTTGACAGAGAAATATCAGCTAGATATACAGTGGGGCAAAAAAGTATTTAGTCAGCCACCAATTGTGCAAGTTCGCACACTTAAAAAGATGAGAGGCCTGTAATTTTCATCATAGGTACACTTCAACAATGACAGACAAAATTAGAAAAAAAATGTTCTCCTGAAGATCACATTGTAGGATTTTTAATGAATTTATTTGCAAATTATGGTGGAAAATAAGTATTTGGTCAATAACAAAAGTGTATCTCAATACTTTGTTATATACCCTTTGTTGGCAATGACAGAGGTCAAACGTTTTCTGTAAGTCTTCACAAGGTTTTCACACACTGTTGCTGGTATTTTGGCCCATTCCACCATGCAGATCTCCTCTAGAGCAGTGATGACACAGGTCTTGGTAGTGGTGGTCAGCTAGTGAAGAGGTCCCGACTTAATTATGTCACATAGCCTAGGGTTAGCTGTCTCCCTATTGAATTTGAATTTGTGGGAAGCCATATAAAAAATGGATAAGAAAAGGCAATGGAGTTTAATGACATTTTTCATGTCCAAAAATCCAGAGAAAGATGGTGAATCGAACCCAGAACGAGCCAGATAACTGTCATTGCCTGAGGAGGGGAGTGAGGGGCAAACTTCCTGATGGTGATGCTTTAGCTAGCAGCGCTGCTAACCCGCCAGTTCAGCATCACCAACTGCACCTCCACTACCTAGTAGGCCTACTAGAGAGTCGGACTCAGTGGGAGATGGGGAGATGGGGGAGAGCGGGGCAGTGCATCCACTGACAAAATGCTAGGACCAGGTGTAATTTGCAATTCAGGAACAAGCAAACATACTGTATAACCCTTGGCTTGTCATGCAGAATTCAAAGTTGGGCTGTACAACATGCAAAAAGTTAGGAAGCTTGGGTCTAGAAACGACTGGAGGATTAAACTAGCAAAAGAGTGGGTGGAATGCCCAGTAAATTAACATCCTATGCCTCAGACGTAAAATAAAAAAATATATAATAATAATCATGCATGAACCAAGGCACATTTGGTGGTAGCAAGGTTCATAGAGAGAACATCCAGGTTATAGTTAATACTCCAAATAAAAAAAAATAGACAGTACAGCTGGAGTCTTCAGAACAGAAGGAGGTTAAACGTCACAGCCACAGGCCCGCTCATGGCTTTGAGCAAGAAATGGACTTTCAGGAGTTAAATGGACTTGACATGAAGGGAGTCATTGTGGCGATTTTGAAAACTAAGGCAGGACAATTTTTTCCTTTACAAACTTGTTCTTAATTGTGAAGGTAATCTGAATATGTGCTTCATATTATCACATAGGCAGGATGCCTATATATTCAAGACTGTTGGAAAACCATTCCTCATGAAGCTGGTTGAGAGAATGCCAAGAGTGTGCAAAGCTATCATCAAGGCAAAGGGTGGCTACTTTGAATAAATGTGTTGTGATTTGTTTAACACTTTTTTGGTTCCTACGTAATTTCACGTGTTATTTCATAGTTTTGATTTCTTCACTATTATTCTGCAATGTAGAAAAAAGTTAAAATAAAGAAAAACCCTGGAATGAGTAGGTGTGAGTGGTACTAAAGTTTTGAGTGGTACTGTATATATATACAGTGGGGCAAAAAAGTATTTAGTCAGCCACCAATTGTGCAAGTTCGCCCACTTAAAAAGATGAGAGAGGCCTGTAATTTTCATCATAGGTACACTTCAACTATGACAGACAAAATGAGAAAAATCACATTGTAGGATTTTTCATGAATTTATTTGCAAATTATGGTGGAAAATAAGTATTTGGTCAATAATAAAAGTTTATCTCAATACTTTGTTATATACCCTTTGTTGACAATGACAGAGGTCAAACGTTTTCTGTAAGTCTTCACAAGGTTTTCACACACTGTTGCTGGTATTTTGGCCCATTCCTCCATGCAGATCTCCTCTAGAGAAGTGATGTTTTGGGGCTGTTGCTGGGCAACACAGACTTTCAACTCCCTCCAAAGATTTTCTATGGGGTTGAAATCTGGAGACTGGCTAGGCCACTCCAGGACCTTGAAATGCTTCTTACGAAGCCACTCCTTCGTTGCCCGGGCGGTGTGTTTGGGATCATTGTCATGACGAAAGACCCAGCCACGTTTCATCTTCAATGCCCTTGCTGATGGAAAGAGGTTTTCACTCAAAATCTCACGATACATGGCCCCATTCATTCTTTCCTTTACACGGATCAGTCGTCCTGGTCCCTTTGAAGAAAAACAGCCCCAAAGCATTACATTTACATTACATTTAAGTCATTTAGCAGACGCTCTTATCCAGAGCGACTTACAAATTGGTGCATTCACCTTATGACATCCAGTGGAGCAGCCACTTTACAATAGTGCATCTAAATCTTTTAAGGGGGGTGAGAGGGATTACTTTATCCTATCCTAGGTATTCCTTAAAGAGGTGGGGTTTCAGGTGTCTCCGGAAGGTGGTGATTGACTCCGCTGTCCTGGCGTCGTGAGGGAGTTTGTTCCACCATTGGGGGGCCAGAGCAGCGAACAGTTTTGACTGGGCTGAGCGGGAACTGTACTTCCTCAGTGGTAGGGAGGCGAGCAGGCCAGAGGTGGATGAACGCAGTGCCCTTGTTTGGGTGTAGGGCCTGATCAGAGCCTGGAGGTACTGAGGTGCCGTTCCCCTCACAGCTCCGTAGGCAGGCACCATGGTCTTGTAGCGGATGCGAGCTTCAACTGGAAGCCAGTGGAGAGAGCGGAGGAGCGGGGTGACGTGAGAGAACTTGGGAAGGTTGAACACCAGACGGGCTGCGGCGTTCTGGATGAGTTGTAGGGTTTAATGGCACAGGCAGGGAGCCCAGCCAACAGCGAGTTGCAGTAATCCAGACGGGAGATGACAAGTGCCTGGATTAGGACCTGCGCCGCTTCCTGTGTGAGGCAGGGTCGTACTCTGCGGATGTTGTAGAGCATGAACCTACAGGAACGGGCCACCGCCTTGATGTTAGTTGAGAACGACAGGGTGTTGTCCAGGATCACGCCAAGGTTCTTAGCGCTCTGGGAGGAGGACACAGTGGAGTTGTCAACCGTGATGGCGAGATCATGGAACGGGCAGTCCTTCCCGGGAGGAAGAGCAGCTCCGTCTTGCCGAGGTTCAGCTTGAGGTGGTGATCCGTCATCCACACTGATATGTCTGCCAGACATGCAGAGATGCGATTCGCCACCTGGTCATCAGAAGGGGAAAGGTGAAGATTAATTGTGTGTCGTCTGCATAGCAATGATAGGAGAGACCATGTGAGGTTATGACAGAGCCAAGTGACTTGGTGTATAGCGAGAATAGGAGAGGGCCTAGAACAGAGCCCTGGGGACACCAGTGGTGAGAGCACGTGGTGAGGAGACGGATTCTTGCCACGCCACCTGGTAGGAGCGACCTGTCAGGTAGGACGCAATCCAAGCGTGGGCCGCGCCGGAGATGCCCAACTCGGAAAGGGTGGAGAGGAGGATCTGATGGTTCACAGTATCGAAGGCAGCCGATAGGTCTAGAAGGATGAGAGCAGAGGAGAGAGAGTTAGCTTTAGCAGTGCGGAGCGCCTCCGTGATACAGAGAAGAGCAGTCTCAGTTGAATGACTAGTCTTGAAACCTGACTGATTTGGATCAAGAAGGTCATTCTGAGAGAGATAGCGGGAGAGCTGGCCAAGGACGGCGCGTTCAAGAGTTTTGGAGAGAAAAGAAAGAAGGGATACTGGTCTGTAGTTGTTGACATCGGAGGGATCGAGTGTAGGTTTTTTCAGAAGGGGTGCAACTCTCGCTCTCTTGAAGACGGAAGGGACGTAGCCAGCGGTCAGGGATGAGTTGATGAGCGAGGTGAGGTAAGGGAGAAGGTCTCCGGAAATGGTCTGGAGAAGAGAGGAGGGGATAGGGTCAAGCGGGCAGGTTGTTGGGCGGCCGGCCGTCACAAGACGCAAGATTTCATCTGGAGAGAGAGGGGAGAAAGAGGTCAGAGCACAGGGTAGGGCAGTGTGAGCAGAACCAGCGGTGTCGTTTGACTTAGCAAACGAGGATCGGACGTCGTCGACCTTCTTTTCAAAATGGTTGACGAAGTCATCTGCAGAGAGGGAGGAGGGGGAGGGGGAGGAGGATTCAGGAGGGAGGAGAAGGTTGCAAAGAGCTTCCTAGGGTTAGAGGCAGATGCTTGGAATTTAGAGTGGTAGAAAGTGGCTTTAGCAGCAGAGAGAAAGAGGAAAATGTAGAGAGGAGGGAGTGAAAGGATGTCAGGTCCGCAGGGAGGCGAGTTTTCCTCCATTTCCGCTCGGCTGCCCGGAGCCCTGTTCTGTGAGCTCGCAATGAGTCGTCGAGCCACGGAGCGGGAGGGGAGGACCGAGCCGGCCTGGAGGATAGGGGACATAGAGAGTCAAAGGATGCAGAAAGGGAGGAGAGGAGGGTTGAGGAGGCAGAATCAGGAGATAGGTTGGAGAAGGTTTGAGCAGAGGGAAGGGATGATAGGATGGAAGAGGAGAGAGTAGCGGGGGAGAGAGAGCGAAGGTTGGGACGGCGCGATACCATCCGAGTAGGGGCAGTGTGGGAAGTGTTGGATGAGAGCGAGAGGGAAAAGGATACAAGGTAGTGGTCGGAGACTTGGAGGGGAGTTGCAATGAGGTTAGTGGAAGAACAGCATCTAGTAAAGATGAGGTCGAGCGTATTGCCTGCCTTGTGAGTAGGGGGGGAAGGTGAGAGGGAGAGGTCAAAAGAGGAGAGGAGTGGAAAGAAGGAGGCAGAGAGGAATGAGTCAAAGGTAGACGTGGGGAGGTTAAAGTCGCCCAGAACTGTGAGAGGTGAGCCGTCCTCAGGAAAGGAGCTTATCAAGGCATCAAGCTCATTGATGAACTCTCCGAGGGAACCTGGAGGGCGATAAATGATAAGGATGTTAAGCTTGAAAGGGCTGGTAACTGTGACAGCATGGAATTCAAAGGAGGCGATAGACAGATTGGTAAGGGGAGAAAGAGAGAATGACCACTTGGGAGAGATGAGGATCCCGGTGCCACCACCCCGCTGACCAGAAGCTCTCGGGGTGTGCGAGAACACGTGGGCGGACGAAGAGAGAGCAGTAGGAGTAGCAGTGTTATCTGTGGTGATCCATGTTTCCGTCTAATGCAAAGGAGATTGGAATGACAAGTGGACTACACGTCTCGAATGTTCAGAAAGTTGAGCTTACGTAGCAAGAATCTTATTGACTAAAATGATTAAAAATGATACAGTACTGCTGAAGTAGGCTAGCTGGCAGTGGCTGCGTTGTTGATTCGGGGGCTAGCTGGCTAGCTAGCAGTGTTGATTACGTTACGTTGCGTTAAAAGAACGACAATAGCTGGCTAGGTAACCTAGAAAATCGCTTTAGACTACACAATTATCTTTGATACAGAGACGGCTATGTAGCTAGCTATGTAGCTAGCTACGATCAAACAAATCAAACCGTTGTACTGTAATGAAATGAAAATGTGATACTACCTGTGGAGCGAGGCGGAATGCGACCGGGTTGTTGAGTTCTAATCGGTAGACGTTGGCTAGCTGTTGGCTAGCTAGCTGTGTCTCCTACGTTAAGGACGACAAATAGCTGGCTGCGTTGTTGATTCAGGGGCTAGCTGGCTAGCTAGCTAGCAGTGTTGATTACGTTATGTTGTGTTAAAAGAACGACAATAGCTGGCTAGGTAACCTAGAAAATCGCTCTAGACTACACAATTATCTACACAATTATCATGATGATGATGATGTTTCCACCCCCGTGCTTCACAGTAGGTATGGTGTTCTTTGGATGCAACTCAGCATTCTTTGTCCTTCAAACACGACGAGTTGAGTTTTTACCAAAAGGTTATATTTTGGTTTCATCTGACCATATGACATTCTCCCAATCTTCTTCTGGATCATCCAAATGCTCTCTAGCAAACTTCAGACGGGCCTGGACATGTACTGGCTTAAGCAGGGGGACACGTCTGGCACTGCAGGATTTGAGTCCCTGGCGGCGTAGTGTGTTACTGATGGTAGGCTTTGTTACTTTGGTCCCAGCTCTCTGCAGGTCATTCACTAGGTCCCCCTGTGTGGTTCTGGGATTTTTGCTCACCGTTCTTGTGATCATTTTGACCCCACGGGGTGAGATCTTGCGTGGAACCCCAGATCGAGGGAGATTATCAGTAGTCTTGTATGTCTTACATTTCCTAATAATTGCTCCCACAGTTGATTTTTTCAAACCAAGCTGCTTACCTATTGCAGATTCAGTCTTCCCAGCCTGATGCAGGTCTACAATTTTGTTTCTGGTGTCCTTTGACAGCTCTTTGGTCTTGGCCATAGTGGAGTTTGGAGTGTGACTGTTTGAGGTTGTGGACAGGTGTCTTTTATACTGATAACAAGTTCAAACAGGTGCCATTAATACAGGTAATGAGTGGAGGACAGAGGAGCTTCTAAAAGAAGAAGTTACAGGTCTGTGAGAGCCAGAACTCTTGCTTGTTTGTAGGTGACAAAATACTTATTTTCCACCATAATTTGCAAATAAATTCATAAAAAATCCTACAATGTGATTTTCTGGATTTTTTTTCTCATTTTGTCTGTCATAGTTGAAGTGTACCTATGACAAAATTACAGGCCTCTCTCATCTTTTTAAGTGGGAGAACTTGCACAATTGGTGGCTGACTAAATTATTTTTTGCCCCACCGTATAGGCTAGCCAGCTGTAGCTATCCACAAGCTATGCTTGCTGCTATTAGGTTGGTTAAACACAAGGTCAGCACAGGCTTTATCCCACACATAGAGTTTAATTTGTAGATCATCTTAAACCACACCCAAAATACAACTTTAATTTGGGCTTCAGTAATGGCCACTGCATTTCCTAAAGTACACCAGAAGATATGCATGCAGAATTGGTGAGTGATATTCCCACCTAAATTAACACATTTCAAAAAGTGTTGCCAAACTAACAACCCAAGAGTGTTGGTTCTTTCACAATGTGGGTAGTATATTTGTGGCTAATCAGAATAGCTAGACCAACCATCTCAGTAACGGGTGCAATACATGTGAGCCCTTACAGATAGGATTAGTTTAGAAAAATGTAAATCATTTATTTTTGCATAGTTTAAGATCAATTAATCAATCAATGTGCATTCAGAAACACACATAATAAAACAATATATTCTAAGAATCAACCTGCAACAAAGCACGTAGGGAAATATGATAAAGAGCCCCCATCCACATCTTCAACACAGTCGAGGAACAACCAAACCCACATGGTATTGATTCCACTGTGATTCAAATAACAATTCATTTATTTACCGCAAGTGGTGTCAATTTCATTCGCAATGGTGTTAACCTCATTAGAATCAACACTCAGATATAACACTCACAACACGTTTTTACCTCAACACCAGCAACACTTGCAAATGTGCTGTGCACACACACACAAACACATACATTTGTTCTTATATGCCTATACCTACACACCACAATCCACAGAATGTTTTAGTGAAAGACTATGACATTATTGAAGGACCTTGACTACATTCTGAAGAGATAGCGGTTTTGATGAAAGCTTTGACCATCGGAGGGAGGAGGAAGGGGTGCAACTCTCGCTCTCTTGAAAGACGGAATGGTTCTGGATGAGAGGAGGGGATGGAAGATGATGGATTCAAGGATTTAGTGCTCCATGACAAGGACATGGATTTCTTTACATGAGCAAAGCAAGTTTATCATAGAATGTCTAGAGAGCTGGGTACAAGAGCAAACAGTAGCGCTTCCCAAACTCGGTGCTGGGGACCACAAGTGGTGCACATTTAGGTTTTTGCCTTAGCACTAGCTGATTAAAATAATAAAAGCCAAGTGATAAGTTTATTATTTTAATCTAACTGTGTAGTGCTAGGGCAAAAAAGAAACTTGCAACGCTTGGGGTTCCCAGGACCGAGTTTGGTAAACGCTAGACATAGGGAAGACGTTATAGCAGAGCTATATACTGTATAAGCCCATATTCAAAACCACAAACACCTCTCTTTCAGTTGGGTATCGCTGATACACTCACATTGTAATTTTGTCCAAACAATCTCTCCTCTCTCTCAAAGCATTTGTATCCAATGCTTATAAACTTATGGGGAATATTATTTTTCTTTTTTCTTTAACCTTTATTTAACTAAGCAAGTCAGTTAAGAACACATTCTTATTTACAGTGACGACCTACCGGGGAACAGTGGGTTAACTGCCTTGATCAGGGGCAGAATGACAGATTTTTACCTTGTCAGCTTGGGGATTTGATCCAGCAACCTTTCGGTTACTAACCCAATGCCTGCCGCCCCAGGTAGTAGTTAAAAAATGCATACTTGAAAAGGAAGGATAGATTATTGGGATGCAACCCACGGTTGGCAGGTTCATGTAGGAGTCTTTCTGACCTGAGATCCCTGATCCCCCTGGAGAGGGGGACTGAGAGCAGCCATTGGCAACTGATATACACTCATACTGTGATGAAAGTATGCAGGTGGTACCACCCATTAAAGGTGTTAGAGAGAGAGAAGGAGTGCCAATATCCTTTCCCTCAAGGACCTTCGCAGATTAAACCTACAGGCTATTATTAATAATTTATTGTAGTGGTTCACTGATTGGTTCACTGCTCATGCACAACACCTGTCATATTCAGCCTGATATAAGATGGATTGCATTTGATTAACTCTATTTAGCCTTAATATCCTTAGCATACCTTCTTAAAATGTCAATGACCATGCAAGACTCCTGTAATTAGTCATTAAAGTGTAAGCAATGTAATTATTTCCTTGTGGTATACACATTTATACATCACATTCCAATGGACAGGGGATGTGTTTGTCAAAATATAGGGCTTAACTAGGCTTCTTGACATTATAGAAACATGCATACAGGCACACAAATACATGCACATACACATGTGCACACACACAAACGCAAAAAAACACACATACAGTGCAGAGGAGGCTGGTGGGAGGAGCTATAGGAGAACGTGCTCATTGTAACGGCTGGAATGGAATTAATGGAACGGAGTAAAACATGTGGTTTCCCTGTTTGATATGTTTGATACCGTTTCATTTATTCCATTCCAGTGATTACAATGAACCCGTCTTCCAATAGCTCCTCCCACCAGCCTCATCTGATTCAGTGTGGCATTGAGAGGTCTGTTTGGTTAAGGCACCGACGTGTCAAGAGCGACATGGATCTTTGGTGAGCGTACCGGATGAGTCCTTTATATTCTACGTGAAGTGGGATGAGAGAAAATATATGAATTAATAAATAAAGACAGACATACAAAATAAACCTGATGCAACAAGAAAGCAATCCTGGTCTACACTGTTTTGTGACTGCCGGTTGTGTTGTTGGTTGTGGTGTGAGTGGATTTATGCACTAATTAACACATTCTCGGAAAAGGAAGGAAACTATGACTGACTGATGGGGGTGTCAGAGCTGCAATGAGGGCCTGTGCAGCTGGATGACACAACGGTCTTAAAGTTTCCACCCTCAGTGTGTCACCGACCCTGCCTTAGGTAATGATTGATTTTTCAGGCATGTTTTCAGAAAATCATAAAACAGAATACTCTGATCAATTGTCATGTTGGAGTGTGGATAACCTCTGTATTTTATTTTTCATTTTTTATTGACAGAAAGCCAGGGGCACAATGTACTTAAGTATCAAAAGTAAAAGTAAAAATCTAAACCATTTTAAATTCCTTAAATTAAGCAAACCAGATGGCACAATTTATTTATTTTATTGATGGATATCCAGGGGCACACTCCAACACTCAGACATAATTTACAAATAAAGCATGTGTTTAGTCAGTCTGCCAGATCAGAGGCAGTAGGGATGACTAGGGATGTTCTCTTGATAAGTGAGTGAATTGGACAATTTTCCTGTCAAAATGTAACGAGTACTTTTGAGTGTCAAGGAAAATGTATGGAGTAAAAAGTACATTATTTTCTTTACGAATGTAGTGAAGTAAAAGTTGACCAAAAATATAAATAGTGAAGTAATTTACAGATACCACAAAACACTACTTAAGTAGTACTTTAAAGTATTTTTACTTAAGTACTTTACACCACTGCCCAAATGCCTTCACACCTGTACATTAGCATACTTGATATACTGTTACACATGCACTTATCACATAGTATTGTATGCATAAGTTAAGGCAATGTAACCTGAGTGAGGTGCACATGTGCAGTACATAAACAGATGCATGCGCCATATATTTATGTGGCGGACACTTAATGCGGTCACACGATATTGTTGTGGTACAGTGGTTCTTCCTTTAAAAGTTGCATCATACATTTGATGGGCTTCAATATTGGCTGTACTAGAGAATTTAAAATTTTTTTGGAAGAACATAACATATGGCTAAATTAATTGTATTAACATTATTGTGTTTCTATTCCAAGAAAAACGAAAAACGAAACCCTCAGAGTTTCCATTGGGATGGAAAAGGAAATATGGCACTGTACAATGTGACGGTTGGGTGTAGGCTACAGTACTAAGAGCATAACATTTCCAAACCCTAATTGTAGTCTAACAAATACCCAAATGGAGATTCAGTGAAAATAAAAATAAAATTGATTTATAAAGACCAGTCCCCATGCTTGTTTCAGAGCAGTGCGAAATGGTGCTGAAATAGTTGACCACAGCAGCTAGGCTATTGATTCAAATTCTATTGCTTCTAACTTCAATATGCTTTTTAAATAAAAATAATAAATATATTAAATACACTATATTGATTTTTTTTGAATGCCAATCCTCTAAATCTAATTATTGTATGAAAGTCACAGAGGATTCTAAATTAATATACAAGGGGCATTTTTAGTTATGGCAAATCTGATCTGTGAGAATATCTAAGGGGCTTTTATATCATTCTAAATTAATAATAATAATAACTGCTTTGTTTAAAAAATAACAATATTTTGGAGATTATTTAGTTTCTTTATAACCTAAAGTGAGTGAGAAAAAGGCCATTCATGAACATGGGGTGAGACAGGATCTCTATTCATTTAAGTGAGCAGATTAGGGCTTTCAGGAGGAACGGAAAATCTACTGGGACATTAAAAAAAAAATGGCAGACTTGGGGAATTTGGTCACGGACAGTGCTATTTGCAAACATTATCATCAGATGCCTGTGTTACGCTGAACACGAAAGCCCAGGAAAATGAGTTGGTACAGTAGGCGACAATACTGTAAAGTAGGTCTTATAATGTAAAAAATAATTGTCTTTACTGTATGCTGCACATTTGTACATTGTATTCCATTTCCATCGAGACTATTCAAGCCATCAACTCACTGATGAATGAAGATGATGAGAGATCAGCAAAGGCCATCTGGAATCTGCTGGCATCACGTCACATCAACGTCGCTCTAATCACAGTCAGAAGACAGTTGAAGAAACTTGCGTGGACTTATGGAAAGGCTCGGTAAGACATTCTATAGATACTGTATACATATACACACTACCATTTAAAAGTTTGGGGTCACTTAGAAATATCCTTGTTTTTGAAAGCAAATTATTATTTTTGTCTTAAAATAACATCAAATTGATCAAAAATACAGTGTAGACACTGCTAATGTTGTAATGACTATTGTAGCTGGAAACGGCTGATTTTAATGGAATATCTACATAGGCGTACAGATGCCCATTATCAGAAACCACCACTTTTGTGTTCCAATGATACTTTGTGATAGCTAATCCAAGTTTATCATTTTTAAAGGCTAATTCATCATTAGAAATCCCTTTTGCAATTATGTTTGCATAACCTGAAAACGGTTGTTCTGATTATAGAAGCAATAAAACTGGAGGCCATGCAACTGGCCATGCAACTGGAGTCCTCAACAGGCAGCTTCATTAAATAGTACCCGCAAGACACCCGTTTCAATGTCACCAGAGAAGAGGTGACTCAGGGATGCTGGCCTTCTGGGCAGGGTACCTCTGTCCAGTGTCAGTGTTCTGTTGCCCATCTTAATCTTTTGTTTTTATTGGCCAGTCTGAGATATTGCCTTTTCTTTGCAACTCTGCCTAGAAGGCCAGCATCCAAAAAGGATTGGCACTTTTTTTTTAAACCCAAATCTAACTGCCTGTAGCTCAGGCCCTGAAGCAAGGATATGTATTTTAGTGGTACCATTTGAAAGGAAACACTTTTAAATTTGAAATGTAGAATGTAGAAGATCATAACACATTAGATCTGGTAAAAGATAATACAAAGAAAAAAAGTTTTTGTGTACCATCATTTTTGAAATGCAAGAGAAAGGCCAGGGTAGCCTAGTGGTTAGAGCATTGGACTAGTAACCGAAAGGTTGCAAGTTCAAATCCCCGAGCTGACAAGGTACAACATCTGTTGTTCTGCCCCTGAACAGGCAGTTAACCCACTGTTCCTAGGCCGTCATTGAAAATAAGAATTTGTTCTTAACTGACTTGCCTAGTAAAATAAAATAAAAAGATAAATAAAGTATTCCAGCCCAGGTGCAATATAGATAGTGGCCACTAGATGGCAGCAGTGTATGTGCAAAGTTTTAGTGGGATCCAATGAACCATTGTATTTCTGTTCAAAATGTTGTATCAAGACTGCCCAAATGTGCCTAATTTGTTTATTAATATTTATAATTTATAATATTTCATGCTCTTTCACTGTAATAGCTACTGGAAATGTGACAGTGCAGTTAGATTAACAAGAATTCAAGCGTTCTGCCAATATCCGATGTCTCTGTCCTTGGAAAAGTTATTGTTACTTACAACCTCATGCTAATCGCATTAGCCTACGTTAGCTCAACCGTCCCGCAGGGAACCCACCAATCCTGAAGAAGTTTTAAATAACAATGTCTAAACTGTATTTCTGATCAATTTGGTGTTGTTTAAATGGACCAAAAATGTGTTTTTCTTTCAAAAACAAGGACATTTTTAAGTGACCCAAAACTTTTGTAATGTAGATTATATCACTTTTAACCTTACCTTTTTATGGCTGCAGGGGCAGTATTGAGAAGCTTGGATGAAAATGTGCCCATTGTAAACGGCCAGCTCCTCAGTCTCAGTTTTCTAATATATGCATATTATTATTAGTATTGGATAGAAAACACCCCCAAGCTTCCAAAACAGTCAAAATATTGTCTGTGAGTATAACAGAACTGATATTGCAGGCGAAACCCTCAGGAAAATCAAAACAGGAAGTGGCTTCTATTTTGGAAACTCCATGTTCCATAGCCTCCCTTTGCTGGATTTAAAGGGATATGAACCAGATTCCGTTTCCTATCGCTTCCTCAAGGTGTCAACAGTCTTCAGACATAGTTTCTGAACATAAAGCGACAAACAAACGGAGGTATTCTGGATATAAAAATAATCTTTATGGAACAAACGGAACATTTGTTGTGTAACTGGGAGTCTCGTGAGTGAAAACATCCGAAGATCATCAAAGGTAAACAATTAATTTGATTGCTTTTCTGATTTTCGTGACCAAGCTTCCTGATGCTAAGCGTACTTAATATTTTGTCGTACGATCGATAAATTTACACAAACGCTTGGATTGCTTTAGCTGAAAAGCATAATTTCAATATCTGACTCGACAGGTGGATTAACAAAAGGCTAGCTGTGTTTTCCTATTTTGCACTTGTGATTTCATGAATATAAATATTTGTAGTAATATTGATTGAATGTAGCACTATGCTATTCAGCGGTAGTTGAGTATTGAGTGGTGATTGTTCATCATATATTTATTAAACCGAGAACATTAAAGAAAATAACAAAGGAGAAACGAAACGAAACGAAACAGTTCTGAACGGTGACATACACATAATAGAAAATAATCACCCACGAAACACAAGTGGGAAAAGGCTACCTAAGTATGCTTCTCAATCAGAGACAACTAACGCCTCCTAACCTGCCTCCGTGGTCTCTTTAGAGCGGCGACCCTCGCCGCCGACCTCGGACTGCGGACCCTAGCCACGGGTCCCGAATGGACGGGAAATTCCGGAAGCACCGGACAGGCGGGAGACTCCGGCAGCTCCGGAGGGAAGGGCGATTCCTGCAGCGCCGCAGTGACGGGCGATTCTTTTGAAATGTAGTTTATATATATATATTTAGAACATTAACCGTATGTGTTTGCTTGTTCTGTAGTTTCAACCCGATGATTCATCTGACAAATAAAGAACTTGTCACGTTCGTTGTTGGAATGAGGTGAGGACCAAAGTGCTGCGTGGTGAGGGTTCATCATATATTTATTAAACCGAGAACACTAAACAAAATAACAAAGGAGAAACAAAACCAAACAGTTCTGAAAGGCGACATACACATAACAGAAAATAATCACCCACGAAACACAAGTGGGAAAAGGCTATCTAAGTATAATACTCAATCAGAGACAACTAACGATACCTGCCTCTGATTGAGAACCATACCAGGCCAAACACAACATAGAAAAAGGAACATAGACAACCCACCCAACTCACGCTCTGACCATACTAAAACAAAGAAATAACAAAAAAACTAAGGTCAGAATGTGACAGTATCCCCCCCCCAAAGGTGCGGACTCCGGCCGCAAAACCTGAACCTATAGGGGAGGGTCTGGGTGGGTGTCTGTCCGTGGTGGCGGCTCTGGCGCGGGACGTGGACCCCACTCCACCATAGTCTTTGTCCGCCTCCTAACCTGCCTCCGTGGCCTCTTTAGAGCGGCAACCCTCGCCGCCGACCTCGAACTGAGGACCCTAGCCACACTGCCGACCTCGAATGGACGGGAGATTCCGTTAGCACCGGACAGGCAGGAGACTCCGGCAGATCCGGAGTGAAAGGCGATTCCGGCAGCGCCGGAGTGACGAGCGATTCCGGTAGCACCGGAGTAACGAACGGCTCTGGCAGCTCCTGACTGACGGGCGGCTCTGGCAGCTCCTGACCGACGGGCGGCTCTGGCAGCTCCTGACCGACGGGCGGCTCAGGCAGCTCCTGACTGACAGGCGGCTCTAGCGGCTCAGGACAGACGATAGGCTCTGGCGACTCAGGACAGATGGGTGGCTCTGGCGGCACAGGACAGGAGGGAGACTCTAGCAGTGCTGGACAGGAGGGAGACTCTGGCAGTGCTGGACAGGAGGGAGACTCTGGCAGTGCTGGACAGGAGGGAGACTCTGGCAGCTCAGGACAGACGGGAGACTCTGGCAGCGCTGAGCAGGCGGGAGCACCTGTAGGGAGGAGACGGAGAGACAGCCTGGTGCGGGGGGCTGCCACCGGAGGCCTGGTGTGTGGAGGAGGCACCGGAATAGACCCGACCGTGGAGGCGCACTGGAGGTCTCGAGCACCGAGCCTGTTCAACCCTACCTGGCTGGATGCTCCCCGTAGGCAGGCCAGTGCGGTGAGGTGGAATAGACCGCACTTGGCTGTGTTGGCGAACCGGGGACACCATGTGCAGGGCTGGTGGCATGTACCCCGGCCCGAGGAGACGCACTGGAGACCAGATGCGCTGAGCCGGCTTCATGGCACCTGGTTCGATGCCCACTCTAGCCCGGCTGATACGAGGCACTGCTATGTAGCACACCGGGCTAAGCCTGCGCACCGGGGACACCTCATGGCATAACACGTTTCCTTGCCCGGTCCACCTCTCTCCACGGTAAACACGTGGAGTTGGAGCAGGTCTCCTACCTGACTTAGCCACACTCCCCGTGTGCCCCCCTACCAATACATTTTTGGAGCTGCCTCTCGTCCCAGCCGCGCTGCCGTGCTGCCTCCTCATACCACCGCTCAGCTTTAGCTGTCTCCAGCTCTGCCTTGGGGCGGCGATATTCCCCAGCCCGTGCCCAGGGTCCATTGCCGTCCAAAATCTCCTCCCATGTCCAGGAGTCTTGAGATTTCGGCCGCTGCCCATTACCACGCTGCTTGGTCCTTGGTTGGTGGGTGATTCTGTCTTTTGGATTGTACCCGTGTACTACATTTTCGGTGTGTTTTACGCCTGTGTTCGGCGTCACCCTCTTTGTGCGCTGTGATTGTACGGAAATAAAGTGTTTTTCCGAATCCTCTGCTCTCTGCGCCTGACTCCACACCCATCACTCTTCGAGCCGTTACAGACCTTCACATCCTGCAGGCCCAGGCATGGATCAAAGCTGGCGAGACATTCAATGACATCATCTTCACTGACGAATCAACCGTGGCCCTTGAGCAATTTGCTCAAAATTGCTTCAGAAAAAATGGAAAAAGACTCAAACTCCATTTGTGGGGAGCAATTTTTCGCCAGGGACCTGGCCCATGTTTGATTTTTAATTGTTTGGTTATTTACAAAGCAAAAGGTACATAAAATACTGTAGCCTACACCTCACAGACTGCTATGTGTTCCACAATAATTCACTGTTGCCTCCTTTTTCAGGTATCATGGCTCTAGATTTCTTTGAAGAAGAAATCATCAAGAGATATGCTGGACCCTAGGTCAGGGCGGTGTTTCTGGGTCCACATTATTTCTTTCAAGGTAGAATTACATCAATATTTTGAAATATATGTTTAGGCCTATTTAAATATATATTTCTAGTATTGTACCTAATGTCGGCTGTTAGGCTAAAATTATTTTTAAAGGTAAACTTTTAATTATATTTGCTGACACTTACTGTTATTTTCAATGATGGCCTAGGAACAGTGGGTTAACTGCCTGTTCAGGGGCAGAAAGACAGAATTGTACCTTGTCAGCTCGGGGATCTGAACTTGCAACCTTCCGCTTACTAGCTCAACGCTTTAACCACTAGGCTACCCTGCCACCCCAAAATGAGAGTTTGGGTGATGTCACCCTATTTTATAATAATCCCACCATCTTAATCCAAGTTTAAGAGGTGACCAGCAACTTTAAGATCAATATTTTTAAATGTAGAAGCAACATTTTTTTCATACTTTGGTCATCATAATTTGATCTGGTTTCATCCAAATATCATCAAATTTAATGAAAAACATTATTTTTACTGTTCATGAACTCTAATACATGTTACTGTCTGAGGCATCTGAATCTTTAGTCTTGCATCCTGCTGGAGGCATTATTGTAGTTTTGTCTGCAGTAGACAAGGTGTAAATGTATTATTTTTATTTTTAGCTTTCACATACTTTTAAGTTAAAAAAAGTATCTGGTATTGAAGCAAACCAGCGTCTTCGTTTACAGCTGAGATTTGTGTGTCCAACAAAATCTATCAACTGTTTTGGTATTTTACTGGAATCTCCTGACAATAGTACTTAAAAAAACAGTGATATACAGGGGAACGCTGGAGTATTTCAGGCTCAAATACTTAAAAAAAAATCCTTAGATTGTTACATCAAGACTGAAAGTGCTGAGTCTCTGAACACATATCGACACCTGAATTTAAGTTAAATAATTGTAAAATGAATACACTGTCTCGTGTAAAGACTTTTGCTTTTCTAGTAAATTGTAGAATTAACACCCATGGCTGTATCTTTTAGTGACTGAGACATGGTTGTTGCATTCATGCATTTTCGGTCCTATGTACTTAACCAAGTGAGATCCTATGTTAATATGTTAACATAAAAAATACATTATTTGAAGATACCGAAAAGTTATTCTGAATCGCATGTAAAATAACCTTTTGAGTGACTCAAACATCACACACGTAATATTTTGTCCTGTTAAAAATGTTAAAAATATTTATGAAAAATACTTTTTTCTCTCAAGTCAAACTACTAGAAAGTCTGAAAAGACTGAGTGGGGAGCTTCAGTAGTAGTCTGAGTGGGTTGGGAGTATATAACATCCAATCCTGTCATATACCATATGCCTTCGTTAGCCAATACAGAGTGTCGTGTGAATCTCCCGACACGTTACCCATTGGCATAATCTACCAACCAATAATTTTCCATAACACTTTCCCCCACTTGCTTCTGCGTCTGTCATACTGTCATGCTTTTTTATAATAACGTATTCAAATAGGATCTCACGTGGTGAAGTCCGTAGAATAAAAAATGGATAAATGCAACAACAATGTCTCTGTCACTAATAAATACACGCATGGGTGTTAACGCTACAATTCCCTCAAAAAGCAAGACACTCTAAGCAGTGTTTTAATTTAACACTGTTCCGGTGTCTGTATGGGTCCATAGACATGTTTTTCCTGTTTATCTACTCTTCCAAAACACCTACAGATTTTTTAAACAATTACTCATTTGACATTTAATATCTTACTGTTACGTTTAACCTCTTCCCTCTACTCGGGACGCTTGCGTCCCAACTAGAGCTCTGGAAATGCAAATGCGCTACGCTAAATGCTAATAGTATTAGTTAAAACTCAAACGTTCATTAAAATACACATGCAGGGTATCGAATTAAAGCTACACTCGTTGTGAATCCAGGCAACAAGTCAGATTTTTAAAATGCTTTTCGGCGAAAGCATGAGAAGCTATTATCTGATAGCATGCAACAATAGACTACAACACAAAAGACCCGCAGGGGACGTAAACAAAATAATTAGCATTTCGGCGTTACACAAACCGCACAATAAAATAGAAAACATTCATTACCTTTCACCATCTTCTTTGTTGGCACTCCTAGATGTCCCATAAACACTATTGGGTCTTCATTTCGATTAAATCGGTCCATATAAAGCCTAGATATCGTTATATGTAGACTGTGTGATAAACGAAAAAAACATAGTTTCAAAACGTAACGTCATTTTTTTAAATTCAAAAAGTCGACGATAAACTTTCACAAAACACTTCGAAATACTTTTGTAATGCAACTTTAGGTATTAGTAAACGTTAATAAGCGATAAAATTCATCAGGAGGCGATGTAAAAATCATTAGCTGTCCGTCTGGAAAAATGTCCGGCTAGAAACTCAACCAAAATATCCGATCCTAGACCTGAAGAAATGCGCTGCCTTGCATGTGTTTGACCAAGAAAAAACTCGTAGGGAAATGACAAGACTCTAGACACCGTGTGGAAGCTGTAGGTACTCCAACCTCAGTCAATTAATTGTGGTTCACCTTTATCAATGGGTTCAAGTCGCGCAAGCAATATATTTTTCCATTTTCAGTGATCAGTTTTTCCTGTGCTTTTCGATGTAAATGCCGTTCTGGTAAAGCCACAGCAGTGATTTAACCAGTTTTATAAATGTCTGAGTGTTTTCTATCCACACAGACTAAGCAAATGCATATACTATATTCCTGGCATGAGTAGCAGGGCGCTGAAATGTTGCGCGATTTTTAACAGAATGTTCAAAAAAGTAGAGGGTAGAGGGCTTAGGGTGAGTTATGGCCAAGCTTTTCTTTTTCAGAAGCTGTTTTTATCCCCCATGCGAAGTGCCTCTTTGGTCCACTACTATAATAAAAGTCTTCCCTACAGAACCTGTATTTAAGTATGCTGGATATCAAATATACTTTAACTATCTGCCTGATCCAAAAGATTGCAGCATTTTGACTCAGGAAATTGTTGATAATCTGTGCTTCTTATTGAGTGACTACAAAAAAGTGCTGTTTCTCTAGCAATTTCAGCTTCCATCAAGCATTACATAGAAAAATGTGACCACTTTTGCACTTTGGTGTGACTAAGTCACAATGTATTGACTTCCCTTTTTGTAAACCATTCCCAAGAGCCTGTGATGCTGGACATTTTTGTTTATTTCATTTATTTACAGAGTAGTTCAGCTTCGCAGTGCAGTTAAACGTAAAACCAATACATTCCTGAAATGGAGATTAAGATTATGATCTCAAAGGAAGATGCTGGGGAAATCAAGAAGCGGAATACCACTGAGCAAATGAATATTTCACAGATCAACCTACACTTAAAGTGAAGAGAAGAGACTGATTGTTTAGAGGGAGAAACTGTAGCGGGCACTTGGCTTTTGAATGAAAGCCTAATGTTGTTTCACGTTTATTAATTAAATCATCCCAGCACTAAAGAGAAATCCTTGTTTATCTGCCGCGGGGAATACCGGATCCGATGAGTACATTTTATTGGACAGCTGTCATTATCAAACTGTTACATAAAACAGTACCTACAGAGATATCTTGAAAAGTTATCAACAGTCAATCAAAAGGAGTTGCATACCAAAGGCTACAACAAAGTGGAACAGCATTACACATTCAGGTTGCACTTCCTTTGATAGCAGATGAGTGCTGTTGTTATTTCTTTGTCAGGCAATCAGAGAAAATCATGATTGTTTGTACATCTATCTGTGGTAAAATAAACACTTAACAGACAACTGTGATACACAAAATAAGATAATCATATCCTTGCTTTGATATTTAGATTTTAAAATTCAAATAATACAAACTGTAAAAATTCAAAGTAACAGTTTAACCTTTTAAAGCATATGAGCACATATTTGTGACCCGTATCAGGAAACTAGGAGTATGTCACATGTCATGACTTAACAGGAGAGCAATTTTAATTTCGTTTTTTTTAATCAAAATGCATTTTTGGTCAGAAATGGCTTCTGGAACATGTGAACATTCATGTGCCTTAATACAAAAGTGTTTGTCATCTGTAAATACGAATACAATTGTTAAATTACGAGCCTTGTTGCTTAAGCCACAGAAAAGTCAGCAACCTTCCCACTAGCCATGATTGGCTAAGATAATGAGTGAGCTGGACATGCCGAGAGGAGTTTGATTGGACAGCCATATAGAAGACTTTTGTCTATTTGAGCTAGTCAGTCTGTGTCGCTGCTTTTTATGTATTGTGTAGTGGAGCTGCATAAGTGTTGCTCTCCAATTTCTGGAGGATCGAGATTTGAAATCAGTGGAAGTAGAGTATGATGGGTAAAGAGATGGTTAAAACACCTGTCTCTGGATTACACCTCCAAACTAAGGGCAACCGTGGCACGGCATCCGTGACAGGGAGACACGTGCATAATACATGATGATTTATATGGGTAAAATAATCTAGCTTTAGCTAGCTACATGTTTAGATATGACACGTTTCTTTTGACAGAACGTGGTTTCATTTCAAGCTAGGGTAGTGTTAGCTGACTGGCTCCCTAGCTAAAGTTATGTATGTGATCTTACGTGTTGTTTACCAAACTAGGTTCAATGTTTAACTAGCTAGCTACATGTCTTAAGATAAAGTGTACTGTTAGTTAGCTAGCTAACGTTAGCTGACTGGCTCCCTAGTTGCAATTATTATTTGTATCCCAGAGCGGTTTGCTTTGCTAGTTAGAGCCTACAGTGGCGTGCGAACGTTTTCACCCCCTTTGGCAATTTTCCTCTTTTGTTGACTTACAACCTGGAATTATAATTGATTTTTTGGGGGGGTTTGTATCATTTGATTTACACAACATGCCTACCATGTTGAAGATGCAACATCTTTTTTATTGTGAAACAAACAAGAAATAAGACAAAAAACCAAAAAATTGAGCGTGCATAACTATTCACCCCTCAAAGTCAATACTTTGTAGAGCCACCTTTTGCAGCAATTACAGCTGCAAGTCTCTTGGGGTATGTCTCTATAAGCTTGGCATATCTAGCCACTGGGATTTTTGTTCATTCTTCAAGGCAAAACTGCTCCAGCTCCTTCAAGTTGGATGGGTTCCGCTGGTGTACAGCAATCTTTAAGTCATAGCACGGATTCTCAATTGGATTGAGGTCGGAGCTTTGACTAGGCTATTCCAAGACATTTAAATGTTTCCCCTTAAACCATTCAATTGTTGCTTTAGCAATATGCTTAGGGTCATTGTCCTGTTGGAATGTGACCCTCTGTCCCAGTCTCAAATCTTTGGAAGACTGACACAGGTTTACCCTCAAGAATTTCCCTGTATTTAATGTCATCCATCATTCCTTCAATTCTGACCAGGTTCCCAGGCCCTGCCGATGAAAAACATCCCCACAGCATGATGCTGCCACCACCATGCTTCACTGTTGGGATGGTGTTCTAAGGGTGATGAAAGGTGATGGGTTTGCACCAGAAATAGAATTCCCTTGATGGCCAAAAAGCTACATTTTAGTCTTATCTGAACAGAGTACCTTCTTCCATATGTTTGGGGAGTCTACCACATGCCTTTTGGCGAACACCAAACATGTTTGCTCATTTTTTTCTTTAAGCAATGGCTTTTTTTCTGACCAGTCTTCCGTAAAGCCCAGCTCTGTGTAGTGTTCCTTCTTAAAGTGGTCCTATGGACAGATACTCCAATCTCCACTGTGGAGCTTTGCAGCTCCTTCAGGGTTATCTTTGGTCTTTTTGTTGCATATCTGATTAATGCCCTCCTTGCCGGGTCTGTGAGTTTTTGTGGGCAGCCCTCTCTTGGCAGTTTTATTGTGGTGCCATATTCTTTCCATTTTTTAATAATCGATTTAATTGTGCTCCGTGGGATGTTCAGAATGTCTGATATTTTTTTTATAACCCAACCTTGATCTGTACTTCTCCACAAATGTTTCCCTGACCTGTTTGGAGAGCTCCTTTGTCTTCATGGCGCCCCTTGCTTAGTGGTGTTGTAGACTCTGTGGCCTTTTAGAACAGGTGTAAATATACTAAGATCATGAGACAGATCATGTGACACTTAAATAAAGCTAATTCTGTAACTTCTGAAGGTAATTGGTTGCACCAGATCTTGTTTAGGGGCTTCATAGCAAAGGCGGTGAATACTTATGCATCCGCCATATTTCCGTATAATTGTTTTGAAACAAGCTATTTTTTCCATTTTACTTTACCAATTTAAACTATTTTGTGTATGTCCATTACATGAAATCCAATACAAATATATTTAAATTACAGGTTGTAAAGCAAGAAAATAGGAAAAATGCCAAGGGGGATGAATTATTTTGCAAGGTACTGTATGGTGACAAAGATCTAGGCTATGTGTTGTGGTTATGACATGAAGGTTTGGCTTGGAAAGGTTTTTTCGCATGGCCACAGACAGCTGATGTGTTGTGACCTGAAGTTCACAAGCGAAGAGAAAAGGTAGGAGGAGCAGAGCGTATATATGTGAGAAGGAGAAGCAAATCGAACGAAACGGAGATGAACACACTTGAAATTGTCTATCAAAAACTCTAATTTGCAACTGTTTGACTAATGATTACACCCAAGATCAGCTAGATGCAGGCAAGTTTGTGCAAGGTGGAATTGAATGTGTCAATGTCTGTCACCTTGATTACTCAAATTTCTCTCGACCTGTGCACCTACGCTGTAAAATGTAATTCTTAGTCTACGTGGTAGAAACCTCATGATGTGTATAGGTCAAATTTGAATATCATGTAGTAGCCTAAACGCCTCAACATTACACTGAGCTGGGTGAATTGAATATGAATGACAGTCATCCAATATGCTGTAATAGAAACATGGCTATGCTCGTAAAAAAAAAGATTGTCCTCCCTCATCTTAAATGGCCACGACAGCCACTGCACCTCAATGTTAGTAAAAACACATTCTGGGATAGATAGGGTAGAGAATAAGGGGGTGGGTTTTGGCATCTTTCCAAAGTAGCCTTTCCCTCTCTTCTCTGTCTTGCCTAGTAGATAGATACTACCTTCCACAGTGGTTCTGACTGTCCTCGGTTTCTAAGACATTTCATCATATTTCGAAAAGACACATTTAACATACAATAAAACCGGGATGATATGTAGTAATTATTTTCCCATTTCAACTGCAGCTGCTCCACAGTCTCATTAAGCCTGGTCAGTACAGAATAATGTCATATATAATTCCCATTCAAGTATGCTGGTAATAGGGCAGGGGGTACTGTGAACTCTTGTTGTACTGTGTGAGATAATAATGGGAGAATAAACATCTATACCCTGGGACTATGATTCGTATCCTTGACATTTTCAATATCACACTAAAGACATTGCTGCTGAAAGTTATTTTCCTAAAACTAATCAGACGTTAAGAAAGGATGAATGAAAAGTAAATAGTGAACAGTCACTTCAATGAGTTTATAATGCATATACTTACTGTTTCAGTATATACCTTTCCCAAAGGGTATATGAAGAGTGCATTCCACAAATGTGCTTGTGAGTGTAGAAATGCATACTATGAAGATAGTAAATAAGAATAGTATCTAGGCGTTTCCAGTATTTCTAATTTGTTAGGTGATTTTTGCTTGCATTCCATTGAGGGCAGTCTAACAACATTATTTTAGCGATTTGTGATTTGCTGCTGGTGCATGTTAAATATAATCAGTTAGCATTTACTTGGGAATGTAGCTTGCCTGTCACACAATTCATTTTTCTGGTTATGTATTTTCTTCAAATTATAACGCACTGTGAATGTCAATGTCTCTTATCATTAAATTAAAATGTTGACGTGTGAGGTCTATGGTGGGTGTAGTCTTTTACAGAATGCTAAACAATTCATTTTTCAAAAAGCTACATCCGTTTTTTCCATACCATAATTTACCCCAAACAGATTCATAACATTTATTTAAATGGGAGAAGACTGCTATTTCCCATCTAAATGAATATAAAAAATATTAGTGTTTTGTCCAACTGTTAATGAGGTTTTTCCTATACAGTGGGGCAAAAAAGTATTTAGTCAACCACCAATTGTGCAAGTTCTCCCAATTAAAAAGATGAGACAGGCCTGTAATTTTCCTCATAGGTACACTTCAACCATGAAAGACAAAATGAGAAAACAAAATCAAGAAAATCACATTGTAGGATTTTTTATGAATTTATTTGCAAGTTATGGTGGAAAATAAGTATTTGGTCAATAATAAAAGTTTGTCATTACATTGTTATATACCCTTTGTTGGCAATGACAGAGGTCAAACGTTTTCTGTAAGTCTTCACAAGGTTTTCACACACTGTTGCTGGTATTTTGACCCATTCCTCCATGCAGATCTCCTCTAGAGCAGTGATGTTTTGGGTCTGTTGCTGGGCAACACAGACTTTCAACTCCCTCCAAAGATTTTCTATGGGGTTGAGATCTGGAGACTGGCTAGGCCACTCCAGGACCTTGAAATGCTTCTTACGAAGCCACTGCTTCGTTGCCCGGATGGTGTGTTTGGGATTGTCATTGTCATGCTGAAAGTCCCAGCCATGTTTCATCTTCAATGCCCTTGCTGATGGAAGGAGGTTTTCACTCAAAATCTCACAATACATGGCCCCATTCATTCTTTCCTTTACATGGATCAGTAATCCTGGTCCCTTTGCAGAAAAACAGCCCCAAAGCATGATGTTTCCACCCCCATGCTTCACAATAGGTATGGTGTTCTTTGGATGCAACTCAGCATTCTTTGTCCTCCAAACACGACGAGTTGAGTTTTTACCAAAAAGTTATATTTTGGTTTCATCTGACCATATGACATTCTCCCAATCTTCTTCTTGATCATCCAAATGCTCTTTAGCAAACTTCAGACGGGCCTGGACATATACTGGCTTAAGCAGGGAGACACGTCTGACACCGCAGGATTTGAGTCCCTGGGTCCCCCATGTGGTTCTGTTATTTTCAGTGGTCTTGTATGTCTTCCATTTCCTAATAATTGCTCCCACATTTCTTCAAACCAAGCTGCTTACCAATTGCAGATTCAGTCTTCCCAGCCTGGTGCAGGTCTACAATTTTGTTTCTGGTGTCCTTTGACAGCTATTTGGTCTTGGCCATAGTGGAGTTTGGAGTGTGACTGTTTGAGGTTGTGGACAGGTGTCTTTTATACTGATAACAAGTTCAAACAGGTGCCATTAATACAGGTAACGAGTGGAGGACAGAGGAGCCTCTTAAAGAAAAAGTTACAGGTCTGTGAGAGCCAGAAATCTTGCTTGTTTGTAGGTGACCAAATACTTATTTCCCACCATAATTTGCAAATAAATTCATAAGAAATCCTACAATGTGATTTTCTGAATTTTTTTGCCTAATTTTGTCTGTCATAGTTGAAGTGTACCTATGATGAAAATTACAGGCCTCTCTCATCTTTTTAAGTGGGAGACTTGCACAATTGGTGGCTGACTAAATACTTTTTTGCCCCACTGTATATACTGTTAGTGATATAAGCTACAGTTTTCAGTTTGATCTCCACATGCTTCCTACTCCATAAAACTCACTCTGTCCTCTCCAACACACATGGCAATGGAGGGAGGGAAAACATTTGATGCACACTTTGATTCAATCAGATCAAGCATTAATGGGTGGTAGCAGACACCTGCATAGCTGATGTTTTGGCGCATCGGAGGTGGAACTATATTGGATCCTTCAAATCGGTGGAGCAGCTGCACTTGGAATCATTGTCATGAAGCTACACTCGCCCCTCTTGTGTTAGAAGTTCAGAGGGAGAAAGTGCAGGCTATTTAGAAATAATTACACAACATTTGAAAGATCATTAAACAAATAATTAGGACTTCTATCATCCTAATGGAGGTGTAGATTACATCTCTCATTCCAGTGTTAGAACTTGTAAACAAGGTAGCATGGGATTTCTATTAATGTGCCTCCGTGCAGTCAATGGCAATGTCTGCTTTAGGTATAATGCCAGGAGCCACTTGTGGATTTGACAGCTCTAATGTAGTTCTACCTCTGACACCACCAAAATAACTGCTATGCAGGCTAAAACAGACCTGATTCAATAGAGCCCTGAAAATCTTATTGCTTGAAGATTGTTTCATAGAATCAAATCAAATGTTATTAGTCACATGCGCAGAATACAACAGGTGACTAACTGACAGTGAAATTCTTACTTACAAGCCCCTAACCAACAATGCAGTTGAAATATATACACTGCTCAAAAAAATAACACTAAAATAACACATCCTAGATCTAAATGAATGAAATATTCATATTAAATACTTTTTTCTTTACATAGTTGAATGTGCTGACAACAAAATCACACAAAAATGATCAATGGAAATCAAATTTATCAACCCATGGAGGTCTGTATTTGGAGTCACACTCAAAATTAAATTGGAAAACCATACAACAGGCTGATCCGACTTTGATGTAATGTCCTTAAAACAAGTCAAAATGAGGCTCAGTAGTGTGTGTAGCCTCCACGTGCCTGTATGACCTCCCTACAACGCCTGGGCATGCTCCTGATGAGGTGGCGGATGGTATCCTGAGGGATCTCCTCCCAGACCTGGACTAAAGCATCCACCAACTCCTGGACAGTCTGTGGTGCAACATGGCGTTGGTGGATGGAGCGAGACATGATGTCCCAGATGTGCTCAATTGGATTCAGGTCTGGGGAACGGGCGGGCCAGTCCATAGCATCAATGCCTTCCTCTTGCAGGAACTGCTGACACACTCCAGCCACATGAGGTCTAGCATTGTCTTGCATTAGGAGGAACCCAGGGCCAACCGCACCAGCATATGGTCTCAAAAGGGGTCTAACGATCTAATGTCGGTACCTAATGGCAGTCAGGCTACCTCAGGCGAGCACATCGAGGGCTGTGCGGCCCCCTAAAGAAATGCCACCCCACACCATGACTGACCCACCGCCAAACCGGTCATGCTGGAGGATGTTGCAGGCAAGCAGAACGTTCTCCACGGCGTCTCCAGACTCTGTCACGTCTGCTCAGTGTGAACCTGCTTTAATCTGTGAAGAGCACAGGACGCCAATGGCGAATTTGCCAATCTTGGTGTTCTCTGGCAAATGCCAAACGTCCTGCACGGTGTTGGGCTGTAAGCACAACCCCCACCTGTGGACGTCGGGCCCTCATACCACCCTCATGGAGTCTGTTTCTGACCGTTTGAGCAGACACATGCACATTTGTGGCCTGCTGGAGGTCATTTTGCAGGGCTCTGGCAGTGCCCCTCCTGCTCCTCCTTGCACAAAGGCGGAGGTAGCGGTCCTGCTGCTGGGTTGTTGCCCTCCTCCATGTTCATGATGTACTGGCCTGTCTCCTGGTAGCGCCTCCATGCTCTGGACACTACGCTGACAGACACAGCAAACCTTCTTGCCACAGCTCGCATTGATGTGCCATCCTGGATGAGCTGCACTACCTGAGCCACTTGTGTGGGTTGTAGACTCAGTCATATGCTACCACTAGAGTTAAAGCACCGCCAGCATTCAAAAGTGACCAAAACATCAGCCAGGAAGCATAGGAACTGAGAAGGGGTCTGTGGTCACCACCTGCAGAACCACTCCTTTATTGGGGGTATCTTGCTAAATGCCTTTAATTTCCACCTGTTGTCTATTTCATTTGCACAACAGCAGGTGACATTTATTGTCATACAGTGTTGCTTCCTAAGAGGACAGTTTGATGTCACAGAAGTGTGATTGACTTGGAGTTACATTGTGTTGTTTAAGTGTTCCCTTTATTTTTTGAGCAGTATATATATATATATATTTATAGTATATAAAAAAAGTATAATAAATAAAAGTAACAAGTAATTCAAGAGCAGTAGTAAAATAACAATAGTGAGACGAAATACAGGGGGGTACCGGTACAGAGTCAATGTAGTGGGCACCGGTTAATTGACTTAATTGAGGTAATATGTACATATAGGTAGAGTTATGAAAGTGACTATCCATAGATGATAGCAACAGAGAGTAGCAGCGGTGTAAAAGGGGGGGGGATGCAAATAGTCTGGGTTGCCATTTGATTAGATATTCAGGAGCCTTATGTCTTGGGGGTAGAAGCTGTTTAGAAGTCTCTTGGACCTAGACTTGGCGCTCCAGTATCGCTTGCTGTGCGATAGCAGAGAGAACAGTCGATGATCGGAGGCCGAGCAGTTGCCATATCAGGCAGTGATGCAAGCAGATGGTGAAGCTGTAGAAACTTTTGAGGGTCCCTGCCAAATCTTTTCAGTCTCCTGAGAAGGAATAGGTTTTGTCATGCCCTCTTCACGACTGTCTTGGTGTGCTTGGACCATTTTAGTTTGTTGGTGATGTGGACACCAAGGAACTTGAAGCTCACAACCTGCTCCACTACAGCCCTGTCGATGAGAATGGGGGCATGCTTAGTCCTCTTCTTCCTGTAGTCCACAATCATATCATTTGTATTGATCACGTTGAGGGAGAGGTTGTTGTCCTGGCACCACATGGCCAGGTCTCTGACCTCCTCCCTATTGGCTGTCTCGTCCTCCCTATTGGCTGTCTCGTCCTCCCTATTGGCTGTCTTGGCCTACCACTGTTGTGTCATCAGCAAACTTAATGAAGGTGTTGGAGTGATGCCTGGCCATGCAGTCATGAGTGAACAAGGATTACAGGAAAGGACTGAGAATGCACCCCTGAGGGGCCCCCGTGTTCAGAATCAGCGTGGTAGATGTCTTGTTACCTACCCTTACCACCTGGGGGTGGCCTGTAAGGAAGCCCAGGATCCAGTTGCAGAGGGAGGTGTTTAGTCCCAGTCCTTAGCTTATTGATGAGCTTGAAGGGCGCTATGGTGTTGAACGCTGAGCTGTGGTTAATGAATTGCATTCTCACATAGGTGTTTCTTTTTGCTCCAGGTGGGAAAGGGCAGTGTCGAATGCAATAGCGATTGCATCATCTTTGGATCTGTTAGGGTCTATGCAAATGGGAGTGGGTGAACCATGAGCAGCCCTTCAAAGCACTTCATGGCTACAGATGTGAGTGCTACGGGTCGGTAGTCATTTAAGAAGGTTCTTGGGCACAGGGACTGTGGTGGTCTGCTTAAAACATGTTGGTATTACAGACTTGGAGAGGTTGAAAGTGTCAGTGAAGACACTTGCCTGCTGGTCAGCACATGCTCGCAGTACACGTCCTGGTAATCCATCTGGCCCTGTGACCTTCTGAATGTAGACCTGTTTAAAGGTCACATCGGCTGTGTCGGCTGTGGAGAACGTGATCACACAGTTTTCAGGAACAGCTGGTGCTCTCATGCATGTTTCAGTGTTATTTGCCTCGAAGCAAACATAGAAGTAGTTTAGCTCTCCTGGCAGGCTCGTGTCACTGGGCAGCTCTCGGCTGTGCTTCCCTTTGTAGTCTGTTATGGTTTGCAAGCCCTGCCACATCCAACGAGCATCTGAGCCGGTGTAGTATGATTCGATCTTAGTCCTGTATTGAGGGCTTTGCCTGTTGGATGGTTCGGGCATAGCAGGATTTTGTCGGAGGGCAAGCTTCCGGGTTAGAGTCCAGGTCCTTGAAAGTAGCAGCTCTATCCTTTAGCTCAGTGTGGATGTTGCCTGTAATCCATGGCTTCTGGTTGGGGTATGTATGTATAGTCACTGGGGGGACAACATCATCGATGCACTTATTGATGAAGCCAATGACTGATGTGGTGTACTCCTCAATGCCATCAGAGGAATTGCGGAACATATTCCAGTCTGTGATAGCAAAACAGTCCTGTAGTTTAGCATCTTCTTCAACTGACCACTTTTTTATTGATTGAGTCACTAGTGCTTCCTACTTTAATTTTTGCCCTTAAGCAGGAATCGGGAGGATAGAATTATGGTCAGATTTGCCAAATGGAGGGCGAGCATTCAATGCGTCTCTGTGTGTGGAGTAAAGGTAGTGCAGAGTTTTCCCCCTCTGGTTGCACATTTAACATGCTGATAGAAATTTAGTAAGACCGATTTAAGTTTTCCTGCATTAAAAACCTCTTAGGGATAGTGAGACGCTAGCGTCTCAAGTGGCCAATAGCCTCGGGAAATGAATAGCGCCAAATTCAAGTAAAACGCGATAAAACTCAAACTTTCATTAAATCACACATGCAGGGTACTCAATTAAAGCTACACTCGTTGTGAATCCAGCCAACATGTCAGATTTTAAAAATGCTTTTCGGTGAAAGCATGAGAAGCTATTATCTGGTAGCATTCCCCCCCCGAACCACCTGAACGAGTTGTAAACAAAATAATTAGCGTAGCCGGCCTACACAAAACGCTGAAATAAAATATAAAACATGCATTACCGTTGGCACTCCAATATGTCCCATAAACATCACAATTGGTCCTTTTTTTCGATGAATTCCGTCGATGTATACCCAAAATGTCAATTTATAAAGCAGGTTTGATCCGGAAAAAACTGCTTTCCAAAACACAACGTCACTACAAAACATTTCAAAAGTTGCCTATAAACTTTGCCAAACTATTTCAAACTACTTTTTTAATACAACTTTAGGTATTTTTAAACGTTAATAATCGATCAAATTGTAGACGGGGCAAACTGTATTCGATAGAGAAAGTAAACAAAACATGCCCCCTTTTTCCCTCTTGCGTAACTCTCAACAGTGTAACGTTGTTCCAGGATGTGCCTCTTCTTCGTTTCACCAATGATTAACTTCAACCTAATTCCAAAGACTGGTGACATCTTGTGGAAGACGTAGGAACTGTAAAATGGGCGCTATCTAATTTCCCTTGGCAAAGACAACTGAGGGAACTGTCAGAGGAAAAAATATATATATTCTGAACAGTTTTTCCTTGGGGTTTTGCCTGCTACATAAGTTATGTTATAGTCACAGACATGATTGAACCAGATTTAGAAACTGAGTGTTTTCTATCCACACCTACTAATCATATGCATATAATAAATTCCTGGCATGAGTAGCAGAAAGTTGAAATTGTGCACGCTATTTATCAAAAAGTGGAAATGCTGCCCCCTATCTCTAAGAAGTTAAAGTCCCCGGCGCTGCCTCTGGGTGAGCGTTTTCCTGTTAGCTTATAGCTCAATAAATCTAATTGAGTGCAGTCTTAGTGCCAGCCTCAGTCTGTGGTGGTATGTAAAACAGCTTAAAAAAATATAGATGAAACCTGTCTAGGTAGATATTGTGGTCTACAGCTTATCATGAGATACTCTACCTCAGGCGAGCAAAACCTGGAGACTTCCTTAGATATCGTGCACCAGTTGTGCACCATTTACAAAAATGCATATTTCGCCGCCCCTTGTCTTACCAGACGCCGCTGTTCTATCCTGCCGATACAGCGTATAACCAGCCAGCTGTATGCTGATCATTGGTTGTTCAGCCATGACTCTGTGAAGCATAAGACATTACATTTTGAATACCCCGTTGGTAGTTTAATCTTCCTCGTAGGTTATCAATTTTATTTTCCAAAGATTGTACCTTTGCTAGCAGATTGGAAGGCAGTGGGGTTTTATTTGATCACCATCGAATTCTCCGATGGCAGCCTGCCCTCTGTCCCCTTTTTCTCCACCTTCTATTCCCCCAAATTATGGGGATCTGGGCCTGTTCCCGGGAATGCAGTATGTCATTCACGACGGGCTCCTTGGACTTGTTAAAGGAAAAAAAGGATTCTGCCAGCTTGTGGTGAGTATCGCAGTTCTGATGTCCAGAAGTTATTTTTGGTCATAAGAGATGGTAGGAGCAACGTTATGTACAAAATAGTTACGATGTAAGTTAAAAACAACGCAAAGTAACGAACAAAAAAACACAATTGGATAGGAGCACGTAAAACATCAGCCTTCTTTTCCTGTGCCATCTTAATACAGAGATGTGCTTAAAGTAGAGAGATGTGCTTAAAACCTGATTTAATTAGTTCGATGCTGTGTGTGGCAGTTTAGAAATGAACAGAAAATACAATAGCACACAAAAAAATAACTATCTACTCTTGGTGGACAATAAACATCATGAAAGAGAGGAAACTAAAGAATTGATTGTCCTCCTGTTTCCCCTGCTTTACTTTAATGTGAAGTTATTAGAGGCCTGTTCATGCTTGCCGTGCATTGATCAAAATGTTTTACACAGCTTTCCCATCCAGTTTATTGCTGCATTTGGCAAGAACAACACTATATGCCAATGAAGCAGCCTGCTGCACAAATTAAAGATGCAGTGAACAAATTGCAAACATATTGTATCAATCAGATTCATAACATACCATAATAATAATTGTACAAAAATTGCCAGACATAACATGTCATACAACATGGATGATGTAGTACTCAATTGGATGACATAGTACACAATTGGATAATGTAGTACACATAAAAGGGACCCATTTTGGCTCATGAGCAACACTTTCAAAACTACTGGCTGAAATTATACAAACATTCTGGCCCATCACGTTAAGGCTCAGTGGATGCCGGTAGCTATATTCAAACATTATTTAAAGGAACACAATATCCTAGAGCCATAAACATGTAAAGATTTTAGTAAAATTATAGTAAAATACTTTTGCTTTTTGATGAGCCGTCCTGCTAGACATCAGTAAAGATTAATCTGGTTTTATGATGTAATTCAGGTTTAAAAACTAAATCCAAGCAATCTGGTGCTTTTACCAGATTGATATTTGTTTTATATTTTTTTGTTGGGGGGGGGTTACAGCTACGTTATCCATTTCAAATCATAAATGTATAAAACATGTACCTCTTGGCTGCCACTCAAATAAAAACAAAAACTGTAAGAAATACATACCGAGCTGAAGTAATAATAAGTTCAATATAAATAAGAAAATAAAACAAAAATAAGTGGGCCTCCACCCCCAACCTCTTGAACAGACCCACTATTCACAGCACACTTGAGTTAGAAAATAAGTTACAATCAAAAGAAGAACCTAAACGAAGGAAGATTCTGATCCTAAATCCTGCCAAACAATTCACTCACAGAAACAACTAACAGAAAGCTAATCTGTGCACAATGACAGAAGTGACTAAGATTACGTCCTCCTGTCAGTCAATGGGAGCTTGTGTTGAGAAGACAAAAGCAGAGCGCCTTCAAAAGCACTCACAGATAATGAAGCTAGGAGATCTAAGCTCCAGTAAGAGTGGTCTTTTGTGCATTCCCACAGAGACGGTTTGTATTGTAGTATCCAGGATACAAGTATGCTGAGAGGAAACACAGGCAGACAACCACACAGATGTCGAACAGAGGGACTATGAAAAAGACAAAGCAGGGTTTGTGAAAATTATTTAAAGAAAATCAGTCATGAACAGAATATGAAAGAACTATAACGGTTTAGAAGACTGATTTGGTGGCAATCTAGTGGTATTGATGTGTTGAGACAGTCAAGTACAGATGTGTAAATTTAATGCAGTCAAAAGCATTATAACAATTGTATCTACAATGAGAGAGTCATTCACAATCCTATTTCAGCTTCAAATGCTATCACGTAGCCGTTTCCTGCAGTCAAATGACTAGTGGCCTCATGGGTGGAATTTTCAGAATTTCATAATTAATAAACATTATTTACAAAAAACAGCAGAAAATCTGCTGTTTCTATGTCAAACTGTTTTGGTATATTTCAGTCTTCTGTGATGTTTATAAAGTACAATGTTGGGATGCAAACTCAAAATTGAATACATTTCAACTCTTGGGCTCCCGAGTTGTGCAGCGGTCTAAAGCACTGCATCTCAGTGCTAGAGGTGTTACTACAGACCCTGGTTCAATTCCAGGCTGTATCACTACCCGCCCAGCGTCGTTGTATGGCTGGGTTAGGCCGTCATTGTAAATAAGGATTTTTTTGACTTTCCTAGTTAAATAAAGGTTAAATAAAAAATATATTTGACATGATACAGGTGTCTTCCTTTTTTATGCCCATAACCATTTAAGCCCAGATAATTTATTTATACATCCCATCATTAGATGGTTCGGTATGTTTTTATCCCAAGGGACTCAGCATAGCTGATCTAAATTGTAAATATAGTAAAAAGGATTTGCCTGGAAATGTGTATGTGTCTTTCAAATAATGGAAGGTCATCAAACCATTGCTGTCCATGTTATTGTCAAGGGTACAGATTCCACATTTAGACCATTTGGGGGATGCAACATCTGGTGTTTCTATGTCAAACGGTTTTGTTATAGTTCAGTCTTCTGTGATGTATATAAAGTGTAGTATTAGGATGCAAACTCAAAATGGAATATATTCCAACTCTATATCTGGCACTGGTACAGGTGTCTTCTTTTTCAAGCACATAACCATGTGTGTGAGGTGTTTTCTTTGATACAAAGTAGATTTGTTTAAGACTACCAAGAAACACTCTGTATGATCCTGATTTAGCCCACTGCAGTAAAAGGTTAATTCAAGCATGCACATGAGACTTTGCACCTGAAGCTGGCTGGTGATTACTGGAGGAATGCACAATGCAGCACTATATTGTGCATGCGTTGGAGTCAGAGAGGCCAGTATCAGTGGTGTTTTCCTATAGCAGGCTCAATTCAGGCAGATCAGGTTGGTTACGGCTTGCATGGCTGGAGGGATGATGAGCTGAGATCTGTCGGTATTGGTTCATCCAGGCCAGGGGGGATAAAAGTGTGTAGGCTCTGCAGGGATTAACCGAGAGAGGCGGAGGTGGTGAGGACTGAGAGTGAGAATATAAGAAGTAGTACCGGGTACTTGGGTTTGTTTTGGTTATAACGTTTCAGGCCCGATTCCCATCTCAACTCTGTACACAAGGGATCATTGCATTGGATGAGAATCATGCTCAAACCCCTACAGCTGGTTTCTTTACTTTCTCTGTTGAACTTTCAGAGAAATCATCCTGTGTGCATAGCAAATGTTTGCCTGAGTTTTTTTATATTAATAAAAAGTATTTGAGAAAGCAAGTACAGTGAGTCTCACATTTAAACCTGATTGCAAATGTAAACACCGTGCTGTTTTATGAGTGATGTAGGGCCTGCCAGTCTTGGATAATTTAGCTGAGTGTTAGCAGAGAAGATCCCAAAGCCTTATGTAAACTAGAGAGATAGACATAGCAAGTGGAGCAGCAGGGAGAATAAAGTAAGAATACATCTCTGCTTAATGGAAGGCAAAAAAATGTATCAATGTGATTAGATGGATGATGGCCAACTGAACAGAAATTACAATGGCTCACATTGAGCCAGATGATCAAGGTGGATTAAGAGAGACCTGCAGTCTGTATACAAGCTGTTAGCCTCAATTATTGAGAAAACACTGAATAAATGGCTACCGATTGAGGAGGGGGATGTTGATTTAGGTTCTTAAAACGTTATGATTTATGGTCTGTGGTTTGGTTTACTCACAAAACATGCAAACAACATTGTTTTAACCTTTATTTAAACAGGTAGGCCAGTTGAGAACAAGTTCTCATTTACAACTGCGACCTGGCCAAGATAAAGCAAAGCAGTGAGACAAAAACAACAACACAGAGTTACACATAACCAAATGTACAGTCAATAACACAATAGAAAAAAAAATGAAACATCTATGTAAAGTGTTTGCAAATGTAGAAGAGTGTTGGGGTAGGCAATAAATAGGCCATAGAGGTGAAATAATTACAATTTAGCATTAACACTGGAGTGATAGATGTGCAAGTAGAGATACTGGGGTGCAAAAGAGCAAGAGGGTAAGTAATAATATTGGGATGAGGGAGTTGGGTGTGCTATGTACAGATTGGCTGTGTACAGGTACAGTGATCGGTAAGCTGCTCTGACAGCTGATGCTTAAAGTTAGAGAGGGAGATATAAGACTCCAGCTTCAGTGATTTTTGCAATTCGTTCCAGTCATCGGCAGCATAGAACTGGAAGGAAAGATGGCCAAAGGTGTTGCCTTTGGGGATGACCAGTGAAATATACCTGCTGGAGCGCGTGCTAAGGGGTGGGTATTGCTATGGTGACCAGTGAGTTGAGATAAGGCAGAGCTTTACCTAGCAAAGACTTATAGATGATCTGGAGCCAGTGGGTTTGGCGACAAATATGTAGCGAAGGCCTGCCAACGAGAGCATCCAGGTCGCAGTGGTGGGTAGTATATGGGGCTTTGGTGACAAAACGGATGGCACTGTAATAGACTACATCCAGTTTGCTGAATAGCGTGTTGGGGGCTATTTTGTAAATGACATTGCCGAAGTCAAGGATTGGTAGGATAGTCAGTTTTACGAGGGTATGTTGAGCAGCATGATTCAAGTAGGCTTTGTTGCGAAATAGGAAGCCAATTCTAGATTTAATTTTGGATTGGAGATGCTTAATGAGAGCCTGGAAGGAGAGTTTACAGTCTAACCAGACACCTAGGTATTTGTAGTTGTCCACATATTCTAGGTCAGTACCATCCAGATTAGTGATGCTAGTCCGACGGGAGGGTGCGGGCAGCAATCGGTTGAAGAGCATGCACTTAATTTTACTAGCATTTAAAAGCAGTTGGAGGCCATGGAAGGAGCGTTGTATGACGTTGGAGCTCCTTTGGAGGTAGTAGTGTCCAAAGAAGGGCCAGATATATACAGAATGATGTCTTCTGCGTAGATTTGGATCAGAGAATCACCAGCAGCAAGAGCGACATCATTGATGTATACAGAGAAAAGAGTCTGACCTAGAATTTAACCCTTTGACACCCCCGTAGAGACTGCCAGAGGTCCGGACAACAGGCCCATCCGATTTGTCACACTGAACTCATTCTGAGAAGTAGTTGGTGAACCAGGCAAGGCAGTCATTTGAGAAACCAATGCTATCGAGTCTGCTGATAAGAATGCTTGATTGACAGAGTTGAAAGCCTTGGCCAGGTCGATGAAGACTGCACAGTACTGTCTTTTATCGATGGCGGTTATGATATTGTTTAGGACCTTGAACGTGGCTGAGGTGCACCCATGACCAGCTCGGAAACCAGATTGCATAGTGGAGAAGGTACAGTGGGATTCTAAATGTCCGGTGATCTGTTTGTTGACTTGGCTTTCGAAGATTTTAGAAATGCAGGGTGGGATGGTTATAGTTCTATAACAGTTTGGGTCTAGAGTGTCTCCCCCTTTGGAGAGGGGGATGACTGCAGCAGCTTTTCAATCTTTGGGGATCTCAGACGATACGAAAGAGAGGTTGATTAGGCTAGTAATAGGGGTTGCAACAATTTCAGCAGATAATTTTAAAAAGAGAGGGTCCAGATTGACTAGCCCAGCTGATTTGAAGGTGTCCAGATTTTGCAGCTCTTTCAGAACATCAGCTGTCTGGATTTGGGTGAAAGAGAAGGGGGTTCTGATATGTTGGCCGGGGTAGTGGTAGCCAGGTGGAAAGCATGGCCAGCCGTAGAAAAATAAATACATGCAAACAACATGTGATTCAAGTTTAAAGGCCCCGAACAGTCATTCTTATTCCCATGTAAAATAGCCTTTTGAGTGACTAAAATATCTGCCATAATTGTTTTGGATAGAAATGCTCAAAGTTGGATAAAAAGTACTTTCTCTCATGGCTAACTAAGTTTGAAATGACATGCTGAGTTAGCAGAGAGGTTATTTTAATGACCTCACCTTGACCTACAGCTTCTTGAATCACCTATGTCAAGAAATTTGGATGCAGTGAGCTGCATCACAAGATGCTGCATCACAATACAGCAAGCCAGTAACTAGCTAGTTCTTCAGCCAGCATGGAACTAAAGGTGGGGATGAGTTGTTCAAAACTCTGACGCAGTTGTCATATCAGCACATCCGTCAGTGCTGCTATGAACTGCATCACAAGCGACAGGCAATGGAATATGTTTAAAACACAATTGTCATTGCTGATGCAATGTCAATGTAAATGACATTTTATTGGTGAAAATCAGTTTGAATTACTTTATCACATTTTTTTTTAAATACATTTTTATACATCTCCCATTTGGCATGTCTCTTGTGATGCAGTTCACAGCAGCACTGACTGATGTGTTGATATGACAACTGTGTCAGAGTTTTGAACAACTCTTCCCCCCCTTTTGTTCTATGATGGCTGAAGACCTAGCTAGCCAGTAACTAGCTAACACCAGACACAGATGAAAGGGGAAACATATAAACAATATCTTAGCCATAGATTTATAGTGAAAACTTTTAATTTCATTTGCTTACACCCATAGTCAAATTGTGGCACCAGTAGAGTATCTGTCTAGCCAGATAAAGCAAGACCCTCTGCAAACACGCCTTCTCTGATGTTAGTTACAAAGTGGTACTTATTTTAATTATTTAAGATAATATCATGTTACCATTGGTGCATCAAAATTAGCATTTGGGTCATGTCAACCTATCTCCTTAATAATCCCGCCTCCTGAATCCAAGCGTTTGACATGGGGAGGGGACCCTTAACCCATTCATGTGTGAGTTCCAAATATCTCTAACGGTCCCCCAGCATGAGTTTTTTTATGCACGTGATGTTAGAACGTTCTCTCCTTTCCAGAATGTGATTGTTCGGTAACAGTAAATTTAATCGGCGCTGCCCTCAAACCAAAGCACACTTTATAATACGTTTTTTATTTCTAATAACAGTTTGAAATGAGGTGTGTTCCGCCTCATTCATTCACATACAAGTAGTCATTTTTACTTTTGCGGACCAATTAATTTTTTTGACATTTCTGACCTGGACAAAATTCCCCAAACACTTCTCAATTGTTTGTGCAGTTCAAGTCTGCAGACATTGGCTCATCTCCTGTCCTGCACACACACGTGTTCATATTTTCCACCTGTCGCCTGCATCGCAATCAAAGTTGTTTTCGTTACCAATAATAACTTTGGAAATGTGTGCGTTTATATTAGTGCCTTATTACGTTATAATAGTTTCGGCATGTCGTTTCTACTGTAGCATAATGTTTTTGTGTATATTCCTTATAACCGTGGACACGCAATGTAACGTTACTCATTTCATAACATTTATGGTGTTATACTCAATGATTAGGTAGCTAGCTACATTCTTCTATTAGCTCTGGAAAACAATGCTAATTGCGTCAGGGAAGTATTAGCATGTGTTGTATTTTGAAGCTACCCTGGCTTTATGAGTCCCAAGTGGCACAGCGTCTCCGTGCTAGAGATGTCACTACAGACACCCATCTTCAAATCAAGAACATAATATATTTGTGTATATTCCTTATAACCGCAGACACGCTAGGTAACGTTACTCACCTTTTATGGTGTTATCGTGCTTATGTAGCTAGTTACATTCTTCTATTCTTCTATTAGCTCTGTAAAACAATGCTAAATGCATCAGAAGGAGATGTTGTATTTTGACGCTACCCTGGAACATTTTTAAAATATGTCTCCCAGAGGAGCAGGGAGACATGGGAGAATTTAAACACCAAACAGACTGTGGCATTCTGGATAAATTGCAGGGGTTTGATTTTTACATTTTAGTCATTTAGCAGACTCTCTTATCCAGAGTGACTTACAGTAGTGAGTGAATACATTTTCATGAATTCCCCGTGGGGATCAAACCCACAACTTTGGAATTGCAAGTGCCATTCTCTACCAACTGAGCCACACGGAACCAGTAATCCAGATGGGAAATGTTTGGATTAGTACATGTGCTGCTTCCTGTGTGAGGTAGGGTCATTCTCTACAGATGTTGTAGCGTATTCTGTTCTGCCCGCAGCCCTGTTCTGTAAACCCGCAATGAGCTCTCAGACCCGGAGCAGGAGGAGAGGGCCAAACCAGCTGGGAGTAAGGGACAGTGTGAGTCACAGGAGACAGAAAATTAAACAAAGTAGTGATAAGAGACCTGGAGGGGGGTTTCTGTGAGATTAGTAGGCAAACATCCTCTAGTAAAGATGACGTAAAGTATATCGCCTGCCTTGTGAGTGGAAAGGGACTGGAAAGGGTGAGGTCAAAAGAGGGAAAGGGAATACATAGTCAGTTGTACAACTGAATGCATTCAACTGAAATATTTCTTCCGCATTTAACCCAACCCCTCTGAATCAGAGGTGACAGGGGCTGCCTTAGTCAACATCTACGGCACCCAGGGAACAGTGGGTTTACTGCCTTGCTCAGTGGCAGAATGGCAGATATTTACCTTGTCAGCTCAGGGATTTGATCCAGCAACCTTTCGGTTACTGGCCCAACATCCCTACCCGCAAGGCTACATGCCACCCCTACCTACCGAAAGAGTTGGAAATAAATTAATCGAAGGTAGCCATCATTAGGAAATTAGTTTATCAAGGTGTCAAGCTAATCGAGGAACTCTCTAAAGGCACCTGGTGAGCGAGAGTCAAGGCCAAAAAAAGGACTGAAGGGCAGCATATGCTGAGATTAATGCAACGTTCTTGACTGCAGATCGGCAGTTCTAAATGCTGCCGGAGACACCGGAATTCCACATGGGAATCCATGGGAATCCCTCCAACCTAGCCCCTACGGGCTCAGATCCATCCCCCATGGGCCTTACAGCACAACTCCCAAACCCCCCTATCCCCTCTGGGAAACCGTCTCTCCCCCTCCTAGACCCCTCACCAGTCTGAGGTGGGATGGTTATCTTTACAGATTTTGCAGATGATTCCTGTGCAGGCTGCGGACAGTTGGCCGTAGTTTCTGCACAATTTGGGTCTGCCATAGTAGTGGACAGAGCCTGTGTTGTTCTGCAGTGTGAAGGTGCTGGACCACCCACTCCGGTTGGGACCAGTCTTAACTGGACCAACCATTTTCCTGCCACAGCCCAGACGTTGTCTTCGTCTAGGACCCTCCTTGCTGTTGACTTGAGAAAGGGACACAACCTCAGAAAATCTACACCACACAGGGTTGTGCGTAATGAAGTGAAACCAGCGTGTGTAAGCCTCGATAAAGCTACAAAAGTGTCTTTGCTCAACCTTAACATGTGATGACATTATAACAAAGATTAACCGGAATGACATTTACTTACACAGTTCAAAATAATATTCTAAAAGCCACACCCCTACTAAGCCACGCCTCCAGTCTTCAAAGTAAATAACCCAACTAAGTGAACCAACTGACTGGGTCAAAATAACCCAACATGTGTTCTGTCCACTATTTACCCAAGGCTGGGTTGTTTTTAACCCAGTATTTTTTTTGTGTACTAAATACTTCAAATGGAGTTGATGCTACATGTAGCTGTGAACCTCTTGGATCCTTGACCGGAGCCCCTCCAGATCTAAATAATGTATACTGATTGCATTCAATTTAATGGTATAATGCCCTTAAGAATTTATGATCAGAAATGGAGGGCCAGGTCCAAACAATCTCACTACTAATAAGCTCAGTCCCAATGGGACAGTGCTGTCTCCAGACTCTGCCAGTGCACATCAGTCAACAAACCCAACACAGATTCTCTAGTTAGACAACCAAAGGTACAAGAAATCTTGTTTCCCAGCCTACTCCTTTGAGAATAAGATGTTATAGTGAAGATGTGTCTCTGTTATTGCTTTTAAATAAACTTGTAATACTGATACAATCATCGATGAGTGGTGGTTGGTGGTTTAGGAATGTAAAATGTATGACATGCGTCTGTCATGTACTCTATATGATGGAAAGAAAGCATTATGACAAGCTAATTGACCAAGACAGTTGTGATGTGTTTACCCCCTCAAAGTTTAACAGAGCGAGTAATTGACTTTGTTCTGTGCTTGGTTCTTACTGTATGTCATTTTTAGATGTAGATAATATGGCTGCCAATGTTTCATAATAGCTTTTGTGCCTTAAAGTTTGAAGGCTGTACCAAAACTAGCAAGGTAGCCTTATCAATGTTGAGATGGGTGCCTTAGTAGATTTGTAAGGGCAGACCCAACACTCTGGGGCACTCCTGAGATTTGAAGCATAGTAGCAGCCATAGAATGAAAGGTATGCTTGAGATGTTGGCCTTCTTTTTTGTAAATCTGTTTCTTTTGATTCACCCCCTTTCCTTTGAAATGTGTATTTGCTCTTTTCAGGCCATATTACTTTGAAGCTTGGATTTGTCCCTTGTGTGTTTCTTTCCTGCAAATGTATCAGGTCATGTTGAGAAGAGAGAAAACATTTTAAAATTGATTGATTTCTTCCTGAACCTGTCCAGTAGGAACTTTGATTTCCGTTTGCTGTTTCAAAAGTGGAGAGATGAAGAGATAAAAACAGAGACAGAGAGACAGGGAGAGAAAAAGGGAGAGAGAGACATTAAAAGAGAGTGCGAAATAAGCAAATAGTATAATGCACAAATATTTGAAGACACAAAGTGCAAAATCGAAATTTGGTAGCGCATTAGCAGTTTTCCTATTGTTGGTACAGGCAGATTGCTCAATGTTGACTTCAAAATTGGACATCTGTCCTTGTCCAAAGGAGGTTGGTAAATACCTTCAAAACTGAACACTAGCCGCAGAAGTGACCACTATTACCATCAAGCAGGGTTGGTGTTAGACTTGCTTTCAATGAGAATAACATATCTATAAGTCACAATTATATGTGAATATGGTCGGGTTGCCCATAAAGTTACATATTGTAACTTTAACACTTTACTTCAAAATAGGAGTCAACCTAGGGTGTCAAAAACACTTCAAAATTTTAAGTGTGGTGCAACTTCAAAATTTGTAGTTTGAAGAAACATGGATAAATGTCAGAAACTGAAGTCAAATTGGTCAAATTGTGAGATCTTGTTGTGATAGTCACTGACAGTCACTCAACTAGCAAATGTTATAGATTGGCAGAAAAGTTAGTCGAGCCAGCTATATAAACCTTGTAGTATTCATGGCCAAATTACTGACTGGGCACAAGGGACCCTGACCTCCCTAGGACCCCCGTAGATTTTGTGAGTCACTCTCACTCAGATATCATATGAACATAGCATAATGTGTAGAATTGTGGAAAAACTGCAAAATGTTCTTTCCATCCCATGGCAAATGTGTATCTTGCTTAGGGCCCCCAAAACCCTATAAACTGCCCCATAGAGCAGACCTAGAATAACTAAAGTTGTAACTTTGCTTTGTGGAAAGTAACGTTTTGGGAAGGAACAAATAGTTACTTTGGAAGTGGGTACAACTATTTCAATACAGATCCCCAAAAAGTACTTTTTTAAATACTATTTGAATACAGTTTTGGAACTGCGTGTTGAAGATAGAATAAATAGAGCACATACACTCTCATATAATATTTAAAATTTGATCTACACAACACATTTATATCTGAACATTCTGTAAATGTCCATTCAACCAGTTAAACAATTATATTTTGTACAGGTAGGTAGAAATAAGATGAGACACTGTATGACTCTTTCAACATGCCACTGAAAAGGTTGCAATTAAGTGTATGATACCTGAAAATACTGCAAAGTAATTCAAAATAAATTACACAGTGTTAAATCAACACTGAAAGTTGACCCATAGAGACACCGGAACAGTGCTAAATTAACTCACTGCTTACTGTAAAGCTTTATTCAAATATTTACCACTGCCTTGCCTTTCGAGTAAACTTTCAAGATACCACTCATGACTGTATGTGCTATTGACAGAGCCATAGTTGTTGCACTCAACAATTTCCATTTTTATGTACTTCACCAAGTCAGGTCCAAAGTGAATATGTTAAAACGTGTTTAACGAGCAAGAACAGTCAAAATGATGTTTTTCATGAAATTGGAAGATGTTGTGATGAAAACAGATCAAAATATGAAAATCAATGTTGCCTCGATGTTGCTAAAGTTATTGATCCTCTCCCCGGTGTCAAACACTTGGAGGCAGGATTATTAACTTCTTAAGGTATAGGGGGCAGCATTTTCACTTTTGGATAAACAGTGTGCCCAATTTCAACTTCCTACTACTCTTGCCAAGAATATAAGATATGCATAGTATTAATGTATTTGGATAGAAAACACTCTGAAGTTTCTAAAACTGTTTGAATCATGGCTGTGAGTATAACAGAACTTATGTAGCAGGCAAAACCCAGATGACTAACCGTTCAGATTTTGAGGTCTGTCTGTTCACTGAGTTCTCATTGGCAAACGATATTTCTTAGGAACTTTTTTTCAGTTCCTACCGCTTCCACTGGATGTCACCAGTCTTTGGAATCTGGTTGAGGCTATTCATTTGTGCAATGAAAAAGTAGGGCCAACTAGGACCTGCGTAACACTGTTGAGAGTTGCGCAAGACTTGAAAAGTAGCATTTTTTGTTGTCTTCCTGTATTGAACACAGATAGACCCGTCTTCAATTTGATCGATTATTAACATTTAAAAATACCTAAAGTTGTATTTCAAAAGTAGTTTGAAATATTTTGGCAAAGTTCATAGGCAACTTTTGAAATATTTTGTAATGACGTTGCGCATTTTGCAAGCTGTTTTTTTCTGGATCAAACGCGCCAAATAAATTGACATTTTGGATATATATTGTGACGGCCCTGAATTTTTCTGAACTGTCTCAGTGCAGCTCCTTCCAATAGGGCGCTTTCCCTTTAATTCCCAATTAAATAGCCAGCATCAGCTGCGCAAAAGTGGGGTTGTGATGGAGACGTGAATGAAGATGTGTTCAACCCTCAGTTCCGAAGCTTCTCTATGCCGTTTGTTTTGTTGCCGTTAAACATGTGTTTTGTAGCCTAATAGAGTTTACCCAGGATCAGAACCACTCTTTGCGTCCTTGGACTACACCTCTCTGTTCTTCATGGCCTTTCTCCACTGGAGATCTGTTGGTGGATTGGTTTGTCTGACTGACCGACTGACTACAACCTTTTTGTATACGGTATTTCATTTGTTTTGATGTCATGTATAAGGTGATGATTTATGTAGTTAGTTGTAGTTGAGGACTTAGTAAAAGTTGATACGCTTTAAAGTTCTGTGGTAAAATAACTGTTATATTGATTGTATGATTAATACTGGGTTTACGCTACACGGAATGAACGGACAAACATTGCGTGACTAAGGTCACGGGAGTTCCCTGAACTCCTTTACCGGGATGGCTCTTTTTAGGCCCGAGGTACAGGACATTTCTAGAAGAACCAGAACTCATTGTGATATTATTAATGTGTGTGTAAGCATTGATGTTCCTAATACAACCCACGCAAAATAATATAGTTGTTTTTGAAGTTATTTCCAATGTTTTAAGGGTTTATGAAAAGTTTATTTCCATCCTGACTTTGTATTGGTGTAGACTTGACGGACCAGATGGGACTCATTCCAGATGGGACTCATTCCCTCCCAAACCAAAAGGAGAAACCAATGTTTTCTCTGGTAGGCACAACCTACCTGGCACCCCTATAAATAATAAACTCAAGTCAAAACCGTTACAATATGTATGGAATTAATCAAACAAAAGGACCAATTTTGATGTTTATGGGACATATTGGAGTGTCAACAAAAGAAGCTCGTCAAAGGTAAGGCATGTTTTATATTTGGTTTCTGCGTTTTGTGTAGCGCCTGCAGGGTTGAAATATGCTACCCTCTGTTTACTGTTGTGCTATCATCAGATAATAGCTTCTTATGCTTTTGTCGAAAAGCCTTTTTAAAATCTGACCCCTTGGCTGGATTCACAACGACTGTAGCTTAAATTGAGTATCTTACATGTGTGATTTAATGAAAGTTTGATATTTATATCAATTTATTTGAATTTCCCGCCCTGCATTTTCCCTGGACGCAAGTGTCCCCTATACCATAAGAAGTTAAGTAATTGGGTGCTTATGAAGTCTGTGTTTAGGAAGAGCTCCCCACTGCATTTCTTTGGAGGTACTTTAGACCTGTAGTTTCTGTATGGTTCACTGCTCTGTAGACCGCCAACTATGGACAATTTATTTTACAGGTGAAGTTTTTTGGCTGCTAAAGGGGGCAAGTCCGTCAAAGACTCAGTGAGGAGAATGTTTGCCTGCCTTTTCTCCAAAGACCTGTCCAGGCTTTGTAACTGGGCCGGCTTGGGACATAAGGGACATCAGGCAGCTATCTTTAAAAAGCATTGTTCACAGTACATTTTTATTAGTCTATGAATTCACTTTCTGGTAATATAGATATATTTGATTAAACCTGGAGACAGTTTTGAACCATCTGAACCATGTGTTTAAATAGTTCTAGACCTTGTTCGTTCATGAATTATTTTTTTTATATGAATTGTTCTGTGGTTTCAGCAGCGATAAGAAAGAACCCCTCTACAAAAGAGGCAACAGAGGGGAACCTCCAAGAGGTGGTAACACAATGTCTGAAGGGAGTTGCTGACAGAGAAGGGGGTAGGAAAGACAGACAGGCCAATTGAAGAAGCTCAATAAACAATTTTATCTTTGTCTGTGTATATTGTATTGTACTGTACATACTCATAATTTTGTAGTCCAGGACAATATTTTCTATAATAACAATTAGAAACCCCCGCTCTATATATGTACGTATTAATTGTATTATCATTACTAATTGTATAATACATCGTTACCATGTATTCAATGTAGATATGTTTATATTGTAATGTGTTTAACAATCAATTTGCAACCATTGTTGAGAGTGGTGTACAATATTTTGGATTCATTATTGTGTGGAAAGATACTAATAATATGAACGGTGGACCGACCGTGGAACGCCAACAAATACTTATTATGAACCAGCAGCCCAGAAGCGGACCTCTGTCGTAAAAGTGCTGGCTGTCGCTGCTGGTCTACTGGAAAAACAATGAGCAAAATGCTGGCGAACCGCAGGCAATGCCCGCCAGTGGGCCACTAACTTTGCCACTGGTGGAAAGCTATTGGCCCGCCGACATATGTTGCTGGGTAAACTCTTGGCTTCATTTGACACCAAATGCGATGTGCTCCTATGAACTTCACGTTAGTGCTCATTGGGCCTTTACATGGAAATGCCCAGCTGCTTTTGTAAAACTATGGGAGTGTTTTGTCATAAGGAAATTGAGCTCACAGTGTTTTAATCTACCAACTCTAATTCATTTTATCACCCTAAAAGAAAAGTTATGGGCGACACTTTAGACACTTGGGTCCATTATTTATTTACCCAAGGTACCTATTCAAGTAACCTAGTGAAAATATTTCACTCGCTCCTGCTGTATCACCTCATTACAGAAAGTATGTGGATACTTGATTCCTGTAGGTGAAGGAGATGACTGTGGAAACTGAACAGAACACGGAGGAACTTGAGAAACATAAAAGTGTCTGTGGAAATGAACAATGTTGTCTGTTGTCTGTAGCTTGTGAGGCGTGGATACACTTGGTTGCTTTTATGGATTTTGTCTTGTTGCTTTTTGGGCTATCTTTCTCTGTGTGCATGCTACGTGTTGCTTTTCCTATGGTGCTCTGTGTGTGCTTACTGCTCATTGATTGTCTGTATTGTTATTGTAATTGTTTTTAATAACCTGCTCAGGGACAGCTGTTGAAAATTAGCCGGCTGGCTAAAACCATCACTTTTACTGAAACGTTGATTAATGTGCACTGTCCGTGTAAAAAAAAAAAAACACTCAAACATAATGATTTCCTTTAGTGTGGTTGCTCTTTCTTTTGACTTCTTAGTCACTTTTATCTGCTTCGTGTTCCAACTGACTCCTCAGACACAGCTCTGTTAGGTAGAGATGGTAAACAAACAGGCTAGCAACAAAAGTATAGGACACATGTAGGGCTGTGGCAGTCATGCCATTGTCATGCAAATGACTTCCGGTCTCAAGGTAATTGACCTTGAATTAACATAAACATGTTTAGCATTTCCAGGCCCCCACACATACAGGCCACTGATGTGTGCCTTTGGAACATCTACATATAAAATGTCTAATAAATCCATTTAATATACACCATCACAGTAAATCAGTTATTTATTTTAGGCAGGTTTGAAGAAACATTATGATTAAAATATATTTCAGAAGAACCGAATATGAGTCGGGCTAATGTGCTGTATGTTATCTGGCTATGCACCATACCATAGGCTGTAGGCAAGTTCATTTAGTAGACAAGACATCCTTATATATCCTGTGCCATTATTTTATATAATATGATTTCATTTTAAGAATAAAATAAATGAACTGAATAAAATAGAAAATATACTTTCACATTCCAGAGCAAGTGTGCATATGAAGTGGCTATTTTGAGAGTAAAAGTGATCATTTGAAACACGTCCTATGTGCTAGATTTAGAGATATTGGCTAATTTTGATGAGAATGATACACACCTTAGAATGTCAAAGAAATCAAAACATATACTGAACAAAAATATAAACGCAACATGTAAAGTTTTGGTCCCGTGTTTCATGAGCTGAAATAAAAGATCCCAGAAATGTTCCATACGAACAAAAATATAATTTATCTCCAATTTTGTGCAGAAATTTGTTGATATCCCTGTTTGTGAGCATTTCTATTTTGCCAAGATAATCCATCCACCTGACAGGTGTGGCATATCAAGAAGCTGATTAAACAGCATGATCATTACACAGGTGCACCTTGTACTGGTGACAATAAAATGGCACTTTAAAATGTGCAGTTTGGTCACACAAAACAATGCCACAGAATTTGGCAGTACCTCCAATCGGCCTCACAACTGCAGACCACATGTAACAACGTCAGCCCAGGACCTCCACATACAGCCTCTTCACCTGTGTGATTGTCTGAGACAGCCACCTGGACAGCTGATGAAACTGAGGTGTATTTCTCTGTAATAAAGCCCCTTTCTGGTTTGCTGGGCCAGGCTCCCAAGTGGGTGGGCCTATTCCCTCCCAGGCCCACCCATGGCTGCAGCCCTGCCCAGTCATGTGAAATCCATAGATTAGGGCCTATTTAATTTATTTTAATTGATTGATTTCCTTATATGAACTGTAACTCAGTTAAATTGTTGAAATTGTTGCATGTTGCGTTTATATTTTTGTTCAGTATATATGGGCTGCATGATGCAACTATAGGCTATTGACTGTTTTAAAAATGTCAAAAAATGCTTGCCATCTGTTCCTTGCCTCACACCCTGTACTCTCATCAAGTGATCATATTTTTATCCATCAAACTATTCTCAATTTAATATTGTCTTTAGTAATATGTGAAATTTGTTAAGATTTAGAATGGCCCATTATCAAATGTGTAGAAAAAATACAAATCATTCATAAGCACTTGAATAGTGAATGGAGACCGCTTTCCCGCTCTTTAAATCATGCTAGGCTGGCTACTCCGGTTTTATAGCAGAGCAGCTGAAAAATAGGCCTAAAGATTGTAGGAACTGGGATCCTCCTCTTTTTAATGCAACCATCAAAACTCTGCTTTCACACGGGATTGCATGTAGAAATCACTTGGCTTATAAGAACACTTACTTCACTTCACGCATCAACTCCTCTTTGGAGGAGCATGCAGCCTCTTGCTGCTTGACTAGCATTGCTTAATTTGAGCCGGATCCTGCAGGAACAGGTTCTGGCACCTCTCAGATTTTTTGGTTTGTTTGCTTTTTGAAGGTGGATCAGCTTAATATTGCGGAAAGAATGTTGCTTCCAATGTAATTGTCTGCATAATTTCCAATCCCCCATATTTTTGGGGTAGATATATATATCCATACACGCATGCATATATATACACACATATATACATACACATACCTATATAGACATACTGTATATATTATTGGGTGAGATAATCGAAGGGTTGGACATGCCGAGAGATTAGTTCGGATTGGTCTGCCATGAAGCATGCTTCAGTCTATAACATGAGCTGCTCAGTATGTGTGAATAATCCTTTCTACCGCAGCTTTTTTTTAAAGATATAATCTAGAAATTAAAGTGCTGCATTGCTGCCCTGAAGTTAAAAGCGCTATGGACAAAGATCAGTTGGAAAAAGTTGTGGTGGACAACTTTCTGGAGGATGATCATGCCGTACTGACTCTCTCTGACTCTGAAAATTAATCAGATGATGAGGAAATCCGTGATGTAGGTAAAACCATTTTCATTGAACCAGACATTGTAGAGTCTTACCCATCACTGACATCGGAGGAAATAGCGAACAACCGTGTTGTTGTCATGGAAGAAGGTGACCGAGTTTTAAAATCAGTGGAATGCCCAGTAGAAGCAGAGCGATGATTGCCAAATTCAGAGAAAGTTGAAAACATTTACATTACATTTACATTACATTACATTTAAGTCATTTAGCAGACGCTCTTATCCAGAGCGACTTACAAATTGGTGCGTTCACCTTAAGACATCCAGTGGAACAGCCACTTTACAATAGTGCATCTAAATCTTTTAAGGGGGGTGAGAAGGATTACTTTATCCTATCCTAGGTATTCCTGAAAGAGGTGGGGTTTCAGGTGTCTCCGGAAGGTGGTGATTGACTCTGCTGTCCTGGCGTCGAGAGGGAGTTTGTTCCACCATTGGGGGGCCAGAGCAGCGAACAGTTTTGACTGGGCTGCGCGGGAACTGTACTTCCTCAGTGGTAGGGAGGCGAGCAGGCCAGAGGTGGATGAACGCAGTGCCCTTGTTTGGGTGTAGGGCCTGATCAGAGCCTGGAGGTACTGAGGTGCCGTTCCCCTCACAGCTCCGTAGGCAAGCACCATGGTCTTGTAGCGGATGCGAGCTTCAACTGGAAGCCAGTGGAGAGAGCGGAGGAGCGGGGTGACGTGAGAGAACTTGGGAAGGTTGAACACCAGACGGGCTGCGGCGTTCTGGATGAGTTGTAGGGGTTTAATGGCACAGGCAGGGAGCCCAGCCAACAGCGAGTTGCAGTAATCCAGACGGGAGATGACAAGTGCCTGGATTAGGACCTGCGCCGCTTCCTGTGTGAGGCAGGGTCGTACTCTGCGGATGTTGTAGAGCATGAACCTACAAGAACGGGCCACCGCCTTGATGTTAGTTGAGAACGACAGGGTGTTGTCCAGGATCACGCCAAGGTTCTTAGCGCTCTGGGAGGAGGACACAATGGAGTTGTCAACCGTGATGGCGAGATCATGGAATGGGCAGTCCTTCCCGGGAGGAAGAGCAGCTCCGTCTTGCCGAGGTTCAGCTTGAGGTGGTGATCCGTCATCCACACTGATATGTCTGCCAGACATGCAGAGATGCGATTCGCCACCTGGTCATCAGAAGGGGGAAAGGAGAAGATTAATTGTGTGTCGTCTGCATAGCAATGATAGGAGAGACCATGTGAGGTTATGACAGAGCCAAGTGACTTGGTGTATAGCGAGAATAGGAGAGGGCCTAGAACAGAGCCCTGGGGGACGCCAGTGGTGAGAGCGCGTGGTGAGGAGACAGATTCTCGCCACGCCACCTGGTAGGAGCGACCTGTCAGGTAGGACGCAATCCAAGCGTGGGCCGCGCCGGAGATGCCCAACTCGGAGAGGGTGGAGAGGAGGATCTGATGGTTCACAGTATCGAAGGCAGCCGATAGGTCTAGAAGGATGAGAGCAGAGGAGAGAGAGTTAGCTTTAGCAGTGCGGAGGGCCTCCGTGATACAGAGAAGAGCAGTCTCAGTTGAATGACTAGTCTTGAAAAGAGAAGACAGGAGACTATTGTATAAAACACCTGTCTCCAGATTACATCTTCAAACTTTTTTATAAAAAAAAATATGTAAATAAATGTCACCTTTATTTTAACCAGGTAAGCCAGTTGAGAACAAGTTCTCATTTACAACTGCGACCTGGCCAAGATAGAGCAAAGCAGTGCGACACAAACAACACAGAGTTACACATGGGATAAACAAACGTACAGTCAAAAACACAATAGGAAAATCTATATACAGTGTGTGCAAATGTAGTAAGATTAGGGAGGTAAGGCAAAAAAATAGGCCATAGTGGAGAAATAATTACAATTTAGAAATTAAACACTGGAGTGATAGATGTGCAGAAGATGAATGTGCAAGTAGAGATACTAGGGTGCAAAGGAGCAAAAAATAAATAACATAATGGGGATGGGCTATTTACAGATGGGCTATGTATTGGTGCAATGATCGGTAAGCTTCTCTGACAGCTGATGCGTAAAGATAGTGAGGGAGATATAAGTCTCCAGCTTCAGTGATTTTTGCAATTCGTTCCAGTCATTGGCAAAGGAAAACTGGAAGGAAAGGTGGCCAAAGGAGAGTTGGCTTTGGGGGTGACCAGTGAAATACACCTTCTGGAGCGCGTGCTACGGGTGGGTGTTGCTATGGTGACCAGGGAGCTGAGATAAGACGGGGCTTTAACTAGCAAAGACTTATAGATGACCTGGAGCCAGTGGGTTTGGCGACGAATATGAAGCGAGGGCCAGCCAATGAGAGCATACAGGTCGCAGTGGTGGGTAGTATATGAGGCTTTGGTGAAAAAATGGATTGCACCGTGATAGACTACATCCAATTTTCTGAGGAGAGTGTTGGAGGCTATTTTATAAATTACATTGCCGAAGTCAAGGATCGGTAGGATATTCAGTTTGACGAGAGTATGTTTGGCGAGAGTATGTTTGGCAGCATGATTGAAGGATGCTTTGTTGTGAAATAGGAAGCCAGTTATAGATTTAATTTTGGATTGGAGATGATTAATGTGAGTCTGGAAGAAGAGTTTACAGTCTAACCAGACAGCTAAGTATTTGTAGTTGTCCACATATACTTGTTAAGTCAGAACTGAGTAGTGATGCTAAATGGGCGGTTGGGTGCGGGCAACGATCGGTTGAAGAGCATGCATTTAGTATTGCTTGCATTTACGAGAAGTTGGAGGCCACGAAAGGAGTGTTGTATGGCATTGAAGCTCGTCTGGTGGTTTGTTAACCTTTTTTGGGATAGGGGACAGCATTTTCACATTTGGATGAATTGCGCTCCAAGAGTGAACTGCCTCCTACTCTGTCCCAGATGCTAATATGTGCATAGTATTATTAGTATTGGATAGAAAACACTCTGAAGTTTCTAAAACTGTTGAGTATATCAGATGTCCATGACTATAACAGAACTCATATGGCAGGCGAAAACCTGAGAAAAATCCAACTAGGAAGTGGGAAATCTGAGGTTTGTAGTTTTTCAAAGCTTGGCCTACCGAATACACAGTGTCTATGGAGTCAAGTTGCACTTCCTACGGCTTCCACTAGATGTCAACTGTCTTTAGAAACTTGTTTCATGCTTCTGCTATAAAGGAGGGGGCAATGAGAGCTGAATGAGTCATGGGTCTGGCAGAGTGTCTCAGGCTCGTGATGTGCGGTCACGACATCATTGATGTATACAGAGAAAAGAGTCGTCCCGAGAATTGAACCCTGTGGCACCTCCATAGAGACTGACGGAGGTTTAGACAACAGGCCCGATTTGACACACTGAACTCTATCTGAGAAGTAGCTGGTGAACCAGGCGAGGCAGACCTTTGAGAAACCAAGGCAGTTGAGTGTGCCGATAAGAATGCGGTGATTGACAGTATCGAAACCCTTGGCCAGGTCAATGAATACGGCTGCACAGTATTGTCTTTTATCGATGGCGGCTATGATATTGTTTAGGACCTTGAGCGTGGCAGAGTTGCACCCATGACCAGCTTGGAAACCAGATTGCATAGTGGAGAAGTTGCGGTGGGATTCGAAATGGTCGGTGATCTGTTTGTTAACTTGGCTTTGATGACTTTAGAAAGGCAGTGTAGGATAGATATAGGTCTGTAACAGTTTGTGTCTAGAGTGTCACCCCCTTTGAAGAGGGGGTTGACCGTGGCAGCTTTACCATCTTTAGGGATCTCAGACGATACAAAAGAGAGATTGAACCGGCAAGTAATAGGGGTTGCAGCAATTACGGGCAATAATTTTAGAAAGAGAGGGTACAGTTTGTCTAGTCCAGTTGATTTGTAGGGGTCCAGATTTTGCAGCTCTTTCAGAACATCAGCTATCTGGTTTTGGGTGAAGGAGAAATGGGGGTGGCATGGGCAAGTTGTTGTGGGGGGTACAGAGCTGTAGACTGGGGTAGCGGATGCCAGGTGGAAAGCATGGCCAGCCATAGGAAAATGCTTATTGAAATTCTCAATCATCGTAGATTTCAGTGGTGACAGTGTTTCTTAGCCTCAGTGCAGTGGCCAGCTGGGAGGAGGTGCTCTTAATCTCCATGAACTTTACTGTCTCCCAGAAAATTTGGGAGTTTGTGCTTCAGGATGCAAATTTCTGTTTGAAAAAGCTAGCCTTTGCTTTCCTAACTGCCTGTGTATATTGGTTCCTAACTTCCCTGAAAAGTTGCATATCTCAGGGGCTATTCAATGCTAATGCAGTACGGCACAGGATGTTTTGTGCTTGTCAAGGGCCGTCAGGTCTGGAGGAACCAAGGGCTATATGTGTTCTCAATTTTTTTAATTGAATGGTGCATGCTTCTTTAAGATGATGAGGAAAGCACTTTTATAGAATAACCAGGTATCCTCTACTGGCGGAATGAGGTCAATATCCTTCCAGATACCCGGGCCAGGTGGATTAGAAAGGCCTGCTCGCTGAAGTGTTTTAGCGAGCGGTTGAGAGTGATGAAGGATGGTCATTTGACCGAGGACCCATTATGGACGCAGGCAATGAGGCAGTGATCGCTGAGATCCTGGTTGAAGACAGCAGAGGTGTATTTAGAGTACATGTTGGTCAGGATGATATCTATGAGGGTGCCCATGTTTACAGATGTAGGGTTGTACATGGTAGGTTCCATAATAGTTTGTGTGAGATTGAGGGCATCTAGCATAGATTGTAGGATGGCCGGGGTGTTAAGCATACCCCAACTAAGGGCAACCATGGGATCCATGACAGAGGGAGAAGCGTTCATATATGTACTGTATATGGGTAAGAGTCTAGCTACATTTTCAGATATTATACGTTTTTAATTTAGTCAGAATGTTGTTTTCATTGCAAGTTAAAACGTACTGTTTGCTAGCTAACGTTACATGTATGATCTGTGTAGTAATATTATTTGTGTCACAGAAATCCATTTTCATTGCTAAGTTATAGCCTAGTGTTAGCTAGCTAGCTAACATTGAACCTACAGTAGTTGGTTAGTTTTAGCTACCTGCAGATTCATGCATGGTGCATTGTAGTATGAGTTGGGATTCTGGTTCATTGTTTAGCTAGCTCGCTACATGTCTAAACAAAATGCTCTATTGTGCAAGTAACCATTTCACTGTAGGATTTACACATTCTATATCCTGTGCATGTGACAAATAAACTTTGATTGTATCTAATAGTGTGTTTACCAAAGACAGTAATGTGACGAACAATGTGACCTGCACTTGAATCAGATTAGGAGAAAGCCTTGGGGCTAGATAGTGTATTTTTACTACTACTTTTTGCTACTACATTCACCACTTTTAGTCTTGAAATCTTTGGTTGTTTACTACACTGCCATATTCACTATGTTTAGCGCATGGCCTCACTTGTGAATCCTTAAAGATATTGGTGGGGTTAAGGTTTAAGAGGGTGTGAACGATGCTGTGTGTGTAGACAAAGAAGAGCTCTCCAGTAGGTGAACGAAACATTCACGGGCCATTTTCTCAAGTGGGTTTACAAGGTTATCAACTTTCAAAGCAGAATTACTTTCCCATTGTTCCTCAACTGCTGAATGATATAGCAATTTCTAGCTCTGAGTCTACTTTTATCCAATGTAAAAAACATAATTTTGAATTTTGCTGCAAAGGACCGAATCCAGGTGGTGGGTCACATATCGTCCTTCAACCAGTCCTTAAAAAAAAAGTATAAACGCACTTTAACCACTCCAGTACCACTGCACATAGAATGAGGTACTGGCAATGACCTGTATATACTTACATCTCCATGTTTCTTTAACTCTCATCATAGTTCTTGTGTGTTTTTTATTATTTTTTATACAGTAGTTTTCTTTTTTATTCTGTTTTCTATTACTATATATTATTAGTAGTATTGTCACTGCAGTGTTGGAAAGAGCTCTCAAGGTAAGAATTTCACTGTACTGATTTACACCTGTTTTATATCCAGTGCACGTTCCATATGAACATTGACACTTGAAACTTAACACATCATACCTGATTAATGTTACAACCCTTCTCGCTAGTTTAGTGGATTCCTTGCATTGACTTAGATTGATTTGAATATTCAAATATATAAATTACCCTTAACACATTTACAAATGATACAATTAAAAGATTGGAAGGCAATATGTTGGTGCACAAAGTTAATGCTACTGAATTGGATAAAATGAATGTCCAAAAGTGCTGCCAAAAGATGCTCGCAATTTAATTGGTTAGACTGTTAATCACACAAAACGGCAGCACTGTAACTGTTCCAACAGAAAGATTCCATGCCTTGCCCCTATTCTGTCTCACTGGCATGTTTAGTTAGTGTCATACGCTGGATGTGTTGCCAAAATTGTCTTTCAACAAAATGTAACATGTACATGCAGCATGGTATTCCTCCAAAATGTATTAAAGTCTCAATTTCACTACTTTGCCCAATAATTAATAGAGAAGCACTAAATGGAGAAGCACGAAAATCCTCAATTTAATTATTTATTTTTGACAATGGGCATATAATGAGAAGAAATTCCTCTAAGGGTCTTTTTGCTCAAGCTCATTTTCTCTAAAGCACAGGAGGTTGGTGGCACCTTAATATGGGAGGACTGGCTCATGGTATTGGCTGAAGAGGAATAATGGAATGGTATCAAACACGTGGTTCGATTCCCATGTGTTTGATGCCATTCCATTTGCTCTGTTCTGGCCATTATTATGAGCCGTCCTCCCCTCAGCAACCTCCAACTGCTCTAAATCAAAATCAAATCAAATGTATTTATATAGCCCTTCGTAGATCAGCTAATATCTCAAAGCGCTGTACAGAAACGCAGCCTAAAACCCCAAACGGAAAGCAATGCAGGTGTAGAAGCACAGTGGCTAGGAAAAACTCCCTAGAAAGCCTAAAACCTAGGAAGAAACCTAGAGAGGAACCAGGCTATGTGGGGTGGCCAGTCCTCTTCTGGCTGTGCCGGGTGGAGATTATAACAGAACATGGCCAAGATGTTCAAATGTTCATAAATGACCAGCATGGTCAAATAATAATAATCACAGGCAGAACAGTTGAAACTGGAGCAGCAGGACGGCCAGGTGGACTGGGGACAGCAAGGAGTCTCTTTAAGGAATACCTAGGATAGGATAAAGTAATCCTTCTCACCCCCCCCCCCCCTTAAAAGATTTAGATGCACTATTGTAAAGTGGCTGTTCCACTGGATGTCATAAGGTGAATGCACCAATTTGTAAGTCGCTCTGGATAAGAGCGTCTGCTAAATGACTTAAATGTAAATGTAAATGAGTCATCATGTCAGGTCATCATGACAGGCACTCAAGGTTGGAAACACAGTTTGCAAGACATGCTTTTGTACAAGAAAAGTTGTGCTCTGATGTTTCAAATCGATTTTGCCTGCATGGATTTTTGTACAGTACCAGTCAAAAGTTTGGACACACCTACTCATTCAATGGTTTTTCTTTATGTTTAATATTTTTTACAAAGTTATACCTTCACTATTATTCTACTATGAAAACCACACATGGAATAATGTAGTAACCGATCTAAAAATATTTTAGATTTTAGATTCTTCAAAGTAGCCACATTTTGCCCTGATGCCAGCTTTGCACACCCTTGGCATTCTCCCAACCAGCTTCACCTGGAATGCATTTCCAACAGTCTTGAAGGAGTTCCCACATATGCTGGGCACTTGTTGGCTTCTTTTCCTTCACTCTGCGCTCCAACTCATCCCAAACCATCTCAATTGGGTTGAGATCAGGTGATTGTGGAGGCCAGGTCATCTGATGCAGCACTCCGTCACTCTCCTTATTTGTCAAATAGCCCTTACACATCCTGAAGGTGTGTTGGGTCATTGTGCTGTTGAAAAACAAATGATAGTCTCACTAAGCGAAAACCTGATGACATGGCATATTTCTGCAGAACTCTGTGGTAAACATGCTGGTTAAGTGTGCCTTGAATTCTAAATAAAATAAATCACCAACATTGTCACCAGCAAAGCATCCCCACACCATCACACCTCCGCCTCCATGCTTCACGGTGGCAACCACACATGCAGAGATCAACCGCTTACCTTCTCTGTGTCTCACTAAGACACGGCGGTTAGAACCAAAATCTAATATTTGGACTACAGACCAAAAGACAGATTTCCACTGGTCTACTGTCCATTGCTTGTGTTTTTTGGTCCAAGCAAGTCTCTTCTTCTTACTGGTGTCCTTTAGGAGTGTTTTATTTCCAGAAATTGACAATGAAGGCCTGATTCACAGTCTCTTCTGAACAGTTGATGTTGAGATGTGTCTGTTACTTGAACTCTTCTAATCAATTTTTTAAAGGTTTGTTGTTGGTTTAGGCAATTGGAGATTAGAGGGAGTTCCATGCAATCACGGCTCTGTATAATACTGTGCGTTACTGTGAATTTGTTTTGCAATTGGGGACTGTGAAGAGACCCATGCTAGCATATCTTGGGGAGTATGCATGGGTGTCTGAGCCAAATATTATTTGATCATGCAGACAGTCTGGAATTTTCATGACACTAATATTTATTTCAAAAACTAGAAGTGAAGCAGTTCATCTCCTCAACACTCAACCAGAAAAGACTGGCATGCACGTTGTTGATGTTATATCTGTATGTGCAGTTAAGGGCAAGGCGTGCTACTCTGTTTTGAGCCGTGGACAGCTTTGCTAGATCTTTCTTTGCTGCACTTGACCATATTGCCGGACAGTAATCAAGAAGAGCAGAGAATGAACAACTAGTGCAGCTGATTTTTAAGCATAATATATATTTTTATATATATTTGTTTTTTACCTCCTCCCCATCTTCATAACAACTTTGTCAATATGACTTGACCATGAACATTGGCAATCTATTGTTATACCTAGGAGTTTAGCTTCATCAACTTGCTCAATGGTTACACCCTGTATACATAACTTGACGTTTAGGTCTTAGAGAATGTTCTAAACCAAATACAATGCTTTTACTTTTCGATATACCGTATTTAAGACCAGTTTCTTATGAATCACCCATTCTGATACTGACTGCAACTCCTTATTTAGAATTTCAGTGAGCTCACTGACTTTTGGTGCTGACATGTAGAGTGTGGAATCATCTGCATACATAGTCATTCTAGTAATTCATTCGCAATTCAACGACTCAGACACGAGAGGTATGTGGCAGGGTCTACAGTCAATCACGGACTACAAAGAAAAAACCAGCCCCATCGCGGACCACGATGTCTTGCTACCAGACAAACTAAACAACTTCTTTGCTCGCTTTGAGGACAATACAGTGCCACTGACACGGCCCGCTACCAAAACCTGCGGGCTCTCCTTCACTGCAGCCAACTTGAGTAAAACATTTCAATGTGTTAACCCTCGCAAGGCTGCAGGCCCAGATGGAATCCACAGCCACGTCCTCAGAGCATACGCAGACCAGCTGGCTTGTGTGTTTACGGAAATATTCAATCAATCCTTATCCCAGTCTGCTGTTCCCACATGCCTCAAGAGGGCCACCATTGTTCCTGTTCCAAAGAAAGCTAAGGTAACTGAGCTAAATGACTAGCACTCACTTCCATCATCATGAAGTGCTTTGAGAGACTCGTCAAGGACCATATCACCTCCACCCTACCTGACACCCTAGACCCACTCCAATTTGCTTACTGCCCCAATAGGTCCACAGACGACACAATCACACTGCACACTGCCCTAACTCATCTGGACAAGAGGAATATCCATGTAAGAATGCTGTTCATCGATTACAGCTCAGTATTTAACACCATAGTACCCTCCAAACTCGTCATAAAGCTCAAGACCCTGGGTCTCAACCCCGCCCTGTGCAACTGGGTCCTGGACTTCCTGATGGGCCGCCTCCAGGTGGTGAGGGTAGGAAACAAGATCTCCACCCCACTGATCCTCAACACTGAGGCCCCACAAGGGTGCATTCTGAACCTTCTTCTGTACTCCCTGTTCACCCATGACTGCGTGGTCATGCACGCCTCCAACTCAATCATCAAGTTTGCAGATGACACTACAGTGGTAGGCTTGATTACCAACAACGACAAGACGGCCTACAGGGAGGAGGTGAGGGCCTTCGGAGTGTGGTGTCAGAAAAATAACCTCACACTCAATGTCAACAAAACAAACGAGATAATCGTGGACTCCAGGAAACAGCAGAGGGAACAGCCCCCTATCCACATCGACGGGACAGTAGTGGAGAAGGTGGAAAGATTTAAGTTCCTCTGCGTACACATCACAGACAAACTGAAATGGTCCACCCACACAGACAGCGTGGTGAAGAAGGTGCAGCAGCGCCTCTTCAACCTCAGGAGGCTGAAGAAATTGGGCTTGTCACCAAAACATTCACCAAATTTTACAGATGCACAATCGATAGCATCCTGTCAGGCTTTACCCAGCAAAAACATAGATGACCTGGGGCCAGTGGGTTTGGCGACTAATATGAATCGAGGGCCAGGCAACGAGAGCGTACAGGTCGCAGTGGTGGGTAGTATATGGGGCTTTGGTGACAATACGGATGACACTGTGATAGACTACATCCAATTTGCTGAGTAGTGTTGGAGGGTATTTTGTAAATGACATCCCCGAAGTAAAGGATCGGTAAGATAGTCAGTTTTACGAGGGTATGTTTGGGTGCATAAGTGAAGGATGCTTTGTTGCGAAATAGATTTAGATTTAATTTTGGACTGGAGATGGTTAATGTGAGTCTGGAAGGAGAGTTGGAGAAAGGATGCACCGGAGCTCAATATCGATTTTCAGGTTCTGAATACTTATGTAAATAAGTTCTGTTTTTTTACTTTATGATAAATTTGGAAACATTTCTAAAAACCTGTTTTTCGCTTTGTCATTATGGGGTATTGTGTGTAGATTGATGAGGGAAAAAATGGTTTAATCTATTTTAGAATAAGACTGTAACGTAACAAAATATGGAAAAAGTAAAGGGATTTTAATACTTTTCTGAATGCCATTACCTGGGTAGCTTATCGGATATAGACATAATATACTGTACATATTTTTTTTAAGTAACGTTTAAATAAAAACATTGTTTAGCTAATAGAGCCAGTCAGTCAGGCACTTGTCAGTGTTATTTGGTGTTCATTGATTTCAGAAGGTATGGACTTTTTTCCCATTTTGTTGTGTTAAAGCCTGAATTTAAAATGGCTCACTTTGAGATTGTTGTGTGACTGGCCTACACACAATACCTCATAATGTTTAATAATAATATTCTTTACAAATTGATGTCTTGGGTCAATAATTATTCAACCCCTTTGTTTTGTAAGCCTAAATAAGTTCAGGAGTAAAAATGTGCTTAACAAATCACATAATAAGTTGCATGCAATCTGTCTGCAATAATAGTGTTTAACATGATTTTTTTAATGACTACCTCATCTCTGTACCCCACACATATAATTATCTGTAAGGTTCCCCAGTCAAGCAGTGCATTTCAAACACAGATTCAACCACACCGACAAGGGAGGTTTTCTAATGCCTCGCAAAGATGGCACCTATTTGTAGATGGGTAAAAAAAAGCTGACATTGAATATCCCTTTGAGCATGGTGAAGTTATTAATTGCACTTTGGATGGTGTATCAATACACCCAGTCACTACAAAGATACAGAAGTCTTCCCTAACTCAGCTGCATGGAGATGAAGGAAACCGCTCAGGGATTTCATCATGACAATGACGACTTCAAAAAAGTTAAAGTTTAATGGCTGTGATATGAGAAAACTGAGAATGGATCAGCAACATTGTAGTTAATCCTCAATACAAGCCTAATTGACAGAGTGAAAAGAAGAACACCTGTACAGAATAAAAATATTCCAAAACATGCATCCTGTTTGCAACAAGTCACTAATGTAATATTGCAAAAAATGTGGCAAAGCAATTAAGTTTTTGTCCTGAATACAAAGTGTTATGTTTGGGGCAAATCCAATACAATACACTACCTAGCACCACTCTTCATATTTTCAAGCATAGTGGTGGCTGCATTATGTTATGGGTAGGCTTGTAATCGCTAATATCTGGGGAGTTATTCAAGATAAAAAATAAATGGAATTGAGCTAAGCACAAAATCCTAAAGGAAAACCTGGTTCAGTTTGCTTTTCACCAGATACTGAGAGATTTATTTCCCTTTCAGCAGGACAATAACCTAACACACACGACCAAATCTACAGTGGAGTTGCTTACCAAGAAGACAGTGAATGTTCCTGGATGGTGGAGTTTCAGTTTTGACTTAAATCTAATTGAAAATCTATGGCAAAACATGGAAATGGTTGTCCAGAAATGATCAATTTAACATAGCTTAACAATTTTGATGCAGTAATAAGCTCTTAGAGACTTACTCAGAAAGACTCATAGATGTAGTCGCTACCAATGGTGCATCTACAAAGCATTGACTCAGGGATGTGAATACTTATATGAATTAGATATTTTGGTGTTTAATTTTGAATAAATTGGCAAACATTTCTAAAAACATGTTTTCACTTTGTAATTATGGGGTATTGTGTGTAAATGGGTGAGAGGACCAAAATCCCCAAATGTACAGGCTGCAACACAACAACATGTGGAATAAGTCAAGCGGTATGAATACTTTCTGAAGGTACTGTGTGTGTGTGTGTGTGTGTGTGTGTGTGTGTGTGTGTGTGTGTGTGTGTGTGTGTGTGTGTGTGTGTGTGTGTGTTTTGTTGGGCTGATGCTACTGAACCTGAAGCTTTGCACCATCACTCCTCCTAGGCTTTGAAAGGGAAGGTGGACAATGAGCTTCTAGTAGCTTTCGTAACTGGGATAAGTTATTTCTCCCTCTGGCGCACAGCTTCGGAAAAGTCCTCGTTGAGGAAAATGTGGATGTCTCTCAAGTTCTTAGCTATCTTGTCCTTGAATCTTAGGAACTTGACCACTATCGGGCCTGGGTCTGTCACCGGCTAATTACAGGTTTTCCACACCTGTGGGCACGCTCCACCTCAATCTTTCTATGATCCTATGGTCCAGTAAGTACACAGCAAATTTGTGGGTATTCAAATCTTGGTGGTGAGGTAAAATGTGTTGTGAGTGTTATATCAGTGTTGATTATAGTGGGGCAAACACCAGTACGATTGAAATTGACACCATCTGTGGTGAATAAATTAAGTGTTATTTGATTCACAGTGGAATCAACACCACATGGTGTTGTTACTTGACTGTGTTGAGTTAGGGTCGGAAGTGTCGTTCAAAACGCTGACGCAGTTGTCATGTCAACATATCCATCAGTGCTGTAGTGAACCGCATCACAAGAGACATACCAAATGGGAAATGTATAAACAAAATCACATCATTGATGCAATTTCATAAAATAAAATAGCTCAATTTACCCATAAAATAGCTCAATTTACAGTAAGCATGATGAATAACTGGATAGTTTGTAAGGGTTTGTGATTGTGTTATGGGGTTACAGGTGGTTAGATGTAGTTACAGTTAGCGTGACGACCACAGAGTATCTTTCACACCATGTAATCAATTTAGTCTACCCCTTTTCTCTTTGTTCAGGCGGCGCTCGGCGTCGCTCGGTTTACTAGCCGCTACCGATCCCTTTTTCCTTTTCTGGTTGTTTTGTCTGTATTCCTTTTCACACCTGGTTTCAATTGCTTTTATTTCTGTGTGTATATAGGGCACCTGTTGCCTGCCTTAATTCATGCAGAATTAAGTTTGTGTGTATTTGCGTTCGATTATATATGCTGTTTATGGTTTTCGCTATTAAGTACGTGTATGTAGTGTCGGAACTGTGGTTGTTCCTCCGTGTATTGACACGAGTTTCTCTTCCTTCGAGAGCGTAGTTTTGGATTTTCATCTGTGCCAATTATGTATTGGTGGACTATGTGTGTGTGTATATATATATATATATATATATATATATATATATATATTAAACATGCTTCTCAGAAATCCCTGCTCTCCTGCGCCTGACTCCTACACCTCTCACCGAGACGCACCTTATCACAGCGGGCCGAACAGGCCCCTATTAACATCGACAGGTCTGTAGTGGAGCAGGTTGAGAGTTTCAAGTTCCTTGGTATCCTCATCACCAACGAACTATCATGGTACAAACACATCAAGACAGTCGTGAAGAGGGCACAACAAAACCTTTTCCCCCCCAGGAGACTGAAAAGATTTGGCATGAGTCCCCAGATCCTCAAAAGGTTCTACAGCTGCACCATCGAGAGCATCCTGACCGGTTGCATCACCACCTGGTATGGCAACTGCTCGGCATCTGATCATAAGGCGCTACAGAGGGTAGTGTGAACGGCCCAGTACATCACTGGGCCACACTTCCTGCCATCCAGCACCTATTCAATAGTCAGAGGAAAGCCAATAAAATGATCAGAGACTCCAGTCACCCAAGTTATAGACTGTTTTCTCTACTACCGCACTTTGCTTCCACAGCCCACCATACCAAACACCATTGCCAGTGTACAGAAGCTGGATAAAGGACCATAAAATAAATATGGATCGTTTTGATAAATTCTAAAAATATGTCTGCCTTTATGGATTCACATAATATATTTATATAAGCTATACAGGGCTCTGTAACATCAAGCAGGTGTTAGCCATTCAGATATCCAAAGAATGTTTATTTGTAAAAATCTAAATACAGGGGAGTGTACAATATTTCATGCTAACTCAAGAAAGACCTAGGTATTCAACAAGAATGTTATATGTTTTAGTCAACCAAAAGTCTATTTTACATAGGAATCGGTATGACTGTTTGGGACTTTTAAGTACTATTATAAGGCCATATACACTTAATATGTAGCTTGCTGATAAACCACCCTTGGCATTTGATATTAAATAATGGAACTACCTATGACACAAATAAGATACATTGTCATTGGTCCCCAATATATTTCATGGTAAAAGTAACATACAGCAAAATACAGTATGAACAGTGTATGTATGAACAGTTCACTGTGTCTCAGGTATAGTAAAGTGGAGAGAACATTAGCTACAGATTGTGATTTAGCTACAGATAATGTGATTTACCCAAGATTTTTGGTATCCATTACTGGGAGTTACAAGATAGGTACTGTTTGGTGCAGCACAGAGAATTTTCAACGTACCTTAGATTGGCGATGCTATGTTCATCCTCGATTCATGGAAACAGGGATCTGTCTGTGTCAGGTTGCAGAGGGCAAAAATGCTCCTTTATTTAATAAAACACTTATTTGCTCAAACAGTGTACGCCGCCATCTTATCTATTTCTTGTCTTCTCTCATTGATCAAGACAGGTGAGTTTTCACCCAAAAGTGCCCCATGTCTTGATAACAGACATGAGAAAACATTAAATATAAATAGACGTACACATTGTTGGATTACATAATGGGGGAAAAAAAGTAGCTGAGTGTTTTCTAAATTCAAATTCAGCAGCCTGTAAGAAATGGGTAAGCTTGTATATTTAGATGAATTCGCTGAAAGACATCCAATGGCTCTATCGAACAAGGACTAGATAGCAACACTACTTGTGCTAAAAATTGACTGTAGGGTGTCAGCAAATATTATGAAAAGTTTACACTATTCAGGTATGTCAAAGATACTTATATGTTTCCCCTTTCATCTGTATCTGGTGTTAGCTAGTTACTGGCTAGCTAGTTCTTCAGCCAGCATGAAACAAATGGGGGAAGGGTCATTCAAAACTATGACGCGGTTGTCCTGCTGTGAACCACATATCAAGAGACATGCCAAACAGGAGATGTATAGTGCCTGATTTTAGCTATGAGTAGACTAACCTTTGTCTGTGGAGACAACAATACTGGAGGTGGTGACACAAAAAGTTCCCTCTTACTGCTACGGTGTTGCTGTTGGTTGGACCTTTTGGGGCTATTACGATGCACCATGACAGCTGGCACTGGCTAACATTAGCACAAAGATGAGCTACAGTATCAGTAAAAAGTATTTTTACTATTTTCTACATTGTCCAATAATAGTGAAGACATCACAGGAAAAGAAGACAGAGTTACCTCTGCTGCAGAAGATCAATTAATTGGAGAAACTGCACCTCAGATTGCAGCCCAAATAAAGGCTTCACATAGTTCAAGTAACAGACACATCTCAACATCACTTGTTCAGAGGAGACTACATGAATCAGGCCTTCATGGTCAAATTGCTGAAAAGAAACCACTACTAAAGGACCCCAATAAGAAGAAGAGACTTGCTTGAGCCAAGAAACACAAGCTTTGGACAATAGACCGGTGGAAATCTGTCCTTGGGTCTGATGAGTCCAAATTTTATAATTCTGGTTCCAACTGCTGTGTGTTTGTGAGACGCAGAGTAAGTGAACGGATCTTCGCATGGGTGGGTCCCACTGTGAAGCATGGAGAAGGTGGTGTGATGGTGCTATGCTGGTGATACTGTCTGTGATTTATTTAGAATTCAAGGCACATTTAACCAGCATGGCTACTACAACTTTCTGCCATCCCATCTGGGTTGTGCTTAGTGGGACTATCATTTGTTTTTCAACAGGACAATGACCCAACACAACTCCAGGCTATGTAAGGGCTATTTGACCAAGAAGCAGAGTGACGGAGTGCTGCATCAGAGAACCTGGCCTCCACAATCACCCGACCTCAACCCAATTGAGATGGTTTGGGATGAGTTGGATGGCAGAGTGAAGGAAAAGCAGCCAACAACTGCTCAACAGATGTGGGTGGTTTGAAGGCTCAGTATTTGGCTCAGCTTTAGGAGGAGTCGGATGCAAGGTGACAGCTTCTTACGTCTGCTGGGTTGGAGGTGAGGGGCTTTGGGCTAGGAATCATGGTGGTCGGTGCAGAGTTCATGGGGATGATGGTACATGGGGCGATGGTGATGTCCTTCGGTCCAGTTATATTCCAGTGGCTGTTGGTGGTGTCTTGTCCCAGTATGATGTCGTAGTGGATGGCCTTATGTATGATGTGTGCGCTGATGATGGGGAGTGTGTGTCTCGTTTATGGAAGAGTTTGGTGTTTCTGGTGTCCAAAATGACCTGCTTTGTGTCATTGATGACTGCCCAGGCTTTCCTCTCTTGGGGTGTCCGAGGTCCCTCAGGTGATCAGAAGAGAATGCCCGGGAGCAGTGTTTCCCAACCCTGGTCCCTGAGTACCCCCAACAGAACACATGTTTAATGTAACCCCGAATAAGCACACCTGATTCAATGTGTCTACTAATCATCAAGTTCTCAATGAGTTGAATGAGGTGTGTTTGTCCAGGGCTGCAACTGAAATGTGCACTGTGGGGGAACTGGAGTACCAGGGTAGGGAAACACTTTCGGGGAGCATCACTGCAGCCGGCCCGGAGATTCTGGTGAGGAAAGCAGAGGTCATTAGCCAGATGTTTTGTGCCATATTGCTTAGCCAAAGGATGTGCTCTTCTGTTTATTTCTCACTACATCCGTGATCTTCATTGTGAAAGGTTTAAACACTGTTTCCCATGCTTGTTCAATGAACCATAAACAATTAAAACCTGTTAGAGATAGGGGGCAGTATTTCCCCTTTGGATGAATTGCGTGCCCATAGTGAATCTGACACGCTGGGTAGATGAACAAGGTGTTTATCTTTCATTTGAGGTATTGGACTTGTTAATGTGTGGAGGTTAAATATTTCTAAAGAATATTTTTGCATTCCCTGCACCACCTTTTTAGCTGAACGGGGGGGTGGAGTTCCTGTAGGGGAACCCATAGCCTCAAGAAGTGAGGAATGTTCATGTAATGAACATGCACCCGTGGAACGGTTTAGAGACGGTAGACAATTAACCTCTTGCCTCTAGTTGGGACGCTTGTGTCCCAACTAGAGCTCTGGAAATGCAAATGTGCTACGCTAAATGCTAATAGTATTAGTTCAAACTCAAAAGTTCATTAAAATACACATGCAGGGTATCAAATTAAAGCTACACTCGTACACTCAGATTTTTAAAATGCTTTTCGGCGACAGCATGAGAAGCTATATCTGATAGCATGCACCAATACACTACAACAGAAAAGCACAGCAGGGGACGTAAACAAAATAATTAGCATAAACACTATTGGGTCTTTATTTCAAAAATCCAGCCAGATTGGGCTCTAACAGAAATTAGAAATAACACCATAAATATTTGATGATCTTCATCAGAAGGCACTCCCAGGAATCCCAGTTCGACAATAAATGACTGATTTGTTCCATAAAGTCCATCATTTATGTCCAAATAGCCACTTGTTGTGATCGTGTTCAGCCCAGTAATCCATCTCATGAGGCGTGAGCACTTCGTCCAGACAAAAACTCGAAAGGTTCCGTTACAGGTCGTAGAAACAAGTCATACGATGTGTGGAATCAATCTTTAGGATGTTTTTAACATGAAACATCAATAATTTTCCAACCAGAGAATTCCATTGTCTGAAGAAAAGCACTGGAACGAGAGTTAACTTTGTCTTGAGTGCGCTTCATGACCCTGAGACACTCTGCCAGACCACTGACTCAAACAGGTCTCATGAGCCCGTCCTTAACCTCTTCAGTCGACCCTCTACTTTTTTGAACATTCTGTTAAAAATCGCGCAACATTTCAGCGCCCTGCTACTCATGCCAGGAATATAGTATATGCATTTGCTTAGTCTGTGTGGATAGAAAACACTCAGACGTTTAAAAAACGGGTTAAATCACTGCTGTGGCTTTACCAGAACGGCATTTACATCGAAAAGCACAGGAAAAACTGATCACTGAAAATGGGGAAAATATATCCATGCGCTACTTGAACCCATTGATAAACGTGAACCACAATTAATTGACTGAGGTTGCAGTACCTACAGCTTCCGCAGGGTGTCTAGAGTCTTGTCATTTCCCTTCGAGTTTTTTCTTGGTCAAACACATACAGGACACCGTATCTAATCCGGTCTAGGACCGGATATTTTCGTTGAGTTTTTAGCCGGACATTTTTCCAGACGGACAGCTAATGATCTTTACATCGCCTCCTGATGAATTTTATCGCTTATTAACGTTTACTAATACCTAAAGTTGCATTACAAACGTATTTCGAAGTGTATTGTGAAAGTTTATCGTCGACTTTTTGAATTTTAAAAAATGAACGTTTTGAAACGATGTTTTTTTAGTTTATCACACAGTCTACATATAACGATATCTAGGCTTTATATGGACCGATTTAATCGAAATAAAGACCCAAATAGTGTTTATGGGACATCTAGGAGTGCCAACAAAGAAGATGGTGAAAGGTAATGAATGTTTTCTATTTTATTGTGCGGTTTGTGTAACGCCGAAATGCTAATTATTTTGTTTACGTCCCCTGTGGGTCTTTTGGGGTGTTGCATGCTATCAGATAATAGCTTCTCATGCTTTCGCCGAAAAGCATTTTAAAAATCTGACTTGTTGCCTGGATTCACAACGAGTGTAGCTTTAATTCGATACCCTGCATGTGTATTTTAATTAACTTTTGAGTTTTAACTAATACTATTAGCATTTAGCGTAGCGCATTTGCATTTCCAGAGCTCTAGTTGGGACTCAAGCGTCCCGAGTAGAAGCAACAGGTTAATAGCAGAAGCCTGAAACTAGTTTCTAAAGACGGTTGACATCTACTGGAACCCTTAGGAAGTGCAACTTGACTCCACAGACACTGTGTTTTTGGTAGGCCAAGCTTTGAAAAACTTCAAACCTCAGATGTCAAATCAAATCAAATCCTCCTGTCTCAGCCTCCAGTATTTATGCTGCAGTAGTTTGTGTCGGGGGACTAGGGTCAGTTTGTTATATCTGGAGTACTTCTCCTGTCCTATTCGGTGTCCTGTGTGAATTTAAGTATGCTCTCTCTAATTCTCTCTTTCTCTCTTTCTTTCTCTCTCTCGGAGGACCTGAGCCCTAGGACCATGCCTCAGGACTACCTGACATGATGACTCCTTGCTGTCCCCAGTCCACCTGGCCATGCTCCTGCTCCAGTTTCAACTTCCACCTGACTGTGCTGCTGCTCCAGTTTCAACTGTTCTGCCTTATTATTATTCGACCATGCTGGTCATTTATGAACATTTGAACATCTTGGCCATGTTCTGTTATAATCTCCACCCGGCACAGCCAGAAGAGGACTGGCCACCCCACATAGCCTGGTTCCTCTCTAGGTTTCTTCCTAGGTTTTGGCCTTTCTAGGGAGTTTTTCCTAGCCACCGTGCTTCTACACCTGCATTGCTTGCTGTTTGGGGTTTTGGGCTGGGTTTCTGTACAGCACTTTGAGATATCAGCTGATGTGCTATATAAAGGGCTATATAAATACAAGGGCTATATAAATACATTTGATTTGATTTGACTCAGATGTCCCACTTCCTGTTTGGATTTTTCTCAGGTTTTTGCCTTCCATAGGAGTTCTGTTATACTCACAGGCATCATTCAAACAGTTTTAGAAACTTCAGAGTGTACTCTATCCAATACTAATAATAATATGCATATATTAGCATCTGGAACAGAGTAGGAGGCAGTTCACTTTAGGCACGCTATTCATCCAAAAGTGAAAACGCTGCCCCCTATCCCAAAAAGGTTAAAAGATGGTACACAATTAATACAAAAGAAAGGTTTGTTTTTTCTTTGTATTTTCTTTGTATTATCTTTTACCAGATCTATTATATTATATTCTACGACTCTCCTTTTACCATTCCATAAACGTCCACGTGTTTCCTTTCCAATGATACCAAGAATTTGAATATCCTTGCTTCAGGGCCTGCGTATGTCATTTCAGATGAAAATGGAAAAAAAGGGGCTAATCCTTAAGGGTTTTTAAGAGCGTGTAAGTAAGCATTTCACTGTAAGTTCGACACCTGTTGTATTCGGTGCATGTGACAAATAACATTTGATTTTGATCTATACTGTATATACATACGCTGTGCTAGGGGAAAACGTTTGTGCAAGGTCAGTTCTGACTTGAGCTTCGCAATGTCTTCATACTTGATCTGGCGAAACACTAGGGAAGTTCTTGGGCTCTTGAAGATAGAATTTTGCCCAAACATACAGTGGCTTGCAAAAATATTAACCCCCTTGCCATTTTGCCTATTTTGTTGCCTTACAACCTGGAATTTAAATATATTTTTTGGGGGGTTGTATAATTTGATTTACATAACATGCCTACCACTTTAAAGATGTAAAATATGTTTTATTGTGAAACAAACAAGAAATAAGACAAAACATTAAACACTTGAGTGTGCATAACTATTCACCCCTCCAAGGTCAATACTTTGTAGAGCCACCTTTTGCAGCAATTACAGCTGCAAGTCTCTTGGAGTATGTCTCTTTAAGCAAAACTGCTCCAGTTCCTTCAAGTTGGATGGGTTCCGCTGGTGTACAGCAATCTTTTTATGGAAGCGCTTCCTATATAGGAATTGTAATTTCTGAAATTTCAAGTGCACCACGCATAGTTTATGATAAAAATTAAAATGTCATCAAAATTGACATCCAATATACCAAATTAAAGCTACACTCGTTGTGAATCTATTCACCAAGTCAGATTTGTAAAATGCTTTTCGGGGAAAGCATGAGACGCTATTATCTGTACCATGCAACCTCACAGAAATGCAGCATTACAAAAAACGACAGATTTTTCGTTAGCGCTCGCAAACGAAAAGGCTGAAATAAAATATAAAACATTCCTTACCTTTGACGAGCTTCATTCTTGGCACTCCTAGATGTCCTATAAACATCATTTAGGGTCTTTTTTTCGATTAAATCGGTCCATATATAGCCTAGATATCGAGCTAGGAATACCTTGGGAATGGAGGAAAAAATTAGCATTTTTTAACGTAACGTCATTTTTTTAAATGCTAAAAGTCGACGATAAACTTTCACAAAACACTTCGAAATACGTTTGTAATGCTACTTTAGGTATTATTACACGTTAATAAGTGATAAAATACCTCATTAGACCGTGTGGAATCGTTAGCTGGTCCGTTGAGAAATACATGGCTGAAAATGGTCGTTCGAAAATCTGGGCGGTGGCAGTAGGAAAGTAGTTCTCTTGTTTGGGTTAGACCAAGAATCAATTGCGAAACTAATGACGTAACTGTAGACAGCATGGGGAAGCTGTAGCCAATGAGAACGCGGCTCTATTTAATTCTGTTCTCTGTAAACAATTGCCTGCAGGCGCGGACTAATATATTTTTACACTTTCAGTGAACAGATTTTCATGACCTATTAGACCGAAACGCACGTTCTGTAAATGGCACAGGCGTGATTTAAACACTTTTGGAAAGGTCTGACTGTTTCCTTTGCACACAAACTAACCAAATGAACGTACCATATTCCTGGCATGAATAGCAGGGCGCTGAAATGTTGCACGATTTTTTTTTTTTTGACTGCGAAAATTCGCTTGCTCCTTAACAAGTTTAAGTCGTAGCACGGATTCTCAATTGGATTGAGTTCTGGGCTTTGACTCGTCCATTCCAAGACATTTAGATGTTTCCCCTTTAACCAATCAAGTGTTGCTTTAGCAGTATGCTTAGGGTCATTGAAACAAGTCATTTTAATTTCATTTCCCCAATTTGGACTATTTTGTGTATGTCCATTACATTAAATACATTTAACATTTACATTTAAGTCATTTAGCAGACGCTCTTATCCAGAGCGACTTACAAATTGGTGCATTCACCTTATGACATCCAGTGGAGCAGCCACTTTACAATAGTGCATCTAAATCTTTTAAGGGGGGGGGGGGTGAGAAGGATTATTTTATCCTATCCTAGGTATTCCTTAAAGAGGTGGGGTTTCAGGTGTCTCCGGAAGGTGGTGATTGACTCCGCTGTCCTGGCGTCGTGAGGGAGTTTGTTCCACCATTGGGGGGCCAGAGCAGCGAACAGTTTTGACTGGGCTGAGCGGGAACTGTACTTCCTCAGTGGTAGGGAGGCGAGCAGGCCAGAGGTGGATGAACGCAGTGCCCTTGTTTGGGTGTATACAAATGAAAATCAATTTAATTTACAGGTTGTAATGCAACAAAATAGGAAAAATACCAAGGGGGATGAATACTTTTGCAAGGAACTGTAACTTCTCAGAAACAGGGAAATGGGCTACTTCTTATGTAAATTAATGAGGAACACACCTCAGGCCAACTGTTGTTCGAAAATAAAACTTGTTTGAAAATAATTTGAATTGATAAGTTGAAACATAGCATATAGATAATTAGCAGGCCACATGCTTTCATTTGAGGGCAGCGCTGGTAACTGTCCTGTTGGGTAATAATTTCAAACTTGTCGTAGTGAGGAAACCAAAGCGCAGCGTGAATACATACTTTTAATGTTAGACAAATGAACATGAAGAACACTAAACAAACAAATAAATAAATAAGACGACCGTGACCGCTATCAATACTGTGTACAAACCTGCAACATCACATAGACAATAACCCACGAAATACCCAAAGATGATGGCTGCCTAAACATGGTTCCTAATCAGAGACAACGATAAAAGGCTGGCTCTAATTGAGAACCAATCGAGGCAACCATAGACATGCATAAACACCTAGATGGTAAACAACCCCATAAACCTACAAAACCCCTAAACAGTACAAAAACACATACATCACCCATGTCACACCCTGTCCTAACCAATATATATAACGAAAACAAAGAACGCTCAGGTCAGGGTGTGACAAATAATCACATTTTCAAACATTGAGAGCATTCTGACATCACACACACACACATGAAAAAACTCATGCAGGTGCGACGGGTTGCAACTCATGCGTGAAGAGGTTAATGTTATCTGTCAGTGCAGCTTTTGATTCAACATGTTGATATGTAAGTTTCCAGTCGCTCGAGGCTGGGTTGAGGTGGCTTCGCAGTCGCTCGCTCCGGTCCTACAGCTGGAGCCCAACAGCTGTGGGCTCACTGTAGTTTGGCAGGCTGTGCCGAAGGAAAGCAGTATAAAGTGATCTTCCTTCTTCAAAAACCTTAAAAACAGGAATTACCCTTGTAGGGTTACTCTTTAGAAGACAGATATGGATCTTGCTCTCTTGCTAGATTTGTTTGTTCACTATTTGAGTTCAAGTAAATTATTGCTTTTAACTGTCGGTCTGGGACCTGTTTTGGGTGGTGTGTGTGGGGTCCTGGCTGTCTTCGGCTTCTGTGAAGAGTGCTAATGAGATTTTGTCCTCCGGGGGAGGATCGGCGGTAGGGGGAGCAAGGAGACTGGGGACACCAGGCCGGAGTGGTGTTCTACTGACATTTCTGATTGGTGGCTGGGTTTTGGGTCAGAGTAGTATGAATCTTCTGACGCCTTGTCGCTTGTGCATAATTATTCTGTTGTGGTTTGTTCTATTTCTGGGTGGTGAGTTTAGGTTCTGTTGAGGGGGCTGGTTCTGATCCTGTTGTTGGTCCTGGTGCCAGTTCAGTGCTGTCCTTTGTGCTGGTCTCAGCTTGTCAGCACTTTAAGGTCAAATGCTTTTCCAAAGATTACTGAACTGTCATGGTTCCCTTTAAACTGGTTCAACACTTTCACTGAAGGTTGGCATAAATACACATATTTTAGAACACAACTCCAAATACGCTAATGAGCCCCACCAGTACATTGCCTCCACCTACATTTCAAAGCTCAGTTATCAAGCTATCAAATGTATTAATAAGGCCCTTTTTACATTAGCAGATGTTTAAATGCTGATATAGAAACACAGCCTAAACCCCCAAAGAGCAAGCAATGCAGATGTAGAAGCACGGTGGCTCTGAGAGGTGACCAGTCCTCTTCTGGCTTTACCGGTGGAGATTTATAAGAGTACATGGCCAGTAAGGCTAGAATTATTCTTTAAGATGTTCAAATGTTCGTAGATGATCAACAGGGTCAAATAATAATCACAGAGGTTATAGAGGGTTCAACAGGTCAGCACCTCAGGAGTAAATGTCAGTTGACTTTTCATAGTTGAGCATTCAGAGGTCAAGACAGCATGTGCTGGAGAGAGAGAGAGATGGAGATTGAGAGCGAGAGAGGGAGCAAGAGAGGGTCGAAACAGCAGGTCCGGGATAAGATAGCAGGTCCGATGAACAGGTCAGGGTTCCATACCCACAGGCAGAACAGCAGAAACTGGATCAGCAGCACGACCAGGTGGACTAAAGATGGGGACAGCCAGGAGTCGTCAGGCCAGGTAGTCCTGAGGCAAAGTCATAGGGCTCAGGCCGTCCAGGAGGGGAGAGAGGGATGGAAGAATTAGAGACAGAATACTTAAGATCACACAGGACACCAGATAAGACAGGAGAAATACACCAGAAAAGACAGACTGACTCTAGCCCCCCTGCACATAGACTATTGCAGCAGAGATACTGGTGACTGAGACCGGGGGTGTTGTGGTCACTGTGAACCCGTCTGACAATACCCCCGGACAAGGCCAACCAGGAAGGATATAACCTCACCCACTTTGTCAAAGCACAGCCCCCACACCACCAGAGGGATAGCAGGAGACCACCAACTTACTACCCTGAGACAAGGTGGAGTATAGCCCACAAAAATCTCCCCTAGCACACAAGCCCGAGGGGGCGAAAGACCTGACATGAAGATAACATCAGTAACTCAACCCACTCAAGTTGAGTATAGCGAAAAAAGCCTTGCAAGACGTGATGTGCTCCTCCTAGGGAAGGCATTCGAGAGAACTAGCAAGCCAGTGACACAGCCCTCGTAATAGGTTCAAAGGCAGAGAAACCCAGTGGAGAGTAGGGAGCCGACCAAGCAGAGACAGCAAGGGTGGTTCGTCACTCCAGTGGCTTGCAGTTCACCTTCACACCTCTGGGCTAGACTAAACTCAATCATAGGACCTACTGAAAAGATAAGTCTTTAGTTAAGTCTGCGTCTCTCACATGGATCTGTAGACCATTCCATAAAAACGGAGCTCTAAATGATAAAGCCCGGCCTCCAGCTGTTTTCTAAGTAATTCTAGGAACAATAAGCAAGCCTGCATATTCTGACCATATTGTACACATAGTAGGTGCAGTGGATCCTCCTTTAAATGTTGCGTCATCCTGCGACACAGCTTGCGGGCTGCTGCAGCATCCTGTGGCATGTTATCTATTTGTCAGACATTTGTTCTGTTAATGCAAGTTATTGATAGTTTGACCACCAGAGGGCATCTTTGATAATCTTCCATATTGGCACCAGATAATTGAAACCTTTTTTCTAATAATATAGTATATGGGTTTGATTGTAAGAAATTTGGCTCAATTAATTTGATTAATATTATGGTGTTTCTACTCAGAGAAAAACAAAAAAAGAAACCCTCAGGGTATCTGTTAGGATGGAATGGAAAATATGGGGCTGTACAACGTTACGTTCGTGAGTAGGCTACAGGAATGGAGGATTCTAAATTGTTTGTCTTCATTCGACAACTTTGTTTCAATATTTCTGTAAATCAGTGAGGAAGGATTAGGCTGTCCTTGTAAAAAAAAATACAAATTTGTTCTTACAGTGGTTCCTCCTTTAAAAGTTGCAAGCTTACACTGCAGGACTTAGAGGTACCCAGTGTCACGGCTTCAATACTCCAGACCACCACAAGGGGGAGTTAGTCATTATGCATTTGGGTCCAAAGGTTTTTATATGACCAATCATATCGAGTGGTTCCAATGACAAATTTGACGTGGACCACCCATCCCTGGTGACTTCAGCAAAGATGGCTGACACAACATTACGGGGAAGCTAATTTAAGTAATTATAACATCATAATGAGTCAAGCAAAAAAATGTACAATTGAGAGGAATATCTTAGTTAATGTAGAGACAAACTATTGTACATATTGTTTTGTCATAAAGTTAATTTACAAAAATAGTTATTTAGCAAGTTTTTTCAGCCATATCCAAACCAGTTGTATTAAACTAATTAATTATAGCAAGCAGGGAGCAGGTTTCGAACCCTCAACATTCTAACACGAAGTCCAGCATGCTATTGACTGTGCCCAAATGAATTAATTGGGGTTAGGGCCGATGTGTCTAAAAACACTTTATCAATTGGAATCTTAAACGTGGAAAGGGGAAAAATAATTATTATTCGTTTTTACAAGCATAGCAGAATGGGCTATTTGCTGAACAACAGACTATTCAACCTTTACTAAAGATTTGTCTTATACCCGAGCAAGGTGTGAACCCTCCCTCCCCATCTTGAGCTAGGTGTGAACCCCCTTCCCTCCTCCCTAACTTGCAGCAATTCACTATCTAGAGAAATGCGCAATAGGTTTCTAAGAAGCGGCTATTCTCCACAATGTGTGGATGAAGCTCTAAATTTGGCATTGGGGAAAACACGAGATGAACTGCTACAAAAAAGATCAGCTAAAGAACACTCTGTAATGTTCACAACCACAGATACTTTGAACTCGCGAAAGGTGGGGGATGGGTCAAGAAACCCTGGCATGTTTTATTTACGCGATAAATTGGTCCATGCCAACTGCCATCCACAAAAGAAAATCAGCCAGAATGTTTTGGGATTTTCACCCTCCAGACATTATTTCCTAGAGGTCTTACAACTTCTTATGGCTGCAGGGGCAGTATTGAGTAGCTTGGATGAAAGGTGCCCAGAGGTGCCCAGAGTAAACGGGCTGCTCCTCAAGCCCAGTTGCTAATATATGCATATTAGTAGTAGTACTGGATAGAAAACACTCTGAAGTTTCTAAAGCTGTTTGAATGATGTCTGTGAGTTTAACCTCTTGCTCCTACCTGACACGCAGGCGTCCCATCTAGACATCTGGAAATGCAAATGCACTACGCTAAATGCTAATAGTACTAGTTAACCTCATAGTCCGCCCAAACCCGTATGCGGTAGCGTAACTACAGCCTCAAGCTCATTACCATAACGCAACGTTAGCGATTTCTAAAAATCGCAAATGAAATGAAATAAATATGCCTGCTCTCAAGCTTATCCTTTTCTTAACAATCCTGTCGTCTCAGATTTTCAAAATATGCTTTAGAACCAAAGAAAATCAATAATTTGTGTAAGAGTGGTGATGGCTAGCTTAGCATTTAGCGTTAGCATTTAGCACGCAACATATTCACAAAAACCAGCCAAGGAATCAAATAAAATAATTTACCTTTGAAGAACTTCAGATGTTTCAATGAGGAGACTCTCAGTTACATAGCAGATGTCCAGTTTTTCCTGAAAGATTCTTGTGTAGGACACATCGTTCCCTTTGTTACTATGCATTTGGCTACCGAAACTAACCGAAAATTCAGTCACCTACATGTCGAACTTTTTCCGAAAATTAACTCCATAATATCGACTGAAACATGGAAAACGTTGTTTGAATCAATCCTGAAGGTGGTTTGTCATATATCTCTCCATTGAAAGCACTGTCCTTGTAGCCTGGTTTGTTCTGAGATTCGAATGGAAAAATACTGGGAGCTGAGTTTTGCGCACCAAATGCCACGCAGACACCAAGAGGGACACTTGGCAATTGTAGTCTCTTATGGTCAATCTTCCAATGATATGCCTACAAATACGTCACAATGCTGCAGAGACCTTGGGGAAACAAGATAAAGAGTCCGTTCATTCCTGTCGCATTCACAGCCATATAAGGCGATCATGGAAAACGTAGCCTCAGAAATCCTGTTCATTTCCAGGTTTGCTAAACCTAGTTTATTAAGGTCGGTCATACATCTTGGTTTTGCCCCAAACAATAAGAAGCATTTGTTCTAAGGGACTCACAGTGAAAATCTTTGCAGTTCTGGAAACGTAAGACTGTCTTCTTTCCAAAACTATCAATTCCAAGCATATTCGAGCATCTTTTCGTGACAAAATATTGCGCTTAAAACGGGCACGTCTTTTTATCCAAAAATGAAATGATGCCCCACGAGGTGAGATCTTGCATGGAGCCCCAGACCGAGGGTGATTGACCGTCATCTTGAACTTCTTCCATTTTCTAATAAATGAGCCAACAGTTGTTGTCTTCTCACCAAGCTGCTTGCCTATTGTCCTGTAGCCCATCCCAGCCTTGTGCAGGTCTACAATTTTATCCCCGATGTCCTTACACAGCTCTCTGGTCTTGGCCATTGTGGAGAGGTTGGAGTCTGTTTCATTGAGTGTGTGGACATGTGTCTTTTATACAGGTAACAAGTTCAAACAGGTGCAGTTAATACAGGTAATGAGTGGAGAACAGGGGGGCTTCTTAAAGAAAAACTAACAGGTCTGTGAGAGCTGGAATTCTTACTGGTTGGTAGGTGGTCAAATACTTATGTCATGCAATAAAATGCCGATATGAGGCCGATACGTAAAGCTTTTTAAAGATCAGTGATATCATCAAAAGCAGTGTGCGGGTTCCTTCCTCTTTTTCCTCATCATATCTAGCTGTTGCCATGCACCTGCAAAAAAGTTAGCTCAGATGTGCGAGTTCCTTTTGAATGTTGAATTTGACTTTACAAACAACAAGAAGGCTTAATTGGAATCTATTTCTTCGGAGCCTAGACCTATACAAAATACCTTAACTGGCTGAGGTAGGCTATGAAGCTTATTAACAGCCTAATAGATGTAGGAATTGTTTTATTAGGCCTTACAATTGCAACTGATCAAAAATGTAGCATCCTACATTAAAAAATATTTAAAGAAAAAAAGTCTGTACGTTCAAACTAAAACAATGTAACTAAAAATAAAGTGCACATTTGTAATTCCCAAACTCTAATAGTAATTGGAAAGGTAGATACAAATTATGTGTGACATTTTGTTTAAAATAAAGAATGTAGCCCATCATGCAAATGATTCCTATTAACAGGACAATAGACCTTTTATAGCCCGGCGACTGTTGTGAAAATCCCTCAACTTGCAATGTATTCGATGCTTAAGTGAGCAGATTAGGGCATTCAGGAGGAATGGAAAATCTACAGGAGAAATTTCTAAAATGTTGGTAGACTTGGGGATTGTGGTCACGGACAGTGCTATTCGCAAACACTATCATCATGTAAGCTATTAGGAGTGGCTCTGTGGACTTTGCCATGTGAATATTGAAGTGCTCATAAACGTGAATATTATCCGATTGGAATTCATGGAACTCAATGAAGAACACTGTATATGTCCCAGGAAAAGTATAAACATAAACTATAAAAAGTGATTGTGTAAGCTGCATAGATTTCATGACTAGATCCTAAAAAGACGAAAACGCAGTCATTTTTTCTATAGATGAACATTGATGAAAATGTTTTTCTCCTTTGGAGAATGCGCAGGGAGATAAGCTCACTAGTGTAGCCAGGAGGAGATGCCTCATTTAACATATTAAGAGGGTGTGTACAATGCTGAATGGGTGTAGACAAATAAAAGCTCTCCAGTAGGTGTACCAACACATCCAAGGGACATTTTCTCAAAAATGGGCTTACAAGTATATCAATTTTCAAAGCAGAATTACGTTCCCATTATTCCTCAACAGCGGTGTATGATATACAATTTTCTAGCTCTGAGTCTCTTCTTTTATCCAATGTAAAAAATACCATTTCACATTTTGCTACATAAGACCGAATCGAGGCAGTCGGTCACATATTTTTGTTCAGTGTACTGTACAAACAAATCTAAAAATATTTTAGAATCTAGAGTCAATTCAACTAACATTATCAAAGCTAGAGATCTGTTTTGTTTTTTACATTGGATGAGTCTCAATCCACCTCATCCGCCAATATCGCACTTCCGCATCTGCGGTGAAAGGTGGCAGAGCTTGAGTGATGTTTGTCAAAACATGAGAAATCCTTCTCACGTGCCTGAAGAGTTTGACCTACACACTATGGTACTACCTCCAAAGTGTCACGGGACTCGTCTGAAGGTAACTAGTACAGGTAAAAAAATATATATATATGAGGGTAGTTTTGAAGGTAGTCTTGTGCCTACCCAAAAAAGGGGTTAAATATGTCTAAAAAACATATATACATTTACTGATCTTTCTTATATTTCCTAGATATGGAACAAAACCTGGTTTCTTCTGACTTATTTTTGACTGTCTTTTTTGCCATTTATGAATGTGTTATTCAACGCGTTTCTCTGGGCTATAGTAATAAAGGCCAAATTCAATATTTTACCAAATATATATATATATATAAATATATATATCGATTTTTTTTATATAGATTTTTGTTTTACCTAAAGTGTCCACAACAATTTGCAATTGTATGAACTCATAATGGCCAGAAAAGATGAGGCCGTTATTCTGCAATGTTTAAGATATACTGTCTACTACTCAAGACATTTGACGTTACAGTATATAAACTTAACCTACAAACATCAGTGGAAAAGGTGAACCGACTGGTCTACCGTTAATCTGTGCTTCGGATCAGATCAGATTGAGAAAATATACTTGGGAAATAGCTTATCTCTTTACCACTGTGGGGTGGGTCCAATTAAATGAGAGATGGAACGAATCGTAGCCTATCCTAAGTTGTTGTAGGCCTATAGGTTATTTCGTGAGTATGAAACCATGACAGTCAGAAAATATTAGGAATTTATTCTGAAATAATCATGGAATTAAATAAATATTTGGAAATATATGCCTTGTTACGTGCCTCATAAAGGAGGGAGTTGCAGGAATCAGGAGCAGGAGAGCAAGGATGTCCCAGTGGCACAATAGTTTATTGAGCAGTCCCAACTCAACTACAACATGGGACTGAAACACGCCCAAACGAGGTTGCCACACACACAGGGAAATAAACGCTACACACGGAGGGGAACCTCTGTTCCGAAACCCATACCAAACGGCACAACTACCTTGAGAAAAGAAAACCCTGTGGTGCAGACACGCACCCCTAACTACGTAACCACAGAAAACAATCCCGCACAAAGACTAGCAGGCAGCAGAGGTAAATATACCCACTGAAATCAACTACTAAGACACAGGTGTAAACAATAAGACAGACACAAAGGAAAAATGGATCGGTGGCAGCTAGTAGGCCGGCGACGACAAGCACCGCCCGAAAAGGGAGAAGAGCCACCTTCGGTGGAAGTCGGGACATGCCTATTTCTAACTATTTTAGAATGCAAAGATAAAAAAAATAATTGTTACTCTTCTCACTGACTGCAAATTATTGCATCCTGTTATTATATTTACCTACCTGTTTTTTAAAATTATGAATAAGAATGTCATCAGGCCAGGCTACTTTTGCTTTCTTGCCATGCAATACTTCAACCATTAGAAACTGTGTGTACGCATAGTCTAACGTTTGCAGGAGTATAAGAAAATTCTCACCTCAAGTTCAGTTTTTATGAACTTTTGTTTGAAAAATGGCACACGCATGTTCTGGGGAACGTACACAATGTTTATAAATGAGGCCCCTGGCCTCTAGCTGGTCAAGCTGGTCTGCAAAACCACACCTATCATTGTAATTTTTCATAGCTATTACAGTTATAGTTTTAGAATTGATTGTTTCAAAACTGTGTTTTTGCATAAATATGTATTGATTAATTAATCAATGAATTTATCTTACGCTATAAAAACATAAATAATATACTTTTTAAAACAAATCTAATCTTTTAATTTGACTTTTTGCACCCATTACTGAAATTGTAGTATAGTTTGTTTGTCATATTAACCCTGGCAGTCATTTTAAATGCAGCTTCTTGGTGACAAATTATTGGATATTGCCAATCAGGCTGCATTCCTATAGGAATTCAGCATCACTTTGCAAGCAAGCATAATACGACTTGATGTGACTTTTGTGGGTGACCTGCATATGCTGTATAGATCAAAACAGTGAAAACTGGTCACCAGCAAAATCACAGCAAAGGATGTTCACCAGTCTATGCTGGTATATGCTGTTTTTTCAGCGGGGAGACTACAAATCCAGAATCTCAAGTCTGTGAATCATTTCAAGCCATTTCACTTTGTATTTTTTGAAGGGTGGTAGCCAGCTACTGAGTATTGCTATTATATGGCCTCAATTATATGGCCTCATTTGATTAACTCAGAGTCTTCTGATATAATTTGATTAATAACAAGTTGTTCTTGAACTTTTACTTTCATTAATAAACCTATTAAAGATTTGTTCTAGTAGACTTTAATCATGTTAGTGAATGGTTGATCAAACAGAGTTTTATTCATGCCTGTGCTTTATTACTGTTCAAATAACATGTTTGATCAATGGCCTTGGGACCCCCAAACAGATGGTAGTTCTACAAAACTAACACTGACAAACCCAACAGGATATTTTGGACTGAAAACACTTTTTTCTAAATAAATGCTTGATTGTTCTCTATGCCAGTTGAAATAGTATTTTAAATTATTTGATGAACATCAGGTTATAGTGTATCAGCAATTGGGACTTCATATCTGTTTGTGCAGATGGACGTTACTTTATTTAAAATGAACACCGAAAACCAACAAAATACAAAAACGAACGTAAAGTTCTGTAGGCTATACAGCACCTATACACAATCAAGATCCCACAAACTAAAGGGGGAAAAAAGGCTCCCTAAGTATGCTCCCTAATCAGAGACAACGATAGACAGCTGGCTCTGATTGGGAACCATACCAGGCTAAACAAAAAAATAGGAAAACTAGAATGCCCACCCAAATCACACCCCGACCTAACCAAATAGAGAAATAAAAAGGCTTTCTAAGGTAAGGGCTTGACAGTAACCCCCAAAGGTGCGGACTCCGGACGCAAAACCTGACTCTATGGGGGAGGGTCCGGGTGGGCATCTAGCCTCGATGGGGGCTCCAGGTTCGGGACGTAGACCCCGCTCCGCTCGCTGGAACCGGACCGTGGATCATCGCCGGAGGCTCCGCACCATGGATCGTCGCTGGAGGAACTGGACCGTGGATCGTCGCCGGAGGCTCCGGGCCGTGGATCGTCGCCGGAGGCTCCGGGCCGTGGATCGCCGCCGGAGGCTCCGGACTGTGGATCACCGCCGGAGGCTCCGGGCTGTGGATCGCCACCGGAGGCTCCGGGCCAGGGACCGTCGCCAATCAAACTAGCAAGGGCAATGATCTCAAGTCAGTCATAACGTGGCTAATAGGCTAGCATATCTATTTATGTAGCAAGCTAAAAACACGGAGCCTAACGTTAGCTTGCTAGCTGCCAGGAGGATGTCATGTCATGTCATTGGAGGAGTGGGTGATTGACTGACTCTTTCCCCTCATATCGGTCTTTTGATGGCTATACAACACTAGCTAGCAATAACTTGAATTACTGTTATCCAGTTAGCATATCTTTTGCAAATTCACTCTGGATTTCTACTCCGATTTCAGAACACTATCGCCTGTGTGCCAGAGCACAGAATATCTCATGAATGAGCGTGGAACACCCGCTGAATATGACCGGTGTCAGTAAACATAGGAAAAAAATGTAATAGCTAGTCAAGACGCTCTAGATAACATGTAAATAGCCTAACCAGGTCTGATAGGGTGAGTAAAATGGTCAAAGTGTCTTGAATGAGCTAGCTAGCAAGCCAGCCAACTTTAGCCAGTTAGCTTGGGTGCTTGGTTGGGACAAGCATGCATATGGCAGGCAAGCTGCAAAAGGATGAGTAGGCTACAATTCCCCACCGTTTATCAGTGCAATTTTGATGGCCAACTAGCTGAAAAGGTTTGACAGGGTTTATTTAATGTTCCTTTGTTAGATTTGAGCTAATCTTGCTTTGACTAGCATTAGTTGTTGCTCTTGTTGTTGTTTTCATGGTTATTTGATCAATAGGACTGTAAATGTCCCAAAAGTAAAATGTATGTGGTATTTACATATTTGCAGAAATCCATAGAGGTACATTTTGTGGCTTTTGACGAATGCATTTGAATTATCTAAAGTCGCACTGTTACAACTGCCTGTAAACATACAGTCCAGTTCAAAGTGAATGATGGCAGGCCTGTGTGGCAAATGGCTTGTTTGCATTATGGTCTACTGTAGCTCTGATTGGCTATGGCGAATCAATCTGTGTAGACTCCGGTCCTGGACGAGACAGATGTTTTTATTAGGTTTTATTTACTGCAGTGTGTATTAAATTGTCCAAACACATGGCCGCTTTCCCATTCTATATTGCTGTAGAACTTTCACAAATGCCTTACTATATGTAATTCCCAGACAATCTAAGTATTTATGAAAATTACCATATCTAAGTGCTCCCTTGTCAGATTTTTTTTTTTAAGTGTAATATTCTTCCCGGGGGTGTATATAAACATATTTTTGTGAATTTATGTTGCTGAAGTGCTTCTAATTCCACTTTAAGGTACCCATATTTTCCAATATGCCCAATATCTGGGAACCTCTCTAAAAGGGCCACTTCCTCACAAGGTCATGCCTAAATCACTAATAAGACTAACCACCCAGCAATCCAGGAATATTTCCCAGGACTTTAGCTAATATTCCCATTAAGTTCTAGTTTGGGTTTTATCCTAACATTAGGATGATAACATCCCAAAAACAATCAAATAATATTTTTTGAAAACAATTATTATTATTTATTTTAAGAAAATGTTTTAAATGAAATATCCTTGGAATGTTCATCTAACATTCACTAAAACGATGTGCACAACATCTCTAACAACCATCACAGAACATTTCCCTAAGATCCATATTAGGTTTCCATGTAATGTAATAACAACATATGTTCTGGGAACATTATTGCAACATCAGGTAAATGTTTAATACAAACATTGTAATCTTCAGCACAACTAGAATGTGTATGTGTTATCAGAACCTGTGTGGCAACCTAATGAATCTTGTGGGAACGTTCACAGAAGCAATTGTGGTTTGCTGGGTATGCCCCTCCTGAACAATATTCTGACAAATGTAAATAAAGGTGGTTTTTCACTGGGAATTTAACACAATACATGAATGACGCATTTATATAAAAAAGTTGGTAATTTAGTAGATGCTCTTATCCAGTGTGAAATACAGTCAGTGCATTTAACTAAGGTAGGTAAATAAACCACATTAGCTAAATGTTTAGATGCTCTTATCCAGTCCGAAATACAGTCAGTGCATTCAACTAAGGTAGGTAGGTCAACCAACCATGTTTAGAATGTATACATGCACTGAATGTTCAAATCTTAACCTAGTGACTAATATGTGTAAAGGAGGAACCTACAGTAACAACACTTAATTTATTTCCATACAGAGAGGTAAACTACCTATAGCATGTGAGCTCACACTGAAAACAAATCCAGTGCTGCAAATTAAAGTGAAACACATAGATTTATCAGATATTAGATTAGAAAGTACTGCCCTCAGGTGGAAGAATCAATTACTACAAAGGACTGGATTGTTGCATTGCTCAACGCATCACACAATTAGAAGCATTGAGATGACCACTGCACATACCTGGAGTATATAAACAAACCAATACACTCCAGCGTCATACACACCGTGTATAGACAATACAAATGATGAGGGAGATGAAAACATCCCACACCAGTAAAATGTTGTAATATCAGTATAAATACACTTTTAGATTTCTACAATAGACTAATTGAATGAATTGGTCAAAAGTGAATATACAAAACATACTTGGAAATATATTGATAGGACAAGGTGTGATGATGTATTTGATGATATTGACTGGTTGTGATTAGGCCAGCTGAATCTCAATATTACCCACATGACATGAGATTTTCCTGGAAAAGAATATGAGCTATTGTGCTTTTAAAATGATTTGGTAATGACTGTAAACTATGCAGGCAGTACCCTTTCAAAGGGTTGCCATAGTGACAGTGGTGCATTGATGGAGTCATGACCAGACAAGCTCAGACCTTTTGCCCAGTCACCAAGAATGAGATGCAGTGTGTCGAGACCCAGTCCACAGACCACATAACCCACAGCTGCTGGTAACATTACAGTTGACAGACATCCATGTTTCAGTGGTTTTACAGATCATAGTACTATCTGTTTAGAGAACCATGCATCACTGACGCTACAGCAAGTGGTAAGAGATGCTCGCATGCAGCATCAATCTCGACAGTATGTAACATCGACCAAAATAAAAGCTTTGAAGAGGAGAAGGAGAGAGTATTAGTAGATTGTCCCTTCCTTCATACCCTAGTCTCACCACTAACCCACACACGTTCACGCACGTATATGCTCGGTCAAAAATGGCACCCTATTCCATTTATAGTGCACAGATTTTGACCAGGGCCCGCCCATAGGGCTTTGGTCAAATGTAGTGCACTCTATAGGGAATAGGCTGCCATTTGGGATGCAAAAATACACAAAAATGCTGGGTTGTTTGGCTGACCTAACTGCTGGTTTGGAGGCATTGGGTCTGTTAGTTGGGTTGTTTTCTTTAAAAACTGCTGGGTTATTGAAATTTGACAAAGCAGGTCAGCTCAGAAAACTAGAGGCTTGGCTTATAGTGTTTCAACTTTTATATTTAAGTACATGATGTGCAAATTTTCAGTTTACAAAGTTAAGATGAACAGGAATGACATTTACACTTGCGGTTGGCTACGCATCCTGAAAATAACCTATGGATTACATTACAGTTTTCTCTTTACATTACAGTTTCTTTGAAACTATAGGCTACTTTTGCAGAACTCTACACACTAACCATCAAACCTTACACCAAACTAGCAAAATAGTATACGTACATTTCTTTCAAAGCAAACAATTCTTGCAAAACTCTTCAAACTCTTAAAAAAAAAGTTTTTTGTACACACAGTACACACAAGCCATCATTTGAATAAGCACACAAAGCACCAACTACGCACTGATAGTATAAAAGAAAAACACTTGTGGCTTTTGCTTTTTCTGTGTGCAGGGCATAGCAGTTTGCAATAAAGTTTTGTCATACAAGTAGTAAACGCACATACACACAGGTATTCAAATGAGCGAAGTATGGATGTGTATTGCGAACATAACACACTATCAATACAAATAAGGGAAAAAACTATTTTTTTTCTCAACGTTCTACAACACACATTAGTCTGTTGTTGAGGTTGTCCAGAAATGTGATAATATGTGCGGTTTTGTATGGGCCTAGGATTGCATGACGGTGAAGGACGCCGTTTTGACTAATAGCTGTACACATTGTTATGTTGCCACCACGTTGTCCCGGGACGTTGATGATGGCACGGTGTCCAGTGATATTTCTGCCGTGGCTCCTTGTTTTGCAAGGTTGAAACCTGCCTCGTCCACATATATTAGCTCAAGACCAAACCAACTACATACTACCCCAAGCTCTCCAAGAGTGTGTGTGTGTGTGTGTTTGTGTTGGTTGTGTTGTTGTGTTTAGGATAGGATAAAGTAATCCCTCTCACCCCCCTTAAAAGATTTAGATGCACTACTGTTCCACTGGATGTCATAAGGTGAATGCACCAATTTGTAAGTCGCTCTGGATAAGAGTGTCTGCTAAATGACTTAAATGTAAATGTAATGATGCACTGCATCTGCTTCGAGCTCTATGACTCTCTGAAAGAGACAAGACAAAACAATGTAGCACAGTACAAAAAGACAGGGATCAGTCAATATCATGTAGCACCAAGCCCTTCCAGATCCAGTACCAATGATAGGATAGTATAGCTTACCTGCACATATTCAAATCTCATTTGTGTTACGTGGTCTGAGTTTCTTTCGGAAAGGACTCTGTACAGCTGCTTCATCCTAATTCTATTGCGTTTCAGTAGATGAGACAGTGCAGAGACTCACCCTATTGATGTTTTGGAATATGGTGTTACGTATCTGCCATTATGTGGTCCTGCAGTTCTCTTAGTGTGATGCAGTTATTTGCAATGAGCATATTTGTAATGTGGGTCTCCTGCTCTGGAGTGAACAGTCAACCTCTTCCACCAGATACTGTTTTTCTTGCAGTTCTGTAAAAACATTAAAATGGTTTTAGTGAAGATCCTTCTCATTATGAAAGTACAGTACGCATTACTGTACCAGTAAGACTACAGCATTTAGAGTTACTTACCGGTTCTCATTTTGAAATATCCAGATGATACCGTCAACAGTATTGCGTCTCAAATTTGGTTGAATCCGTTGCCCAGCCTTCCTCATGCTCATCCCATGGTTGACAACATGGTCAACCACAGTCGCTCTGATTTCATCAGTTATTCCCCATCCTCTCCTTCTCTCCCGTACTACTTCACCTCTTCCTTCTCCTCCTCTTACTTCTTCACATTCTCTTCCTCCTCCTCATCCTCCTGTAGTTCTCACCCCACTTATTCTTTGTCCAATACTGGCCTCCATTGTTGCCTATACCAACTGTTTACTTGTGGCCTATTTATCGTGATTAAGCTCTGACTTGTAAGTGAACTCATTATTTAAAATGTTTTCACATGTGTCAATGTGGAAAGGCAAATGCGAAATAGTGTAGCAATGTAGAGACTAATATTTACAGTTTTGCTAGAAGTGTTTTGCTAAATTGCAAACTTAGTGTAAAGCAGTGAGTTGTGTTTACAGTTTTGCAAAAAGTGTGTTAGAAAATTACAAACTGAGTGTAGTGATCTTCAGATTGGAAAGTCAGAGCTCTAAAAAGAGGCCCAAGTTCCTGAGTTGGATGACCGTTCAAATAGATTTTTCCCAGTCAAAGCTAGATTTTTTTGAGAGTCCCCAGTTGTTTTGAAGCACTGATGTTGGAAGGTGGAGATTTCTGAGTTCTCAGTTCCCGAGTTCCCAGGTGTTTTGAAGCACTGATGTTGGAAGGTGGAGATTTCTGAGTTCTCAGTTCCCGAGTTCCCAGGTGTTTTGAACACGGCATCAATTTACCGATGTTTGGGTAATCCAAACAACCCAATACAAATTTTGGCCACCCATGACAGTAAATTTCATTCATGTTAACCTTTTATGTTGTTTTGTCAGAACATATTGAGGTTGAAAACTGTCACATTTATTGTTTTAGTAATGCATACCCAAGTGTATGAGTTCCTTAATTGCCTATGAATAACCAAATGTTGGGATATTTAGCACATGGTAAAAATATGTAAATGTTTCTATTAATTTGACATTAAAATTGACATTAATAGGTAGTGTGTAAAAATATTGAAGTTCAATTCAAATTTGCATTGTATAAACTTAACATGATGGACATGAATTACATTTATTCTTACAATAGCCCACACCTTTGGATTATCCAAACATGTGTTACTTGAACCATACATTAGGTTTTTATTCACTTTCGTGAATAGCCCAACATTTGGACAGGAAATCATTTAAGCTCCAAAGGAATCAGTGCTCAAGCACAACATATGTTGACAATACAACAGAACACATGAACCGGAATGACATTTACTCTCATGGGTGGCCAAAAACAATGACCTGAAAACCACTCCCCTACTAAGCCATGCCTCCAGTCTTCTGTTCTGACCCGGTGGATCATAGCTCAATAACCCACAAAGTGACCTAACTGACTGGGTAAAAAAATAACCCAACCTGTGTTCTGTCCACTATTTACCCAGCGTGGGTTGTTTTTAACACAGCATTTTTTAGCGTGAGTGGCAGTATTAAAGGGGCCAGAGCCATGGGAGCAGGTGGTCGGCCATGGTCAAACGCAGTGCACTATGTAGGGAATAAGGTCCCATTTGAGACATAACAATAGTCTCTGCAGAGTAGGAGGGTTAAGGACAATGGAGAGCAGCCATCAGTGAGAAAAAAGAGCTCCGGTAAGTGCTGCATGTCATCAGTAAGGACCACATAGATGACACGTCCTTAGAAGAGTTCAGCACAGCTCCTTATTAGATTCCTATAGACTACTCAACTTTCCCTGAAGCCTTGTGGATATCCTAAATGAAATCCTATTCCCTATATAGTGCACTACTTTTGACCCGTATTCCCTATGTGTGCACTGTATAGGGAATACGGTGCCATTTGGGAAGCAACCCTATACTCTTTTAGTGAAGCCCTGAAAAAAACGATCTTGGGCTTTTTAAAGTAAAGCCTGCTGAGAACAGTGGAGAGAAGGATGACACAGTGCCGCTGGACTGACTGACTCCCCGTAGAGAGAGCACATAAATAGCTGAAATCTCAATGAAAACGGTAAATTTTTATATGGATACACTTTTTTCTGAGGAGCTTGAATAATGGGTAATCATTACGTAAAAATGGTCTCACAGTGGCCATTTTATAAATTTTAAGAATCAATAAGAAAAACCAAATGTGTTTTGTATGTTGTCAAAAAGTATTGCTCAGCTTGGTCTGAATGGGAAGAAGAAGCATCTGAATAGACATTAACCCCCCCAAAAACACCTTTAGAGATTTTTGTTATCCAATCATCCTTGGAAAATCTCAATGTCTCAAAGACATTGGTTGGAGGTTTTTACAAATGCGTCCCAAATGGCACCCTATTCCCTGTGTAGTGAACAATTCCTGACCAGGGTCCATCATGTCTCTGGTCAAAAGTACTGCACTGTATTGAGAAAAGGGTACCATTTGGGAGATTGACAAAATCTCAGGTCACCCACACTCCCTTCCATCCATTTCCTTTGAGAAAACCAATATGTTTAGCCCCTGAATATTTCATCCCAGTTTCAAATTCTTAGAAAATAAGATTCCGCAGATGCAGCCACATACATTTTACCTTGCTTTTGTCTGTCACTGATGAGACTTAGCAAATGTTCAATTTCATGCATGGTCAGGTATTTTCCTTGGTTAAATCTGATGTTGGTGCATGTGAAAGCCACATAATGGAACTGTTAATGAGGCCTAAAGTGTGTCTGTTGGAAAAGGTTAATTGTAGTGTGAACTCTCCACCATACAGTGACATTTTGGAACTATGGATTCTTGAAACAATACCGATAAGCATGTATCCTGACATGTACGTGATACATAAAGTTCCAATGCAATATCAAATCATATGAAATCATTTCTGGGTAAGAATTAATTACCTTACTGCAATCGTTTTCAATTAAAATTGTCAAAAATAAACAAAGAGCAATTTCTCAAGCAATAATTTTGAAAACTAGCTGTTGTTGGCGGAGAGGTTTGGAACTATTTCTTATTGGTCTAATTTACCACTTGGTAAAGCCCCAGGCAGGTCAAAACTCCATCCCACCATAACAGGCTGAAATTGCAGGCTCTCTAGTCAAACACCTCTTACACTAAAAGGGCATTATCATAAATTTCACAATTTCTTATTATTTCAACCTCATAGTGTGGAATTTTAATGTTTTTTTTTCTAAGCTACTTATACCTTAACTAAAGCACTGACCAATATTACAGTATTTCAGTATTTCAGTGAAATATATCTACTTACACATAATTCATTAGCACTAAAACTGTGTCTTTTGACACCATAAATTAAAATTAACAATAAGAGGAGGACAAACAGTTGAGTGTTTTGGTTTTATCTTACACATTTACATTCTATGGGTCCTCTTGACTCCTCAATTCTCCTCAGTCCTCTTAACAGTCTTCAACTTAATGGTACAGTTCAATATAGGCATCAATATAAGACTTCATAAATGTACCGGCTCAAACATTATGCCAAACTTGTTAACATTATACCAGGAGAGGAAGTTGGGGGGGAACACATATAAAATAGTTAAACATGAGAGGATCTTAAAACTTTCCTGAAAGCTCATACTTACATAGAGGGCTATGTTTAAGTTGAATATCGGGGGAATTAGATTACCATCCAAATATGATGAGCTATGCTCAACTCCGTGAACTGTGAATCATGAACACAATATATTGGGGGTGGGGGGTTCTAGCTTGACGACTCTCACTAAACTCTTCCATTGCTCTGTAGTTAACAATATACTTTATTCTGAGACGGCCTTCATTGATGTCGTTTGTGGTGAAGAGGGGCACAAGGGGCATTATAAAAAACAAAGTAATCAGAGATTGATTGTCTCTAACCATTCAGAGTTTCAGCGCCTAACCACACGGCCCAAGGTTTGAGAGAAGTACCCAGATCAAGACTCACTGTAGAGAAGAAACTGACGTCCATGGGCTTGGCCTAGCATTTGGCTGGAGCAAAAAGTATTGTGTTAACTGTAGGGGTACCTATGGTGCTGGAGATCAGAATTGTCCAGTAAGAGAAGGGCATGTTGACTTTGGTATTGTTTGCTGAGGCAGTAAAGCGAGTAGTAGAGGAAGATGGGTCCAGGACCCCTAAGAGGATCCCTGTGAGTAGGCCAAGGCCAATAGAGTGATAGCAATAACATGTGTAAAGTTAAGTTGGTTTGTTAGCATTCATAGCCATGGTTATCAACTTTACCGCAGAAATTGAATGTACAGTCACAGAAAATAGATAATGCGGTGGCAGCTGCATAGAAGTTTTTTACTTAGACATTTTACTCCAGAAGAGTCACAAGGTGTTTTGAACGATAGTGTCCCATCCTCCCAGGCTGCCGGGCTGGTATAGGATCAGTGGAGAGGTTTTAATTAATGGGTGTAGGATTAGTTGGTACTGGTAAGGCAACTTTTCTTCCATTTTCCCTTCTCTTTTTTGCGTCACAAAGTGTAATGAATTCACACTCCAGAACAGTAAGCAGAAACACAGGGCTAGATAAGAGAAATAGATGAATAGGTAAGGATTTAGGCAAGGATGATTTAGGCAAAAGGGGGAATGAATGGTCTGGATAAAATGTGACTTTATAGTCTATAAATTAACCAGGTTAACACACATGAGGGGGAGTATATTCATATGTATAAACCTCATTTAAAATGTACTTCTATCTGTCTTCTCCCCCTCTACCGCACACCCCCCTCCCAAAATAGAGCATGTTTGAGTGTCAGCTACATTCCATTGCATGACAAGCTTAGATCCTATAACACTTTTACCCTTCTATTGCTAGAGGACTCATGACATCTCCAGGAGTGATAAGTATAATTTTTCTTGTCTACTACATTATTTTTGCTAGCTAGGGCCATCTAATTCAAGTGATGTCTGTCTTCCCAGTTGCCTACTTGGTGTGTAAACTGCTGACTGCTCATAACTTGCAGATGATTGTTGACAGATCAATCAGAATTAAGGCGCAGGGCAATTTGTGACTGGTGTTATTTTCATAATCATTGGCTAAATTGGAGAGGGAGGGGTTATTCCTCTCTTAGGCAATCAGCAGTTAGTACCGGGAGGTGTGCTTTTCACCTCTGCAAGACAATTAGCAATTAGTGTTTAATTCTCCACAGTCTAAGACATTGGGGGGTTACAAGCTGACATAAGAAATTGTTTTAAGATAGTCATACGATGGATCATTTAGCAATTTGATTTGGAATTTTGTCCTTTAATACTATAGCCCAAAGAAATGCATTGAATACATATTCATAAATGGCAAAACAAACAGTAAAAAAATAAATCATAAGAAACAAGGTTTTGAAGTGTCTGTCCTATATCCAAGAGATATAAGAATGCTCAGTTAATATATTTGGTTTATTTACACATATTTAAAAACATCTACGGGATCAGTGTCCCTTCCACGGAACGGTTGAGCTAACATAGGCTAATGTGATTAGCATGAGGTTGTATGTAATACATTAAAAAATTCCCAGGACAAATATATATCTGATATGGGCAGAAAGCTTAAATTCTTGTTGATCTAACTGCACTGTCCAATTTACACTAACTATTACAGTGATGCTATTACAGCTATTACAGTACCATGCTATTGTTTGAGGAGAGTGCACAATTATGCACTTGAAAATGTATTAACAAAATAGGCACATTTGGGCAGTCATGATACAACAAATATGCAATGGCACATTGGATCAGTCTAAAGCTTTGCACATACACTGCTGCCATCTAGTGGCCCAAATCTAAATTGAGCCTGGGCTGGAGTAATACAGTCATGCCCAAAAGTTTTGAGAATGACACAAATATGCATTTTCACAAAGTTTGCTGCTTCAGTGTCTTTAGATATTTTTGTCAGATGTTACTATGGAATACTGAAGTATAATTACAAGCATTTCATAAGTGTCAAAGGCTTTTATTGACAATTACATGAAGTTAATATTTGCAGTGTTGACCCTTCTTTTTCAAGACCTCTGCAATCTGCCCTGGCATGCTGTCAATTAACTTCTGGGCCACATCCTGACTGATGGCAGCACATTCTTGCATAATCAAAGCTTTGAGTTTGTAAGATTTTTTTTTTTTGTCCACCCGCCTCTTGAGGATTGACTACACGTTCTCAATGGGATGAAGGTCTGGGGAGTTTCCTAGCCATGGACCCAAAATGTTGATGTCTTGTTCCCCGAGCCACTTAGTTATCACTTTTCCCTTGTGGCAAGGTGCTCCATCATGCTGGAAAAGGCATTGTTTGTCACCAAACTGTTCCTGGATGGTATGGAGAATTTGCTCTTGGAGGATGTGTTGGTACCATTCTTTATTCATGGCTGTGTTCTTAGGCAAAATTGTGAGTGAGCCCACTCCCTTGGCTGAGAAGCAACCCCACACATGAATGGTCTCAGGATGCTTTACTGTTGGCATGACACAGGACTGATGGTTGCGCTCACCTTGTCTTCTCTGGACAAGCTTTTTTTCCGGATGCACCAAATAATCGAAAAGGGGATTCATCAGAGAAAATGACTTTACCCCAGTCCTCAGCAGTCCAATCCCTGTACCATTTGCAGAATATCAGTCTGTCCTGAGCAAGCTCTGTACTGGTGGTGCCCCGATCCCGCAGCTGAATCAACTTTGGGAGACGGTCCTGGCGCTAGCTGGACTTTCTTGGGCGCCCTGAAGCCTTCTTCACAATAATTGAACCGCTCTCCTTGAAGTTCTTGATGATCCAATAAATAGTTGATTTAGGTATAATCTTGCTGGCAGCAATATCCTTGCCTGTGAAGCCCTTTTTGTGCAAAGCAATGATGACGGCACGTGTTTCCTTGCAGGTAACCATGATTGACAGAGAAGAACAATGATTCCAAGCACCACAATCCGTTTGAAGCTTCCAGTCTGTTATTTGAACTCAATCAGCAAGACAGAGGGATCTCCAGCCTTGTCCTCGTCAACCCTCACCTGTGTTAATGAGAGAATCACTGACATGCCACTTTGTTTACATACTCATCTCATATGTATATACTGTACTCGATATCATCTACTGCATCTTGCCTATGCCGCTCTGTACCATCCCTCATTCATATATCTTTATGTACATAGTCTTTATCCCTTTACACTTGTGTGTATAAGGTAGTAGTTTTGGAATTGTTAGCTAGATTACTTATTGGTTATTACTGCATTGTCGGAACTAGAAGCACAAGCATTTCGCTACACTCGCATTAACATCTGCTAACCATGTGTATGTGACAAATACAATTTGATTTGATTTGATTTGACATGATGTCAGCTGGTTCTTTTGTGGCAGGGCTGAAATGTAGTGGAAATGTTTTTGGGGGGATTCAGTTCATTTGCATGGCAAAGAGGGACTTTGCAATTAATTGCAATTCATCTAATCACTCTTCATAACATTCTGGAGTATATGCAAATTGCCATTATGCCAAACTGAGGCAGCAGACTTTGTGAAAATAAATATTTGTGTCATTCTCAAAACTTTTGGCCACAACTAAACATTATGGCCTTTCTCTTGCATTTCAAAGATGATGATACAAAAAAACGCATGTTCTAATGTGTTATATTCTCCAACATTAATTTCAAAGTGTTTCCTTTCAAATGGTATCAAGAATATGCAAATCCTTGCTTCAGGTCCTGAGCTACAGTTAGTTAGATTTGGGTATGTCGTTTTAGTCGAAAATGGAAAAAAAGTGTTGGATCATTAAAAGCTTTTAACCCCTTTTTTGGGGGATAGGCACAAAACTACCTTCATATTTCCATCCATTATTTTCAACCGGTACCTGTTACTTTCAGACAAGTCCCATGACACTTGTGGTTGTAGAGAACACCATTGTGTTCGTGAGAGTCTCCCCTTTCCATAGATTGGTGATAATAGTTTGTAGGTCAAGGCTCCACACCACTCTCCCACTTGAGTATCTTACCTAGTTACTTACAGATGATTTTATGATGCTCATTTGTAGCTTTGGCAACCATGTGTGTTTTCTATACCTGTTCGCTCCTCTCCCTGTAGGCTTTACAGACGCTCCACAGTCCTTGGCTACAACCCTTCTAATTTAGTTTACCCTGTGCGCACAAGCCATGTGGAATTCCTGGCTTCTGGCAGCAGTTGGAACTGCTGATCTGCGTTCAAGAACGCTGAGTTCATCTCAGCTTATGCTGCCATTCAGTCCCTAGACCTTTTGGCTCTGACGGAGACATGGATCACACCAGACAACACTGATACTCCAGCTGCTCTCTATTCATCTGACGACGTGTTCTCTCATAGTCCTAGAGCACCTGGTCATCGCTGTGGTGGCACAGGGCTACTGATTTCTCCTATGTGGAGATTTTATATTTTTTTCCTCACTCACCTGTCCATCTCTTCATTTTAATTCCATGCTGTCACTGTCATGTCACTGTCACTTGTCCAGTCAAGCTTAACATTGTCATCTATCGCCCACCAGGTTCCCTTAGAGAGTTCATCAATGAGCTTGACACTGATAATCAGATTTCCTGATGATGTCGCTCACCACACTTTGTACTGGGTGACCTCAACCTCCTGACATCTACCTTCGATTATTTTCTTTCCAACTGTTTCTTTCTCCTCCTTGTCTCTTTTGACCTCACCCATTCCTAGACCCTACCCACTCACAAAGCAGGCAATACAATTGACCTTATCTGCACTAGAGGCTGTTCACCTACAAATCTCACTGGGGTCCTTGAGGACCGACTTTGGGAAAACGCTGCCCTACCCAGATGGTCATTTTCCATTGCTACCTTTGCTCTCTCATCCCCACTACTCTCTCTTCTTCTACCCTATCATCTTTCCCTTCTGCTAAATCCTTCTCCCTTCTGCTAAATCCTTCTCCCTTCTGTCTCCTGATTCTGTCTATTTGATGCTACTCTCCTCCCTTTCCGCATCCTATGACTTGCAAGGTGTCCTTTCCTGACGGCCGGCTCGGCCTGCCCGTCCTGCTCCGTGGCTGAGTGACTCTTTACGAGCTTACAGAACAGTGCTGTGGGCAGCTGAGCAAAAAAAAAAGGAAAACTAAACTTCCGGAGGACCTATCATCATTTCACTCCCTCCTCTACCTCCTCTTCTTTTGTATCTGCTGCTAAATCCACTTTCTCTCATTCTAAATGTGAAACTTCTCCCTCTAACCATAGGAAATCTTTTCCTATAACTTTTCCTATTCCTTTCTTCTGCTCTCTCCTTAATTCTCCACCCCCCCCTCTCTGCGGACAACTTTGTCAACCACTTTGAAATAAGGTTGACGACATCCGCTCCTCATATACTCAGCCTATTGATTCCACTGGTCCCACTTACACAGAACTAACTTACGCCTTGACCTCTTTCTCCCCTCTCTCTCCAGATGAAATCATGTTACTAGTGAGGTCATATCCCCTTCTCCGTTCTCCAGACCATCTCTGGAGACCTTCTCACATTCCCTCCTCCATCAACTGATCCCTGACCACTGGCTGTGTCCTCTCTGAATCAAAATCTTACTTCAAAAATGACATAATGGTATACCTTCTTTCTTTTCTTTCCAAAACACTTGAGTGTGTTGTCTCTGACCAACTCTCTCGCTACCTCTCTCAGAACAATCTTTTTGACCCTTAACAGTCAGGCTTCAAGACGCTTCACTCAACTGAGAATGCTTTTCTGTGTCATGGAGACGCTCTCCTGCCTTCGATACCTTGCACCACCAGATGTTCTTATCCATGGTCTGGTGGCTGGGTGTCCCAGGCTCTGCACACTTGGATTTCATCCTACCTGGCAGGCCGATCCTACCAGATGATGATATGTGTCTGCACCACATACTTTCACTACTGGTGTCCCCCAGGGCTCAATTTTAGTCCCTCTCCTCTTCTCTCTATACACCAAGTCACTTTGCTCAAGGTCTCTCCTATCATAAATATGCAGATAACACGACTAATTTCGTGTTGTTCTCCGTTATGCTACCTCTGTTCTCTTGGCCCTCCCACCCCTCTGGGAATGCACCTCCTGCTTTGCCCAGTCCAAGTTATTCTCTGTCCTGACGCCCCAATGGTGGAACCAGCTTCCCCCTGATCCTTGTGAATGTTCTGAAACCCTAATTCTTCAAAGAGCATCTTAAATAATCCCGCATCTCCCTCACACCCGCTAATCACAGCAATTTAGATGGTACAATGATTCACTACATTATGCAGTGCTTGTTCTTTCACACAAACTGGAATTGGGCGAACAATGTTGAATTTTAGCAACCAGGAAATGACAGAATGATTTTTATATTGGTCACTTGGCCCAATTTCTACTAGATAACGTAGCCACAAAGTCAAAACAGCTTTCCCATTTTGACAACAGATGGAAAAATGTGCTTTCTATGACTTTGATATGTTTGTCCCACCTAGCTATCTTAAGATGAATGCACTAACTGTAAGTCGCTCTGGATAAGAGTGTCTGCTAAATGAATAAAGTATCAAACGTAATTTAATATTATGCATCTGAAGTTTAATGTCTGCAAGGATAAGGGTCTTAAGGGACTCAAAATAGTAATTTTCAATATTAAGGAACTTAGATTTTGTTCCAGAGGATATGCTGATTTCCAAGGTTGTAAAATATGCATATTCATATGCTGAGTTTACACAATACAAAACAACAAAGCAGCAGTTTACATAACCTTTAAAGTTTCTCATCAACAGAGGAGTATAAACAACATTTGCATGTCTTTGGCGTGTGTCTGAATGTGTGCATCTCTGTGTGTGTCTGATGTGGGACTGCTGGCTGAGATTGACCCGTTTCCCCATTTCCCCTCTGGCTAATCACAAGAGCCCCCAGTAAATCCTTGGTATCACTGCAGGATCAAGAAAAGGCCTCCAGCCCTGGGGAACCTATCTCCACTGAGAGAAAGGAGAATACATACAATAACACTCCTCTATATATCTGCCTGCCGGCCTTGGGATGGTCATGGTCAAAATTCTGTGCATCCCAAATGACACCATATTTCCTATGTAGTGGCTGCTGTCAATCGTTGTCTCTGATTGAGAACCATACTGGTTTCGCCCTTGAGTGGTGGGTATTTTTTTTTTTTTTGTCTCTGTCCCAGACAGGACTGTTTCGTTTGTTCCGTTTTTGTTATAGTGTTCAGTGTAATTAAAATATCATGAACACGTACCACGCTGCACCTTGGTCCTCTCCTTCTTCCACCTATGACAGCCGTTACACAAGGACTATAGTTAGAGGGCAGGTAGTTAGGAAAGAGAGCGAAGGGAATATTGAGAGGAAGAATAGGAGAAGTTCAGAGTCAGAGATCACATTGTAACATTTTACAATGCTACTCTGTTTTCCAGCTGCTCTGGTAACACAGAATAATTAGTTTAGTAGGAACATGGAGGGAAGTTTAACTGGTAACCTCCTACTCTGAGAGCTGAGATATAGTGTCACAGTTGTACACCCTGTGCCCACTCAGAGGAGGCTTTTGATTTGTTTGTTTAAGCCTTGAGCATCTGACAATTAAACCCTGAATGGCATAAAACGTCAAAGGAAGTCATATGCACTGGACTTTCCCTGGTGAAGTTCACAGGGTGATAGGGGAGTCGTGAGTTGGGGTGGGCAGTATATGTTGGTTTTTGTGTTCGGCCAAGTATGGTTCTCAATCAGAGGCAGGTGTCGTTAGTTGTCTGTGAGAATCATACTCAGGTAGCCTTTTTCCACCTGGATTTCGTGGGTGTTTATTTTCTGTCTAGTGTGTGTTGTCACCTTACAGAACTGTTTCGGTTTCGTTGATTCACGTTTATTATTTTGTTCCAGTGTTCAGTTGTGTTTTTGAATAAATCAATATGGACACTTACCACGCTGTGTTTTGGTCCGATCCTTACTCCTCCTCAGACGAAGAGGAGGAAATCCGTTACAGAAACAACCACCAACCAAGTACCGAATGTGGGTATTGAGCCGAAGGGAGAGGTGCGAGTGGTATGCACCAGAGCTCCAGTGCTTACCCACAGCCTGGTTCAAACTGTGCCTGCACTCAGGATGGTCCGGGCTAAAGTGGGCATACAGCCTGGAGGAGTAGTGCAAAGGCTGCGCACCATAGCTCCAGTGCTCCCCCACAGCCCGGTCCATGCGGTGCCTCCTCCATGCACCAGGCCTCCTATAGGTCTCCCCAGACAGGTGGGCCCTGTGGCAGCCCCACGCACCAGGCTGTCTCTCTGTCTCCTCCCTACAGGTGCTCCCGCCTGTCCAGCGCTGGCAGAGCCTTCCTCCTGTCCGGCGCTGCCGGAGTCTCCCGACTGTCCGGCACTGTCGGTATCTCCGGTCCATTCGGGACCCGTGGCGAGGGTCCCCAGTCCGAGGTCGGCGGCGAGGGTCACCGCTCATAAGAGGCCACGGGGGCGGTTGAGGAGGCGGACAAAAACTATGGTGAAGTGGGGTCCACGTATGGCTGCTGTTCCCGTACAGGGACCAACATCAGGGGAAATTTCAGAGTGACAACTAAAAATACAATTTCGTAACATTAAACATTCTTGAAAATGCAAGTGTCTTACACCCCTCAAAAGATTAGAATCTTGGCAATCGAACTACGTTTTCCAATTTAAAATAGCTATTACAGAGAACAAATCCCATGCTTTTGTTTGAGAAGAGCAATCAAGAACAGAAACATATTCCGCCATGACAGTTTTCTTACTTTTCTTTCTTCACATCTGAAGGTAAAATTATGACTTACATTCTGATATCTTGCTCTTATTTCTCTTCCTGAGTATCCCATTGATCAAATGAAGTGCCGTTTTCTTTGATAAAATCAATTTTTATAGCCTAAATCTAAACATTTTGTAAACTATTTGTGCCGGGAATTCCATCTCTATCATTTTTTTACGGAGCATTCGGCGTGATTCGCCCATGTAAACAATCGTTTATATAGTCATGGTGGGTTTCAGTGCATTCCTCTGGATGCTCGCAACACAGTCAAACAACGTTTTTTTTGCGGTGAGAATTGACCGAAGTGAGCTGATTTGAAGACAACGATAAATGACTACCTGACGCACCAATAATTTTAGCGAAGCTTCATTGATTGACTATTCTGCCCAATGACCACTGATCTTCTTGAAATCTAGCTGGGTAGATAGCCAATGAGCTGAGGTAAACGCCAGTATGTAATGGTTTGGGGTTGGACCACAATTCCTTGGTTGTAATCGCACGCGCAGGGAACTCCATTTTCGCCTTGACGATCAGAGGGGTTGCTGTAAGGCTTTTTACGCGCAGCTGTATTTCGGAAAGTTGTAGTTTCAACGATTTCATTGAAGATATCCTGGCGAATACTTAATGTAAAGCGAAGTCCAACTCTAAAGTAAAATGATACCAAGAATATGAATATCCTTGCCTCTGGGGCTGAGCTACAGGCAGTTAGATTTGGGTATGTCTTCAGGCGGAAATTGAGAACAAAGGGTTGCAGCCATAACAGGTTTTAAGGGGAAACATCTAAATGTCTTAGAATGGTCTAGTCAAAGCCCAGACCACAATCCAATTGAGAATCTGTGGTATGATTTAAAGATTTCTGTACACCAGTGGAACCCATCCAACTTGAAGGAGCTGGATCAGTTTTGCACTAAAACTTCTTGACGCATCCATCCCTTTAGCGGGATCATTTTCATCAACACCCGCTGGATTGCAGTGCGCCAAATTCAAATGAAATTACTAAACATATTTCATTTTCATCAAATCACAAGTGCAATATAGCAAAACACAGCTTAGCTTCTTGTTAATCTGGCGTGTCAGATTTCAATACAGCTTTTCGGCGAAAGTATAACAAGCGTTTATGTTAGAACATCTCTCTCAATAGACAAAATATTGCAAACACCTAGCAGCCAAGTAGATTGGTCACGCAAGTCAAAAAAGCAATAGATTAAATGGCTTACCTTTGATGATCTTCGGATGTTTTCACTCATGAGACTCCCAGTTACACAATAAATGTTCCTTTTGTTCCATAAAGATTATTTGTTTGGCGCGTTATGTTCAGAAATCCACATGCTCGAGCGGTCACGACATCGCAGACAAAAATTCCAAATAGTATCCGTAATGTCCACAGAAACATGTCAAACTATTTTTTATAATCAATCCTCAGCTTGTTTTTAAAATATATAATTGATAATATATCAACCGGGACTGTCGCGAACACCCAGCTATCCACTGATGCAAAGTTATCTTTCTCGCTCATTTTTGAAAATAAAAGCCTGAAACTATGTCTAAAGACTGATGACACCTTGAGGAAGCGATAGGAAAAGGAATCTGGTTGATAACCCTTTAAATGGAGCGAAGGCAGGCTATGGAACATGGAGCTTTCAAAATAGAAGCCACTTCCTGGTTTGATTTTCCTCAGGTTTTCGCCTGCAATATCAGTTCTGTTATACTCACATACAATATTTTGACAATTTTAGAAAGTTTAGAGTGTTTTCTATCCTAATCTGAAAATTATATATATATTCTAGGTTCTGGGTATGGGAAATAGGCAGTTTCATTTTGGGTACGTTTTTCATCCAAAAATCTAAATACTGCCCCCTAGTCTCAAGGTTAAAGATTCGGCAAATATCCCAGTGGCTAGATGTGCCAAGCTTATAGAGACATTCCCCAAGAGACTTGCAGCTGTAATTGCTGCCAAAGGTGGCTCTACAAAGTATTGACTTTGGGGTGGTGAATATTTATGCACACTCAAGTTCTGTTTTTTTTGTCTTATTTCTTGTCTGTTTCACAAATAGCTTATTTTTCTCTCATTTTGTGCACAAATTTGTTTACCTCCAGGGGGGTGATTATTTCTCATTTTCCAAGATATTCCACTCAACATGTGTGGCATATCAAGAAGCTGGTTAAACAGCATGATAATTACAGAGGCGCACCTTGTGCTGGGGACAATGAAAGGCCACTTTAAAATGTGCAATTTTGTCACACAACACAATGTCACAGATGTCTCAAGTTTTGAGGGAGCATGCAATTGGCATGCTGACTGCAGGAATGTCCACCAGAGCTTTTGCCAGATAATTTAATGTTAATTTCTCTTTTAGCCACCTCCAACATCGATTTAGTGAATTGGCAGTACGTCCAACCAGCCTCACAACCGCAGACCACGTGTATGGAGCGGTTTGCTCCCCCACACATTGTGAATAGAGTGCCCCATGATGGCAGTGGGGTTATGGTATGGGCAGGCATAAGCTATGGACAATGAACACAATTGCATTTTATCAATGACAATTTGAATGCAGAGAGATACCGTGATGAGATCATTAGGCCCATTGTCGTGCCATTCGTCCTCTGCCATCACCTCATGTTTCAGCTTAATAATGTACTGATCCACGCCCCAATGTTATCAATGTATACTATACAGATGTTTATTTCCAGTTATGTAAAATCCATAGATTAAGACCTAACACATTTATTTCATCTGACTGATTTCCTTATATGAACTGTAAATCAGTAAAAAATAAATAATTGTTGCGTGTTACATTAACATTTTTAATCAGTATTGAATCAGCCCTGTTGTTGACGGCTGTAGTGCTGGTTGTTGTGGAGCTGGGTTTGGCCATATGGGATGTACCGGCTTTATTTTGGGATCAGGGAGGGATTGAGCAGTAATGGGTGGGCATTGTTGGGGAGAGTACGGTGATCCCACAGGATTCGTCTGATGAGCCGGGATTTGATTCATCTGCTCTGTCTATCGATTTGTTTTGGCCATACAGATCTCGAACTCCACTGTTGAAGCTCAACTTTTTCATTTTTAACCAATTCTGAGAAGCATAATACCTCTGAACACAATGTAATCTCCTCCTTCCATCTCTCGTCGTCCAAAACCTTTTCTTCTTCTGATCAAAGTTGCATGGTGGTGGATATATGGTTTTGCTCGTCTATAATGTTGAAATGAAAATTGAATTATATCTGAAGAAAAATAGCAATTTGCTGACCTTGTAGCCTGTAATTTGATGCAACCTCAACAAGTATAAGATAGAGGTTTCATTCATGAATTGATACATTCCATCTTTTGTGTGATGGAGATAAAGTGGGAAGAATATTTTCAGGTCTAACTTTCTGACATGTTGGACCAGACTCTCATCAGTGTAAATCACATCCATCCACAGCAGCCTCTCCTAAGAGACTTCAAACTGGAGCAGAAGCATGCAGTGTGCTGGACTGTACCCAATGAAGACAGATCCCCTCATGTTAGCCAATCCTGCGGGAGATTCAAGAGGCAGCCCTAATGACGAAGGACATGTGCTCGGAGCATGACAGTGAAGTATTTATCAATGGGTCCTGGTCAAAAGTAGTGCACTTATATAGGGAATATGGTGCAGATTGGGATGTAATCACAGGCTGAGTTGACTTCAAGGCCTTCGGGCTTGCAGGTTCCTTGAACAGACACAGAGAGTGGAACAGGGCAGGAAAGGGTCTGGCAAACATAATACTCAGGGGGTATCTGAATACAACACTGATGTACAATATACAGTCTGGTCTGTCTGTACTATTGGATGAAACAGGTGGTTGATCATTGAAATGGGTATTTTTTGTCAATTAGACTTTTGCAGGAAACAGATATAGAAGAATATCCTGTAATAGACTATTACCTCAATCTTGAAAGGGTCATTTTCCCTGACACTGATTTAGCCTTGTCCTGTACTACAACAAATTCAATTGAGAATCTCTTAGTGAAATGCAATAAAGAAACCGCCATGTAGAGTCTCAAATATTATGAACGCTATCAGGAAATAATAGATCGATGAACGGGGAGTTAACACCTTGCATGCGGATTATGTCCCAAGCAGGACTATGTTCAAGTCACACCAGTGACGTACTATTGAACTTTTGCACTCACGATGGAATATCAGAGATCAATTAATGAATTGGTTTGGTCCACTTCTGGACAACAGTATGCAGAGCATGTTCGCTCTGGTGAGATAATTGACAGTTTAGAATCCCGACAGGGACAGTTGGGTGACGAGTGTGTTGTTTTCAAGAGTTTATTTATGAATCCTCTTATTCATTTCTCAAAGGTTTCGTTCAAAATGGCAACTTATTTAATGTATAGGGTGCTATTTTGGAAGTGGCCCAAGTATGCAATTATGGTTCCGACTTTGAGTCTTTTGGCAAACTTAAATGGCAGGACAGAGAGAAAGGCTTGGAGTGATGTTGTGCGGTCACAGAGTTGGATGTTGCATAGTCTTGTTAGAAAGAACCAAGCAGGGATAATGTTGGATTCATCAAACTTATTATTTTCTTTAGACACAGACGTTTGAATGCATTATTAACTTTAAGGTCAAGGCATTTACCGAAGCACTCCCGGGAGAGCAGAGCTGTATATGGTGCTCAATCCTGCATACAAAAATAAGCCCCACAGAATATTTTGTGGAGAACATACAATAGCACTTTGGGTTTTGCTGACCCTATTCACACTACAATTTCTATAAACTACAGCATATTGGTGGTAAAGGTTCATGCATGTTTGTTAATGTTGTAACCTTTGTGTGCATATGCAAGTGACAACTAGTTGTCAGAAATGGTTGTTAGGTAACTTTTTTTAACCATATTTATCTCTGCAAGTCAGTTAATAAGAACAAATTCTAATTTACAACAACAGCCTACGAGGGAACACTATGCTAGCTGCTTTGTTCAGGTGCAGAACGACAGATTTTTACCTTGTCAGCTCGGCGATTCAAACCAGAAACCTTTTGGTTACTGGCACAATGCTCTAACCACTAGGCTACCTGCCTACCTTCCCCCTCCTCTCTCTCTGTCCATTTTTTCAAGATTATTCAAACAGCTTGGTTTAATGTCAGACTGTCACTCGCTAATAGGATATTTTATGATATTTTATTTATTTTTACCAAAAACATACAGTACCAGTCAAAAGTTTGGACACAGCTACTAATTCAAGGGTTTTTCTTTATTTTTACTATTTTCTACATCAAAACTATGAAATAACACATATGGAATCAAAACCAGTAACCAAAAAAGTGCTAAACAAATCAAAACATATTTTAGATTCTTCAAAGCCACCCTTTGCCTTGATGACAGCTTTGTATTCTCTCAACCAGCTTCATGAGATAGTTGGAATGCTTTTCCAACAGTCTTGAAGGAGTTCTCACATATGCAGAACACTTGTGGCTGCTTCTCCTTCACGTTGCGGTCCAACTCATCCCAAACCATCTCAAACGGGTTGAGGTTGGGTAAATGGTAGAGGCCAAGTCATCTGATGCAGCACTCTGTCACTCTCCTCCTTGATCAAATAGGCCTTACACAGCCTGGAGGTGTGTTTTGGGTCATTGTCCTGCTGAAAAACAAATTATAGTCCCACTAAGTGCAACACAGATGGGATGACTTATCACTGCAGAATGCTGTGGTAGCTATGCTGATTAAGTGTCTCTTGAACTGTAAATAATCACTGACTGTCACCAGAAAAGCACCCCCACACCATCACACCTCCTCCTCCGTTCTTCATGTTGGGAACCACACATGCAGAGATCATCTGTACCCCTACTCTGCGTCTCACAAAGACATGGCGGTTGGAACCAAAAATCTCAAATTTGGACTCATCAGACAGACCAAAGGACAGATTTCCACTTTCCTATGGTCTACTGCTCTTGTTTCTTGGCCCAAGCAAGTCTCTTCTTCTTACCGGTGTCCTGCTAGTAGTGGTTTCTTTGCAGCAATTCGACCATGAAGGCCTGATTCACGCAGTCTCCTCTGAACAGTTGATGTTGAGATGTGTCTGTTTCTTGAACTCTTTGAGGTGCAATCTGAGGTGCAGTTAATTGCCGATTTTTGAGGCTGGTAACTCTATTGAACTTATCCTATGCAGCAGTAACTGGGTCTTCCTTTCCAGTGGCGGTCCTCGTGAGAGCCAGTTTCATCATAGCGCTTGATGGTTTTTGCGACTACACTTGAAGAAACTTTCAAAGTTCTTGAAAATGTCCAGATTGATTGACCTTCATGTCTTAAAGTAATGATGGACTTCTCTTTGCTTATTTGAGCTGTTCTTGGCATAATCTTGACTTAGTCTTTTACCAAATAGGGCTGTCTTCTTCCTTGTCACACAACTGATTGACACAAATGTATTTTAAACAAGTAGCACCTGTTAATTGAAATGCATTCCAGTCGACTACCTCATGAAGCTGGTTGAGAAAATGCCAATAGTGTACTGGACTGTCATCAAGGCAAAGGGTGGCTACTTTGAAGATTCTAAAATATATTTTGATTCGTTTAACACTTTTTTTGGTTACTACATGATTCCATCCATATGTGTTATTTCATATTTTTGATGTCTGAACTTTTATTCTACAATGTAGAAAATAGTAAAAAATAAAGAAAAAACATGGAATTAGTAGATGTGTCCAAACTTTTGAATGGTACTGAAAGTAATTAATGAGAAAATATTAAAGAAACTGTACAAAAATTATATTACGTAATTCATTAGAGTTTGAAACAGTCCATACATATAACTGATAAAATTAAATAAAAAGCTTGGAAATGCTAATCTTACCCTGTATTGCTTTGGAATAAATAAAATAGCTTGATTTTGAATACATAAAACACTAATGGTTTGAGTCCCAAATGGTACCCTATTCCCTACATTGTGAACTATGGGCAAAGGTAGTGCTCTATGTGGGCAATAGGGTGCCATTTGGGATCCAGCTTGCTTTAAAATGACTTTGTATGAGCATCTGACATGATTTGCTTCCCTGTGATCCATAGAATGTATTATCTCTAAGCAATTTAGCATTCATTATTAACTGCAACAACCCAAATCAATAGAGTGTGCTTTTGAATATGGATCAGGGCATAGATTTGTTGAAAAGCATGCCCTAGGTTTACTGAAAAGCATTTAACAAATTACAAGCTTTCATTAGAAAAGACTACCCCTCATTCAGTGTATTTTAGCATAAACTCTTTGAAATAAGGGTACGGTTAGGGTACTGTATTGTTCCCTGGGGTACAAAAAGATCAGAGCTACGCATAATGAGTTCACATCTGTTCAGGTACTGTTCAGTTCAGTGTGAATACAGAGTATAATGATATATTTCTGTACCCAATATTATGAATGGAAAGTTATTATCATTATACGCTCACTGTCAAAGAAAGTGGTTCGGTGTGGCGGTACATTTCTGTTTCCCGGGGGAAAATGTATTTTGTGTACCCTCAATACCCACCATAATGTACAATTATGATTTTTTGCCACCAAAAATAAAACAGCTTTGTAACTGGGGTGGTACCCTAAACAGGAAAATGTCTACCATAATCATTATCATATATCACAGCATGCTCGACAGCAGGTAGATTTTTTTATTTAGATTTTTAATCTGTTTTTGCATGTAAATTGATTGATTAATCTTATGCTACACAAAAATAAATATAATTAATTTAAATATATATTTGCACCAGTTCCTGAAATGATTGCTACATTTTAAATGACTTAGGTAGTCTCCTTGGCAATCATTCTGAATGTAGGTTGTGGGTGAATAAAAATTCCCATACAACTCTGGTTTTCTCTTAATTATGCATAAGCCTGTATGGGGGAGATTTTCTGGTATTGTGTCCCTCTCTTTACCTTCTTTCTCTCCCTCTTTTTCTTTTTGACATAATAGGGGACAACGCTAGTAACAGTGGCTTGACTGCAGCTGGTGCTGTTCCCCTAGTCCACTGACCACACCGACACCTGAAGGAGAGGGGAAGAAGGAAAGGTAACTGTGTCATGACGGAGGCCTGACCTGACTCCCAAGCCCACAGACCAACCGGGACCCACACAGTGTCCAGCACCAGCATCGAACCAGCTTCCTGGGGAGAGGATGATGGACTGCAGGCCTTGAGCCGAGTAAAAGCACTGTCGTGGCAAGCCTTCATAATCCCTCTACCCCCTGGCCTGCAGCCCTGCTCCTATGTAAAAAAAAATGTTATCTGCCTTCCTCAGGCCACCACCATCCAGACCAGGACCAGCTGACCGACAATCACTCATAGCAGTTCAACAGAAGGAGAGACCAGACCAGACACAGAGAACACCACCACAACCAGAGTCCGGCAGAAGAAACCCCTTTAAAGAAACCAACATACACCTGGAGTGAGCGGACCACAGGGGAGTGCCTCCATTGAACTCAGGGTTACTGGTTTCCAGGTGTGTCTGCTCGCTCTGAGGTTGTCATTCCTCCACCCTGCAGGGCTAAAGTAGTCCAACAACCAGGCCAGACATCATCAAGACCAGAACCCCAAAAATAAATTGCAAGATTCAGCCCAATTTTTTTTTTACTCTTGAGTGTAGGGGGCAGTATTTTGATGTTTGGATGAAAAACGTACCCATATTAAACTGCCTATTTCTCAGGCCCAGAATTTATAATATGCATGTAATTGTCAGATTAGGATAGAAAACACTAAAGTTTCCAAAACTGTCAAAATATTGTCTTTGAGTATAACATAACTGATATTCCAGGCGAAAACCTGAGGAAAATCAAACCAGGAAGTGGCTTCTATTTTGAAAGCTCCATGTTCCATAACCTGCCTTCGCTCCATTTAAAGGGATATCAACCAGATTCCTTTTCCTACGGCTTCCCCATGGTGAGAACAGTCTTTATACATAGTGTCAGGCTTTTATTTTGAAAAATTAGCGAGAAAGATCACATCACGTCATTCTATGGCTGGGTGCCAGCAGCATTTTGTATGTACAACAGCTTCTCTCTCTGAAGAAGCTACATTCCCGGTTGATATATTATCGATTATATATTGTAAAAACAACATGAGCATTCATTATAAAAAACTTTTGACATGTTTCCTCGATTATTATGGATACTATTTGGAATTTTCGTCTGCGATGTCGTGACCGCTCGAGCCTGTTGATTTCTGAACATAACGCACCAACCAAATTGAGGTATTTTGGATATAAAAATAATCTTTATGGAACAAAAGGAACATTTATTGTGTAACTGGAAGTCTCTTGAGTGCAAACATCCGAAGATCATCAAAGGTAAGCCATTTAATTTATTGCTTTTCTGACTTTCGTGACCAATCTACTTGGCTGCTAGCTGTTTGTAACATTTTGGTTGTAACATTTTGCCTATTGAGAGAGATGTGCTTACATAAACGCTTGGTATGCTTTCGCTGAAGAGCTTTATTGAAATCTGACACGCCAGGTGGATTAACAACAGGCTAAGCTGTGTTTTGCTATATTGCACTTGTGATTTCATGGGGGGTTATACTAAGCTACTGTATGTGGAATTGTTTTAAGAAGATCATACCAAGTATCATTTAGCTATATGATTTTGAATTTTAAGACCCCTTGATATATCCCCCAAAATTATTTGTGGCCTTACTGCTATTAGCCCATACAAACGCATTGAATAACCAATTTACTACAGCAGTGGTTCCCAAATTGTTATTGTCCCGTACCCCTTCAAACATTCAACATCCAGCTGCGTACCCCCTCTAGCACAAGGGTCAGCGCAATCTCAAATGTTGTTTTTTGCCTGCCACACTATATAATACATTTATTAAACATAAGTTTTTGTCACAACCTGGCTCGTGGGAAGTGACATAGAGCTTTTATTATAGGACCAGGGCACAGATAATGATATAATAATCAATCATTTTGGCCGCTGCCCATATCATTGCATAGTGCAGGAAATAAATGAGAGTTCGGTGGCCTTGCTTTAACAAAGTTAACCATTTTCACTGTTGTGTCCAAAACATATTTCAAGCTGTCAGGCATTCCTTTGGCAGCAAGAGCCTCTTGATGGATGCTGCAGTTCACCCAAGTGGCATCGGGAGAAACTCCTTTCACGCGTTACCACTACACTATATCTCCCTGTCATGGCTTTTGCGCCATCAGTACAGATCCCAACACATCTTGACCACCAAAGTCCATTTGATGTCACAAAGCTGTCCAGTACTTAAAAAATATCCTCTTCTGTTGTCCTGGTTTCCAGTGGTTTGCAGAAGAGGATATCTTCCTTAATTGACCCCCCATAAACGTAAGGGACATATACCAGGAGCTGTGCCAGGCCCGCCACGTCTGTTGACTCCCTCCCAGTCTCAAATCTCTGGAAGACTGAAACAGCTTCCCCTCAAGAATTTCCCTCTATTCAGCGCCATCCATTATTCCTTCAATTATGACTCGTTTCCCAGTTCCCGTCGATGAAAAACATCCCAACAGCATGATGCTGCTGCCACCACCTTGTTTCACTATGGGGATGGTGTTCTCGGGGTGATGTAAGGTGTTTGCGCCAGACATAGCCTTTTCCTTGATGGCCAAAAAGCTACAGTTTAGTCTCATCTGACCAGAGTATCTTCTTTCATATGTTTCCTTCTGGCGAACACCAAACTTGTTTGCTTACTTTATTCTTTAAGCAATGGCTTTTTTTCTGGCCACTCTTCCATAAAGGCCCAGCTCTGTGGAGTGTATGGCTAAAAGTGGTCCCATGGACAGATACTCCAATCTCCGCTGTGGAGCTTTGTAGCTCCTTCAGGGTTATCTTTGGTCTCTTTGTTGTCTCTCTGATTAATGCCCCCCTTGCTTGTTCTGTCAGTTTTGGTGGGTTGCCCTCTCAAATCAAATCAAATCAAATGTATTTATATAGGCCTTCGTACATCAGCTGATATCTCAAAGTGCTGTACAGAAACCCAGCCTAAAACCCCAAGCAGCAAGCAATGCAGGTGTAGAAGCACAGTGGCTAGGAAAAACTCCCATAGAAAGGCCAAAACCTAGGAAGAAACCTAGAGAGGAACCAGGCTATGTAGGGTGGCCTGTCCTCTTCTGGCTGTGCCGGGTGGAGATTATAACAGAACATAGCCAAGATGTTCAAATGTTCAAAAATGACCAGCATGGTCCAATAATAATAAGGCAGAACAGTTGAAACTGGAGCAGCAGCACGGCCAGGTGGACTGGGGACAGCAAGGAGTCATCATGTCAGGTAGTCCTGAGGCATGGTCCTAGGGCTCAGGTCCTCCGAGAGAGAGAAAGAAAGAGAGAAAGCGAGAATTAGAGAGAGCACACTTAAATTCATACAGGACACCGAATGGGACAGGAGAAGTACTCCAGATATAACAAACTGACCCTAGCCCCCCGACACATAAACTACTGCAGCATAAATACTGGAGGCTGCGTCAGGAGGGGTCAGAAGAGACTGTGTCCCCATCTGAGGACACCCCCGGACAGGGCCAAACAGGAAGGATATATAAATTGCCTCTCTTGGCATGTTTGTTGTGGTGCCATATTCATTCCATTTTTAATAATGGATTTAATAGTGCTCTGTGGGATGTTCAAAGTTTCTCATCCAGAACGCCGCAGCCCGTCTGGTGTTCAACCTTCCCAAGTTCTCTCACGTCACCCCGCTCCTCCGCTCTCTCCACTGGCTTCCAGTTGAAGCTCGCATCCGCTACAAGACCATGGTGCTTGCCTACAGAGCTGTGAGGGGAACGGCACCTCAGTACCTCCAGGCTCTGATCAGGCCCTACACCCAAACAAGGGCACTGCGTTCATCCACCTCTGGCCTGCTCGCCTCCCTACCACTGAGGAAGTACAGTTCCCGCTCAGCCCAGTCAAAACTGTTCGCTGCTCTGGCCCCCCAATGGTGGAACAAACTCCCTCACGACGCCAGGACAGCGGAGTCAATCACCACCTTCCGGAGACACCTGAAACCCCACCTCTTTAAGGAATACCTAGGATAGGATAAAGTAATCCTTCTCACCCCCTTAAAAGATTTAGATGCACTATTGTAAAGTGGGTGTTCCACTGGATGTCATAAGGTGAATGCACCAATTTGTAAGTCGCTCTGGATAAGAGCGTCTGCTAAATGACTTAAATGTAAATGTTTCTGATATTTTTTTATAACCCAATCCTGATCTGTACGTCTCCACAACTTTATCCCTGACCTGTTTGGAAAGCTCCTTGATCTTCATAGTGCCACTTGCTTGGGGGTGCCCCTTGCTTAGTGGTGTTGCAGACTCCTGGTCTTTCAGAACAGGTGTATATATACTGAGATCATGTGACACTTAGATTGCACACAGATTGACTTTATTGAACTAATTATGTGACTTATGAAGGTAATTGGTTGTACCATGCAATTGGTTGTGCATGCACCACTTTTTTGTTTTTTTTGTTTGTAAATTATTTTTTTAAGTAATTTTTTCATTTCAGTTCTCCAATTTGGACTATTTTGTGTATGTCCATTACACGAAATTCAAATAAAAATCTATTTAAATTACAGGTTGTAATGAAACAAAATACGAAAAATGAGAAGGGGGATGAATACTTTTGCAAGGCATTGTAATTGCCTTAATTTCTGTATGTTGTGTTGACATTTCTACTGTAGCATACAGAAAGTAGTATGTATGGTGCATAATGTACAGTGCCTTGCGAAAGTATTCGGCCCCCTTGAACTTTGCGACTTTTTGCCACATTTCAGGCTTCAAACATAAATATATAAAACTGTATTTTTTTGTGAAGAATCAACAACAAGTGGGACACAATCATGAAGTGGAATGACATTTATTCGATATTTCAAACTTTTTTAACATATCAAAAACTGAAAAATTGGGCGTGCAAAATTATTCAGCCCCTTTACTTTCAGTGCAGCAAACTCTCTCCAGAAGTTCAGTGAGGATCTCTGAATGATCCAATGTTGACCTAAATGACTAATGATGATAAATACAATCCACCTGTGTGTAATCAAGTCTCCGTATAAATGCACCTGCACTGTGATAGTCTCAGAGGTCCGTTAAAAGCGCAGAGAGCATCATGAAGAACAAGGAACACACCAGGCAGGTCCGAGATACTGTTGTGAAGAAGTTTAAAGCCGGATTTGGATACAAAAAGATTTCCCAAGCTTTAAACATCCCAAGGAGCACTGTGCAAGCGATAATATTGAAATGGAAGGAGTATCAGACCACTGCAAATCTACCAAGACCTGGCCGTCCCTCTAAACTTTCAGCTCATACAAGGAGAAGACTGATCAGAGATGCAGCCAAGCGGTCCATGATCACTCTGGATGAACTGCAGAGATCTACAGCTGAGGTGGGACACTCTGTCCATAGGACAACAATCAGTCGTATATTGCACAAATCTGGCCTTTATGGAAGAGTGGCAAGAAGAAAGCCATTTCTTAAAGATATCCATAAGAAGTGTTGTTTAAAGTTTGCCACAAGCCACCTGGGAGACACACCAAACATGTGGAAGAAGGTGCTCTGGTCAGATGAAACCAAAATTGAACTTTTTGGCAACAATGCAAAACATGTTTGGCGTAAAAGCAACACAGCTCATCACCCTGAACACACCATCCCCACTGTCAAACATGGTGGTGGCAGCATCATGGTTTGGACCTACTTTTCTTCAGCACGGACAGGGAAGATGGTTAAAATTGATGGGAAGATGGAGGGAGCCAAATACAGGACCATTCTGGAAGAAAACCTGATGGAGTCTGCAAAAGACCTGAGACTGGGACGGAGATTTGTCTTCCAACAAGACAATAATCCAAAACATAAAGCAAAATCTACAATGGAATGGTTAAAAAATAAACATATCCAGGTGTTAGAATGGCCAAGTCAAAGTCCAGACTTGAATCCAATCGAGAATCTGTGGAAAGAACTGAAAACTGCTGTTCACAAATGCTCTCCATCCAACCTCACTGAGCTCGAGCTGTTTTGCAAGGAGGAATGGGAAAAAATTTCAGTCTCTCGATGTGCAAAACTGATAGAGACATACCCCAAGCGACTTACAGCTGTAATCGCAGCAAAAGGTGGCGCTACAAAGTATTAACTTAAGGGGGCTGAATAATTTTGCACGCCCAGTTTTTCAGTTTTTGATTTGGTTAAAAAAGTTTGAAATATCCAATAAATGTCGTTCCACTTCATGATTGTGTCCCACTTGTTTTTGATTCTTCACAAAAAAATACAGTTTTATATCTTTATGTTTGAAGTGTGAAATGTGGCAAAAGGTCGCAAAGTTCAAGGGGGCCGAATACTTTCGCAAGGCACTGTATTTACAGTTTTATTCACGTTTTCAAGTAATGGTGACAAATAATCCATTCCGATTATTGTATAGATTGTAATGGACACCTTTGATGTGTGTAAAATACTTTTTTTAAGGTTGTACTGAATAAAATAAATGAATGCTAATCTATTTGCCAGCTATGTGTGGCGCCATGTTTGTTGACATTATACAATGCATTCTGGGTGTCATGTAAACATCTGTCAGATCAAAGATGTTATAATGAGGTGAAGGGTAAACGTCCGGAAGTGAATGAAGGGAAGTGAATGATCGTAGACGACACGCCCACTTTAACATGCATACTGCAAACAGACCAAACTCATTTTGTCTCCTCTTTTTATCTTTGGTTGACGCGAAAAAACAAACATGGCGGTGCTCACAAACTACACATTGTTGGATTAATTTAGATTTCTTGATAGTTTTTAACTCAATTATTTCGATCAATGGTGAGTTCACCTGCAATGTGATGATATATAAATTGTAATTGCTATTAGCTAATTCATATTGTGGTTTCTGACAGCCGAGAGTTATCTAAATATGGCCGCTTGTGTGCCATCAATCTTTCCTCAGTTAGAGATAGGACTAAGGTAGCCTATATTTTCCGGTTGGATGATTGTGTATGCAGTCATTACTTCTGTGAATGTCTAATCATTGCATCCAAAAATAAATTGGTCACATTCAGGGCATAACTTTGTAAGGACTGTGTTTGTGCAAAATGTTTCTCTGAAAAAATAGTGTGACTAGCTGACTGTTGCGTCAATCGAAACTGGACATTCTAAATAAGCATTCTAATCACACTGGTTTGAGCCTATGCTGCAAGGACCACTGTAGAATGATCACACCCGTTTTTTGGTACGTGTGAAAAGGTTAAGTGGTCTGTCGTAAAGGTAGATCTTTTTTTACTTACTAGGTACATATGGCTTTGTCACTGTGGTGGTACACTTTTGTACCTGTGGATTGTATGTAAGAAAGGTACAGTTGAAGTCAGAAGTTAACATACACTTAGGTTGGAGTCATTAAAACTTGTTTTTCAACACCTCCACAAATGTCTTGTTAACAAACTATAGTTTTGGAAAGTAATTTAGGACATCTACTTTGTGCATGACACAGGTAATTTTTTCAACAATTGTTTACAGAAAGATTATTTCACTTATAATTCACTGTATCACAATTACAGTGGGTCAGAAGTTTACATACACTAAGTTGACTGCCCTTAAACAGCGTTGAAAATTCCAGAAAATGATGTCATTGCTTTAGAAGCTTCTGATAGGCTAATTTACATAATTTGAGTCAATCGGAGGTATACCTGTGGATGTATTTCAAGGCACTTCAAACTAAGTGCTTCTTTGCTTGATATCATGAGAAAATCTAAAGAATCAGCCAAGATCTCAGAAAAACAATTGTTGACCTCCACAAGTCTGGTTCATCCTTGGGAGCAATTTCCAAATACCTGAAGGTACAAACAATAGTACGCAAGTATAAACACCATGGGACCACGCAGCCATCATACCACTCAGTAAGGAGACGCGTTCTGTCTCCTAGAGATGAACGTACTTTGTTGCGAAAAGTGCAAATCAATCCCAGAACAACAGCAAAGGACCTTGTGAAGATGCTGTAGGAAACGGATACAAAAGTATCTATATCCACAGTAAAATGAGTCCTATATTGACTTAGCCTCTGGTCTGATTAAACAAAAATCTAACTGTTTGGTCATAATGACCATCGTTATGTTTGCAGGAAAAGGGGGGAGGCTTGCAAGCCGATGAACACCATCCCAACCGTGAAGCACGGTATTGGAGTGGCCATCACAAAGCCCTATCCTCAACCTATAGAAAATGTGTGGGCAGAACTGAAACATTGTGTGTGAGCAAGGAGGCCTACGAACCTGACTCAGTTACACGAGCTCTGTCAGGAGGAATTGGTCAAAATTCACCCAACTTATTATGGGAAGCTTGTGGAAGGCTACCCGAGACGTTTGACCCAAGTTAAACAATTTAAAGGCATTGCTAACACATTTCAATTGTGTGTATGTAAACTTCTGACACACTGGGAATGTGATGAAGGAAATAAAAGCTGAAATAAATAATTATCTTTACTGATATTCTGACATTTCACATTCTTAAAATATAGTGGTTATCCTAACTGACCTAAAACATAGAATACTTATTAGGATTAAATGTCAGGAATTGTGAAAAACTTACATGAAATGTATTTTGCTTAAAGGTGTATTTCAACTTCCAACTTCCACTGTAAAATCCCCAAGTATGAACTAAAGTGCAATTATGTACCTACAACTAAAGTTACAAAGGATGACCTTATCCACCCCAGTGACAAGTTGTTGTACACCTTTTAAGAACAAGTCTAAACCTTTATTTCTGAGAGTGTACTTGTATATGCACATAAATTCAGGTACTATTTTAAAACTTAATCTTACAGTGGAATAACACTCGGTCACGCCCTGATCTTTGAGATCCTTTAAATTCTCTATTTGGTAGGTCAGGGTGTCACTAGGGTGGGAAATCAATGTTTATATTTCTTTGTTGGCCGAGTATGGTTCCCAATCAGAGGCAGCTGTCTATCGTTGTCTGATTGGGAATCATACATAGGCAGCCCTTTTTCCCACCTTCTGTTGTGGGATCTTGTCTTTGGTTGTTGCATGTGTTTGCACTCCTAGCTTTAAGTTGGTTGAGTTGTTTATTGTTTTTACATTTACATTTACATTTAAGTCATTTAGCAGACGCTCTTATCCAGAGCGACTTACAAATTGGTGCATTCACCTTATGACATCCAGTGGAACAGTAGTGCATCTAAATCTTTTAAGGGGGGGGGGGGGGGTGAGAGGGATTACTTTATCCTATCCTAGGTATTCCTTAAAGAGGTGGGGTTTCAGGTGTCTCCGGAAGGTGGTGATTGACTCCGCTGTCCTGGCGTCGTGAGGGAGTTTGTTCCACCATTGGGGGGCCAGAGCAGCGAACAGTTTTGAAATGTACGCCTACCACGCTGCACCTTGGTCTTCATTTAACGATGAGCATTACACACTCATTGTTTAATGTACTTATAATACAGTCCTATGAGGACTAATAGCATTACTATACTGTATATATGATTATGGCCTATGATATGGGAAAAATCTGAACATAGCCAAGCCAAACAACTGAGGAATCTCACAATAAAGTCGTGGAGCTCACACAGAGAAGCTGTAAAGCTTCAATAACAATCCATCTCACAATGGTCTGTGAGAAAGGCTTTGATGGGCATCAGTCTTTAAGAAAGTGGGCCCTGAGTACATCCTTACACTCATCCATTCCAATCAAATACAGAAGAATGTTACTTACTGCAATGGAACTGTTGAACAGTCAATTACTTATTAATGAAATAATTGCCTGTTGTTGTGTCTATCTGTCTCTTTAGGGTGGTAAATAGCCAAGCGGTTAAAGCGGGCCAGTAACCAAAAGGTTGCTAGTTTGAATTTCTCTGCCGACTAGATGAATAATCTGCCTGTCTGTTCTTGAACAAGGCATGTAGCCCTTTAATGCAGTAAAGTTCCGATAGGTGGAATGTTATTGATATTTTTCATAATTAATATACTGCAGTGTCACTGTCAATAATGGCTGATCCCCACTCTCCGAGGGTGTCTATTTCACACATGTACAGTTTACACACAGGTACATGTGTGAAACAGGACAAATATGAGCATGTCTGTCTGTATGTACTCAATCTTCTTCATTCTCTCTCAAGCTTGGCCGTGGCCCCACTCTCAGGGGGAGTGGGATATGCAAAAAAAAAATCATAATAAACCATTTCACACTTGGACAGGTGACACTTGTAGATATGTTAACTGGACAAAACAAGCATGTCTGTCTGTATGTCATTTCCTCTCAAGCTAAGATAGACATTGACTAGACATTTATTAACATGAATCCAACAGTGCAAAACCATTTATTGAAGGTACTAGAGAAAAGATCCACATTGTAGTGAAAAGACTCTCAGTACATCTGAATATCTTCCACCCCTGCAATCTCAGAGAGGAAATATGGTCTTGATAAATGAGCGAGAAGTCAGAGGAATCCATTGCCGGATAGCTTCCAATCTGCACCCAGTCAAAGAGAGAAGTGTCAGCTTTTTCACACACTGAGTGATTTGGACTGCCATCGATGGAGAGCCTTAGAGATGTATGATGCTTTCCCCAGCACATTAAATATAGAATTTCTAACATGCACTGAGAACCCCTTTTGAAAATGCAATCTTGCAGTAAAGTTGCAAATAAATAGTTGTAGGCACACAGGCAGGTGCAACACACATCATACATTTACTGCAGTGAGACCAAGAAGACTACACTATAAAACATGTCCTGTAATTTTTATAGTAAATTACTGGCAGCACAGTAGCCAGTAAATTATTTCAGATTTACAGGACAAGGTTTTTAGATTCCACAAATACAGCATGGTACTGTAGTCTGGTACTGAACTACAGTAAATTACTGGCAGCACAGTAGCATGTGATTTACTGTAGATTTACAGGACAACATTTTTAGATTGAATAAATATGGTATGGTACAGTAATTGTATTCTGTGGGGTACAGAATTTACACTAACGGATGCAACAAATATATCGTCTTTCAAGGCACGCCTCAAAATATTTTCCCCGCCCACAACATTTCCACCCTCACAACACTAGACAGTAAAATAATAGTAATTTACTGTAAAACTGCTGTAATTTTGAGTTCCCATAATGCATTACATTGCTCTTTTCAGTACTGTACTGTAATATAGAATTACATTAGCTAACAGTACATTCTTTGCTGTAAATGTACAGCATTTTTTTGTGTAGTCATCTTCAGTCCTTCTCAGTCCTCTGCTGATGAATGTAATAGATGTACAGTTTATAAATCCTTAATGCCTTCATACATAAATGTCTTACAAAGCATCTATAAAATTATGTCATGCTTTATAAATGGTTCATAAATGTGGCATTAACTGTGTGACATAATCACCAATGTCAAATGTGACACAACTCACTAGTGATGTCATGTGAGTCACATTACACTTAATCTTGTTCCCAGACACTTCCACCCAAATGCACGGAAGGTCTGGTGAAAAAACACATCAAACTTCGCCTTCAGTAAGGGTTAGGCTTAAAATCTAATTTTAAGAAGATAAATTGTGGAAACGGTCAGGGTTTAGCCATAATTATGACTGTTTGACTGTGTTAATCATTGATGATGACAAATACTTTACTCTGTAAGTTCACTCCTATAGAATTCCATGGTCACTCCCACTAAGGCCAACTTTGAATGGTTGCTATCGCTGGTCTAATGTGCTGTGTGTGCAATAGCCTGGGAACGTCATTACACCAAGAAACACTTACCTTAATAAAAGCACCCAACCTAACGAAATTGAAAGGGTCTTTCTTCTGGAACCAAGTAACATGTTCCTCAGTAGACAAACACGCACACAACCAAAAGGAGCCATACCGAGCAGTGCTGGGCCCAGTCAGGTCTTTGACACATTCCCGCACTCCTCCGTTGAAAGATCAGCCAGAAAATGTTGCCACCATTGTAACAGGTTACAATCAAGCCCTGGTCTCCAGAATGGGAACAGAAGAATACCTGGTGCGGTAGTCTCAGGTTGGACTACTCCAAATCATCCGGATTCTGACAAACACACACAAACTCAAAGCTTTACAGGTCCATCACCCCATGTAAATACCGCTCTCATCCTACAGGAACCTGTGGATCATGAGAGAATCTTCATAAATCAGCAGAATGTTAATAATTAGTTTGAAGTGAGACACTTTGGGTCATTCATAACACATCCATAAAGACTCTATATCGCACAATGCAGTACTTAATTTAAGCTCTTTGGGCTAGAGTGCCACTAGCACCCCACCTCGACAACATCCGGTGAAATTGCAAAATACAAAAACTGCAAGTCTCACAGTAATTGACTGTTATTTAACATAAGCACATGTAGCATCACCTGGCTTCAGTGAATAGCCTACAAGCCACTGATGCAGCCCTTTGGAACAGTCTAATAAGTCCATGTTTTATAACCTACACCATCACAATAAATCCATTATTTATTTTAATTGAACACTATCTGAAAAAATGTAGTCTATTTCAGAAGAACAGAATAGAATACCCTGAGTTTTTCATGACTCCCACCGAAGGTGGTTCCCCTACCTGTTCGGGCGACGCTCGGCAGTTGTCGTTGCCGATCTACTAGCCGCCACCGATCCCTTTTTCCTTTTCTGTTCGTTTGTTCTTATTGGTTGCACCTGTCGCTTATTTTGGTTTCTTGATTCATGTCTATTTAGGCCTGTTAGGCCTGACTATTTTTGTGCGGGATTGTTTTCTGTTAGTCAGGGTGTGCGTGTTTGTGTTCCTGTCCGTTTGTGCCCTGTGTTGGCTCTGACAATTTTTCGGTCTATTTATCGCCTATTGTTTTGGGTGTTCGTGTGGGACGGTTTCCGCCGTCCCTCTGCTCTCTGCAATTGACTCTGCACTCACCACTCCAGGCGATCGTGACAGAGTTGTCTTTATGTTAGGCCCTGATCTGGCTATGCGATATACTGTAGCTGTGGGGCTACACTAGTTCATTTAACAGACAAGATTTGTTTAGAATTCCATGGCATTATTTTATATTATTTTATAGTATGAAGAATACAATTGAAAGCTTAATAAAATAAGCTTAATAAAATAGAATGGATATTTTCTCTAAATGATTTGAGGGATTGTGCACATTCGCTATTCTGTGTTGAATGGTTAACAAAGAAACAGGTTCTCCTATATGCTTAATTTAGTTGTGATACAAATGTTGGGCTATATGTTTTGATTTTTAATACATTCTAAGACTGCATGATGCGACTCTAATGATGATTTGAAAAAGTTGTATGAAAGGCATGAGATCTGCTTTGTTTTTGGCGCAGGCTGTACACACTTTATCAGTCTCTCTCATTCCCAATTTGATAAGCACTTGCTAATGCCTCAAATTTATCGGCTACATCCCCTTTGTGTGGCTATAATGCCCCCTAAAAAATATATTCCTTTTGCCACAGGTGGCCTTTGCGTCCTCATGGACTGAATATAATAATTATAATTCCCTTCTCCCGGCTGCATTCCAAAGCACGCCTCACTCACATGGCTCTCCGTCATGTGATCGGGTCTTTCTCACAGGCTACAAGTGAAGACACATCCAGGAAGCAACTGCGCGCGTCCTTATCCAGTTCCTTGGCGCATATTGAAGATATTTGAAGAACTTTCATTTACTTTTCATCAACCAACAAGATGAGAAGGCCTAACGAACAGAAAAATCACTAGCCTATGTCAATCTAATGTCACCCATAGTACAAAAGTTGACCTATTCTATTCTGTGGTAGAAATAAATATTCCAAACATAGTCTGGAACAGATGTGAGATGCAATAGATCCCAAATTAATACAACCACCAGCATAACAAAAACTGTTGTAACCAATGAGCCTGATGCAACAGATCAGAACATTTAGCTTAATATGTTGATAAACTATTAGGCTCTTTATTCTTATTGTACAGTGCATTTGGGAAAGTATTCAGACCCCTTGACTTTTTCCACATTCTGTTACATTACAGTCTAATTCTGAAATTGATTCAATTGTTTTTTTCCCCTCATCAATCCACACACAATACCCCATAATGACATAACAAAACAGGTTTTTAGATTATTTAGCAAATTTATTTAAATAAAAATGTAAAACTGAAATATCACATTCACAGAAGCATTCAGACCCTTTACTCAGTACTTTGTTGAAGCACCCTTGGCAGCGATTACAGCCTTGAGTGTTCTTGAGTATAACACTAGAACAACTGTATTTGGGAAGCCACTCCTGCATTGTATTGGCTGTGTGCTTCGGGTCGTTGTCCTGTTGGAAGGTGGACCTTTGCCCAAGTCTGAGGTCCTGAGCTCTCTGGAGCAAGGACCTATCTGTACTTTCCTCCTATCACTTTCCCTCAATTCTGACTAGTCTCCAGTCCCTGCTTCTGAAAACAGCATGATGCTGCCACCACCAGCTCGCCTATCGTAGTAGCGACTACCGAATGGCTCCCTGACTCACGTATTGCTGCTTATTGGACCCTATGATCACTCAGCTACACATGGCTCTCCCTAATGTCAATATGCATTGTCTACTGCTGATTAGGTTAGTTATTATTGTTTTATTTTCACTGTAGAGCCCCCAGCCCTGCCCTAAATGCAGTAAATCGCTCTTTTGTCGGACCCTCCACACATGCGGAGACCTCACCTGGCATAACTGGTGCATCCAGAGACGCAACCGCTCTCTTCGTCATTCAATGACTAAGTTTACCTCTACTGTACTCACATCCTACCATACACGTATCTGTACATTATGCCCTGAGTCTATTCTACCACGCCCAAAAACCTGTTCCTTTAATTCTCTGTCCCCAAAGCGCTAGATGACCAGTTCTTATAGCTTTTAGCCATACCCTTATACCACTCCTCCTCTGTTCCTCTGGTGATGTAGAGGTTAACCCAGGCCTTGTAGCCCCCAGCACCACACCTATTTCCAAGGCGCTCTCATTGGTTGACTTCTCTCATTTAAAATCCTTGGTTTCATACATGTTAACATCAGAAGCCTCCCCTAAGTTTGTTTTATTCACTGCTTTAGAACACTCCAATCCTGATGTCCGAGCCGTGTCTGAATCCTGGCTTAGGAAGGCCACCAAAAGTTCAGAAATTTCCATCTCCAACTACAACATTTTCTGACAAGATAGAACTGCCAAAGGGGGTGGAGTTGCAATCTGCTGCAGAGATAGCCTGAAGAGGTCTGTCATACCATCCAGGTCTGTGCCCCAAAAAATTGAGCTTCTATTTTTTTAAATCCACCTTTCCAGAAACAAGTCTCTCACTGTTGCCACTTGTTATAGACCCCCCTCAGCCCACAGCTGTGCCCTGGACACCATATGTGAATTGATTTCCCCCATCTATCTTCAGAGTTCGTACTGTTAGGTGACCTAAACAATCTAAGATAGATGCCCTTAATCTCACACAAATTATCAAGGAACCTACCCTAAATCCGTACCATGGGCACCCTCATTGATATCATCCTGATCAACTTGCCCTCTAAATACACCTCTGCTGTCTTAAACCAGGATCTCAGCGATCACTGCCTCATTGCCTGCATCTGTAATGGGTCCGTGGTCAAACGACCACCCCTCATCACTGTCAAAACCTCCCTTAACACTTCCGCGAGCAGGCCTTTCTAATCAACCTGGCCCGGTTTTCCTGGAAGGATATTGAACTCATCCCGTCAGTAGAGGTTGCCTGGTTGCTCTTTAAAAGTGCTTTCCTCACACCGTAAATAAGCATGCCCCGTTAATTTTTTTTAAAGCTAAGAACAGATATAGCCCTTGGTTCACTCCAGACTTGACTGCCCTTGACCAGCACAAAAACATCCTGTGACGTACTGCATATGCATCAAATAGCTCCAAGAGATGCAACTCTTCAAGGGAAGTCAGGAACCAATATACACATTCAGTTAGGAAAGCTAAGGCTAGCTTTTTCAAACAGAAATGTGCATCCTGTAGCACTAATTCCCAAATGTTTTTGGGACACTGTAAAGTCCATTGAGAATAAGGGCACCTCCTCCCAGCTGCCCACTGCACTGAGGCTAGGAAACACTGTCACCACTGAGAAATCAACGATAATTGTTAATTTCAAGAAGCATTTTTCTACGGTTGGCTATGCCTTTCACCTGGCTACTCCTACCCCGGTCAACAGCTCTGCACCGCCCGCAGAAACATGCCCAAGACCCCCCTTCTCCTACACCCAAATCCAGACAGCTGATGTTCTGAAAGAGCTGCAGAATCTGGATCCCTACAAATCACCTGGGCTAGGAAATCTGGACCAACTCTTTCTAAAATTATCCGCCGAAATTGTTGCTACCCCTATTACTAGCCTGTTCAACTTCTCTTTCGTATTGTCTGAGATCCTCAAACATGTGTGACTATCCTCCCACTCTGTCTGCTGAATTCTTTCTCTTTGCTCTTGTTTTCCTTATTAGGACGTCGGTGGGCGGAGCCGGGAGGGTCGTCAGAGAAATGGGACACCTTTATAGATTTTCTTGTGGTATTTTTGTGGCCTTTTGGTTGTTTGCATTTGTATCACATTTATGCATGCAAAACACTCACTTACATTACTGATTACACACACCATTGTTAATTGTATTTAGTTTACTTTATTTAATACATATATTTTGTTATTCCTTGTCTCCTTGGATTCTATTGTGCAGGACTCAGCCTGTACTCTACACAGACCAGTGCGGCATAACCAATCAGAGCTGCAGTATGTCTATTTAAGCTATAAGGTCCAAGGAGGTGTGCTCTTATGTACAACGCAACGTGGAGTGCCTGGACACAGCCCTTAGTCGTGGTACTGTATATTGGCCATATACCACAAACCCCTGCAATGCCTTATTGCCATTATAAACTGGTTACCAACGCGATTAGAGTAAAAATGAAAGTTTTGTCATACCCATGGTATACGGGCTGATATATCACAGCTGTCAGTCAATCAGCATTCATGGTCAAACCACCCAGTTTATAAATGCAAATAGACCATTGCCATATATGGATCTGTGCCATTTACTTTGAACTGGACTGTGTTTACAGTTGTGGTCATGAGTAGATGCACTTGTTTTTAGATCAAAGTAAGAGCTGCATGTAACCACATGTGCACATGTTTCTTCTATCTTTTGCTAGTTAGTGAGTTATTAGCCCCGTTATAGATCATTTGTAGTCAGCAATATGGGAGTAATTTCTTCTTACAAGAGAACAAAATGTGTGCATTTCTATACAACTTTGAAAAACCAGTCAGGTAAAGAGATGTTTTTTGTCTTAGAGTGGAAGTGTTTTATTTTGAAACAGGCTTTAATAAGCTAAGTAGCCAATATGCAGAAGGTAGCATCATTTGTCTGATTCTCTGTAATAATGATATGTGAATAAAGTACAAGTGGTTTCTTGCATCAAACAACACAACAAAATGTTCAGTCACCTTGTCTGAAGGACCAGTGGATAAACAGGTTAAAGTCAAGTCCTGCATGTTTGTTTCTTTAAGTCTCATGGAATTTAGGTTTACATTGAACACCACACATTGGCTGCTACTGTAGGCTGAATGATAGAACAGCTATTTGCATGTTAAAATGTTATGGGATGCATTTTCTACATTGTTTTTGATCAAATCAAATCAAAACGTATTATTCACATTCACATGGTTAGCAGATGTTAATGTGAGTGTAGCGAAGTGCTTGCGCTTCTAGTTCCGACCGTGCAGTAATATCTAACAAGTAATCTAACAATTTCACAACAACTACCTTATACACACACAAGTGTAAAGGAATGAATAAGAATATGTACATAGAAATATATGGATGAGCGATGGCCGTGCGGCATAGGCAAGATGCAGTAGATGGTATAGAGTACAGTATATACATATCAGATGAGTAATGTAGGGTATACAAACATCATATAAAGTGGCATTGCTTAAAGTGACCGTGATACATTTATTACATTCAATTTTTAATAAAGTGGCTAGAGATTTGAGTCAGTATGTTGGCAGCAGCCACTCAATGTTAATGATGGCTGTTTAGCAGTCTGATGGCCTTGAGATAGAAGGTACACTCTGGTAGGCTTACATTATGATCAAATAGCCACAGTAGCCTTCTTGACAACTGTTAAAACTCTAACTTAATGCAGGTACAGCCTCAGTGTTCGCAGTAAAAATGCTCTGGAACAGAATTTTCACAACATTCAAGTTTGAGCTCAGCAGACCTGAAATTTGCAATGCAGTTAAAAAAGTGTTGTGTTTTTGCAGACTATTGTTTTTGCCAACATTACTGTAGTGTTTACTACAGTGTTTTTTTGTGGATAATACTGTAGTGTTTACTATAGTATTCTACAGTATACTACAACATTCTATAGTAAATACTACACATGATCAAGGGATACTACAGTATAGTACATTTTAGTATAAGTCATCTAGTATTCTATAGTAAACTGTAGTATTTTTGGGGGGCGCTTATTGCCTGCAGAAATAGTGTCATCACCATCCTCAATTTCTGTCATGGGCCTAAAATGTAAATCAATACATTAATTAGTATGTGTAGAACACAAAACAGCTCTGCAAGGGTAAATGGATACTTCTGACAATGACAACCCTAAAGAAATTGATGAAGCATTGTATGGCCCGCACTGTCAACTGTCCTTTGAGCTCTATAGCAAATAAAGAATCAGGAGCAAATTTCTTGGTCGTATATTTATAAATATAATACAGTATGCTTTGCATTCCAGTTTCATAATTAATTCCCTCAGATTGTCTGTAACATGAAGTCAATAAAAATGCAGAGGAGGGATAAATAACTAGTGGTGTTGCTGGTGGAAATAAATCTCAACACAGGCTGCCTCTGCCTCTCTATCTCACTCTCTCTCTCTCTCTCGCTCTCTCTGAAAATAATGTCACACGCTTGTCAGCCCCTAACTTTGTAGCCTTTTGTTTGATGCAGCCAGATATAATTTATTTAATGCAGTCTGTGTAATACCTTAAGATGTCATCTGTTCATCTGCTCTGACTTACTTCCACCTGCTGAATAATAAGACTGTATCCCAAATGGCACCCTATTCCCTATATAATGCACAGCTTTTCACCATAGCCCCATGGGCCCTGGTCTAAAGTAGTGCACAATAAAGGGAATAAGGTGCCATTTGTGGCAGAGCAGTCATAGTGATGAAGTGTCTCTCACGACACAGTTGAAAGTCACTCAATTGGTGTCCAAAGATAGACACTCACACAGAAAGTCAAACCTTAAACAACATCTTCATAAACCCTTTGAGGCCTTACATAGATTTATCATAAATCATGTATAAGCAAAAGTCCCACAACATATGTGTGAAATAACAAGTGTTGCTTTGCCAAATGTAGAATAACCTTTTGCCACCATTTATATGCTATGGCATTTGCTTACAAATGGTTTGTGAAGCATTTATGTAGACTTATAAAGGGCTTATGTAGGCTTAACTAAGCCTTTATGAGACACACTTCATTAGTAGTCATCACAGTATAACCCACAGAGAGATTGTTTCCCCCTGGATAATAACCTATATGCAAAGTAGAATGGAAAGTGATTACTACGTTGCCTATTATGTATAATTGTTTTCAATATACAACTGGATTGGGCATGCAGGAATCCACATACAATCACTGCCACTAATATGCTAAATCAGCCAATGATTTATTTTGCCTCTCCTGATATATGCAGACAGTCATATTGAGCTTAGAGGGTTAAGAAATGAACATGGTTAACACTGAAAACTAAAGGATTTCCACAAGGGTACATTGTGCGAATGTTATGAGTTTCTATTAAAAAGTACTAGTTCCATAGAGATGTCACACAGACAAGTGGGGGTTGATTGATTGTGACTAACATGTATGAAACAAACTATAAAAAATAAAAACCTTAGCATATTTTTCAACAGCTTTATAGTTGAAGGCTGTGGATTTGTTTTCAATGTCTTCTCTCAAATTAAATGGTAGGATGGTTCAAGGTTGAATTTAAATGGGTCATGCAGGGTGTCTGCATCGTGACAGGCATAGTTGAGTCTGCATGTACAAGCATAATGTGCACAATATCAGTCCCTGACTCACTGCCTCAATATATCAGTGTTTCTATGAATGCGGTTCAATGATGTTGTTTAACACTGCATTTAATGAACCACAATGACCCATTAATGCACTGAAATATATAAGGTTGTTGATAGTGTTTAGGCCAGGGATATCAATTCACATCACATCTTTACAGAATACAGGCATTGACATTTTCAGACATTGGTATAATTTACACCATGGCCATTTTTTTTTATAACTACGAATGTTTTACTAAGAAGACCATGGCTTTAGCTTATAAAAATAGATATTCCATGAACTTGCATTAAGCCCGGATATTCACTGATATATGAATTTAATTCATTTAATTCTCAGATTATAAAGTAATTTGATTTTATGGGCAAGAGGCAGAGCAGGGATCCATGTCTGTTCTCCAACTCAGGTTAAGTACTCATTATACTGCAAGTATGGGTGCATTAAAATATAATTGTGTTAATAATGGCACAATCAAATAATCTCGTGACTAGAGCAACATTGAAAGAATTGACACTGAGATTAAAATTGAGTGTCCTGGCTTAACTGGCTTAACTGTAAATATCAAATTGTCTCTACTGTGTCACGCCCTGGTCGAAGTAATGTATGTTTGTCTTCATTTATTTGGTCAGGTGTGACATGGGTTATTGTGGTGCGTTTTTGTCATGGGGTTTTTGTGGGGTGTCTAGCATAGTCTATGGCTGCCTGAGGCGGTTCTCAGTCAGAGTCAGGTGATTATCGTTGTCTCTGATTGGGAACCATATTTAGGCAGCCATATTCTTTGAGTATTTCGTGGGTGATTGTTCCTGTCTTTGTGTTAGTTGTCACCAGATAGGCTGTATAGGTTTTCACATTCCGTTTGTTGTTTTTGTATTGTTCGTGTTTCTTCATTATTAAACATGTATCAAAATTACCACGCTGCATTTTGGTCCGACTCTCCTTCGACGGAAGAAAACCGTAACATACTGTTCAATTATATGAGGAGATAAATAAACTGTAACAGGAAACTGCAGTTTAGACGGTTATTTTAGGTATTATCAAGTATTTTTTTAAATGTACTGCAGCATTCTGTAAATGATAGTGCATTGTGTAAAAAACATGTATTTTCAAATGGTACTATAAATCTACCCCACATAATACAGTACCGTACCATATCTTTGGTGCCAAAAACCTTTTTACTACTAGTGGGTGCAAGGTATTGTTGTTCCTGGCTCATTAACATATTTTGTGGCTATATTTGTTGCACCAATTTGTATACCAATTTATTTTATATGTGATTATAATACTTACACGTTTTAAGTCACAAATGTTAAATGCATGATTCTTTGGGGAATTGGATGATATGTGGATGAACCTCTAACTTTTGAGTCTACATTGATAAAGTGTGATCATAAAGTTACTGGTTCCCAGCCAAGTGTCAAACACTTGGATTCAGGATGCTCAATACCTAATATAATTAAATACCACCATGTAACCAACATCGGAGAAGGTGTGTTTGTAGAAGGGCGTGGTTTGCATACTGTAGTTATATAGCTACTCTACTGGTACCATCATTTTACTGTACGGTGTCTGCAAACGTAATTCAAAGTTTACTCCATTCATCTATGGCAAAGATACTAGCTAGTTGCTGGCTAAATAGTTCTAAAGCCAGCGTGGAATGAGGGGGAAAAGGTCGCTCAAAACTCTAATCTACACATCTGTCAGTGCTACTGTGAACAACATCACAAAAAGACATCCCAAATGGGAGATGTATATTTTTTTTAAATCACTGATGCAATTTCAATGTTTTTTTCTTTGTTTGACATCATGGTTATGTCAAAAGAAATCAGCCAAAATCTCAGAAAAAAAATTGTAGACCACAAGTCTGGTTCATCATTGGGAGCAATTTCCAAATGCCTGAATGTACCACGTTCATCTGTACAAACAATAGTACGCAAGTATAATTGCCATGGGACCACACAGCCGTTATACTGCTCAGGCACGTTCTGTCTCCTAGAGATGAACGTACTTTGGTGCGAAAAGTGCAAGTCAATCCCAGAACAACAACAAAGGACCTTGTGAAGATGCTGGAGGAAACAGGTACAAAAGTATCTATATCCACAGTAAAACAAGTCTTATATCGACATAACCTGAAAGGCCACTCAGCAAGGAAGAAGCGACTGCTCCAAAACCACCCAAAAATGCCAGACTACAGTTTGCAACTGCACATGGGGACAAAGATTGTACTTTTTGGAGAAATGTCTTCTGGTCTCTGGCCATAATGACCATTGTTATGTTTGGAGGAAAAAGGGGGAGGTTTGCAAGCCGATGAACACCATCCCAACTGTGAAGCACGGGGGTGATAGCATCATGTTGTGGGGGTATTTTGCTGCAGGAGGTACTGGTGCACTTCACAAATAGATGCCATCATGAGGATGAACCATTTATCTTGATATATTGACGCAACATCTCAAGACATCAGGAAGTTAAAGCTTGGTCGCAAATGAGTCTTCCAAATTTGTGGCAAAACAATTTAAAGACAATGCTACCAAATACTAATTGAGTATACGTAAACGACTGACCTACTGGGAATGTGATGAAAGAAATAAAAGCTGAAATAAATAATTCTCTCTACTATTATTCTGACATTTCACATTCTTAAAATAAAGTGGTGATCCTAGCTGGCCTAAAACTGGGATTTTTTACAAGGATTAAATGTCAGGAATTGTGAAAAACAGGGTTTAAATGTATTTGGCTAAGATGTATGTAAACAAAAAACTGTTTTAAACAATTTGCCTGATGTAACTGGTGAGAACGTTTAGCTTAAAATGTAGATGTAGACTATTAGTCTATTTCTTCACATTATAAGCGCAGCAGTGCGCACGTGGCAGTAGGCTATGAGCGCAAATGTTCCATTAGCAGGAAAACACCATTCTCAAAAGTAACCACAAAAGTTATTATGCATGTAATGCTCTTATTATAAAGATGCATTTAATGGTGAAGATTTTCTTCCCCAAACTTAAAACTCAATGTGCTGCGTGTGTATCCAAGTTAGGCTCTACAACCTTTGTAAAACAGATTAATGTGCTTCATATTCAGAGTTAGTATGCAACTTAAGTGGTGATACAAACCTTATCAAAAGATTTAGGCCTACGGGCTAGGCTACATGAGGTGCACAACTATGACTTGAAAAAGTTTTTTTTAAAAGCATATGCTGTTTGCCTTAAGCTGAGCATCATTCACAATTTTTAAAAGCACCCATCAAACTGTTTTTGATTTAATCTTGTCTTTACATTTTCTAAATAGTATATGTGTGAAATGTGTTTTTGATTTAAAATGTACCATTATCATGCGCCTGTCTCGAAAAAATACATGTCATCTATGTACTTAAATAGCGAATGGAGGATGCTTTTCCGGTGGTTCATTTTCATGCCAGCCAGGCAGACTTTTCTCCTGTTTTAAAGAGAAGCGATGTGCTTAATATTAGGAAAGCTGAGAAATAAATATAGTAGGCCTAGCGTATAGAAAGCTGATAGGATACATCACTTTTTAGTAGAGGCCATCACTCTGTTTTCTCACGCAATTGAATAGCCAATAGAAAAAATGTTGCGCAACATAAGCTCATGGGCTCTCATGAAGTGTTTGATTCGATTTTTGATTACATTTGCATTGATGTCAGAGTGATTAGAGGGACAGTAGAGTGCAAAGAACCAGGCAGTTAGCAAGTTTGGTAGGCTAATTACCATCAGCAGCATCAGAGTTTGGAGAAGCCTAATTACCGTGACTAAATGGTCACATGGAATTTGACTGCCATGATGACTCGTGACTGCCAGTGTGGCGGTTATACGGTCACTGTAACAGCCCTAGTCATCATACTTTGGTCTGGTTTCATCCAAATATCATACATTTTCATGAAAAACATGATTTTGTCTGTCCATGACCTTTAAATCTCTCATATAGTGTGGCACAGTGACATCAATCCTCTTTGTATTTGTTTACCGTGTCTATAAAGTGTCATGTCACACACTGTAGGACTGTATGTTTTTCCATTGGATTACAATGTTACAGTGCCTCAGTCATAGTGCCTTCTACTCGTCATGTTTCTACAAAAAACAAAACAAAAGGAACACTAGAACTCAATGGATGCTAGAACTCAACTGATGTTTCAAGGAACTTTAAACTCTACTTTCACTTTCTGACCCTACCTACTCTTAACAAGCATGAGTCAGACGGAATGTTGACACCTCAAGGTGAAATTTAACAGGTGATTATATCCTTATATCCCTTTTAAAACCTATTACCCCTATAGCTCTGTAGGTTTTCTGTATGGTTTAGCGGGGAGCTGGGGCTTTGATCTTCAAAGCTGACCTCCCCTTTCCTGATTGATGGATATGGCACACCATTGATGCCGGTATATCCATCAAGGAAAGCCACCCGTGATGAATGAATATGTCCTCTATCAACCGTGCATCACCTCATGAAGTATTGTCCATTTTCACCAAACGTATTCATCCTTCAGCCAAAGATTGATTAACTATGGACGTGATTCAGTCAGCAATTATGACTTCACCGCTAATCAATCTCCCTTTAGCCAAGGGGGACCTTTACTTAGCGTTTCACACATGCACCCACCCATGCACATGCGCATACACCAACACACACTATTAGTGGACAGTTTTATCCCATTCTAAAGGATCATGGGAAGGTTTTAGTGACGCAAGTATTTAGTTGTCTCATTGTAGTGCTGATAACCTCTACTCAACATTTCTCAACCAGCAAAATTCATAACTGAAATAAGCAAACTACTAAATTGTAATTCCATGTTCAGATTTATTGAAGGCAATTTACATTCAGATTATAAAAAGGATATGACATGAGTGTGAGTGTGATTGAATCCACCTCTGCCTACGGCGCTCTCTGCACAAGTGGGATTGCCTGTGGTACTGATATATTCTCCAGTGGAGTCTGTGCCAGTCATATTCTTTTCTGTCAGTCAAAACAGAATGATCACAAGCATAGTAAACACTGTACATAATTGAAGATATCTAGCATTCACATAACATGTTGCAGATCAATCAATTAGACTTCTCACTTGTTGTATTCTGATTGATATTCAGCACATTGTCCGCAGCCTACTTATACAATGCAATGAAAAAGTATTTGCCATAGAGATATTCTTTCTGAATATCTCTATTTTTGCCCATTTTTGATAATCAATGTTGTCAGATTTCTACCAAAACCTAATATTAGATAAATGGATCCTAGAAAATTGTATACTTATTTTATTTATTTATTTAACAAAGTTATGCAACGTCCAATTCCCTTGTCCGGAAAAGTAATTGACCCCTTACACAGGAGGGGCTTAAAAATATTCTCCTTGGAAACATTCCAGAGATGGACAGAATGCGGATGCAGATAGCTGGGGTAATTTTTGCCACTCTCCTGTCAGTGGTTGCAAACTTATAACGCTAAAGTCATGATGCATGCAAACTACTCAACTACACTTAAACACACTTAATAAAAAAAAGCTAGCTATCTACTGGAAATGTTTACGGCAGGACATGGATGGCTAAGGCTCTGGACGGATATCCAGAGGGGTCCCAACTCTGCCCTTTCCTCCCTGCCAAACTGGCATTGGTACACACACTACCGTTCAAAGGTTTGGGGTCATTCAGAAATGTCCTTGTTTTTGAAAGAAAAGCCACATTTTGTTGTTCATTAAAATAACATCAAATTGATCAGAAATACAGTGTAGACATTGTTAATGTTGTAAATAACTATTGTAGCTGAAAACAGCAGATTTCTTTAATGGAATATCTACATAGGTGTACAGAGGCCCATTATCAACAACCATCACTCCTGTGTTAGCTAATCCAAGTTTATAATTTTAAAAGGATAACAGCTGAAAACTGTTGATCTGATTAAAGAAGCAATGAAACTGGCCTTCTTTAGACTAGTTGAGTATCTGGCGCATAAGTGTAATGCTCCGGGTGTCGTGGGTGTGGAGTCAAACGCAGGAGACAGAGAGTGCAATGCTGTGCGTCTTTAATAGCACCAACGCACCACAGGGTGCTCCCAATAGTAACGGCCCCAAACACAGGGAATGAAAATGTACAACGGAAAAATCACGACCAGGCACTAACACGTACCTCTACAACAGAGCCGAAGGTTACACTGAAATAATCCCGCACAACAACCAGGCGGGCCGGCTGTCTAATAAAGACAAACTAATCATACATAAACAGGTGCTACCAATAAACATACAAGGAGGGGGAGGAAAGACAATCAGTGGTAGCTAATAGGCCGGTGACGACGACCGCCGAGCGCCACCCGCCCGGGAAGGGAAGCCACCCTCGGTCGGACTCGTGACAATAAGCTTTTGTGGGTTCGATTACAGGCTCAAAATGGCCAGAAACAAATAACTTTCTTCTGAAACTCAGTCTATTCTTGTTCAGAGAAATGAAGGCTATTCCAATGTGAGAAATTGCCAAGAAACTGAAGATCTCGTACAACGCTGTGTACTACTCCCTTCACAGAACAGTGCAAACAGGCTCTAACCAGAATAGAAAGATGAGTTTGAGGCTCCGGTGCACAACTGAGCAAGACGACAAGTACATTAGAGTGTCTAGTTTGAGAAACAGACGCCTCACAAGTCCTCAACTGGCAGCTTCATTAAAAAGTACCTGCAAAACACCAGTCTCTACATCAACAGTGAAGAGGTGACTCCGGGATGCTGGCATAAACTGGTCAGAATGAGCTGTTCTCTCATTTGTGTCTGTAAGTAGCTAGCAAGCTAGTCAATGTTAGGCAGTTAGCTTGTTAGGTCAGAACACTTGGATCAACCCTACAATACTTTTCGGCCAGAGCGTCCTGTGTGCGCTCTGAACGCTCCGAGAGAGAAACGCTCTGAATTTATGAATGGCCAATCTGACAATGCTCTGAGTTCACGAATGCCCAAAGCACACTCTGGCACTCCAGATTACATTTCCAAACACACCTGCAGTATAAACCAGCCTTTAGTCTTGAAATCTTTGGTTGTTTAGTACATACCCTCACATGTGAATCCTTAAAGAGATGTGTGGAGCAAAAGCTTAAAAGGGTATGAATAATGCTGAATGGGTGTCGACAAAGAATAGCTTGCAGTATGTAACAAAACATACAAGTGCCATTATCTTAAAAGTGAGGTTAGAAGTTTGTCAACTTTCAATTCAGAATGACTTTCTCATTGTTCCTCAACTGTAGTGTATGATAAACCATTTTCAAGCTCTGAGTTTCTACCTTTCTCCAATGTAAAAAACACAATTTCAAATTTTGCTACATAAAACCGAATAGAGCCAGTCTGTCACATGTATAATCCAAATGTGTGCTGACTGATCTGTGAACACAATGAAAAGTAATTTGAGTTGAACATCTGAAATTGCCATCCACAAGTAAAATGTAGTCAGGGGACTCCACACAATGCACCATGTTAAAACAACATCAGAATCACTGCTTGCTTAGATGACTTGTTATGTGCCAGTCTGCGCACATAGATTGGACTTAACATAGTACATTTAAATCCATAACACTGAAATTAGTATGATATGTTATGCTTTAAGTCTAGTTATGTAGGTATTTTTAGATGTACACAAGAAATTTCAAAACAGCTCGAGACGCAGAAAATGGATTATAACATTGCGGACGAAGTTTGCAATGTCACAATTCTATGTGTACAACATCTAAAGACCTACATCACAACACTGAGAGCGTGTCAGACTGTAAAATGACATATCAGACTCTAAAAGGATATATTTGACTGTTTTTGAAGGTTGTTCATGTCTTTTGTATGCCCTGATACTCCACACCGAGCAATGAGGAAGTGAATCGTGGCTGGGGTAAGACATGCTAACCTCCACCATTACAATAGCTGGGGAGGTTAGCATTTTTTGGGGGGGTGGGTGATATTAATGTCTCTGTAACTTTCCCACTCCTAATTATTCCCGATACATTCAGGATTATCCATAATCATGGTAGCATCCAGCTTAATGTCGAAGTGTTTAGACACATATTCTATTCTTATTTACAATAAAAGTGACTAACTTATTTACCATTTATTTCTATTGGGCACAAAATAATCTGAAACACAACAAAAACTAACAGTAAATGCACCCAACAAATGTGTAGTCACGAGCTTGATGTAGTCATTGCGTGCTATGAATATGAGACCAAATACTTAACTTTATACTACTTTAATACACTTATATCCCAATACTTTGGTCCCCTATGTACAGAAATGGCTCTAATTTCTAAACAGTTCACCCGATATGGATGAAAATACCCTCAAATAAAGCTGATAGTCTACACTATTATATCATGTCAAATCCAAAGTCCTGGATTACAGAGCCAAAACAACAAAAAATGTGTCACTGTCCCAATACTTTTGAGCTCAATGTATGTACAGTACGTCCTTGATGTCCTCTTAGCAGACTGTCTATATCCTGTCTCCTTCCTCAAAGCCAACTGAGACATTCATTTTGAGATTGATTGCTTTTCCTAAATGACCCTTTAGGGTCAACCTGTAATGGACTGGCTTCCTACTCAGAACCCCCTCTCTCTCTCTCTCGTCTCTCTACAGCATTGTGTCTGCTTCTGAAATGGCATCCATATTCCCTACATTTTACACTACTTTTGACAAGAGCCCTATGGCCTTGGTCAAGAATAGTGCACTATGTATGCAATAGGTTGCCATTTGGGACGTACCCTATCTCTATAGTGTGGTCTGTCTGTCTGTCTGACGCCCCCTTTATTGTCATCATGTCATCATGTAATCCCTATAGCAGTGTGACCAGAGGTGTACAACAGAGTGAGAGGCAGGGACAACATTTCTCCAGAGTTCCCAGTTGTCTTGAACTCACTGCAGTCTGAGATTTCCCATTTCCGAGTTTCCAATTATTTGAAAGTATTGCTGGATTGACAGCATGGCCAATGCATTCAACATTTTAGTGTAATAATAGCATAAAAAAACGTTCTAGCTCCGTTATTGTCTTTACATGCTTTCACCAACATTATCTTAGCCTATATCATTGAGCATTTGACACTATAGAAAACTCAGTACAATGCAAAACCCAAACTCACCTCTTTTACCAAACTAATTTGATTCAAATCAACCGGGCATTTTGCCTGGTGTTGAAACAGCCAGTGGTCTTTTTCCCTGTCTTCGGGCCGACGTAATAACTGCGGCGCTCAGCAGCGGCGTTAAAAGAGGTTCCCCTTTCAAACAGGGAGCCTGTCCACACTGAATAAAACTGGTTTTACGGTAAATTAACAAAGCTGTAAACAACTTATTCACTCGTGCTGTATTCAACCTTTTCTGGTCCATGGTGTTGCATGTGAATATTTATCCCTTTAAGCTTGGAAAAGAGACTCTTAAACCCAGACTTGGACCACACACCAACTCCACTGAATAGCAAGCTAGTGATTGCTTTGCAATGCTTTGAGTTAGCCACTGATTCCTTCCAAACCACTCATTGTTGAATTTGCGAAAACCAACTTGTTCTGTAATGTTTACGTCCAATTGCCGATGAGCACCGATATGTTCGATCTATTATTTATCTTCATATGACAAGGATTGAAAAGGATTTGAAAGTATATTGTGGACTTGATTCATGATATTGACTGCTTGTCTAGCTTGCTTGCTTAGATTTTGAAAGTATGATGTTGACAATCAAAGCTACTGTAGATGTAATGTGATTTGATGTCATTTTATCTGTGGCCAATGACCTTGAGCCTTCTTGGATGGACACTTCTAATGTATCTCAATGACAGAACCCAAGGGGCTTGAATTTTCTAGCTCTACCCTTAGATTTGGGAGTGAAGTAGTGTCCACATGAATGACAGAACACTGAGCCAATCATGGTGCAACTAGAGAACATTACGCTTCATATTTTCCGCTGGCTGCCCCAGCAGAAAACACTGAACTTTTGGCTGCTGCCGTACTCAAGAAATTAAAAAAATAGACCATGTTTGTATGTGGCTTTATTAACTCAATTATATATATTTTTTACATTACTTGCAAACTTATATGTGACATAACACGTATTAATGCCAAAATAACATGCCAAACCGGCAGGGGTGGGGTGGGGGGGTGCTAAACAGGTGCGGCTCAAAACCTGAATGACAGGTTGCCACTGATTGCAGCTTTCACCCACAACCACCCTCTCACCCACACACCCAGTATGAGTAAATGTTGAAGCTAACACTGTGTTAACACGGTGTATTTAAAACCAAGACCACACATGTACCAACTGAATCACGTGGAAATGGGTCTCCTTACTGTGTAATTTAAAACCATAACCTGTGAGCATAATCCATGAATGGATGATGTCTTGTTCAAAAAAACAAAAATAACTATATTATGTGCCAGATAAAGTAATAGGGTTGATGATTTCTTTAAAACGTCTGCATACCGTAGGAACACACCATCTTGAAGTGAGAGTATTTTTCTTTTAGTATTTGTTACAGGGTATTGCCAGTACCCATAGCAACTCTTACAAATATTCTGATACTCTTTTTTCTTTAATGCCCACAAACTAAGTATACAAGTGCCTTACTCTGTTGAAAATAAATGAAGATGTGTACTTTTGTCTTAAAACTTTATAGCACACACAGTAGATATTAAAGGGACTCCGCACATCCAGACCCCTTGCAAAGATTAAATCAAGGATGCTTTGTGTAGTGAGAGCAGCTTTAAATGTTTTCTTTGATTTATCAGTTACAATCCACTTTGGGAGCCTAAAGCAGCCATAAATCCTCTTGTGACAAGCTTGTTGTGTGAATGTTATCTGAATAAGTGGCAACTGAATGCAAGCTTCACAAAAACAAAACAAAAACAGCTCACCTGCTTTTACTCTATGATTTGACTATTAGATGTTCAATGTAAAACAAACCAAAAAAATAAAAAAAAGGAATAGTTGTATGAGTAGAAACTGAATGCTAGCTTCACAAAAACAAACAAAAACAGCTCACCTACTTTTACTTCATGATATAACTATTAGATGGTCAATGTAAAAAAAAAAAGAGTTTTTAATTAAGGAATCATTTTTACCATATTTACCATACAGTTAGGATTATAACTACTGTTCCCTAAAGAAGGGAAACAAGGTACAAAACAGCAATGGGGAGTTCGCACTCCAGAGCCCTCTACTGAAGAACATTATAATCACGCTTGACTAGGAACTGGGCGGCGTAGGGCCAATCAGGGGTTGTACATTGTTTCCCTCCTTCATAGAATGGTAGTTATAGTCATGTACGCTCCCTTTCAGTAGGTCAACTCGGTATTACACAGCTATGGGACATGAAATCATGGCCTAAGCCGAACCCACCAGATACCATATGAAATTGCCCATGGCAGACCACCCAGAGAGTCAACACAAAAACTTGCTTCCTAATGACCCTCTCCTGCCCCAGCTGTAGGCACACTGTGGGTGACAGGGATATCCAAGCGATAAAGCCTCACAAAAGTGTGTGGTGATGCCAAACTTGCTGCAGCACAAATATCTCCTATGGGCAACCCTATAAACAACGCCTAAAATGTCTCCAGATCCCTGAGTGGTCGTGTAATTCTTGCCTTTTGCAGTCATATGCCAGAGAAATAGCTATCTAGTGGAAAGATGCTGCTCCATAGGTTTAGAAACCAGCCTGAGATGGAACACACCTTTAAAAACCGCACCACCAGGTGTTGAGCCCCTGAAGTGGCACCATCAATTCTCACATGCCATATACACCTTCAGCATGGAGAATGAACAACCCTGCTCGAAAATAGAGAGCTCTAAAAATGAACAATCCCTTTATTTTCGCACCAAAGCACAAACTCCCGCCACTTATATCATACAACCTTCTTGTGGCGTGTGCCCTTGCAGACTAAATATTAGCAATACCATTTAGCGGTAAACCCCTTACCATGATATTGAATCTTTCATCAGCCAAAAAAAATTGAACTTGGAACTTCCAGAACTTCAAAATGGAACCACAGGAACTTCCTGTGATATAAACAGCCACATGAAAGTATGTGTCCTTCAGGTCAAATCAAATCAAATATAATTTTATTGGCCACATACACATGGTTAGCAGATGTTAATGTGAGTGTAGTGAAATGATTGTGCTTCTAGTTCCGACAGTGCAGTAATATCTAACAAGTAATCAAACAATTCCCCCAACAACTACCTAAAACACACAAATCTAAAAGGGGAATGAGAATATGTACATAAAAAATGCATTGATGAGCGATGGCCGAGCAGCATAGGCAAGATGCAGTACATGATACAGAACACAGTATATACATATGATATGAGTTCTATAAGATATGTAAACATTAATATATTTCTTCGGGATCGGTGTCCCGTCCACGGGACGGTTAAGCTAACATAGGCTAATGAAATTAGTATGAGGCTATACAGAGTTTTCATCCCCCTTGGCGTTTTTCCTATTTTGTTGCATTACAACCTGTAATTTAAATGGATTTTTATTTGGATTTCATGTAATGGACATACACAAAATAGTCCAAATTGGTGAAGTGAAATGAAAAAAAAATGGTTTCAAATGTGTGCATATGTATTCACCCCCTTTTCTATGAAGCCCTTTAATAAGATCTGGTGCAACCAATTACCTTCATAAATCACACAATTAGATAAATAATGTCCACCTGTGTGCAATCTAAGTGTCACATGATCTGTCACATAATCTCAGTATATACAGTTGAAGTAGGTTGGCGAAGGTGTATGAAGTTTACATAAACCTTAACCAAATAGATCTAAACTCAGTTTTTCACAATTCCTGACATTTAATCATACTAAAAATTATGTTAGGATCATCACTTCATTTTATGAATTGTGAAATGTCAGAATGATTTAATTTCAGCTTTTTTTCTTTCATCACATTTCCAGTTGGTCAGAAGTTAACATGCACTAAATTAGTATTTGGTAGCATTGCCTTTAAATAGTTTGACTTGGGTCAAATATTTTGGGTTACCTTCCACAAGCTTCCCACAATAAGTTGGGTGAATTTTGGCCCATTCCTCCTGACAGAGCTTGTGTAGCTGAGTTAGGTTTGTAGGCCTCCTTGCTTGCGCACACTTTTTCAGTTCTGCCCAAAAAATGGCTGTGGAATTGAGGACAGGGCTTTATGATGGCCACTCCAATACCTTGACTTTGTTGTCCTTAAGTCATTTTGCCACAACTTTGGAAGTATGCCTGGGGTCACTGTCCATTTGGAAGACCCATTTGCAACCAAGCTTTAACTTCCTGACTGAAGTCTTGATGTTCCTTATATTCACATAATTTGTCCATCCTCATGATGCCATCTATTTGGTGAAGTGCACCCCCACAACATGATGCTGCCACCCCCGTGCTTCACAGTTGGGATGGTGTTCTTCGGCTTGCAAGCCTCCCCCTTTTTCCTCCAAACATAACAATGGTCATTATGGCCAAACAGTTCTATTTTTGTTTCATCAGACTAGAGGACATTTCTCCAAAAACTACGATCTTTGTCCCCATGTGCAGTTGCGAACCGTAGTCTGGTTTTACGCAGTTTTGAAGCAGTGGCTTCTTCCTTGCTGAGCGACCTTTCATGATATGTCGATATAGGACTCGTTTTACTGTGGCTATAGATTCTTGTGTACCTGTTTCCTCCAGCATCTTCACAAGGTCCTTTGCTGTTGTTCTGGGATTGATTTGCACTTTCCGCACCAATGCATGTTCCTCTCTAGGAAACAGAACGAGTCTCCTTTAATGCTTGCGTACTGCTGTTTGTACAGATGAACGTGGTACCTTCAGTCGTTTGGAAATTACAATCCTGAATCAGTTACACCAAGACTGTCGAGAGGAATGGGCCAAGATTCACCCAACTTATTGTGGTAAGCTTGTGGAAGGCTACCTGAAACATTTGACCCAAGTTTAACAATTTAAAGGCAATGCTACCAAATACTAATTAAGTGAATGTAACCTACTGACCCACTGGGAATGATGAAAGAAATAAAAGCTGAAATAATTCATTCTCTCTTCTATTATTCTGACATTTCACATTCTTAAAATAAAGTGTTGATCCTAACTCACCTAAGACAGTTAGGATCACAGTTACTATGATTAAATGTCAGGAATTGTGAAAAACTGAGTTTAGATGTATTTGGCTAAAGTCTATGTAAACTTCTGACTTCAGCTGTATATTTGAACTGGCTATTTAGCTAGCTAACAAGCTTGAAACAAACCATAATGTTTTTTGGAAAGTTGATTATATAATTTGCCTGTTTTTCTATATTGACATATACTAAAAATAATTTTGATTGGTGTTCAAATATATTTTGTTTATACATTTTCATAATGACAACATGGTGTGAATGATGCTGACTGGGTGTAGAAATCTAATTAGCGTAATATGAACATCCCTATTGAAATCTGTTCGTTTCAGACCGAGTTCGACGCATGGCTCTCGACCTTCGCCTCTCTTGAGTCCGTAGGGGAGTTGCAGCGATGGGATAAGACTGTAACTACCAATTGGATATCATTAAATTGGTGAGAAAAGGGTTAAATGTACAAATGCCAATGTCGCACTTCTGCAGCTGCGGTGAAAGGTGGCATTGCTGTTTGTCACACCAAAAATCTCCCCAAAATCTGTCTTCTCACTAAATTGTCTGTAGCATCCAAATTATTTGACCTACAAACCCCTCTATGGCAAGATGAGACTCTCACGAACACAATGGTTTTCTCAGTTTTGCTCCACAACTCTCACAAGTGTGTCAGGACTCAACTTAAGTCAGTACAGTCGATCTGCCAACTTCTGTCTGTAGTGTCCGAACAGTTTGGGCTTGACACTAATATGATCCCTCCGTGGAAAGGTGAGACTCTCATTAACACATACATGTCGGTTGTGTTGCTCTAAAACACCTCACAAGACTCGTCTGAAGGTCCCCCGGTACCAGTTAAGAAAATTTAGGGAAGTATTCAGACCCCTTCCCTTATTCCCCTTTTTGTTACGTTACAGCCTTCTTCTCAAATGGAATGAATAAAAACATGTCCTCATCAATCTACACACAATACCCAATAATATCAAAGCAAAAACCAGTTTTAGAAATTTTGAAAATGTGTAAAAAATGTAAAGCAGATATACTTTATTTCCATAATAATTCAGACCCTTTGCTATGAGACTCTGTCACGTTCTGACCTTTATTTTCTTTGTTTTGTCGTTATTTAGTATGGTCAGGGCGTGAGTTGGGGTGGGAAGTCTATGTTTGTTTTTCTATGATTTTGGGATTTCTATGTTTCGGCCTAGTATGGTTCTCAATCAGAGGCAGGTGTCATTAGCTGTCTCTGATTGAGAATCATACTTGGGTAGCCTGGGTTTCACTGTTTGTTTGTGGGTGTTTGTTTCCGTGTCTGTGTTTGTTTACCACACGGTACTGTTTTCGGTTTCGGTTATGCACTTTACGTTTATTGTTTTTGTATTTTAGTGTTCAGTTCGTCTTTAAAATAAACATCATGAACACTTACCACGCCGAATCTTGGTCCTCCGATCCTTCTCGCTTCTCCTCCTCAGACGAAGAGGAGGAGGAAAACGGTTACAGACTCGAAATTGAGCTCAGGTGCATCCTGTTTCCATTGATCATCCTTGAGATTGTTTCTGCAACTTGATTGGAGTCCACCTGGGGTAAATTTAATTGATTGGATATGATTTGGAAAGGCACACAACTGTCTATATAAGGTCCCACAGTAAACAGTGCATGTCAGAGCACAAGCCAAGCCATGAGGTTGAAAGAATTGTCCGTAGAGCGCTGAGACAGGATTGTGTCGAGGTACAGATCTGGGGAAGGGTACCAAAACATGCCTGCATCATTGAAGGTCCCCAAGAACACCGTGGCCTCCATCATTCTTAAATGAAAGAAGTTTGGAACCACCAAGACTCTTACAAGAGCCTGGTCAAACTGAGCAACCGGGGGAGAAGGCCCTTGACCAAGAACGCGATAGTCAGTCTGACAGAGCTCTAGAGTTCCTCTGTGGAGATGGGAAAACCTTCCAGAAGGATAACCACTCCACCAATCAGGCCCTTGTAGTAGAGTGGCCAGACGGAAGCCACTCCTCAGTATAAGGCACATTACTTTTCCAAAAGACTCTCAGACCATGAGAAACAAGAATATATTGTCTGATGAAACCAAGATTGAACTCTTTGGCATGAATGCCATCCATAACGTATGGAGGAACACTGGTACCATCCCTACGGTGAAGAATGGTGTTGGCAGCATCATGCTGTGGGGATGTTTTTCTGGGCCTTTAAGACTAGACAGAATCGAGGGAGAGATGAACGGAGCAAAGTACAGAGAGATCCTTGATGAAAACCTGCTCCAGTGCGCTCAGGACCTCAGACTGGTGCTAAGGTTCACCTTCCAATAGGACAGCGACCCTAAGACAATGCAGCAGTGGCTTCGGGACAAGTCTCTGAATGTCCTTGAGTTTCCAAGCCAGAGCCCCGACTTGAATCTGATTGAATATCTATGGAGAGACCTGAAAATAGCTGTGCAGCGATGCTCCCATCCAACCTGACAGAGCTTGAGAGGATCTGCAAAGAAGAATGGGAGAAACTCCCCAAATACAGGTGTGCCAAGCTTTTTAACGTCATACCCAAGAAGACTTGAGGTGGTAATCGTTGCCGAAGGTGCTTCAACAAAGTACTGAGTAAAGGGTCTGAATACTTATGTAAATGTGACATTTCAGTTTTATAATTTAGAAAAAAAGTATTTGTTTTGGCTTCGTCATTTTCGGGTATTGTGTGTGGATTGATAAATGGAAGCAACAATTTAATACATTTTAGAATAAGACTGTAATGCAACAAAATGTGGAAAAAGTGGGGTCTGAATACTTTCCAAATGCACTGTATATAATGTATAACTATGCTCAATGGAATTGACATGCGCTTAGTTGAGCATGTGGATCTTTTTAATAAATTGGTTCAGTAATACTTGACATTGTTGATGGATGGAGTTCAATGTGATGGTATCATTTTATGAAATCATCAGTTCAGGGAACTTCCAAAGCCGAGGTTGCAGTAGCAATCTTGAGGATAATGTGTTCTTCGGAGATGGCATCTAGAAGAAAAAAATGAAATGATGTACTGCTCAATTATGAATTTGATTCTACCAAAAAATAATTGCCGGTTTGTATATTTCAAAGAACACTACTATGATTCCCAGTAATAATGTTCTCAGCAGTGAGAGGTAAAAGGTCATGTAAAGTGAGAATAAATTCACCTGAAATGTCTCTAATTTTGGACACGTTTCCTGGATTACAATATGCATCACATAATTAACCTCCTGAGATAATTACATCTGTGAAGGCTACTGTTGATAAAATTCACATTCTCATTATTTTCTTCTTACTTCATGTACAGTACCAGTCAAAAGTTTGGACACCCCTACTCATTCAAGGGTTATTCTATATGTAGACTATTTTCTGCATTGTAGAATAATAGTGGAGACGTCAAACTATGAAAAAATACATATGGAATCATGTAGTAAACCAAAAAACTGTTAAACAATTTTTATTTATTTTATTTTAGATTCTTCAAAGTAGCCACCTTGATGACAGCTTTGCAAACTCTTGGCCTTCTCTCAACCAGCTTCATGAGGTAGTCACCTGGAATGCATTTCAATTAATAGGTGTGCCTTGTTAAAAGTTAATTTGTAGAATTTCTTTCCTTATTTTTTATTTATTTATTTAAGAAAAAGAAAATGGAACTCAGTCCGGCTTTCAATTTACTCTTGAAATTTGTAATAATAGAATGCACAAGGTGCATCATCAGTTTTCCTCTTGTCATGCCAGTCATTGTATACCTTGTTTTCCCTGCACCCAATGACACCATTTGTAGAATTGCAGGAAATAAGCTTAAAAACATGCAAGATGTTCTCTCCACCAACAAGAGGAGTGTGAAAGGTTTGTGTCATGAACAGTGCTTGTGTCTATAAAAAAGACGTGTCGCAGGATAGGCAACCTGTCCTCAAAACAGCTAGTCTTGCTATGTAATATTGCATCTTTAAAAAATATTATTTCATATTTTCAAAACAACCCATTCTGTACCTATCAGCAGACTTCTGTCAGCCGTCAGTTGCTGTGTGGTAGATGTCACAACATTTATTGTCAGTAAGATTTATTGGTTTAGTTGGTCGACAGCCACAGGGAAGAACACATCAAAAAGGCTGGGTAACAACCAGTAGGGAGAGAACCTCAGAATGCCATCACCCCCCCCCGGCCATCTGTTTCATATTAAGCCTCTCAGAGTTTTCCCACTAAGTAAACATGGTTTTTCTGCCACGCATGGTCACCTTCCTTTTGCCCCACTAATATCACCCCTACAGTGGTCCATCATTCCAGAGGTTAGCCATTCACTGATTCACTGGCAACCCACCTGTGGCACATGTTCATGTGAAGAGAAGGAAGATGTTTTTTGTTTTGTTTAGTATTTTTTCCCATTTACGTTGCTCTTTGCGCTTCTCAGTGTCTTTTAAAGGCATGTACTGTACTGTTGCACTCAAATCACAGGTCCAAATTAGGTCATGCCTTCTCTGCAAACAATTCTTCAGGTACTGTAAATATAGTATGTGCAGAATATTTTGAGTCCATATTTCTTTAATGTTTGTTTTACTATTTCTGATCTGCACATTTTGTGTACAGTATATTATTTTCAAATATATCTCACAGTGAGTACTCATCACATAACGCCAGCTTCATATTTCTCTAGCTAAATCTATTGGAGGTGAAAAGTGCCATTTCAGGCAATATACCCTCCATAGTTAAAATAAATCATTAGGTTTATTAGTTAACAGTGAGACTTCACGCACGCCGTCTTCTTTCATTTCAGACATGATGATAGCAGGGATGCAGCAGCCTATCATCTGATGTTTCAGCTTGGCTGCATCCCAGATGGCAACCTGTTCTCTCTATAGTGCATTACCTTGACTCAAGCCCTGTTGGCACTGGTAAAAAAAAAGTGCACTATTTAGGGAAGAGGGTGCCATTGGGGACACATCCCTTGAGAAGGCATGACCTTGGAGACGGCTATTCTCTGCTAATGCTGCCAGAGATAAAAACTATGATTGACCCGCCCACCAAGGACACATGCATCATCACTTTACTTGCCTATCTGCCCCAGTGATGCATGGCTTCTAGAGAGTCAGTCAGAGAGCGGCAGTATCTATAACAAACTACTGTATGTGACTGAGGCAGCAGTAGCAGCAGCACCCAGGCTCACAGACACCAAGGCACACAGATACCAAGGAACACAGACCAAGCAACAGAATAAGCTATTTTTCCAGTGTATTCACACAGGTAGCAGCATAACTACAGCATAATTTTTATGGTTTTTAAATTATAATGCTATTACTTGAAAAGTTGCTAGATTAAGGAAAATATTTTCAATATCTTGAATAAAATTAATGCATATTTGTCAGATCTCTTTTGACCTCTATGGTCTGCATACTGCATATTATCTGTGCAAATGCATCAAGTCAATGTTTGCAGGAATTTTAAAGAACAGGTTTAGAAGTGTTGGCTATACAGCTATTCCATGCTCCAAATATGCCATCTGACCTAACCTTAACCTCGCTGCATGATTGGATTATCATAGAAATACACCTTGGAGGAAAGCATGAACACAGAGTCAATTCAAAAGTCGTTTGAAAAGCTGTTCATTGACCTATGCAGCTATGCATAGTGTGGAGTAAGGACAGACAGCTCAAGATTCTAAGGCAAGTGAACAGCGAGGGATTCTCAATGCAGATACAAATATAACTAGAGCCTCTTCACACTTACTACACTTTCGTAAAAGTATCGTCGGCTACACATATTACTCGAATGTACATTTGAGTACTTGCTACATCTCGACCGTAGCACACGATACTTGCCCGACAGTTGTCCCCATTGTAGCTGGGCAGTTTAAACAGAATTGTCTCGTTGAGCCAAAACTCCCACAGTATAAATGGAAATAGCAGAACAATGTTTTTGAAACAGCTGAAATGAATAGAAATGTTTCTAACATTTGAGACTTGTTTTGTTGAGTTTGTACCTGAAATTACCGTAACAGCTTGTTACATTCTGAAATTGTCACAGTAAAGTCAGCCACGTAAAACTATGGAAGCTCATCCCCATCACCAAAAACATGTAGAAAATAGATCATACAAATATGATACGTTTTTTAAATGTAACATTGCATGGTAATTTCAGTGGTGGCACCAAAGGTCCCAGATTGGTGAAAGGGGGAGGTTGTTTTCCTGGGGCCCAGAATTTTTCCTGATCTGGTAGTATGCTAACCTAAACAACTCCGGACCCTAGTTTTGTTAACCTTTATTTAACTAGGCAAGTCAGTTAAGAACAAATTCTTATTTTCAATGACGGCCTAGGAACAGTGGGTTAACTGCCTGTTCAGGGGCAGAACGACAGATTTGTACCGTGTCAGCTCAGGGGTTTTAACTTGCAACCTTCCGGTTACTAGTCCAACACTCTAAACACTAGGCTACACTGCCGCCCCATTGTTGTAGCGTATGACATAGTTATAAATCAGCTGTAAAAAAAAATGTTTTATTTGGAACCAGATTGTTTCTCTAATCAGGTCCAATGGTTAAAGAAAAACGCCTGGCCCTAGGGAGGATGAAAACAAACAACAAAAAACTTTACACCAGCATTTCCTAAACTCGGTCCTCTGGACCCCATGGGGTGTACGTTTCGTTTTTTGTCCTAACACTACATAGCTGATTCAAATGATCAAAGCTTGATGATTAGTTGATTGTTTGAATATGCTGTGTGCTAGGGAAAAACTAAACCTGAACCCTTTGGGCTCCCAGGGACCAAGTTTGGGAAACCCTGCTTTACACAGAAAAAAGAGACAACAACCTGGATTAAAAAGGGCTAGTTAGTCAAGCCACCCGAAGTGTGAATATAAACCACATTTTCTCAGAGCACCAGTAAATGGGCCTATTTTCGGTTATAAATACATAGGTTAGGCTATAAAAACATGGCGTTATGTTACCCCTGGCCAGGCCCAGTGTGGATCAGACTGCAATAGGCTTCTCTAGGCTACCTGGTACTGTGGTTGTTATCAGTAGGGTACAGTTGATAAGAACAACAGACTAATTGTGCACATTGACAAACCATGAGGAATTGTATTTAATTGTTTTGGTGGCAGGTATGTCCTTCCACATTCAAGAACTTGTTGCAGTGAATTGACTTATACGCACATTTTCAGTCACAACTACCTTTTACCACATGTAATGACTTGCATGATATAGAGTTGAAGTCGGAAGTTTACATACACTTAGATTGGAGTCATGAAAACTTGTTTTTCAACCATTCCACAAATTTCTTGTTAACAAACTATAGTTTTGGCAAGTCGGTTAGGACATCTACTTTGTGCATGACACAAGTAATGTTTTCCAATAATTGTTTACAGACAGATTAGTTCACTTGTAATTCACTGTATCACAATTCTAGGGGGTTAGAAGTTTACATACACTAATTTGACTGTGCCTTTAAAGAGCTTTGAAAAACAATTCCAGATAATGATGTCATGGCTTTAGAAGCTTCTGATAGGCTAATTGACATAATTTGAGTCAATTGGAGGTGTACCTGTGGATGTATTTCAAGTCCTACCTTCAAACTCAGTGCCTCTCTGCTTGACATCATGGGAAAATCAAAAGAAATCAGCCAAGACCTCAGAAAAGAAATTGTAGACCTCCACAAGTCTAGTTCATCCGTGAGAGCAATTTCCAAACACATGAAGGTACCACATTCATCTGTACAAACAATAGCATGCAAGTATAAACAAGATGTGAAGATGTGAAGATGTGGCTTCAATATATCCACATAATTTCCTCCCTCATGATGCCATGTATTTTATGAAGTGCACCAGTCCCTCCTGCAGCAAAGCACCCCCACAAATGATGCTGCCACCCCCGTGCTTCACTGTTGGGATGGTGTTCTTCGGTTTGCAAGCATTTCCTTTTTTCCTCCAAACATAACAAAGGTCATTATGGCCAAACAGTTCTATTTTTGTTTCATCAGACCAGAGGACGTTTCTCCAAAAAGTACGATCTTTGTCCCCATGTGCAGTTGCAAACCGTAGTCTGGCTTTTTATGGTGGTTTTGGAGAGGTGCCTTCTTCCTTGATGATTGGTCTTTCAGGTTATGTCGATATAGGACTTGGTTTAATGTGGATATAGATCATTTTGTACCAGTTTCCTCCAGCATCTTCACAATGTCCTTTGCTGTTGTTCTGGGATTGATTTACACTTTTCACACCAAAGTACTTTCATCTCTAGGAGACAGAACGCATCTCCTTCCTGAGCGGTATGATGGCTGCATGGTCCCATGGTGTTCATACTTGCGTACTATTGTTTGTACAGATGAACATGGTACCTTCCATGCATTTGGAAATTTCTCCCAAGGATGAACTATACTTGTGGAGGTCTACTATTTTTTTCTGAGGTCTTGGCTGATTTCTTTTGATTTTCACATGATGTCAAGCAAAGAGGCACTGAGTTTGAAAGTAAGCCTTGAAATACATCCACAGGTACACCTCCAATTGACTGAAATGAATTCAATTAGCCTATCAGAAGCTTCTAAAGCCATAACATAATTTTCTGGAATTTTCCAAGCTGTTTAAATGCACAGTCTAATGTATGTAAACTTCTGATCCACTGGAATTGTGATACAGTGAATCTATCTGTTAATTAACAGTTGTTGGAAAAATGACTTGTGTCATGCACAAAGTACATGTCCTAACCGATTTCCCAAAACTATAGTTTATTAACAAGAAAATTCTGGAGTTGTTGAAAAATGAGTTTTAATGACTCCAACCTATGTGTATGTAAACCTCCGACTTCAACTGTATGTGGTAATCATCTCATATTGTCATAGTCATATCTAGGTGAAATGGCAGTGAATATTTTTTGTCTTTCATCAAAATATATTACAGGAAGTAAGTCACTATGTTGGATTTTAAATGGATTTCATTTATATGTTAAACAGTTTTTTCCATCGTCAACTTACATTATCCTAGATGTTTGTCATATCAATTAATGAGGAGACTGATAAATATTCAAACATGTCCTCATATCCTGTCATTATGGGAAAATACCAAAATGGAGACTCAAGACTAACATCTTATTAATGAGATTTTAACTTTGATCACAAACTGTCATAATAATGTTTTTTCCTCATTTTAACATTTACGCATATGTTGAGAATGTGCTGCACAAAGCATATAAAAATGGTATTAAAAACACTTTGAAGTCAATCAATGTGCAAAACATATCATCATCATGTGACATGTAGGAAGCAGAAAGTTTGAGTTTTGATACAGTGCTTCTATGTTTTATACATATTTTTTTATGTTTTTAAGACATTTATTAATTTTTACCTTGTTTTAAGTGTTTTAGTTAGGGACAATGTTGTTATTGCTGCTCTTAACAGACAGTATTGGTTGGATTTTACTGTCTCCTGGAGCTAACTTTAGCAGGCTAGCACCGGCTAGCTCTGACACGTTAGGTTACTTGGCTGTCATTGGCAAATCTTATCTCAGTGTGGTTCGCTCTTATACCCGGGTCTGCTGTTTCGGATCCGAGTAAAAGCAGGTTGGATTCCTCTGATTTGGAGTCGGATCCAGAGATGGACGGTAAAGCCATGATATGTGAGACGTGAATATGTTCACCACGGTGAAAGAGGAAGAATGTACTGACTTATACACCTGTGAAAAGTTTAGACAACTAAATACTACAAAACACCGAATCATTGAACTACTAGGAGATAAGAGGTTCCTAAAAACATGTCTCACTATAGCAAAGGAGACATAAAGATTGCATGCTGTTTTTGATGCAACAATTCTAAATGACCAAGGGGATAATCCAAGGTGCTCTATGAGATTGGGCTCCTCTGCAGTATCCACTTAGGGTACTACCTTGGACCGTTTCCCGTATTAACTCTCCCACCGAAGAGAACCGGAGTATGCCTTGCTCTACACCATAGGAGGCAAAGTGGAATCGAGTTAGAGGTAAGATAGGAGGAACATTTCAACATATCCTCCCTCTGCCCTCTCATTCAGACCTGCAGCTCTCTAACCGTTTTATGGATATGAGCCCCCTGACTTTACAGGGGGCCCTCCGACAAGGCCCTCTGCCACTCCCCCGTCCATCCCACTCAGCACAGCAGCGCAAGCTCCCCTGGATCTGGTCATGGGTCACTGAGCTGGCCATCCCCTGGATCAGCCCCCATAGCACATCCCACAGGCTCACAATGACCCTCTCGTCGTCCTCCAGTGGTGGTTGTTACAGTAGTTAGGGATGTAGTGGTTGAGGAAGCAAGGCACCACTGCTTCTCCCTGTAGCCTGTATTCTGGACATAGGTCACCAGGTCCCTGTTGTGATGGAGAAGCACCCTAATACTCACACAGTAGTCATACATGTTGGTACAAACAACATCAATCTTCATAAATCGGAGCAATTAAAAGATGATATCAGAGGGCTCAAGGCAGGCTCAAGGAGACAGACAAGCGGGTTCTCATTTCCGGGCCTTTACCAACAATAGGACACGGAATGGAACACTTTAGTCGTCTTCTCTGAGTACACTACTGGCTTAAAACCTACTGTTCCTCGATGCATTTGGAGTATTTTTACAATTTTGACCACTTTTGTGAGAGGCCCCAGTTTTAAAAGAGGGATGGCTAGTATCCAAATATGAAAGGGGCAAAAGTTATCTCGGCCAAAATCGAGGAGATTCTTATAAAACATTGACTCAAACAGCCCAACCCCTGCTCAGGTAACTCATCCCATTCCCACTATTTCACAACTTTATCATCGTACTGCTACAGATACCCATAGTCACAGGGTTGTTTTCAGTAGTAATTAGTTATGGGAAACTGAGGCTTTCTGAAGGCTTCGGAGCTTTCTCCAAATTGTGCCGAAAAACAGTTCATTAATCAGAGATTCATAATAGGTTCACAATGCACATTAGGGACATATGCTGGTCATCAATAAATGGCAGAATGTGATTATCAGATAGTCGTGTTTTTTTCAACACCGTTTTTATCAATACTCTGTGGCACAGCGGTATGTTGTTGAATTTAGTAGACTATAATCAGTTGGAACACCAGGTTTGCATCTTATATCATGCTTCCCTTTTTTGCCTTCAAGTTTACTATTTTTCAAAAACTGTATCTATGGTATTATTTAGGATGCTTAAGACATAAGCTTATACTATACTAAATCAAATACATTATTTGAACAAGAGTACAGAAAGTGTCGTTTCACATAAAACTTGCCTTCAACAAGATTGGACCTCAGAACTTCACATTCTTCAATATGACATATGACAGCTTAGCTACCTGTCAGGTGAAACTACATGTACAAAATCCTAACTATATTTGTAAGTAAGGTGTACAATAGTGGTTGTGTTTGAAAGCAGCTAGGAATCTAAGAAAGCACTGGAACCATGGTCAAATCAGTGGGATCTCACATTTTGCAACACTTGTTTTAAAAAAGCACGTTGATCAAGAAAAGCTTCGGACGTCATTGATTGTGTCCACACTTATAAATACCTGGGCGTCATGATTGACGGAAAGCTATATTTCAAAAAGCATGTTGATGCGTTAGTAATTAATAATTCAAATAGGCTTCTTCAATCGGAACAGGTCCTGTCTTTTGTTAAATCAGAAAACAAATAATTCAGTCACATTCATCTTGGTTATTGTGTCAGGCTTGTGCGTACTTGTGGTGAAGTCAGGTGCAGGAGAGCAGAGAATTGTGAACAGGTGCACACTTTATTTCATCAGGAGAGAGATACAGACAGATGCAGCTGTGTCAAAAAACTCCAAGCCAACAAGGCAAAGTGTAAAGTGCGCAAAACAGTCACAAAACATCAAATGTATACAATACAAACAATCTTTGTGTAATAACACGGAAAAACAAATGCTTGCCTAGTGCGTACAAAGCACGTAACACACAAACAATTTTACACAAAGACATGAGGGGGAACAGAGGAATAAATACATGTAGAACTCCCATAGAAGTTCAGGGTCCAACACATCCGCCACCGGAACCCAGCACCTCTCCTCCGGACCGCACCCTTCCCACTCCAAGAGGTACTGAAGGCCCCCTGCCTGACGCCTCGAACCCAGGATGGAACGGACGGAGTACGCCAGGGCCCCCTCAAAGTCTCCCGCACCTCAGACTCCTGGAGCGGACCAACCACCACCGGCCTGAGGAGAGACACATGGAACGAGGGGTTAATATGGTAATCAGGGGGAAGCTGTAACCTGTAACATACCTAATTCACTCTCCTCAGGACTTTGAATGGCCCCACAAACCGCGGACCCAGCTTACGGCAGGGCAGGTGGAAGGGCAGGTTTCGGGTCGAGAGCCAGACCGCGAACACCGGGGCCTCACTGCGGTGACGGTCCGCGCTGGTCTTTTGGCGCTGCGCGGCCCGCTGAAGGTGACCATGTGCGGCTTCCCATGTCCCCTCCGCGTGCCTGAACCAATCATCCACCGGCTGGTACCCCAATACACACTAAAAGGGGGAGAGGATAGTGGAGGAGTGGCGGAGCGAGTTCTGCACCATCTCTGCCCAGGGCACGAACTCCGCCCACTCCCCCGGCCAGTCCTGGCAATAGCACCGAAGAAACCTGCCCACATCCTGGTTCACTCTCTCCACCTGCCCATTAGTCTTGGGGTGAAAACACAAGGTGAGGCTGATCGAGACCCCCAGATGTTCCATGAAAGCCCTCCAGACTCTTGAAGTGAACTGGGGACCTCGATCAGACGCTATATACTCAGGCACCCCGTAGTGCCGGAAGACGTGTGTAAACAAGGCCTCCGCCGTCTGTAGGTCCGTAGGGAGACCGGGCAGAGGGAGGAGACGACAGGACAGGATCGTGGTATTTCCCTGTGAAAGAACAGGGCTCCGGGCAGCCGAGCGGAAATGGAGGAAAACCACTCCCTCCTCTCTACATTTTCCTCTTCTCTCTCTGCTGCTAAAGCCACTTTCTACCACTCTAAATTCCAAGCATCTGCCTCTAACCCTAGGAAGCTCTTTGCAACCTTCTCCTCCCTCCTGAATCCTCCTCCCCCCTCCTCCCTCTCTGCAGATGACTTCGTCAACCATTTTGAAAAGAAGGTCGACGACATCCGATCCTCGTTTGCTAAGTCAAACGACACCGCTGGTTCTGCTCACACTGCCCTACCCTGTGCTCTGACCTCTTTCTCCCCTCTCTCTCCAGATGAAATCTCGCGTCTTGTGACGGCCGGCCGCCCTACAACCTGCCCGCTTGACCCTATCCCCTCCTCTCTTCTCCAGACCATTTCCGGAGACCTCCTCCTTACCTCACCTCGCTCATCAACTCATCCCTGACCGCTGGCTACGCCTTCCGTCTTCAAGAGAGCGAGAGTTGCACCCCTTCTGAAAAAACCTACACTCGATCCCTCCGATGTCAACAACTACAGACCAGTATCCCTTCTTTCTTTTCTCTCCAAAACTCTTGAACGTGCCGTCCTTGGCCAGCTCTCCCGCTATCTCTCTCAGAATGACCTTCTTGATCCAAATCAGTCAGGTTTCAAGACTAGTCATTCAACTGAGACTGCTCTTCTCTGTATCACGGAGGCGCTCCGCACTGCTAAAGCTAACTCTCTCTCCTCTGCTCTCATCCTTCTAGACCTATCGGCTGCCTTCGATACTGTGAACCATCAGATCCTCCTCTCCACCCTCTCCGAGTTGGGCATCTCCGGCGCGGCCCACGCTTGGATTGCGTCCTACCTGACAGGTCGCTCCTACCAGGTGGCGTGGCGAGAATCCGTCTCCACACCACGTGCTCTCACCACTGGTGTCCCCAGGGCTCTGTTCTAGGCCCTCTCCTATTCTCGCTATACACCAAGTCACTTGGCTCTGTCATAACCTCACATGGTCTCTCCTATCATTGCTATGCAGACGACACACAATTAATCTTCTCCTTTCCCCCTTCTGATGACCAGGTGGCGAATCGCATCTCTGCATGTCTGGCAGACATATCCGTGTGGATGACGGATCACCACCTCAAGCTGAACCTCGGCAAGACGGAACTGCTCTTCCTCCCGGGAAGGACTGCCCGCCCATGATCTCGCCATCACGGTGACAACTCCATTGTGTCCTCCTCCCAGAGCGCTAAGAACCTTGGCGTGATCCTGGACAACACCCTGTCGTTCTCAACTAACATCAAGGCGGTGGCCCGTTCCTGTAGGTTCATGCTCTACAACATCCGCAGAGTACGACCCTGCCTCACACAGGAAGCCAGGTCCTAATCCAGGCACTTGTCATCTCCCGTCTGGATTACTGCAACTCGCTGTTGGCTGGGCTCCTGCCTGTGCCATTAAACCCCTAGAACGCCGCAGCCCGTCTGGTGTTCAACCTTCCCAAGTTCTCTCACGTCACCCCGCTCCTCCGCTCCCTCCACTGGCTTCCAGTTGAAGCTCGATCCGCTACAAGACCATGGTGCTTGCCTACGGAGCTGTGAGGGGAACGGCACCTCAGTACCTCCAGGCTCTGATCAGGCCCTACACCCAAACAAGGGCACTGCGTTCATCCACCTCTGGCCTGCTCGCCTCCCTACCACTGAGGAAGTACAGTTCCCGCTCAGCCCAGTCAAAACTGTTCGCTGCTCTGGCCCCCCAATGGTGGAACAAACTCCCTCACGACGCCAGGACAGCGGAGTCAATCACCACCTTCCGGAGACACCTGAAACCCCACCTCTTTAAGGAATACCTAGGATAGGATAAAGTTATCCCTCTCACCCCCCCTCCCCCTGAAAAGATTTAGATGCACTACTGTTCCACTGGAGGTCATAAGGTGAATGCACCAATTTGTAAGTCGCTCTGGATAAGAGCGTCTGCTAAATGACTTAAATGTAAATGTAATGTAAATGAAAGAGGAAGATCCGTCAGGAAATCCACCAACAGGTGTGACCAAGGCCGTTGTGGGACGGGTAAGGAATGTAGCTTACCTCTGAGCAGGTGTCTAGGAGCCTTACACTGGGTACACACTGAACAGTAGGAAACATAAACCCTCACGTCCTTAGCCAAGGTGGGCCACCAGTACTTCCCAGTCAGACAGCGCACCATCCGACCGATCCCCGGATCAATAGAGGAGGGAGATGTGTGGGCCCAATAGATCAACTAGTCATGGACAACAGACGGAACCCAATGGGACACTGGAGTGGAGCGGGCTCTTTACGCAACGCCTGCTCAATGTCCGCATCCAGCTCCCACATGACCCGGCGCTACCAGGCGGGAGGCCGGGAGAATGGGAGTCTGATCCATGGGCCGCTCCTATGTGTCATATAGCTGGGACAGTGCGTCTGCCTTCACATTCTGGGAACCTGGTCTGTAGGACAGGATAAACACAAAACGGGTAAAGATCATGGCCCACCTTGCCTGACGAGGATTCAGTCTTCTCGCTGCCCGGATGTACTCCAGGTTGCGGTGGTCAGTCCAGATGAGGAAAGGGTGTTTAGCCCCCTCAAGTCAATGTATCCACGTCTTCAAAGCCTTAACCACAGCCAACAGCTCCCGGTCCCCCACATCATAGTTCCGCTCCGCCGGGCTGAGCATCTTCGAGAAGAAACCACAGGGGCGGAGCTTTGGTGGCATGCCCGAGCGCTGAGAGAGCACGGCTCCAATCCCAGCCTCGGATGTGTCCACCTCCACCATGAAAGCCAAAGAGGGATCCGGATGGGCCAGCACGGGAGCCCGAGGTAAACAGACCTCTTAGGTGCCCAAAAGCCCTGTCCGCCTCCACCGACCACTGCAAACGTACAGGACCCCCCTTCAACAGTGAGGTAATGGGAGCATCCGGTAGTAGTTGGCAAATCCTAAAAGTCGCTGCATCTCCTTAACCGTGGTGGGAGACGGCCAATTACGCATGGCTTAATTCCATTCCTTTAGATTTGTATGTATTGGGTATATGTTGTGAAATTGTTATATATTACTTGTTAGATATTACTGCACAGTCAGAGCTAGAAACAACAAGCATTTTGCCGCAATAACATCTGCTAAACACGTGTATGTGACCAATACAATTTGATTTGATTTGACATAATGTGCTATAGCATCGAACAGCCCCCGTGATATGCAGCTGTTCAGGGAAGCTAGAAACCATTATACACAGGCAGTTAGAAAAGCCAAGGCTAGCTTTTTCAAGCAGAAATTTGCTTCCTGCAACACTAACTCAAAAAAGTTCTGGGACACTGTAAAGTCCATGGAGAATATGAACACCTCCTCCCAGCTGCCCACTGCACTGAAGATAGGAAACACTGTCACCACTGATAAATCCACCATAATTGAGAATTTCAATAAGCATTTTTCTACGGCTGGCCATGCTTTCCACCTGGCTACTCCTACCCCGGTCAACAGCACTGCACCCCCCACAGCAACTCGCCCAAGCCTTCCCCATTTCTCCTTCTCCCAAATCCGTTCAGCTGATGTTCTGAAAGAGCTGCAAAATCTGGACCCTTACAAATCAGCCGGGCTAGACAATCTGGACCCTTTCTTTCTAAAATTATCTGCCGAAATTTATGCCACCACTATTACTAGCCTGTTCAACCTCTCTTTCGTGTCGTCTGAGATTCCCAAAGATTGGAAAGCAGCTGCGGTCATCCCCTCTTCAAAGGGGGGGGACACTCTTGACCCAAACTGCTACAGACCTATATCTATCCTACCATGCCTTTCTAAGGTCTTCGAAAGCCAAGTCAACAAACAGATTACCAACCATTTCGAATCTCACCATACCTTCTCTGCTATGCAATCTGGTTTCAGAGCTGGTCATGGGTGCACCTCAGACACGCTCAAGGTCCTAAACGATATCTTAACCGCCACCGATAAGAAACATTACTGTGCAGCCGTATTCATTGATCTGGCAGACTCGACAGCCTTGGTTTCTCAAATGATTGCCTCGCCTGGTTCACCAACTGCTTCTCTGATAGAGTTCAGTGTGTCAAATTGGAGGGTCTGCTGTCCGGACCTCTGGCAGTCTCTATGGGGGTGCCACAGGGTTCAATTCTTGGACCGACTCTCTTCTCTGTATACATCAATGAGGTCGCTCTTGCTGCTGGTGAGTCTCTGATCCACCTCTACGCAGACGACACCATTCTGTATACTTCTGGCCCTTCTTTGGACACTGTGTTAACAACCCTCCAGGCCAGCTTCAATGCCATACAACTCTCCTTCCGTGGCCTCCAATTGCTCTTAAATACAAGTAAAACTAAATGCATGCTCTTCAACCGATCGCTATCTGCACCTGCCCGCCTGTCCAACATCACTACTCTGGACGGCTCTGACTTAGAATACGTGGACAACTTCAAATACTTAGGTGTCTGGTTAGACTGTAAACTCTCCTTCCAGACCCATATCAAACATCTCCAATCCAAAGTTAAATCTAGAATTGGCATCATTCACTCATGCTGCCAAACATACCCTTGTAAAACTGACCATCTTACCAGTCCTCGACTTTGGCGATGTCATTTACAAAATAGCCTCCAATACCCTACTCAACAAATTGGATGCAGTCTATCACAGTGCAATCCGTTTTGTCACCAAAGCCCCATATACTACCCACCATTGCGACCTGTACGCTCTCGTTGGCTGGCCCTCGCTTCATACTCGTCGCCAAACCCACTGGCTCCATGTCATCTACAAGACCCTGCTAGGTAAAGTCCCCCCTTATCTCAGCTCGCTGGTCACCATAGCATCTATTGAACATCTTTCCGTAATAAATATTATAGTTTGATTACATTTAGGGTATCTGGGGAGTAAATAGAAATGTATTTTGACTTGTTGAAGCAAAGTTTAGGGGTAGATTTTTAGATTCCTTTCTCTGCATGTTGAATGAGTGGATTACTCAAATCGATGGCACCAACTAAACAGACATTTTGGGATATAAAGAAGGATTTTATCTAACAAAACGACACTACATGTTATTATAGCTTTGAATGACAAATCAGAGGAAGATTTATAAAAAGTAACTGAATATTTAATCGTTATTTGTGAATGTATGAAACCTGTGCCAGTGAAAAAATATTTTGACGTATATTTTGACATAGGGCACCGTCCTCAAACAATCACATGGCATGTTTTCGCTGTAATAGCGACTGTAAATGGGACAGTGCAGTTAGATTAACAAGAATTTCAGCTTTCGGCCAGTATAAGACACTTATGTACATAAATGTTAAAAATCCATAATATTTATGATAATTTATTTGAATTGCACGCCCTCAAGCTTCACCGGAAGTTGTCCCGCTAGCGGGATTAATTTCCTTTTAAATATTTTGCCTTGCTCATTCACCCTGAATGTAGCATACACACAATACATGTCTCTATTGTACCAAGGCTTTAAAATCTTTCGTTAACTCTTCACCTACAATTTCTGCGCCCCATCGTAAATCTAATTAACATTATAAAAAATCCACATAAAAATCAGTCTGTTTAAGCTAGAGATATATATTTTTTGCCTGGGTTGCATCTCAATATACCGCATCTGGCGATATTGCCCTTCCGCATGTGCAGTAAAAGCAGGCAGAGCCAGTACAGTACAGATGGATTCATCTGTTCATTGAGAGTAAAATCTACACCATTGATATTGCTGTTGATATTGATATTGCTGTGATGACTGTCAAATGTGACAGGCAACTTAAATGTGTGTATGGCCTTGGGCTGTTTATGGTGCAAGCCCTATAGAAACTGAGTGGAGTAGATAGAAAACTGCTCTTTGGCAAATATCGGTTCTAGTGTGTGTAAGTGGGTTAACTTGTGGCTTGACATCACCAATGAGAGAGGCTTGAAACTAAATTAAAACTGAACGGCATGAATAGCTAATATAGATTAGCTACAGTTGTGTCTAGGGGGGAATGCTGTCATCTCCAGGGTTCTTGTCCAGTTCTGGCATTTAGATCGGTAAACACTAGTACATGTCCTTGAGCCTGGAAATGGTTAATCTCCCCCTCTAGGATGGAGAAGCTGTCATTGTTAAACTATGGGGATTATATTGGATAGCACATATGAGAACAATTTTCTCTGTTGAGATCATTTCCTTATATTTTTTTGCCAGATGTAAAATGTTCCTGTTTTGACTAATTTAATGGAGTGGGTTAGGTCTGCTCTACCAAATTAGCATACCCCCTGATTCTCTTCCCTGTTTCACACCTGGTAGTTTGGTGGATGGGACTACCAGCTCTCTGTAACCTAGAGGGTCCCCAGTGGGTCTGTCTACTTGATTCTTGAAGGATGACACAGTCTGTATTTCCAATTTCTTTGATGAAGTCTTGGTTCCTGCTCGTTAGGCCAATAGCAGATTACCCCAGATCTCGTATATTCCAGGATGAGATAGTAAAAGCTTTGTGTTCAATAGTGTCTAGTGTTGTTTTGTGTGGTTTAGACTCAGACCATCACAGTAGGTGTGAGCAGAGCATATTGAGCATCTGATACACACCTCTTAGGTTGCAGGATGTGGCTTGGGTGGGTGTAATATTGGGGGTTGGGCCTGTTGCTCTGTTCATGGCCTGGGCATATGTGACCCGATTAAGGAAACTAGGCATATGTTGCAAGTTACGACTTCACAGGAGAACCGTTTGAACGTAAAAAATTGTTTTATATCAAAATGCGTTTTTGGCAGAAATGCCTTCTCAAACATGTGAACTTACTTTTAAAATGTTTTATTTCATCTTTATTTAACTTGGAAAGTCAGTTAAAAACAAATTCTTATTTACATTGACGGCCTCCCAGGGATCAGTGGGTTAACTGCCTTGTTCATGGGCAGAACATCAGATTTTTACCTGGTCAGCTCGGGGATTCAATCCAGCAACCTTTCGGTTACTGGTCCAAAACTCTAACCACTAGGCGACTGCTTTAAAAACAAATGTGTATGCCATCTGTAAATACAAAGAAAATTGGTAAATTGGGAGCCTTTGTATGTTAAGCCACAGAAAAAGGGTGCAACTTTCCCACTAGCCATGATTGGCTGAGATAATGAGTGGGCTGGACATGCCGAGAGAGGAGTTCAGATTGGTCTGCCATATTGAATGCTTCTGTCTATTTGAGCACGTCAGTCTGTGTTGGCAATCCTGCCGAACACTGTTTAAAAAAAAATGTATTGTGTAGTGGAGCTGTATAAGTGTTGCCCTCCACTTTCTGGAGGATCACATTTTGAAATCAGTGGATTTAGAGTATGATAGCTAAAGAGACTGAGAAAACAGCTAGCAAGCTACATTTCAAGATATTGCACGTTTCAAGCTAAAATGTTAGCTAGCTAGCTAGCTAACGTTAGCTGGTTGGCTCCTTAGCTGACAATATTTGTTTTCCAGAGCTGTTTGCTTTTTTAGTTAGAACCTATTGTTAGCTAGCTAACATTGGACACTGGTTGGTTAGCTCCCAGCACTGTGGCATTGTTGGCACGTTGTTCATTGTTGTTTAACTAGCTAAAGTTAGCTGATGTTACGTGACATGTGTGGTCTTAAACGTTGTTTACTTAAGCTAGCTAGATATATTTCTTAAGCTAAAGTATACTGTTAGCTAGCCAGCTAAGCGGATATTATTATTAGTTTTCCAGAGCTGTTTTCTTTTCTAGTTAGAGCCTAATGTTAGGCATTGTTGGCACTTTATTTGTTGCTGTTTAACTAGCTAACGTTAGCTGGGTGACTCGTTAGCTAACGTTACGTGACGTGTGTACAACACCTGTTGAATATGGCCAGTGTCAGTTAACGTCTGCAAAAAAGCATAATGAAATTGTTGCTAGCAGAGCTGGTTAGGCTGTTTTCATGTTATCCATAGGTAAACAAATCATCGGCCAGAGCGTCGTGCGCGCTCTGAGAGTGATACGAGATGGGTGGGGCGAAAGTTTAAGAGGGTGTGAACGATGCTGAATGGTTGTAGACAAAGAGCTCTTCACTAGTACCACAACATTCAAAGGCGATTTTCTCAAAAGTGAGTTTACAAGTTGATCAACTTTCAGAGCATAATTACTTTCCCATTGTTCCTCAAATGATGTGTATGATATATCATTTTGTAGCTCTGAGTCTCTACTTTTATCCAATGTAATTAACATCATTTCACATTTTGCCAAATATCCTGTGGTCTGGGTGTAGGTCCTCTTGGCGTGGGTTCTCTCGGTGCAGGTCCTTCAGGAGGTGGTCTTGGAGGTCTGGGAGGGTGTCTTGCTGGTCTGGGTGGGTTGTCCATTGCTCTTTTGTTCCTGCGTGAAGTGCTGAGACTACAGTTGAGGTTGACGTCCTTCAGGGTCCTGGCAAAAGTTAGGTTTGCTGCCTTGCTGAGTTGGAACTGGTCGTAAAGGCTGTTCAAGTCCAGGGTGGAGTGGTGGGACAGATATACATTAGGTTTTGAGGCACAGTCTTGCTAAATGCTTGCATTCACATGCTGTATGGTGGCAGGGTGAAAGTATTTTCATGGCTGGAGGGTGTAGATTACCACTTGTGCGTTGGGGAAAGTGGAAGAAGCTTTTTCTATCACTCCCTTGGGTGCTGTTACCACCCTTTCCTGCTGGGCCCTTAAGTCATTGGTGCCCGTGTGAATTATTATATGGCTGGGGAACCGTAGTCTGACAACAGCTCCAGGACATGCCTAGTGTTTGGGCACCAGAGTTTGACTGTATTTGCCACTTGAGTCAATGAGAAGGGGGGGGTCCTGTGTTGTCTGTCGTATTGTGGTGTTGAGGTTGTGGTCTGGGTCTGAGGTGGGCTGTTCTGCTGGCTTGTCTGGGGAAGTCTTCTGCTCTCTCTGTCTCTCTCCCCCATCTCCCTCTCTCTCTCCTCCCCCCTTTGTGTCTTGCACTATTTCCCTAGATGCCTGGCTTCCTCGGCACATTTACATAATTTCGGCACACAAGAGGATGCTATTATTTAGCATAATCTGGACACTGAGGCTCAGGGTTTTAAAACAGCTGTATCGCCAAATCCATGGAAAGTTGTCCCTGGAGAAATGCACTGTTGTGAGTGTCCTCTGATGTCACAGTCCTTGTACCAAACCTTGGATGAGAGCACAGCAAAAAGTACAATTCCTCAAAATAGGGTCAAAGACAGTAAATTATTAATATTTCATCCAATGCTGTTGGTTAACTGATAGAGAAATTAGTATATACTTCAAATCAAATTTTATTGGTCACATACACGTGGTTAGCAGATAGTATTGCGAGTGTAATGAATATCTTGTGCTTCTAGTTCCGACAGTGCAGTAATATCTAACAAGTAATCTAACAATTCCACAACAACTACCTAATACACACAAATCTAAGTAAAGGGATGGAATAAGAATATATACATATAAATATATGGATGAGCGATGACCGATCGACATAGGCAAGATGCAGTAGATGGTATAAAATACAGTATATACAGTATGTACGAGATGAGTAATGCAAGGCATGAAAACGTTATTAAGTGGCATTATTAAAGTGACTAGTGATCCATGTATTAAAGTGGTCAATGATTTCAAGGCAGGCAAGGTGGAGGTGATATGATCCTTGACTAGTCTCTCAAAGCACTTCATAATGACAGAAGTGAGTGCTAGTCATTTAGTTCAGTTACATTTGCCTTCTTGGGTATAGGAACAATGGTGGCTATCTTGAAGCAAGTGGCTACAGCAGACTGGGATAGGGAGAGATTGAATATGTCCGGAGAATGCGGCTAGGGAGGCCATCTGGGTTGGCAGACTTGTGAGGGTTAACACGTTTAAATGTCTTACTCACGTCAGCCACGGAGAAGGAGGGCCCGCAGTGGTAGCGGGCTGCGTTAGTGGCACTGTACTATACTAAAAGCAGGCAAAGAAGGTGTTTAGTTTGTCTGGAAGCAAGACTTCGGTGTCCATGACGTGGCTGGTTTTCTTTTTGTAGTCGGTGATTGCCTGTAGACCCTGCCTGTCGGTGATTGCCTGTAGACGTCTCGTGTCTGAGCCGTTGAAATGTGACTCCACTTTCGCCCTATACCGACGTTCCGCTTGTTTAATTGCCTTGCGGAGGGAAAAATTACACTATTTGTATTCGGCCATATTCCCAGTCATCTTTCCATGGTTAAATGCGGTAGTTCGCGCTTTATGTTCTTTGCGAATGCCCCAATCTATCCACGGTTTTTGGATAGGGTTGTTTGTAATAACATCTCTAATGCACCTCCTTATAAACTCACAGAATCAGCATATAGTCCGCATGATCAAAACAATCTTGAAACATGGATTCCGATAGGTCAGACCAGCCTTGAATAGTTCTTGTCACAGGTACATCCTGTTTGCGTTGTCTGCCTGTAGGACGGGAAGAGCAAAATGGAGTCGTGATCAGATTTGCCGAAGGGAGGGGAGGGGAGGGGAGGGCCTTGTATGTATTGTAGAAGTTAGAGTAGCAGTGATCCAGTGTATTGCCCGCACTAGTGGTACAATCAATATGATGATAGAATTTAGGTAGCCTTGTTAAAATCCCCAGCTACAATAAATGCATCCTCGGGATATATGGTTTCCAGTTTGCATAGAGTCCAGTGAAGTTCCTTGAGGGCCGTCGTGGTATCGATTTGTTATTTGTGTTTGTAGTACCGTTGGCTACATTTTTCCGCCAAACACAACTTGAAGTGACTAAGTTATTCTACTGACTGAACCCAGTTGAACAGCGAGCATGACTCAAATGGCACCCTGTTCACTTTACAGTGCATTACTTTTGACCAGAGACCGACAGGAATACTGTGCCTGCCATTTGAGATGCAGCCTTAGACAGTGGACTTGGGGGAGCACAATAAGGCTGAGGAAAGTGGTGGGGCCAAACGCTAAATCAGAAATCAGTAAGTTAAGAAGTAGCACATATCTGTCAGTTGAACTGTATAGGTCTCTGTGCGCTAACCTGCAATCGATTGTGTTTTGCTGTTGACTTCGGGACTCTCAGCATCTTGCCCCTTGCTGCTCTCTGTGGGAGAGGAAGACATGGAGGGAGGGTGACATGAAGTCCAACTGGACTGGGCCGTCTCTCTTATTCTATTGATTTATTCAACCTGCTAGTAGTGCACTTTGCCACTTGTAAAGACACTGAAGACAAGGTTTGCTGGCTCCTTTGGTTTCTCAAGAGAAGCACACATACCTCTATTAACACGAAGTAATTCCAATTTACGCAACTAACCTTAAATGTGTCCTTTTCTGTCTTATTGTGTATGTTGCGTAATTAGGATTGATGGGGGCGATGGACATTCTGGTGCAGTACACCCTTGGGAAATGGTATGAAGCACAGCAGTAGTTTTCTGTCTAATCTGTCAAATACACCACACAGAACATGTGGAGCAGAAATCTGCATTCACCAGCTGGGATTCAAATACATATTCGAAGGAGAGGTGTGGCTATCTGTCAATATCCAGTGAAAATGTCTGCGGAATGTTTGAGAGAACCGGATGCAATGAGAGGCCCAACAAGTCCATTGGGAGCTGTGTCAGCCATAACATGGTTGACAACTCCAATTAAACTGTGTGAGTGAGTGAGTGAGTGAGTGAGTGAGTGAGTGAGTGAGTGAGTGAGTGAGTGAGTGAGTGAGTGAGTGAGTGAGTGAGTGAGTGAGTGAGCGAGTGAGTGAGATGTTGTTTCTATGATGTGTGCAGAACAGTTAGTGGGCAGTACTTCAGACAACATTAAGTACTACATAATTCTAACATGCAACATAAAAGCCTCCATTTATCTTCACAATGGGTGTCAAAAGCATTTTCAGAGGCTTGCCTGTAATCACAACCATATTACTTAACTGAAAACAAAACGATTTTTCTTAACCATTAATTGAAATGTTGACAGATTTAAATGGGGTTGGTTAACAATGGGAATAAAGCCTAATTAAAGTTCTAAAGACTGTTGTGAACTAAAACAAGAAGTAACGTAGACGTCTGCATAACATTGACGCATAAAACTGTCACTTCTTTAATGATAAAGGGGATGACTAGAAAATAACACTGACAGGAGAGACCACAGGGGAAATAGCCTCACTGTATTTCTAAGTGGGAAAAAAAAGAAATATAGAAATACATTTCAAAAGACACTGAGTTGGAGGGCCATTGTGTGTGGCGGGATAGAAGATACGGTAATAACTGTTTGTTTAAAGACAGACTTAAGACAATAAAACCTCCTGTCAGTCAACACTCAATATGCACCGTTGGGAGAGGAGACTAATCTCAAACACACACCCTTCCCCCAACAACAAACAGCACTGAAGACCAGTTTGTGCATCTTTCACAGATGTAGTTAGTATTGACAGGCATTCAAAAGACGTAGCTCATGAGGGAGCGTTAAACAGCAAAGCTTGTGTGTTGCATTACGTTAATAACTCCCCTGCCTGTAGGTGGTGGAAGCTCTCTCTTGTTGTATCCCTGGTTGTCCACTTCGAGCAGCCATTCCTTAGGGTGGGGAGCCAGGGCTGATGAGCACAGCGGGAGCCAAGGATGCAGCAGGGATTATGCACATCATAATGAACCCCAGACTATCTTACACACAATCAAATGCTTAACTAGCAACCTTCAAAAAGACAAGGAAATACAGTTAATGTTTTTTTTATCTCGTTGTCGTTTTTGTTTTCCTCCTAGATGTGTTGCCTTGATTGCACAGCTAATGTGACCACAGGAAACAACTTTATATAATACAGGAGACATGGATCATGGATGACTTAATGTGATGTCATTCAACACTCTAAAAGACATGGAATCAAATACTATGTGCAAGATGGTAAACATTAAAACAACAATTATGTTTACATTATTTAGTTGTTTTTTAACTTACACTACATCATCACTTAAAAGACACTTATCACACTTATAAAAATGCATTTCTAATCTAGAAAACAAATTTAAAAATGCATACACGTACACATGCACATTGGGGGCCAGAAAGTTACATTTTCATATTTTTATTGTGATTACCTGTCTATAAGCTATGATGAGGGACTCAACGGGAGTTTATGTTAAACCTAACCGATGGCTGTTTCTCATCAGCAGAAGCAACATTTAGGCAGATGGCTAGGGACAGGCACAGCTCTACTGGTATAAACAGGTTATTTGGTTTCAAAGGAAATCAGACAATCAAGCGTGAGATATTGACATAGCTCACCTCTGCTGGGAGTTGAGAAAACTGGAGAATAAGCAGGATGTTTTTGAAGGAAATTATACATTAAGCCCTTCTCACAGCAGAGGAAGAGAAGTGGAATGGTATTGGAAATCAAAATGACTTTTTCCCTCTCGTGACCAATTGATAAGAAGCAGAAAGCTCTTGGGGGAGTGACAAATTCGTCAAAATAACATGTTATTGATACTTTTTCTACAACAAAATCCACATACTTTTCCAAAACCATGAGTCATGTGTGTGAGAGGACAGCCTGTGGCAGTTACTCTGTCAAAAATGAAGGGCTTTGTAACACCAACACTTATGGCTTCTGAGCTGTCACCAATGTGAAGGAGACTAAACCTTAACTTAACTAATTTTTCCCTAGTTGTTAATAAAAAAAATAAAAAAGTTATTACTCCAACCTCATCAAAGTGACAAGCTGAACATTTTCAAAAACGTTATATTGAAGGAGTACCTTTGATTTGACGGCCTGCAAATGCGCAGTTCGGCGCAAGACGAGATTCCTAACAGTGTGGCAATAAGGACTCAAGACCAAACTGTAGCAGTCTCACAATTGGATTGAGTTAGTATTTGGGCCCTGTTTCAGACTTCAGTGTAATGATAGACTGTTAGAACATAGTTTTTGAATCCTTGGAACAATTGAGTTCCATGCCTTTTGCACACAATGTATATAGACTCTTTTTTCTGTTTTATTGACTTGTTGATTGTTTACTCCATGTGTAACTCTGTGTTGTTGTCTGTTCACACTGCTATGCTTTATCTTGGCCAGGTCGCAGTTGTAAATGAGAACTTGTTCTCAACTAGCTTATCTGGTTAAATAAAGGTGAAATTAAATAAATAAATTAAATAAATAAATAAAAGTCTTTGCTAGGTAAGGCCCCATCTTATCTCAGTTCACTGGTCACCATAGCAGCACCCACCCGCAGCACGCTCTCCAGCAGGTATATTTCACTGGTCACACCCAAAGCCAAATTCTACTTTGGCCGCCTTTCCTTACAGTTCTCTACTGCCAATGACTGGAATGAACTGCAAACATCGCTGAAGCTGGAGCCTCCCTCACTAACTTCAAGCACCAGTTGTCAGAGCAGCTCACAGATCATTGCAACTGTACATAGCCCATCTGTAAACAGCGCATCCAACTACCTCATCCCCATACTGTATTTATTTACTTATTTTGCTCCCAGTATCTCTGCTTGCACATTAATCTTCTGCACATCTACCACTCCAGTGTTTAATGGCTATATCGTAATTACCTCGCCACTATGGCCTATTTTTTTTTGCCTTACCTCCCTTATCTTACCTCATTTGCAAACACTGCAGTTGTAAATGAGAACTTGTTCTCAACCAGTCTACCTGGTTAAAGTTTTAACCTGCACTGCCTTCAGAAAGTATTCACACCCCTTGACTATTTAAAAAAAATGTTGTCTTAGTTACAGCCTGAATTTGATATGGGTTCAGTTTAGATCTTTTATCACCGATTTACAAATGAATAAAAAACGAAAAACTGAAATGTCTTTCATTAATACCTATTCAACCACTTTGTTATGGCAAGTCTAAATAAATTCAGGAGTAAAAATGTGCTTAACATGTTAGACATTGTAAGTAGGATGGACACACTCTGTGTGCAATAATTTTTGAATTACTACCTCATCTCTGTACCCCACACATACAATTATTTGTAAGGTCCCTCATTCTAGCAGTGAATAAAAAACACAGATTCAACCACAAAGACTACGGAATTCCAATCCCTCACAACGAAGGACATTTATTGGTAGAGGAAAACCTTTTCAGTCTGCATTCCACCCGACACTGGGAGATGAATTCACCTTCAGCAGGACAATAACCTAAAACACAAGGCCAAATCTACACTGGACTTGCTAACCAAGAAGATAATTATTGTTCCTGGTGGCCAAGTTTCAGTTTGACATACACTACCTTTCAAAAGTTTGGGGTCACTTAGAAATGTCCTTGTTTTTGAAAGAAATGTCCTTAAAATAATATGAAATTGATCGGAAATACAGTGTAGACATTGTTAATGTTGTAAATGACTATTATAGCTGGAAAAGGCAGATTTGTAATGGAATATATTCATAGGAGTACAGAGGCCCATTCTCAGGAACCATCACTCCTGTGTGCCAATGGCACGTTGTGTTAGCTAATGCAAGTTTATCATTTTTAAAGGCTAATTGATCATTAGAAAACCCTTTTGCAATTATGTTAGCACAGCTGAATACTGTTGTTCTGATTAAAGAAGCAATAAAATGTGCCTTCTTTAGACGAGTTGAGTCTCTGGAGTCAGCATTTGTGGGTTCGATTACAGTGTCCGGCAAAATTGTTCATCCCCCTTGGCGTTTTTCCTATTTTGTTGCATTACAACCTGTAATTTAAACTGATTTTTATTTGGATTTCATGTAATGGACAAACAACAAAATACTCCAAATTGGTGAAATGAAATTCGAAAAAAATAAAAAACAGAAAAGTGGTGCGTGCATATGTATTTACCCCCTTTGCTATGAAGCCCCTAAAAAAGATCTGGTGCAACCAATTACCTTCAGAAGTCACATAATTAGTTAAATAAAGTCCACCTGTGTGCAATATAAGTGTCACATGATCTGTCACATGATATATACATTGAGGGGGAAAAAAAATTGATCCCCTGCTGATTTTGCATGTTTGCCCACTGAAAAATAAATTATCAGTCTATATGTTTATTTGAACAGTGAGAGACAGAATAACAACAAAAAAATCCAGAAAAACATATGTCAAAAATGTTATAAATTGATTTGCATTTTAATGAGGGAAATGAGTATTTAACCCCCTCTCAATCAGAAAGATTTCTGGCTCCCAGGTGTCATTTATAGAGGTAACGAGCTGAGATACGGAGCACGCTCTTAAAGGGAGTGCTCCTAATCTCAGTTTGTTACCTGTATAAAAGACACCTGTCCACAGAAGCAATCAATGAATCAGATTCCAAACTCTCCACCATGGCCAAGACCAAAGAGCTCTCCAAGGATGTCAGGGACAAGATTGTAGACCTACACAAGGCTGGAATGGGCTAAAAGACCACCGCCAAGCAGCTTGGTGAGAAGGTGACAACAGTTGGCGATTATTCGCAAATGGAAGAAACACAAAAGAACTGTCAATCTCCCTCGGCCTGGGACTCCATGCAAGAACTCACCTCGTGGAGTTGCAATGATCATGAGAACGGTGAGGAATCAGCCCAGAACTACACGGGAGGATCTTGTCAATGATCTCAAGGCAGCTGGGACCATAGTCACCAAGAAAATTATTGATAACACACTACACCGTGAAAGACTGAAATCCTGCAGCGCACGCAAGGTCCCCCTGCTCAAGAAAGCACATATGAGGTTTGCCAATGAACATCTGAATGATTCAGAGGACAACTGGGTGACAAGTGTTGTGGTCAGATGAGACCAAAATGGAGCTCTTTGGCATTAACTCAACTCGCCGTGTTTGGAGGAGGAGGAATGCTGCCTATGGACACCATCCCCACCGTCAAACATGGAGGTGGAAACATTATGCTTTGGGGGTGTTTTTCTGCTAAGGGGACGGGACAATTTCACTGCATCAAACGGACGATGGATGGGGCCATGTACCGTCAAATCTTGGGTGAGAACCTCCTTCCCTCAGCCAGGGCATTGAAAATGGGTTGTGGATGGGTATTCCAGCATGACAATTACCCAAAACACACGGCCAAGGCAACAAAGGAGTGGCTCAATAAGAAGCACATTAAGGTCCTGGAGTGGCCAAGCCAGTCTCCAGACCTTAATCCCATTGAAAATCTGTGGAGGGAGCTGAAGGTTCGAGTCACCAAATGACAGCCTCGAAACCGTAATTACTTGGAGAAAATCTGTAAAGAGGAGTGGGACAAAATCCCTCCTGAGATGTGTGCAAACATGGTGGCCAACTACAAGAAACATCTGACCTCTGTGATTGCCAACAAGGGTTTTGCCACCATGTACTAAGTCATGTTTTGCAGAGGGGTCAAATACTTATTTCCCTCATTAAAATGCAAATCAATTTATAACATTTTTGACATGCGTTTTTCTGGATTTTTTTTTTTGTTATTCTGTCTCTCACTGTTCAAATAAACCTACCAGTAAAATTATAGACTGATAATTTCTTTGTCAGTGGGCAAACGTACAAAATCAGCAGGGGATCAAATATTTTTTGCCCTCACTGTATATAGTATATATACACCTGTGCTGAAAGGCCCCAGAGTCTGCAAAACCACTAAGCAATGCGCACCACCAAGCAAGCGGCACCATGAAGACCAAGGAGCTCTCCAAACAGGTCAGGGACAAAGTTGTGGAGAAGTACAGATCAGGGTTGGGATATAAAGAAATATCCGAAACATGTCCGAAACATATCCGAAACATGAACATCCCACGGAGCACCATTAAATCCATGATTTAAAATTTAAAGAATATGGCACCACAACAAACCTGTGAAGAGAGGGCCACCCACTGAAACTCATGGACCAAGCAAGGAGGGCATTAATCAGAGAGGCAACTAAGAGTCCAAAGATAACTCTGAAGGAGCTGCAAAGCTCCACAGTGGAGATTGGAGTATCTGTCCACAGGACCACTTTACGGAGGAGTGGCCAAAAAAAAGACATTGCTTAAAGAAAAGAATAAGCAAACACATTTGGTGGGAGACTCCTCAAACATATGGAAGAAGGAACTCTGGTCAGATGAGACTAAAATTGAGCTTTTTGGCCATCAAGGAAAACGCTATGTCTGGCGCAAACCCAACACCTTTCATCACCCCGAGAACACAATCCACACAGTGAAGCATGGTAGTGGCAGCATCATGCTGTGGCGATGTTTTTCATCGGCAGGGACTGGGAAACTGGTCAGAATTGAAGGAATGATGGAAGGCGCTAAATACAGGTACAAATCTGTTTCAGTCTTCCAGAGATTTGAGACTGGGATGCAAGTTCACCTTCCAGCAGGACAATGACCCTAAGCATACTGCAAAAGCAACACTCGAGTGGTTTAAGGGGAAACATTTACATGTCTTAGAATGGCCTAGTCAAAGTCCAGACTTCAATCCAATTGAGAATCTGTGGTATGACTTAAAGATTGCTGTACACCAGCGGAACCTATCCAACTTGAACAAATGGGCAAAAATCCCAGTGGCTAGATGTGCCAAGTTTATAGAGAGATACCCGAAGAGACTTGTGTGGCTCTACAAAGTTTTGACTTTGGGCGGGGGAATAGTTATGCACGCTCAAGTTTTCCATTTTTTTGTATTATTTCTTAAAAATATATTTTGCATTCTCAAAGTGGTAGGCATGTTGTGTAAATAAAATTATACAAATCCCCCAAAAATCAATTTTAATTCCAGATTGTAAGGCAACAAAAAAGGAAAAATGCCAAGGGGGTGAATACTTTCGCAAGCCACTGTACAGGCTCAAAATGGCCAGAAACAAATACCTTTCTTTTGAAACTCGTCAGTCTATTCTTGTTGTGAGAAATGAAGGCTATTCCATGCAAGAAATTGCCAAGAAACTGAAGATCTCGTATAACGCTGTGTACTACTCCCTACACAGAACAGAGCCATCTGGCTCTAACCAGAATAGAAGAGGAGTGGGAGGTCCCGTTGCACAACTAAGCAAGAGGACAAGTACCTTAGAGTGTCTAGTTTGAGAAACAGATGCCTCACAAGTCCTCAACTGGCAGCTTTATTAAATAGTACACACAAAACACCAGTATCAACGTCAACAGTGAAGAGGCAACTCCGGGTGCTGGCCTTCTAGGCAGTCTAAAGAAGGCCAGTTTTATTGCTTCTTTAATCAGGAGAACAGTTTTCATCTGTGCTAACATAATTGCAAAAGGCTTTTTCTAATGATCAATTACCCTTTTAAAATGATAAACTTGGATTAGCTAACAGAACTTCCAATTGGAACACAGAGGTTATGGTTGCTGGTAATGGGCCTCTGTACGACTATGTATATATTCCATAAACAAATCTGCAAATTTCCAGCTACAATAGTCATTTACAACATTATCACTGTCTACAGTGTATTTCTGATAAATTTGTTGTCATTTTAATGGACAAAAATATATAATTTTCTTCTCAAAAGCAAGGACATTTCCAAGTGACCCCAAACTATTGAACGGTAGTGTATATATATTTGTTTGTATTGATGTGGTCTTTTACATGCACTGAAACGCCAAAAAGTGTTTTCACAACACACAACACTTTAAAAATACTAATATTCAGATTGAAGAACCACTTTGGGTGTTTCAGAGTACTTCTATTTTAATACACTTACATTGGTTTTACATTCAAACACTCCAAACAGTATTATTTCTCTGTCTCTGGTTATACCGCTCACAATGAAAACCTGACTCCCTCCTCACATTAGTCTCAGAAGGCTAGGGGTACTTGGCAAATAGAAACATACTTGGCGCGGAATGGATCCAAGTATATCTTCTTGTCATAAAATGTCTCCTTGGGTGATAAGCCATGTTGACGATAATTACTCTGATTAATTTTGTGTTACCAGTCTGTTCGATAATCAGTTCGTCAAAGTCAGCCAGGATTTAATCCTTCCATCTCTCCATCCCTCCATCCACATCCAGCAGTGCCTCAAGTCTTCATTTTTGGTGTGTTTTCTTTTCTTTCTTTTTTTTTCTTGTCGGCTTGCAGGCGCTTTTCAACAGACAACCCAGAGGAGCTGCCTGCCAAGTAGAGAAGGACCTGGCTGGCAGTGTGTGCGACTACGCCAACCCAACGGGGGCACAGAGAGACACAGACATGTGACATTGCTCGATTCTGGCTGTGCTGGCACCTTAGCTTCCTTTGTGATGATGCCAAAAGGTGCTTCTTGTAAGACGCAGACTTACAGAAGCTCATCAATACATAATAGATTGGCCCTCAGTTGGGTCAGCATGAAATGTAATCTCTGGGCACAAGGCACCTATATTACAGCTTTTGTTGTTACGCTGTTGAACATGTTTTTTTGTGAGCTTTTCTTACACCCCCTCATCTTCCTGCAATTGTAGATGTGAATGACTGTATTGAGATCCTAACAGTGTGGCAATAAGGACTCAATACAATAAGGACTCAAGACCATACTGTAGCAGTCTTACAATTGTATTGAGTTAGTACTTGGGCCCTGTTTCAGACTTCATTGTATTGTTAGACTGTTAAAACAATGTCCTTGAAATCCTTGGAAAAGTTAACAAAAAGGTGAGGGAGGGCCTCTCTCAGCACTTGAGAAGAACTGTAAGACATCAGATTTATATTATGTACCAATAAATCAAATCAAATTTATTTATATAGCCCTTCGTACATCAGCTGATATCGCAAAGTGCTGTACAGAAACCCAGCCTAAAACCCCAAACAGCAAGCAATGCAGGTGTAGAAGCACGGTGGCTAGGAAAAACTCCCTAGAAAGGCCAAAACCTAGGAAGAAACCTAGAGAGGAACCAGGCTATGTGGGGTGGCCAGTCCTCTTCTGGCTGTGCCGGGTGGAGATTATAACAGAACATGGCCAAGATGTTCAAATCTTCATAAATGACCAGCATGGTCAAATAATAATAATCACAGGCAGAACAGTTGAAACTGGAGCAGCAGCACGGCCAGGTGGACTGGGGACAGCAAGGAGTCATCATGTCAGGTAGTCCTGAGGCATGGTCCGAGGGCTCAGGTCCTCCGAGAGAGAGAAAGAAAGAAAGAGATAAACACATAAACTACTGCGGCGTAAATACTGGAGGCTGAGACAGGAGGGGTCAGGAGACACTGTGGCCCCATCCGATGACACCCCCGGACAGGAAGGATATAACCCCACCCACTTTGCCAAAGCACAGCCCCCACACCACTAGAGGGATATCCTCAACCACCAACTTACCATCCTGAGACAAGGCCGAGTATAGCCCACAAAGATCTCCGCCACGGCACAACCCAAGGGGGGGCGCCAACCCAGACAGGGAGATCACATCAGTGATTCAACCCACTCAAGTAACGCACCCCTCCTATGTACCTAATTCTATTTGGACATGTTTTCAGTGTTTTATATTTCACATTCCTGAATCCAGTGAGAATTGTTACACATTCAACAAGAACAAAATATGTAATTTTTCTGTGGTAGAAACATGCATAATGTATTCATATATGTTATTTTACAGTGCTGATTGGCTAACAGTAATGCCCATAGGGCAGAAGACAACAAATTGTAATTCAAATGTAATAGTCTTCACAGAAGGATAAAGCATGCTTCAAGGATGATATTTTTTGTTGCTGTTGTATTTTACCTCCTTTTTCGTGATGTCCAACTGCGATCTTGTCTCATCGCTACAACTCCCCAACGGGCTAGGGAGAGGCAAAGGTCAAGTTATGCATCCACTGAAACAAGACCCGCCAAACTGCACTTCTTAACACCTGCCTGCTTAACACAGAAGCCAGCTGCACCAATGTATCAGAGGAAACACCGTTCAACTGATGACTGAATTCAGCCTGCAGGCACCTGGCCTGCCACAAGGAGTCGCTAATGCGAAATGAGCCAAGAATAGCCCCCCCCCAGCCAAACCCGGAAAACACTGGGCCAATTGTGTGCCGCCCTATGGGACTCTTGGTCACAACACAGCCTGGGATCAAACCCAGGTCTGTAGTGACACCTCAGGTACTGTGATGCAGTGCATTAGACCACTGCGCCACTCAGGAGGCCCCACTGAAGAACCCTTTTGATTTGTGAATGGTATTTCCAACTATGTACATTTACGTAATTTAGTAGACAGGATTATCCAGAGCCACGTAAATGAGCAATTTGGGTTAAGTGCCTTGCTCAAGGTCACAGACATATTTTTCACCTAGTCGGCTCAGGGATTCAAAAAGGCGACTTTTCAGTTACTAGCCAAATGCTCTCACCGCTAGTTTACCTGTCACTTTAGTAGGGTAGGGTAGTAAAACCAATAAAAGAACCCTCTGAACTTTAAAATCCATTAAAAAATACATTTATTTTAAGACTAGTTCAATCTGTGTGGTGCTCCAGGCTTGAAACTGCAATCATACAGATCAATATTTTATGAGCAAGTGAAATGATTGAGGCACTAAATGGTTTCAAATCTCAGAAAGAGACAATGGGAAGAGTAACACTGTAAAAACTACACAATATATTGCTTGAGACAGTCTAGCTCCCCAGAAACACATTGCATTCAAACACTCACAGCTGATAGACAGTATCATATCAGTTCAGTTCTAACAATTCACATTAACGTTGACTTGAAAACTCAATTTAGTTTGTTTCAGCCAAACAACTGTGAACTCGACCCATATGTTGTGTACTGTGAAGATCAATTTATCCTGTTATGCTCACAATTGCCATTGTTAAGCTTTCGCTAAAATGGTTAGTTTATAATGAAAAGTAGACTACTTCAAAACAGACTGCTAGTACAATTTAGAGAAACCATTTGGGAGAAGTGATTTGGATTTTGCAAGACCACTAAAGTAGGTTTCAATTATAAAAATATAAAAATAGGAAATGCTTTTTTTAAATGTTTAACTTTTTCCTCTTAGTAAAACAAAGAGAAGAAAGGCAGGTATTGAATTGAAAACATATTTTTCTGGATTTTGTCCAGTCTCTATCATATCACGCAGAGGCAAGTGATGTCTATGAGATGTGACTGAAAAGTCTCTGATGCAATATAGTTGTCAGGCTGTCTCAAATTAGATTAAAAGGAGTATACAAAGCCATAACCAAAATGGCACTTCACGGCAGCAGTGAAGACTCCGAACAGCAGCAATCAGGTATCCCATTCAGTAGGAAGCTCAAGCCTCAAGGTTGAATATTCTCGTCTTGGCTTTGTCTGCATCCGTGTCAAACAACACTTTAATCAGCCCAGTTTAGTGCTGGAGATGCTCCCCTCTCAACACTTTCTACAATATGACACCGCCTCACAAGTTTAATCAGTACAATCCCTCTGAACTTTTATGGCATATCAGGAAGAGGATCAGCTAAAATTAATTTCAGACGAGAGAGATCAGAGGCACTGTGTGTGCTCATTTGAGGGCGGGGATAAATCAAGGCAATATAGAAATAGAAGACCTAAACTTTTATCTATCTCACCCAAATTCCAATTCCCAGATTTTGGATATGGAGGATATAGAGTGTTATTTTCATACGGTATCTTAATACTTTGCGACATGACTGTGTAGCAGTTATCTCAATAAACTAGTTTAATAATGGGATACAGACAGTTTCTAATCCGCAGAACATCTTTCTTTTTGGCTCCGTGGTCCGACAGGCATGAGGAGGACAACATGATAAAAGGATGGTGGCAAACATAGGCAAAAATTACAATTTCAAAATTGAATGTGTGTTGTCCATTTCATATCAAAAATTCCAAAAGACCCTAACGTATCAAAATAAAATACAAATCTTGTATTTTAAAAATACTACAAATATTTGTTAAGTATGAACACCAAATGTTTTTGTAATTTCAATTTATTGTAGAATAAATAAGGCCTACGTCATTTTCTATCAGGACTGTTGAAAAGTATTTTGTATTTTGAAAATAGAAAATACAGTTCTCTAACATTTTTTGTTTCAAAATACACTGGACTGTAGCTCAGGCCAGTGAAATACAAATGACAAAATAGACTAAATGTCAAATACATATAACATAAATACTGCCCATCTCTGGATGGTGGCTAGCTACTAGCATTATTGATACGGTAGTAGAATTGGTCCCGGTTGGATAGCACAGATCATCTGCTCTTTTCTACCCATTGCTTCTAGCTTGATTGGTCGCCATTGTGGAGGGGGAGGAGCATGGTTTGGCAAGACATTTGTGTGAGTGTAAAGGAGAAGTGAAACTTTTTCTGCAATATTTCTACACAAGTAAGTATATACAAAGCAGATAAAGGACACATACAAATAGGTGTACTGTAGATCAATTATATATATATATTTCGTTGTTGTTGTCCACAGCCCCTTTGGGTATGAAGATAGCATCCCAGGATAGGTTTTTAAGGGGTCAGGTGGGGGCTTGGATAAGAACCCCATTTAGGGTAAGGGTTAGGGGGGGTTTGGGTACGGACTTGGTTTTGGGTTTTCTTGTAGGTCAGGTGTCCAGTAAGGTGGAGAGTAATGTGGAGAGTGTATAATTGATTGCTTCTTATATTGTTTTCTTTACTGATTGGTTGTGTTTTTCTTTGGATATGTATTGTTTTCATAATATCCTAACAGATCCAGACATTCATTGATGGTTTTCATGCCAGATATATTATGAAGGTAGGTTATAGATAGATAGCTTGGGAGGTGGTGGGCTGCTCTTATTGCGGTTATCTGTATGATTTGCAGTTTGTTTTTTAGTTTGGCTGATGCCATTATCCAGGCTGGGGAAGAGTACTCGAAACAGGCCTGATGTAGTTCTGGTACACTTTCAGTACTGTAGTTAGCACTGTTCCGGTACTCCTCCCACAGAAGGCTTTTAGATGGTCTATTTAATGTTTTCCTTCTGTTTCGAGGTTATGCATGTGTGTTGTCCATTTTATATCTTGCTGGAATGTCACCCCCAGAACGTTTACGTTTCCTTCTGTCGTTAGGTTTTGTCCGTACAGTTTTAAAGTGATTGGCATTTTAGAGGGGTACACTGTGCTATTCAATGGCTCTGACAAGGAAATTATAGCTATTTTGCCTTAACAGTATATTTGCGTTGAACCGTTTTTGTGATGTATAAATGTGTATTTTGGGTCAGAGGAGGTTGGTGTTTATCTACTGCTAGCCATTAGTGTTGATAAACGAGAATAGAACTCACAGAACGTGACATTTTCTGTTTGTTTTTTCCTTTACAATTATACGGTATGTATGTATATACAGTATATATATAAAGTTATAAATTCAATTGTTGTGTATATTTTTTTCATCTCAGTTATATGATCTAGATGTACATATTGTATACAACATTAACCATGTACCACTGAATCAATACTGGCAAGTAAATTAACAGACTTCACATTGGAATAAGAAGTTTCAGAAGCACCTAATCACAATGTAACAGAAACAACGTATCCAGGCAACCAATGTAAGGAAATAATGTGCCCACGGCATTTACATCTACGCAGATACATGTGCTGTTGAAAGACAGATTGAACATTGTATGCCTAGAATACTAAATTGGGTTCAAAACATCCCTTAATAGTAGGTTTGATGATTACAGCATGCTCCATGAGGCTGGGAGATTTCATGCAGTATAAAGCCACTTCAAGTGGCATATGTATGGATCGTGTTATATAAGCATATTATACAAGCCGGCTAGTTTATTTCAAAGAACCCGCTAAGATTTATACCAAATTATTTAAACCCGGTAAATTACATAACTTTGAACACATAACAGTTAACCACCTGGTTAAATAATACCTGATAATAAATCCTAACTATGACCATTTCAAGATGATATCCAATGGTTCCTATCAAGTGTTTGTTTTTCTCGACTAAATCAATGTCTTCTGTCTGGTACTAACTTCCTCTATGAACTTAATATTTTCTTGGCTTATTGGCCTTAATACTGTTATTCATCCAATGAGATGCGAATTTTAAGCATCCCGAGTAATAAACTGCCAAGATAGAAAAGGGAGGTTTTGTTGATGTGGTTCCCTGCCTATAGACACTGAAAAATGTGATTATTTTATTTAACAACACTGAGGAATATTGATTCACATTCTATTAAGAATTCATGATTTGCTCGCCAACCTTACAAGTCTTGAGGTACAGTACTTCCCAATTAGAGTAGAAGAGATGTGTCAGGCATCTAACTCTCACAGTCATATATCAGTGTCCAGATAGCAAATACCAAGTTACTCATTAATGCCTTTCATGCAGAGGGTTTTTCATACCTCAAAACCCTCTCTTCTGCATTTATTGCCTTGTCAATGTCACTCTCAACCTTTTCTATAATTATACATACAATTCACAGAATGTTCAAACTGTCTTCTTATTAATAACAATATAGTACACTAATCAAACACATACTCCTGTGATATGTTTAATCTTGGCAGAGTTATTATATTTTTACTTTATATTTTGAACTTTGAATGTTTAGTGTAGAAAGTATATTCATAGTTTGGATATGCAAAACAACTAGCCATGATCAATTTGTTGGACATTCAGATAAATATAAGTTAAAATCTTCATCATAAATGTAGTGGGGGGATTTCTGACAAAGGCATTTTCAGTAATCACTCATTCTGCATCGGAGCAGTAATCCGTGTTGTGATTATAAGTGTTATTGAATGTCACCTCAGCAGCAAACAAGAATAAAAATGTGTTCTGTTTGTGTATGAACATTTAATTTAACTTTGTGTCTTTCATTTTCAGCAGTAAGTTATTTCTGATTTCAGTTAGTAAGTCAGCATTGTAATATGGAAAATGTAAGACTATTGCTCGGGGTTAAGGTCTACCAGCCCCGGCTGTAGGCTTCCACAGTGCTTCTGCTAACATCCATGTATCACATCCAATTTATGGGAAGGTCTCTTGGTGGCAGTACTAGAGTGATCTTATTACTTTGTAGGACAGCTCATGGTTAATCGTATAAAAAAAAACTGTCCATCTGATCCGGCCATCACCACCCCCATTCGGATTCCTGAAAATACATGGCAGGCATCAGAGGTCAGATGTGGTACTGACAAGTCTGTAAGCAATCTGGCGTCTGTCAATTGATGTAGCCTGTCCCAGTTGCACCAGCTGGTCAGTACACAGATCATTTATGTCCTGGAATTGAGTTGCTTTCCAGTCACCTGTTCCCTGCTCCCCTTCATGTAATTGACTCAGCTATAATAACACCCCTTACAGAAAAACACACAGATTTCACATGTTATCATGTGACATTATGTGAAGTTAATTTGATAATATGTTACCACATGTAAAAGCAACATGTGATAACATCAAACTACACAGGGGGAAACAAGATTTCGTGAAATAAATGTGACAACAAATGTTTTCACATGTGAAAATATAATTCCACATTTTGTATTTATTTAACCTTCATTTAACTAGGAAAGTGAGTGTGTGAGAGAGCAAACATGTTATTTTCCTCACATTTGAAATCTTGTGTTAATATGTGAACTCCAAATGTAATACATGTGAACATACACTAAATGTATAAAACATTAGGAACAATTGCTCTTTCCATGACAAACTGACCAGGTGAATCCAGGTGAAAGCTATGATCCTGTATTGATGTCACCTGTTAAATATACTTCAATCAGTGTAGATGAAGGGGAGGACACAGGTTAAAGAAGGATTTTTAAGCTTCGATACAATTGAAATATGGATTGTGTATATGAGGGGAGGCCAGAGGGGCCAGCATCCCTGTGGAACGCTTGACACCATGCCCAGACAAAGTGAGGCTGTTCTGAGGTGAAAAGGGATGCAACTCAACATTAAGGTGTTCCTAAAGTTTTGTACACTCAGTGTATGATTTCATATGTGAACATCTGGCATCACATTAATTTTTTTATTTTTTTACATGTGAAAAATTTCAGCTCAACATGTGAAACAGCTATTTAACATGTGTTTTTTGAGGGAATTAAATGATGGGGGGGGTAAAGTAAGTGGTATCCTGTTTAGTTAAAATAGTATAAAAATCTTTATCAATGACAATATGATTACATTTGACCTGATCACTTAGTACTTATCACTAGTACATATTCACTAATATTTTATTAATCAGTTAATCTGTTCTATCATCATTGATTTAATTTACTTATTTCACGAATTGGAAGGGTTTTCTGTATAGTTGTCTGATGTTGGTACTGCATATTATTCTGTTTTAATGTTACTCCTTAATCACTATAATAATGAATGTAATATTTTCTTTTGTGAATTTTTAACAAAGCTGAAATTTAGTTTAGCAGTTGTCTCATTTCTTGTTTGTTAAAAAAAAACATTTTGCATCTTCAAAGTGTAATGTTGTGTAAATCAAATGGTACCAACTACCCAAAAATCCATTTTAATTCTGGGTTGTAAGGCAACTGTTATGCTCGTTGTTTGAAGGATCGGACCAAGGTGCAGCGTTGTAGGCAAAATTTTATTAAAATGAACACCGAAACACAACAAAATCCAAAATGAACGTAATGTTCTGCAGGCTACACAGCACCTATTCAAAATCAGATCCCACAAACTAAAGGGGGAAAAAAGGCTGCCAATGTAGAGAGACAACGATAGACAGCTGCCTAAAGTCAGGGCAAGACAGCCCCCAAAGGTGCGGACTCCGGCCGCAAAACCTGACTCCATGGGGGAGGGTCCGGGTGGGCATCTAGCCTCGGTGGTGGCTCCGGTTCGGGATGTAGACCCCGCACCGCTCGCTGATTCCTCCGCTTCCGTGGAACTGGACTGTGGATCGTTGCCGGAGGAACCGGACTGTGGATCGTCACAGGATGCTCCGGACCGTAGATCGTCGTCGGGGACTACGGCCTGTAGATCTACCCCGGAGACTCCAGACCGTAGATCGTCACTGGAGGCTCCGGACTGGGAACCCTTGCAGGAGGCTCTGGACTGGGAACCCCCGCTGGGGGCTCTAGGCTGCAGACTGTCGTTGGAGACTCTGGACTGCCGACCATCGCTGGAGGCTCTGGACTGCCAACCGTCGTTGGAGACTCTGGACTGCAGACCCTTGCTGGAGACTCCGGACCTTGGATCATAACTGGAGGCTCCGAACCATGGATCATCACTGGAGGCTTCGGGCCATGGATCATCACTGGACCATCTCAGGAGGTTTCCGACTGTGGAGCATCGCAGGATGTTCCGGACTATGGACCGTCACTGGAGGTTCCGGACTGTGGACCGTCACTGGAGGTTCCGGACTGTGGACCGTTGCTGGAGGTTCCAGACTGTGGACCGTCGCTGGAGGTTCCAGACTGTGGACCGTCGCCGGAAATTCTGGACTGGGAACTGTCGCCGGAAGCTCTGGACTGGGAACTGTCGCCGGAAGCTCTGGACTGGGAACTGTCGCGGGAAGCTTGGTGCGTGGGGCCGGCACTGGTGGTACCGGGCTGGTGACACACACCTCAGGACGAGCGCGAGGAGCAGGCACAGGACATACTGGACAGGGAGGCGCACTGGAGGCCTGATGTGTGGGACCAGCACAGATTGCACCGGACTGGTGACATGCTCCTCCAAACGCCTACGTTTCCGCATATTCCTCACCAACCACATTCTCCGGTATCCCTCCTCGCACTGTTCTATTGAATCCCAGGCGGGCTCTGGCACTCTCCCTGGGTTAGACCGACCACCTCTCTACCTTCTCCAAGGTTGTCTCTGGTTCACACCTCGGCACCGCCGACCACCCCGTGTGCCACCCCCCAAAAAACTTTTCGGGCTGTCCTTTGGGCTGTCTTTGTTGCCGCGAACCCCGGCGCCGTCGCTGTTGATCCTTCGCTGCCACCGTCTGCTGTTTTCAACTCTTTAGAGACAGCAGGAGCGGTAGAGATACTCTGAATTATCGGCTATGAAAAGCCATGGCAGGGTCTTGTCCCCTGCCATTACCTAGGTGATCCCCTGGGCAATGAGAGACAACGATAAGGACAGCTGTCTTACTGATTGGGAACCAGCACCTATACAAAATCAGGCAAACAAAGAAATTGTTTTTTGAGAGATATTTTTTGGGAATAGCAAACAAAGTATTTTTTAGATCAAGTATTGTCAACAATACAGATGTCCCTATAGGATGACTGTTTTAAAGCCACTAGTTAACTTTGCCTGGAATATAATATGCTGAGGTTCTCAATTATTAGTTTAGCCACATTGGCATGTTGGACTGACAACAATGTCCTAAGGCTTGCACAATTACCATGTAGCTCCATCTAGCCTCTGGCTTAAGTATGAATAGAAGGCAATTATAAAACTAGAACCTGTTGACCACAGACAGAATGAAACAGTCATCTCCTCAGTGATATTGGAAAGAGAATAAATTCTCTGAGACTTAAAAAAATATGATAACAACATGCACTGCCTTTTCCCTGCGATTGTTATTGGAAGGAGCTGAACGCTTGTCTGAGTGTAAAACAATGTGGCTGATTTCCTGGGGGCAGGCTGTCAGTAATGTTTGATGTGTTATTAGGTTTTAAGATGTCTTGTTAAGGAATGCTTTTAGATGCCTGGACTAATTAAACTGGCTTATGAGCAGTGTGTGACTGCTGTGGCTTTCTTTGGTAGTGATGTGTTTGGGAACGAGTTGGGATAAAATGCAATACATGAATAAAGACATAAACATAGACATACATAAATTATTGATTCCGAACTACAATAAGCCACACATAAGTGAGTAAGTAAATAGTGTGCATGCCACATTCTGCAGTTTTTTGAGTTTTTTGTTGATTATGTTGGTCTTATGTTATCTAATGCTCACAAGTGAATTAAATGTTCACTCTTATGAAGAGACAACTTGAGCCCCATAGAGAAGGATTGCTCTAAAGGGCAGGCTATGGATTAGTGTAAAATAAACAAATAAGAAAATGACAGGCAAAAATGCATATGCCATTATTCTGTACGTGCAGGGATAAACATAACTATGTCCTCATCATGTCCAAACCTCACCCAGACATAGGTCTGATTAAATATTGACAGTACCAAACAGTGTCAAAGATCTAAGGGTAGCCAGCCAACAAAGACAGTTTTACTTCCCACCTACCTGACAGCTCTAAAGGGAACATTTGATTTTAATTGGTCAAGTTTTCAAGCCTTGTCATCTAGAGGTTTTCACTCCAGACCTTTTATTTTAATCTCAAACTGCATGCTAATTATTCTACGTCTCATACTGAAACTAGAAGTATGCAGACTGGCAACACCAAATCAATCAATCAAATATATTTAAAAAGCCCTTTTACATCAGCTGATGTACAGTGCTGTAGTGCTGTACAGAAACCCAACCTAAAACCCCTAACAGGAAGCAATCCAGGTGTAGAAGCACGGTGGCTAGGAAAAACTCCCTAGAAAGGCCAGAACCTAGGATGAAACCTAGAGAGGAACCAGGCTATGAGGGGTGGCAAGTCCTCTTCTGGCTGTGCCAGGTGGAGATTATAACAGAACATGGACAAGATGTTCAAATGTTCATAGATCGCCAGCAGGGACAAATAATAATAATCACAGTGGTTGACGAGTGTGCAACAGGTCAGCACCTCAGGAGTAAATGTCAGTTGGCTTTTCATAGCCGATCATTCAGAGTATCTCTACCGCACCTGCTGTCTCTAAAGAGTTGAAAACAGCAGGTCTGGGACAGGTAGCACATCCGGTGAACAGGTCAGGGTTCCATAGACGCAGGCAGAACAGTTGAAACTGGAGTAGCAGCACGGCCAGGTGGACTGGGGACAGCAAGGTGTCATAAGGCCAGGTGGTCCTGAGGCATGGTCTTAGGGCTCAGGTCCTCCGAGAGAGAGAAAAAAATAAAGAGAGAAAATTAGAGAGAGCAGGACACCGGATAAGACAAGAGAAATACTCCAGATATAACAGACTGATCTTAGCCCCCTAACACAAACTACTGCAGCGTAAATACTGGAGGCTGAGACAGGATGGGTCGCGAGAAACTGTGGCCCCGTCTGATGATACCCCTGGACAGGGTCAAACGGGCAGGATATAACTCCACCCACTTTGCAAAAGCACAGCACCAACACCATTAGAGGGATATCTTCAAACACCAACTTACCATCCTGAGACAAGGGCGAGAAAAGCCCACAAAGATCTCCGCCAAGGCACAATCCAAGGGGGGTGCCAACCTGGACAGGAAGATCACGTCAGTGACTCAACCCACTCAAGTGATGCACCCCTCCTAGGGACAGCATGGAAGAGCACCAGCAAGCCAGTGACTCAGCCCCTGTAATAGGGTTAGAGGCAGAGAATCCCAGTGGAGAGAGGGGATCCGGCCAGGCAGAGACAGCAAGGGTGGTTCGTTGCTCCAGTGCCTCTCCATTCACCTTCACACCCCTGGGCCAGACTACACTCAATCATAGGACCTACTGAAGAGATGAGTCTTCAATAAAGACTTAAAGGTTGAGACCAAGTCTGCGTCTCTCACAGACCATTCCATAAAAATTGAGCTCTATAGGAGAAAGCCCTGTCTCCAGCTGTTTGCTTAGAAATTATAGGAACAGCAAGGAGGCCTACGTCTTGTGACCGTAGCGTACGTGTAGGTATGTAAGGCAGGACTAAATCGGAAAGATAGATAGGAGCAAGCCCATGTAATGCTTTGTAGGTTAGCAGTAAAACCTTGAAAGCAGCCCTTGCCTTAACAGGAAGCCAGTGTAGAGAGGCTAGCAATGGAGTAATATAATCAAATTGGTTGGTTCTAGTCAAAATTCTGGCAGCCATGTTTAGCACTAACTGAAGTTTATTTAGTGCTTTAATCGGGTAGCCGGAAAGTAGAGCATTGCAGTAGTCTAACCTCGAAGCGACAAAAGCATGGATTAATTTTTCTGCATCATTTTTGTACAGAAAGTTTCTGATTTTTGCAATATTACATAGTTGGAAAAAAGCTGTCCTTGATATGTTCGACAAAACAGAGATCAGGGTCCAGAGTAACACCAAGGTCCTTCACAGTTTTATTTGAGACGACTGTACAACCATCAATATTAATTGACAGATTCAACAGAAGATCTTTGTTTCTTGGGACCTAGAACAAGCATCTCTGTTTTGTCCGAGTTTAAAAGTAGAAGATTTTCCGCCATCCACTTCTTTATGTCTGAACCACAGGCTTCCAGGGAGGGCATGTTTGATCGAAATATAAATCTGTGTCAGCCGCATAGTAGTGAAAGTTAACATTATGTTTCCGAATGACATCACCAAGAGGTAAAATATATATTCAAAACAATAGTTGTCCTAAAACGGAGCCTTGAAGAACACCGAAATTTACAGTTGATTTGTCAGAGGACAAGCCATCCACAAAGACAAACTGATATCTTTCCGACAGATAAGATCTAATCCAGGCCTGAACTTGTCCGTGTAGACCAATTTGGGTTTCTAATCTCTCCAAAAGAATGTGGTGATCGATGGTATCAAAAGCAGCACTAAGGTATAGGAGCAAGAGGACAGATCCAGAGCCTCGGTCTGACGCCATTAAAAGGTAATTTAGCACCTTCGCAAGTGCAGTCTCGGTGCTATGATGGGGTCTAAAACCAGACCGCAGCGTTTCGTATACATTGTTTGTTTTCAGGAAGGCAGTGAGTTGCTGCACAACAGCTTCTTTTTTTTTGAGAGGAACGGGAGATTCGATATAGGCCGATAATTTTTATATTTTCTGGATCAAGGTTTGGCTTTTTCAAGAGAGGCTTTATTACTGACACTTTTAGTGAGCTTGGTACACATCGGGTGGATAGAGAGCCGTTTATTATGTTCAACACAGGAGGGCCAAGCACAGGAAGCAGCTCTTCAGTAATTTAAATGGAACAGGGTCCAGTATGCAGCTGATATTCTATAATTTGAGCATCACTGCATCTCAATTGCCAGCCTATTCCCAGAGGCTCTGGTCAAAAGAGGCTCTGGTCAAAAGTAGTGCACTATAAAATGAATAGGGCGTCATTTATGAGGAAATACTAACAGTGGAGGCAAAGAAGAAGGTTATCCTGACAGGTATTTTTGTTAAAATGCCAATATTTTTGCTAAACAGGTCATCAGGATTAGACCTTTACATTGTTTTGCCATTCTGTCGGTCTCTGGCATTTTCTACAAGGTGAGTTATGGATGTATATGTCATTTTGAGGGTGAGGATTTTTCGGTGCTCTCACACTTTTCTTGCCTGTTTTTTTCGACAAATATGTCTAGTTCATTAAACCTCATTGACATCTTGGAAATGTTTATTTTATTTGGGGCAAAATCATTGCCTAAATATCAACAGATATGAATCTTTTTTCATTTCACTTTAACATATATTCAGTCCAGTAGTTAACTGTTTTGTCAGATATTGTATTACCTGGCTTGATCTCTATCTGGTAAATTCATTATTTGGACTGGAATATACAGTGCCTTCAGAAAGTATTCATTCCCCTTGACTTATTCCATGTTTTGTTATGTTACAGCCTGAATTCAAAATGGATTAACTATATTTTTATCTCACCCATCTACATGCAATACCCCATAATGACAAAGTGAAAACATGTTTTTAGAATTTTTTTGTAAATTTATTTTTAAAAAATACATTCACACCCCTGAGTAAATACATGTTAAAATCACCTTTGGCAGCAATTACAGCTGTAAGACGTTCTGGGTAAGTCTCTACAAGCTTTGCACACCTGGATTGTACAATATTTGCACATTATTCTTTTTAAGATTCTCCAAGCTCTGTCAAGTTGGCTGTTCATCATTGCTAGACAGCCATTTTCAAGTCTTGCCATAGATTTTCAAGCCGAAATACAGAGTGTACAAACATTAGAAACACCTACTCTACAAAGACTGACCAGGTGAATCCAGGTGAAGCTATGACCCCTTATTGGATTTTTAAGCCTTGAGACAATTCCGACAGGTATTGTGTGTGTGCCATTCAGAGGGGGGAATGGGCAAGACAAAGATTGTGTCTTTGAACAGGATATGGTAGTAGGTGTCAGACGCACCGGTTTGAGTGTGTCAAGAACCACAAAGCTGCTGGGTTTTTCATAATCAACAGATTCCCTTGTGTATCAAGATTGTTCCACCACTTAAATGACATTCATCCAACTTGACACAACCGTGGGAAGCATTGGAGTCAACATGGGCCAGCATCCCTGTGGAATACTTTCGACAACTTCTAGAGTCCAAGCCCGACCAATTGAGGCTGTTCTGAGGGCAAAAGGGGGTGCAACTCAATATAAGGAAGGTATTCCTAATGTTTTGTACACTCGGTGTAAGTCAAAACTGTATCTGGGCCACTCAGGAACATTCAATGTTGTTTTGGTAAGCAACTCCAGTGATATTAGGCTTTGTGTTTCAGGTTATTGTCCTGCTTAAAGGTGAATTTGTCTCCCAGCGTATGTTGGAAAGCAGACTGAAACAGGTTTTCCTCTAGGATTTTTCCTGTGCTTAACTCTATTCTGTTTCTTTCGATCCTAAAAACCTCCCCAGTCCTTGCTGGTGACAAGCATACCCATAACATGAAGACACGACCATGCTTGAGAATACGAAGAGTGGTACTCAGTGATGTGTTGTGTTAGAATAGCCCCAAACATAACTCTTTGTATTCAGGACATAAAGTAAACCCCACAGCCGGTGTGTCAATCTAAGTTATATAATAAAAGAATCCCCATCAAAACATGTCTGTTTTTTGGCATTGGATGCATCTCAATCCACCGCATCTGCAGTGAAAGGTGGCAGAGGTAGATGTTATGTTTGTCAGACCATAATGCATCTAAACAAATCTGTCAACTCAATAAAACTTTTGTAACAGTTTTGCTATACGACCCACACAAGTGTTGGGAGACTTTTCTGAAGTCGATATGCCAACTTCTGTTTGTAGCTTCCGAAACATTTGGACTACAAACGAAGAGATTCTCATGAAATGATGGTGTTCTACGTTTTATTCAATGACCCCCACAAGTGTCAGGGAACTTGTCTGAAAGTATGAAGTAGGGTTGAATGTTCTAGAACCCGGTTAACGAGATTCACTGGGATTTACTGTCCAAAACCACTCCCTTTTCCCAGGATAAATAACTGTGAAACAGGCAAATTATAATATGAACAGCATGACTTTAAATGGAACTGTTAAATGATATACAATGTCTAAATCTGGCTTCTCTATGGCCTCTGCATGATGAATCATCAATGCTCAGGGTGGGGATAGACACCCCATCTCAGTATGGAGCGCAGTTCACATGTAGACCTATCATCTAATCATAGTAACATTTTTATCCTTGTGACAGGCAGGCCTGCATTTGCTGCAGCATAGTTTGTGCTACAGTAATATAAAGACTGAATGCAATTTAATTTAACCGCCATTTGGCTTTTGGGGGTCCTTTTATTTTAAAGATTAAATTTTTTTAAATTGAGGCTGCTATGACTCAAGTATCATTGCTTTAAATCAGAGCATGGCGAGCACTCTCACAGTCTTTCTTTCTCTCCACCAACTCCATTCAAATGCATCCAAAATACATCATCCTGTTCTTAATTGATATATAGATGTCCTAGCCTACCAGGTAATAGATGTAATGCAGTATTAGCCATATATTTAGTTAATGAATGATGGGTTATGCATCATATGTTTCTAATTTATAGCCTCTATCTCTTGCACACGCACCTGTGCTCCAATGTCCCCTCTCCATAAAAAATGCTCCTTAGCTCTTGGAGTCCCATGCAAGGAAAGCTAGACTAGAATAGCTTGCTTGACATGAGCATTTCTTATACCAATAGACTATTCGAAGAGGGACGCACGTTGGCGCTAGGCTATTGCAGTTATTTATTCAGACCCATAACCATTCAATATTCATAAAGAGAAGTGAAAGGCTTCTGCATTTAATTATAGTCCTATATAATTCAAGGATGTCATCATTTTTTGACTGTCTATGCCATTTATGAAAGTGTTTCTCTGGGCTATAGTTGTAAAGGCCAAATTCAATATTTTATCAAATATTTTGTATATATTTTTATTTAATACCTAAAGGGGTGAATGGTTCATATTTTGACCATCTTAAAACAATTCCATATTTCAGCATAGAACCAGTAGAAGCTGTTTTTTTTGCATCTGCCAATTGCATCTGCCTTCTTTGCGGGGAATTGGAAAAACTCCCTGGTCTATATGGTTGAATCTGTTCGAAATTCACTGCTCGACTGAGGGACCTTACAGATCATTGTATGTGTGGGGTACAGAGATGGGGTAGTCAATAAAAATCTTGTTAAACACTATTATTCTCCTAGAGTCCGTGCTACTTAATATGCAAATATATATGTTTTTTAAATTTACTCTTGATCTTATTTAGGCTTGTCATAACAAAGGGGTTGAATATGTATTGACTCAAGACATTTCAGCAATTCATTTATAATTACCTGGAAGAAAAAGAATCTTCAGAATTCCACTTTTACATTATGGGGTATTGTTTGTAGGCAAGTGACACATCTCAAAAACACAGCAAAATGTGCAAAGAGTCAAGGGGTGTGAAAACTTTCTCAAGGCACTGTACAATATATACAGTCTAAGTCAATTTCCAACCATTGTTAACAGACAGATTATTTCACTTGTAATTCACTGTATCACAATTCCAGTGGGTCAGAAGTTTGCATACACTAAGTTGACTGTGCCTTTAAACAGCTTTTAAAATTCCCGAAAATGATATCATGGCTTTAGAAGCCTCTGATAGGCTAATTGACATCATTTGAGTCAATTGGAGGAGTACCTGTGGATGTATTTCAAGGTCTACCTTCAAACTCAGTGCCTCTTTGCTTGACATCATGGGAAAATCAAAAGAAATCAGCCAAGAACTCTGAAAAAAATTGTCGACCTCCACAAGTCTGGTTCATCCTGAGAGCAATTTCCTAATGCCTGAAGGTACCACGTTCGTCTGTAGAAACAATAGTACGCAAGTATAAACACCATGGGACCACACAGCCGTCATACCGCTTAGGGAAGGAGACGCATTCTCCTAGAGTTGAACGAACTTTGGTTTGAAACATGCAAATCAATCTCAGAACAACAGCAAAGGACCTTGATGGAGGAAACCGGTAAAAAAGTATCTATAGCCACAGTAAAATGAGTCCAATATTGACATAACCTGAAAGCCCACTCAATAAGGAAGAAGCCACTGCTCCAAAACCACCTTAAATTACCCAACTGCACATGGGGACAAAGATCATACTTTTTGGAGAAATGTCCTCTGGTCTGATGAAACAAATGTAGAACTGTTTGGAGGAAAAAAGGGGAGGCTTGCAAGCTGAAGAACACCATCCCAACCGTGATGCACGGGGGTGGCAGCATCATGTTGTGGGGGTTATTTGCTGTGGGGGTGCTTTGCTGCAGGAGGGACTGGTGCACTTCACAAAATTAATGGCATCATGAGGATGGAGACTTTTGTGGATATATTGAAGCAACATCTCAAGACAATAGTCAGGAAGTTAAAGCTTGGTCGCAAATGGGTCTTCCAAATGGACAATCACCCGAAGCGTACTTCCAAAGTTGTTGCAAAATGGCTTAAGGACAACAAAGTCAAAGTATTCGAGTGGCCTCAATCCTAGAGAAAATTTGTGGGCAGAACTGAAAAAGCGTGTGCAAGCAAGGAGGCCTACAAACCTGACTCAGATACACCAGCTCTGTCAGGAGGAATGGGCAAAAATTCACCCAACTTATTGTGGAAGCTTGTGGAAGGCTACCCGTAACCTTTGACCCAAGTTAAACCATTTAAATGCAATGCTATCAAATACTAATTGAGTGTATGTAAACTTCTGACCCACTGGGAATGTAATGAAAGAAATGAAGGCTAAAATATATCATTCTCTCTATTATTATTCTGACATTTCACATTCTTAAAATAAAGTGGTGATCCTAACTGACCCAAAACAGGGAATTTTTACTAGGATTAAATGTCAGGGATTGTGAAAAAGTAAGTTTAAATGTATTTGGCTAAGGTGTATGTAAACTTCCGACTTCAACTGTATAGCAATGTCAAATCATATTTAAGGAAATAAATGAAAACTGTCCTAAAGATGGACATAAAATAATTTCACAATTTTCGCTAAGTAGCCAAATTATAAAGCGCTGGTAAAGTTTGATCCCATGTTTCTTGAGCTGAAACAAAAGATTCCAAAACGTTTGCATATGCGCAAAAAGCTTATTTCTCTCAAATTCTGTGCACAAATTTGTTCACACCCCTGTTTGTGAGCTTTTCTCCTTTGCCAAGATAATTCCATCTACCTGACAGGTGTGGCATATAATTACAGAGGTGCACCTTGTGCTGGGGACAATAAAAGCCTGTCTACCGTGTGAAGTTTTGTCACACAACATGATGCCACAGATATCTGAAGATTTGACGGAACGTGCAATTGGCATGCTGACTGCAGGAATGTCCACCAGAACTGTAGCAAGAGAATTCAAAGTTAATTTCTTTACGATAAGCCACCTCAAACATTGTTTTAGAGAATTTGGTAGTACCTTCAACTGGCTTCACAAGCGCTTTACTGATGTCAACGTTGTGGGTTTAGGGTACGGGCAGGCATAAGCTATGAAAAATGAACACAATTGCATTTTATCGATTACAATTTGAAGGCATAGAGATACATTGACGAGATCCTGAGGCCCATTGTTGTGACATTCATCCACCGCAAACACCTCATGTGTCAGCATGATAATGCACTGCCCCATGTTGCAAGGATCTGTACACAATTCCTGGAAGCTGCTGATGTCCCAATTCGTCCATGGCCTGCATACTCACCAGACATGTCACCCATTGAGCATGTTCGGGATGCTCTAGATTGAAGTGTGCTATAGCGTGTTCCAGTTTCCGCCAATAGACAGCAACTTTGCACAGACATTGAAGAGCAGTGGGACAATATTCCATATGCAATATCATCAAATGTGAAGTGTTCCAAAACCACATTGTTTCACATGTGATAATATTTTTACATGTGCAAAATGTGTTTTTTAATAAACTGACACAATACTCCATCAAGACCTGCTATCCTCCTAGCACCTGAGTTAGATTGGATTTTTAAATATATCTTGTTGGAATTGATGATATTCAGGTTGGGCCTGCCGCTGTTTCCTGACGAAACCAATACAGTTGTTGAGTTCTAAACCAGATGCAATCAGAACAGTGTAATATGTTCCTGTGTAGAAATGGAAACCACTGTCTACTATCATCCCTATCAGTGCTGTACTATTCCAGGGTCTAAAGATAGTAATTTGCATTTAAATAATTGTAATAATGAATCTGTTACCACCGTCTGACATTACATTAGCATAGCCTGGACTGTGCAACAGCGTCCTGCCCTCTCACCAAAAGGTCAGCCTAATCACAGCATTCTCAATGGTGTCATTTCACATGTCAGTAACTGCGGCTAATGCCTAGTCAGTCTTCACAGTGCAGAAGGGAAGTATTATACAAATTACCGTCTGATGTCTCTCCTCGTCTGATCCAAGTGCAATTACAGTGGATACCTTCTTGATAATTAAAATAAATTGTACATTTGATGACTGGAAACTAGAAAATTACACCAAAAATTTGATGACTGGAATGTTTAAATTACACTTTACAATATCCAATTGCCCCCTCTTCATTAAAGTATTTTGGGAAATATGATTGCATCAGCCAAATGTAAAGGTCACGATCTCAAAGGTCCTTTCCACTTTGCACCAGAAGAAAAACAACATCACTCTACTGAATTCATTATCCTATTGATAATGATGGGAAGCTCCCATCTGCCTGGCCAGAAGCAAATAGGTCATTGGGTTTAATATTAAAGTATAAAAAGCCTTGTCCAAACCATAATTGCCCATACACAATCAGAAAAAAGGGTTCCAAAACGATTCTTTAGCTGACCCCACAGAATAACCCTTCGTGGTTCCAGATAGAACCCTTTTTGGTTCCATGTAGAACTCTCTGTAAAAAGGCTTCTACATGGAACCAAAAGCAATTCTTCAAAGGGTTCTTTGATGGGAACAGTCGAAGAACGTTTTAAGGGTCTAAATATAAACTTTTTTCTAGAGCAGGAGCCTATTTCCTGTTTGTGTAGCGTGAGGAAGCTTGATGTACAAGTACATCCCCTAGACAGGACCATAGTGTCTATTGATATTAGCAGTGACTTATGTCAGTCAGATCCAACAGTTCCAACTATGGAAGAGATAAACTATAATTGTATTTTTTTAAACATTGAACTATTTCTAAGAATTTCTCTCCATTTCATCTCCACCTGATATATTATTTTCTTCACTGAAGTAGTCACCCATGCCCTCCTAAATTGGACAGAAAGACCTCCACAGCCACCTGCTCACATCAGAAAATTCCTAATAAGTTTCTCCCTGTCCATGTAGCCTTACTTTGACCAAGACGCTAGGGAGCAGCTGAGCCCAGGGAGACTATTACGACTCAAAGTCTCCAACCAACTAGCACTTAATCAGAGCTAAATCAAACCGGTTTCTTTGACTGGATGCCAAATGGCACCATATTCTCTACATAGTGCACAACTTTAGTCAAAAGTTGTGCACTATATAGGAATAGGGTGTGATTTGAGATGCGACCTTTACTGTGAGGGTCTGCACATCACATTGGTCTAGAAGGGTTAATATATATAACTGAATCAGTGGTTTTCTTCGAAATTCACTTAAAATGTAAGAGTTTGTAGTTGCCTAAATAGCATAAAGCGATTTTTTACCACAAAGAAAAAATTCTGGCAGTTAGACAATTTTTTGCTTCCATAATCATTACACTCATAAAAATGTAAAAAATAAATAACAGAAATTCTGAAAAATCGATTACAATATATTTTTGAAGCAAATCACTGCTATTACGAACGACTTTGAGGCGTTTACACACATACAGTGCATTTGGGAAAGTATTCAGAATCCCTAGACTTTTTCCACATTTTGTTACGTTACAGCCTTATTCTAAAATTGATTACTTTGTTTTTCCCCCTTCATCAATCCACATACAATAATGATAATGACAAACCAATAACCAGTTTAGACATTTTAGCAAATTAATTTAAAAAATGACTGAAATATGACATTTACATAAGTATTCAGACTCTTTACTCAGCACTTTGTTGAAGCACCTTTAGCAACGATGACATCACCATGCTTCACCGTAGGAATGGTGCCAGGTTTCCTCCAGACGTGATGCTTGGCATTCAGGCCAAAGATTTCAATCTTGGTTTCACCAGACCAGAGAATCTTGTTTGCAGATTTGAGTGCTGCAGAGATGCTTGTCCTTCTGGAAGGTTCTCCCATCTCCACAGAGGAACTCTAGAGCCTGGTCAGAGTGACCATCGGGTTCTTGGTCACGTTCTAGACCAAGGCCCTTCTCCACCGACTGCTCAGTTTGGCCTTGCGGCCAGCTCTAGGAAGAGGCTTGGTGGTTCCAAACTTATTCCATTTAAGAATGATGGAGGCCACTGTGTTCTTTTGAACCATCAATGCTGCAGAAATGTTCCAGTACCCTTCCCCAAATCTGTGCCTCAACACAATCCTGTCACGGAACTCTACAGACAATTCCTTCGACCTTATGGCTTAGTTTTTGCTCTGACGTGCACTGTCATCTGTTGGACCTTATATAGACAGTTGTGTGCCTTTCCAAATCATGTCCCTTCAATTGGATTTACCACAGGTGGACACCAATCAAGTTGTAGAAACATCTCAAGGATGATCAATGGAAACAGGATGCACCTGAGCTCAATTTCAAGTCTCATAGCAAAGTTTCTGAATACTTACGTAAATAAGGTATTTTATGTTTTTTACTTTGACGTTAAGGGGTATTGTGTATAAATTGATAAAGAAAATGTTTTATGTAATCCATTTTAGAATAAGGCTGTAACATAACAAAATGTGGAAAAAGTCAAGGGGTCTGATTATTTCCCGAATGCACTGTATACACGTTGAACATCATATAGCTGTGGCTTCTTTTTCCCCCTGTTCATATACCTTAATAATGTAGAGACCAATTAGCATCTGGAGACCTGTTAGGTTTGGGCAGGATGCATGTTATGTCACGCCTCATAGCACTAAGAGTTAATTATGAGAACTGTTAAGAGAAGTCTGGCTGGGGAAGACAGACAAGACTGTGAGCAGGGAATGGGCTCTTCTGGGCTCTTCTAACCTTTTGGGAGTGGCGACAAGATTGCCAGGAGTCACCAGAGAAAACAAAATATCTGCGGGCATGTAGAGCTACTGGCGAGACCTTTGTGAAAGGGAATACAAATATTAAGTCGAAAAACTCCCCTTGGCCTCCTGGCAGAGTCTCTAACAATGAATGACTCTCTTGCCACTAGGCAGATTAAACTTTTCAATTTTTTTGGTCCATCTCCCTCAATCCTCCTTCCATTAGATTGATAGGTAGTGTGTGATTAAGAACTGGGGCAGCGGTAAGATGGAGTGCCCTGCAATTACACATATTTGTTGGAGACACAACCTCAGTGCATGCAGGCTAGCGTTCACAATGCAGGCAATGCATGAGAACAGAGCCACCACAACAAACACAAACATGATTCTGCACAGTGTATTATATTAATCTACCGGTTAAGCCGATAAGACTGTGGTACTGTAGGTAGGACTATAGTACACAATGGCTGCATATACCGTATGTAATATATAATATTTTGACTTACTCCATAATGGAACAATATGAATAGTTTTTCTTACAAAACCTCCCCTGCATCAATATGGTCTTTAGGTCAACTGACTGATTGTGTCTATTGTTAGATAGTGTAGGTAGTGTACAAGAGAGCTTGGCCAGTGGCGATCTGAGCCAATGTGGAGTCACCCAGGGTTAAACTTGTTGAACACCCTCCTTGCCTGTTAAAAACATTTGCAGGGGTGCATCTCAAATGCACCCTACCCCCAATATAGTGCACAACTTTTGACCAAGTCCCATTGGGCTCTGGTGAAAAGTAGTACACTATATAGGGAATATGGTGCCATTTGGGATGCAGGTTAAGATATTTTATCCGAGTTACACAACTACACTGCTCCCATTTGGCTTTCTAAAAATTTTGTTAGATGATCTCTGGTTCGATTCCGCTCAGTCATTGATGCACATTTTAATGTTGTATCAGCCAACTGAATGATCAGTATGATTAAAAACAGTGTTTTTGCTCTCATTTCAACACAGCCAGAGCCACTGATGTCTTTAGGGGATGGAGGGACTTGTTTCACTCAGTCAATTGAAACAAGATGAATCAAAGTCGGTGAGCTTGGGGGAATAAGGAATAGGGACGGATGGATGTCAATAACTCTTACCCTTCAACAAGTTGTTTTAAAGTCAAGTGGATATGTGAATACTCTTCTTCAGGTAAGACAAAGAAAGTTCATATTAATATTGGATGGAAAATGTTGTATTAGTCTTACTGATAGAAATGTGACCTTTAAAGTATGAAGAGTACAAAATACACATTTTCATATTAGGTGAATTATCATTTTCTGAAATACATGTAATATATTTTTAACCTTCCATATTAGACTGCAACTATAGAGTATGAAACAAAGGCTGCTGAGACGACAATATATTGCAGTATTTGATTTGGCTGGCCATTGCCCTGTAGCGGAAATGAGTTATGAATTCTGGACAGCATTAAGCATGTAACTGTGTTACTTTGGCTGATAAATCGCTCTCATCTTTTAAATGAAATATAATCAAATCATCAGCCTTTCCTTTAGATTAATCCTATATTATGCACACATAGGCCTATGTAAATTTTTAAAAAATGATGTGTTAAAAACAACCCAGCACTGGGTAAATAGTGGACAGAACACAAGTTGGGTTATTTTTGACCCAGCCAGTTGGGTCACTTAGTTGGGTTATTGCGCTGTGCTCCACCGAGTCAGATCAGAATGCTAGAGGTGTGGAATAGTAGGGGTGTGGCTTTCCTATTGTCATCAAATCTAATTGATTTATATAGCCCTTCGTACATCAGCTGATATCTCAAAGTGCTGTACAGAAACCCAGCCAAAAACCCCAAACAGCAAGCAATGCAGGTGTTGAAGCACGTAGGCTAAGAAAAACTCCCTAGAAAGGACAAAACCTAGGAAGAAACCTAGAGAGGAACCAGGCTATAAGGGGTGGCCAGTCCTCTTCTAGCTGTGCCGGGTGGAGATTATAACAGAACATGGCCAAAATGTTCAAATGTTCATAAATGACCAGCATGGTCAAACAATAAGTCTGTTATCTTTGGACACACTTGAGAGTAAATGTCATTCTGGTTCATCTGTCCATGGTAAGCACCGACACTATGGTAGTTTAATGCAGCTTACACAAGTGAAGTGCAAATGCCTATGTGGGATAGTAAGACATTATTTATAATAATTAATAATGTTGTTAATTGTATATTAAAATATTGAAGCGCAATTGCAGTGTATGAACAGTAATTCACATTTCTACTCATGGGTGACCAAAAATTACAATCTGAAAGTTACCCCTCCCCCCACCAATTATTATTTAAATAATATAAAGTGGTAACTATCACAACATTGAGACATGTATAGACACTTGTGTAAGAGGTCAATTTAAAGTTGAAGTCGGAAGTTTACATACACTTAGGTTGGAGTCATTAAAACTAGTTTTTCGACCACACCACAAATTTCTTGTTAACAAACTATAGTTTTGGCAAGTCGGTTAGCACATCTAATTTGTGCATGACACAAGTCATTTTTCCAACAATTGTTTACAGACAGATTATTTCACTTATAATTCACTGTATCACAATTCCAGTGGGTCAGAAGTTTACATATACTAAGTTGACTGTGCCTTTAAACTGAACAATTCCAGAAAATGATGTCATGGCTTTAGAAGCTTCTGATAGGCTAATTGACATCATTTGAGTCAATTGGAGGTGTACCTGTGGATGTATTTCAAGGCCTACCTTCAGACTCAGTGCCTCTTTGCTTGAAATCATGGGAAAATCAAAAGAAATCAGCCAAGACCTCACAGACCTCCCAAGTCTGGTTCATCCTTGGGAGCAATTTCCAAATGCCTGAAGGTACCACGTTCATCTGTACAAACAATAGTACGCAAGTATAAATATCATGGGACCACGCAGCCGCTATACCGCTCAGGAAGGAGACGCGCTCTGTCTCCTAGAGATGAACGTACTTTGGTGCGAAAAGTGTAAATCATTCCCAGAACAACAGCAAAGGACCTTGTGAAGATTCTGGAGGAAATAGATACAAACGTATCTATATCCACAGTAAAATGAGTCCTATATCGACATAACCTGAAAGGCCGTTCAGCAAGGAGGATGCCACTGCTCCAAAACCGCCATAAAAAATCCAGACTACGGTTTGCAACTGCAGATGGGGATAAAAATCGTACTTCTTGGAGAAATATCCTCTGGTCTGATGAAACAATGACCATCGTTATGTTTGGAGGGGAAGGGGGGAGGCTTGCAAGCCGAAGAACACCACCCCAACTGTGATGCACGGGGGTGGCAGCATCATGTTGTGGGGGTGCTTTGCAGCAGGAGGGACTGGTGCACTTCACAAAATAGATGGCTTCATGAGGATGGCTAATTATGTGGATATATTGAAGCAACATCTCAAGACATCAGTTAAAGTTTGGTCACAAATGGGTCTTCTAAAGGGACAATGACCCCAGGCATACCTCCAAAGTTGTGGCAAAATGGCTTAAGGACAACAAAGTCAATATATTCAAGTGACCATCACTAAGCTCTGACCTCAATCTATTGAAAATGTGTGTGCAGAACTGAAAAAGCATGTGCGAGCAAAGAGGCATACAAACCTGATTCAGTTACACCAGCTCTGTCAGAAGGAATGTGCCAAAATTCACCCAATTTATTGTGGGAAGCTTGTGGTAGGCTACCCGAAATGTTTTACCCAAATTAAACCATTCAAAGGCAAAGCTATCAAATACTAATTGAGTGTATGTTAACTTCTGACCTACTGGGAATGTGATGAAAGAAATGAAAGCTGAAAGAAATAATTATCTTTACTATTATTGACATTTCACATTCTTAACATAAAGTGGTGATCCTAACTGACCTAAAACAGGGGATTTTTACTAGGATTAAATGTTAGGAATTGTGAAAACTGAGTTTAAAATTATTTGCTTAAATTGTATGTAAACTTCTGATTTAAAATGTACCAGAGCAGTGAAAAAAAAAAATATATATATGTTATTGAAACAATGTTGCGATTGTTTGTGAGATTGCCAACAGGTGTGGTTCCCATGGGGGAATGATTCTATTGGGAAAAGGTTCCAGTGGGGGTTGCCAAGAAAGGGTGTGTGTGTGTGTGTGTGTGTGTGTGTGTGTGTGTGTGTGTGTGTGTGTGTGTGTGTGTGTGTGTGTGTGTGTGTGTGTGTGTGTGTGTGTGTGTGTGTGCACGCGCACGCACTCTTATGCACATATGCTTCTGGGGGTCTGGGAGAGGGAGTGTGTTTATCTGATGAATGGGCATGTGCCTAAACTCAATTGGATACACTAATTGTAGTCTCACCCATTCATTTCTAATGTTGACCGGGTACACCACATGTGTACAAAACTTAAATAAAACACCCAAAATGTAATTAATGCCCTGTGTGGACAAAGTCATGGAACCTTTTGATAATCAGATTAAATGAACTACATTTTTCAGAGAAAGAACTTGTAAATTGGTCCAATTCAACCAGAAAACAGCAGGAGGGTTGAGGAGTGAGTGTAGATAGATTCTAACCCTATCTTATTTGGTTGGTCTGGGGAAGTTTCTGATGGTTTGTTTGAGTCTTTGTGTTGGCTGGCAGTGGTTGTGTAATCATTATAAAAGCTACAAAAGTGTCGGTACTCAGCTTTAAGATGTGCTGACAATACAACAGGACAGATTAACCTTAATGACATTGACTCTCATGGGTGACCAGAAATAACAATCTGAAAGCCAGGCCTCTACTAAACCACACCCCCAGTCTTCTGGTCTGACCCTGAGGATTATATCTCAATAACTCAGCATCAACAACCCAATTTAAAGAAAACAATTGTTTGTTTGTGACCCAACTGGCTGTCCAATATTGACTCTTATGGGGTTGTTTTTAACCCAGCACTTTTTTGAGTGTAATACAACTAGTTATTCTTGCTGCAAGTTACATTATTTCTATTGTGTATTGGGTTGTATTTTTTATCATTTAATCTAAATGCAAATGTGTAAAATGGGTCATCTATATATTTACAGCTGAGAAACGTAAATCCACACATTTACCAGGTTGACAGAGAATCTATTGATCTCCAGAGGAATTTATAGATTTCCCTATTTTTAACCTTAACTCTAACACATAGGTCAGATACAAACCAATAAACATAATGTAAAAGCACAATGAAGGCAGCTGAATTCCATGCCAAGTGGTCTCGATCATTTCCGGCTTTGGAGACTTGGCACAAATAGGAAATGGCAGAGCTACTCGGTGACATTGAAAGAGTCAGGGTGATGGTAAATGCTAGATTCAGGTAGGGACAGGCACTGTTCCTGACTGATAAGAGGAAGGCTGAAACCGTAGCAACCTAGAATTCCCCTGGGATTTATCTGCATGTCAGAAAGATGAAAAAAGATCAGGGCAGAGGGAGTAAAAGAAGAGTGACACTTGGGCAGCGTTTCCCAAACTCGGTCCTCGGGACCCCAAGGGCTGCACGTTTTGTTTCTCGCCCTAACACTAAACAGCTGATTCAAAGCTTGATGACAAGTTGATGATTTGAATCAGCTGTGTGGTGCTGAGGCAAAAACCAAAGTGTGCAACCCTTGGGGTCCTGAGGACTGAGTTTGGGAAAACCTGCACTAGGGGCTTCAGAGACAATCTGGTGTGACAAAGGGATAAGGTTCTTATACTCATCCTTGTACATCCATGCACCCATAGCTACTGTAAAAACAGACACAAATGTGGGTATCAACCTATAATATTGGAATACTTTACTGTAAAGTAAAATATATGTACAGTTGCAAGAAAATGTATGTGAACCCTTTGGAATTACCTGGATTTCTGCACAAACTGGTCATAAGATTTGACCTGATCTTCATCCAAGTCCAACAATAGACAAACACAGTCTGCTTAAAAACCTAATAATACACAAACAATAATAGGTTGCATGTCTTTATTGAACACACTGTGTAAACATTCACACTGCAGGGTGGGAAAAGTATGTGAACCCTTGGATTGAATAACTGTCTGACCATCCTTTGGCAGCAATAACCTCAAACAAAGGTTTTCTGTCGTTGGGTGTCAGAACTGCACAAAAGTCAGGAGGAATTTTGGAAAATTCCTCTTTACAAAACTGTTTCAGTTCAGCAATATTCTTGGGATGTCTGGTGTGAACTGCTCTCGAGGTCATGCCACAGCATCTCAATCGGGTTAAGGTGAGGACTCGGACAGGGCCACTCCAGAAGGCGTATTTTCTTTTGTTGAAGCCATTCTATGGTTGATTTACTTCTGTGTTTTGGGTCGTTGTTCAATTGCATCACCCAACGTCTGTTGAGCTTCAATTGGTGGACAGACAACCTTACATTCTCCTTCAAAATGTCTTGGTAAACATGGGAATTCATTTTTCTGTCAATGATAGCAAGCTGTCCAGGTCCTGAGGCAGCAAAGCCGCCCCAAAACATGATGCTCCCTCCACCATATTTTACAGTTGGGATGAGGTTTTGATGTTGGTGTGCTGTGCCTTTTTTCTCCACACATAGTGTTGTGTGTTCCTTCCAAACAACAACTTTAGTTTAATCTGTCCACAGAATATTTTTCCAGTAGTGCTGTGTGGCACATCCAGGTGCTCTTTTGCAAACTTCAGACGTGCAGCACTGATTTTTTGGGACAGCAGTGGCTTCTTTCATAATATTCTCCCATGAACACCATTCTTGTTTAGTGTTTTACATATCGTAGACTCGTCAACAGAGATGTTAGCATGTTCCAGAGATTTCGGTAAGTCTTTAGCTGACACTAGGATTCTTCTTAACCACATTGAACATTCTGCGCTGTGCTCTTGCAGCCATCTTTGACAGCCTGTATAGCATTGTGTTGGCGAGCAGGTTCGATGACGTCAATGTTGTGAACAGAGTGCCCCATGGTGGCGACGGGGTAAAAAAAAGGGGGATACTAGTCATTTGTACAACTGAAATGTGTCTTCCGCAGAGAGGTGTGGGGGGCTGCCTTAATCAACATCCCACATCTTCAGCACACAGGAAACAGTGGGTTAACTTCCTCACTCAGGGGCAGAAGAACAGATTTTTACCTATTCAGCTCAGATATTTGATCCAGTAACCTTTTGGTTACTGGCCTAATACTCTAACCACTAGGCTACCTGCCAACCCAGGGTCATGTTATGGGCAGGCATAAGTTATGAACACAAACACAAATTTATGAACACAAACACAAATTTAAATGTACAGAGATACCGTGACGAGGTCCTGAGGCCCATTGTCGTGCCATTCATCCACCACCATCACTTCATGTCACAAGGCTCTGTACACAATTCCTGGAAGCTGAAAATGTCCCAGTTCTTCCATAATCACCAGACATGTCACCCACTGACCATGTGTGTCATGCTCTGCATGGACGTGTACGACAGTGTGGTCCAGTTCTTGTCAATATCCAGCCACTTTGCACAGCCATTGAAGAGGAGTGGGAGAACATTCCATAGGCTACAATCAAAAGCCTGATCAAGGCTATGCGAAGGAGATGTGTCACACTGCATGGGGCATGGCTCCCCTGAGGTTTTTGTTTTGGGGTTTTCGTTTTGTTTGTTAAAGTAAAATACCATTGTTTTAGTTGTAATGAGAATTATGATTTTGTAAAGAATGAATGGTATTGAATGTAATAAATTATAAAAAATCAAAAAATCTGTATGACTGGTATCTGTATTCCCAGTCATGTAAAATCCATTGATTATGACCTAAGGAATATGTTTAAATTGACTGATTTATTTATATGACCTAACTCTTATATGAACTGTAATCTTCGAAAGTGTTGCATGTTGCATGTATCATTTATTTTTTTGTTTCCCATCCCCCTGCCTCATTCTATGGCCCTGAGTAGTTCTGGCATTTCCGATTTATGCAATGTCTCTGAACAGCATGGTCTAGCTGGTGATGCTGGCAGACCAGCCTTTGTTGTGTTTTCACTGGTGACCAGCCTCCGTTGTGCTTTTTCTGGCAGATCAGCCTTCGTTGTGTTTTAACTGGGGAATAGCGTTCGTTGTGTTTTTTTGCTGGTAACCAGCCTTTGCGGAGTTTTGGACACTGGTGACCAACGTCAAATAATATTATGCTGTTTTACAGTGTAATGTTTAATTCCTTTTGGAATCCAGCCAGAGTGAATTCCCACAATTTGCATTCAGACTGCCAGGATTAGAAAGATGAATAAATTACACCATCTAAATTGGAACAACCATTTTAGTAGTGATGGAGAAACTTAGCTTCCTGAAGCATTGAGCATTTCCAGCCAAATGTTTCGAAAATAAGTTCATTACTTGAGGCTTTGATCAACACGTTGTACACTAGTGGCATCTGCTGGTCAAAATAATTAATAACAACCAAATTATTCTAGAAGATGTCGCACACACAGTAGCGTAAGCGCATGGTAGCCCTTTTTTCGTTTACTAAAACAATACCACACCAATCAGGTGGTTGTTTGACAAAACAAAGCTTCAGATGTAATAAAGTGATACAAACACCAACGCACTGCTTCTAAGTAAACTGCTTAGCGATTTTGACGCAGGCCTTGGAGCTCCGAATGCTGATTCGTGGTAAATAAAAGTTACAATTGGATATCCCCACTCAGGCTGGATTCCAATAGCAATTAGACATCACTTTGCAAGCCACCATAATGTGACTTGATGCTGGTTTTGCATGTCACCAGCATATGTTGGCAAGCTGGAGACCAACAAAAACACAGCGAAGGCTGGTCACCAGCTGGTGTATACTGTTTCTTCTCAGCAGGGACTACACTAAATACTGTATGTGTCCATAGGACTGACAGGGTGGGGGAAGACAGCAGTTGTGTCAGGCAATGAGGTGCTCACTCTGGAGTCCCTCTTGGCCAATAAGCTAGCTAACAGGTAGTGGTGCAGCGGTATAAGGCACTGCATCTCAGTGCAAGAGATGTCACTACAGTCCCTGGTTCAAATACAGGCTGTATCACATCTGGCTGTTATTGGGAGCCCCATAGGGTGGCGCACAATTTGTCTAGCGTCGTCTGAGTTTGGCTGGGGTAGGCCGTCATTGTAAATCAGAATTTTTTTTCTAAACCAACTTGCCTAGTTAAATATATATTTTTTTAAAACAACAGATGAGATGTGTCCACTTTCTTGAATGGTCACAGGAAAAATCAGAAGGTGTTATCAAAGACCTTCAGCTTTCCCTGCTCTCCATCAAGTCTCCACTTGGCTAATGCCTGAATCTATAATGTCCCAGTGGTTGCCTTATCTCCCCCGGCCACTTGGATTCAGTGCCAACCTCTGGTTCATGGCAAAGCTCTGATCTGAAGACAAGCCAGTTGTGTGCCAAGGTGGGCAACGTTAAAAAATGACCCCCACCACCAGCACTCATCCACTCTTTCCCTCCCTTTTCACACAAGCACACCAACTGCTCCCAACTTCTCTGCTCCCTCAGCACACTCAGTAGGTTTGAGTAATACATGGCTTTTTAGACTACCCTATACAGATCCAATACACTCTGTTATTTTTTAACGCATCTGTGTGTCTAGTTAGGGATGACAAGTGTTAATATTAACACAATCACTGTGTTGGCACAAAATTATTTCTGTAAAGTTTTCAGCACATTGTGTCAATTCCTGAAATTAATGTGTTGAAAGTGAAAAACATAAAACACACTCTAAATGTGTTAAATTATTGACCAATCACATTGCGGATCTGAAGTGTTCATGCATCTTTGCCACAACCCCACACCAAGGCCCCTTGAGTGAGCCTCAGCCAGCCAGAACGGAGGAATACGAAACAAGAAACAAAGTACATGTATTGTTTATCTGAATACGGCGTCAGCCCTGATGTATCAAAATATCAAGTTGAAAAGTTTTAAAGAAGTAAGCCTTATTAGGCACATTATTACCATAATCATTATAATTATCATATTTCCCAGCATGCTCTACTGCAAGTAGATATTTGAAAATAGTATTTAACCCTATCAGTCTGTGTTTTTGCATGTATATATACTGAACAAAAATATAAAATCAACAACAACAAATGATTTTACTGAGTTACAATTCATATAAGGAAATCAATCAATTGAAATAGATTCATTAGTCACAAAGCTATGGATTTCAAATGACTGGGCAGGAACACAGCCATGGGTGGGCCTGAAAGGGAATGGGCCCAACCATTGGGAAGCCAGGACCTGCCAATCAGAATTTGTTTTACCCACAAAAGGGCTTCATTACAGACAGAAATACTGCTCACTTTCATCAGCTGTCCAGGTGGCTGTTCTCAAACGTTGCTGCATGTGAAGAAGCCGGATGAGGAGGTCCTGGGTTGGCGTGGTAACACGTGGTTTTGGGGCCGGTTTCTCTGGTGGACATTCCTGCAGTCAGCATGCCAATTGCATGCACCCTCAAAACTTGAGACATCTCTGGCATTGTGTTGTGTGATAAAACTGCATATTTTAGAGTGGTCTTTTATTGTCCCCAGCACAAGGAGCAACTGTATAATTTGTTTTTTTATTTTTTTATTTTTTTTATTTCACCTTTATTTAACCAGGTAGGCTAGTTGAGAACAAGTTCTCATTTGCAACTGCGACCTGGCCAAGATAAAGCATAGCAGTGTGAACAGAAAACACAGAGTTACACATGGAGTAAACAATTAAAAAGTCAATAACACAGTAGAAAAAAAGGGGAGTCTATATACATTGTGTGCAAAAGGCATGAGGTAGGCAAATAATTACAATTTTGCAGATTAACACTGGAGTGATAAATGATCAGATGGTCATGTACAGGTAGAGATATTGGTGTGCAAAAGAGCAGAAAAGTAAATAAATAAAAACAGTATAGGGATGAGGTAGGTGAAAATGGGTGGGCTATTTACCAATAGACTATGTACAGCTGCAGCGATCGGTTAGCTGCTCAGATAGTAGATGTTTGAAGTTGGTGAGGGAGATAAAAGTCTCCAACTTCAGCGATTTTTGCAATGCGTTCCAGTCACAGGCAGCAGAGTACTGGAACGAAAGGCGGCCAAATTAGGTGTTGGCATTAGGGATGATCATTGAGATACACCTGCTGGAGCGCGTGCTACGGATGGGTGTTGCCATCGTGACCAGTGAACTGAGATAAGGCGGAGCTTTACCTAGCATGGACTTGTAGATGACCTGGAGCCAGTGGGTCTGGCGACGAATATGTAGCGAGGGCCAGCCGACTAGAGCATACAAGTCGCAGTGGTGGGTGGTATAAGGTGCTTTAGTGACAAAACGGATGGCACTGTGATAAACTGCATCCAGTTTGCTGAGTAGAGTGTTGGAAGCAATTTTGTAGATGACATCGCCGAAGTCGAGGATCGGTAGGATAGTCAGTTTTACTAGGGTAAGTTTGGCGGCGTGAGTGAAGGAAGCTTTGTTGCGGAATAGAAAGCCGACTCTTGATTTGATTTTCGATTGGAGATGTTTGATATGAGTCTGGAAGGAGAGTTTATAGTCTAGCCAGACACCTAGGTACTTATAGATGTCCACATATTCAAGGTCGGAACCATCCAGGGTGGTGATGCTGGTCAGGCGTGCGGGTGCAGGCAGCGAACAGTTGAAAAGCATGCATTTTGTTTTACTAGCGTTTAAGAGCAGTTGGAGGCCACGGAAGGAGTGTTGTATGGCATTGAAGCTCGTTTGAGTTTAGATAGCACAGTGTCCAAGGACGGGCCGGAAGTATATAGAATGGTGTCGTCTGCGTAGAGGTGGATCAGGGAATCGCCCGCAGCAAGAGCAACATCATTGATATATACAGAGAAAAGAGTCGGCCTGAGATTTGCACCCTGTGGCACCCCCATAGAGACTGCCAGAGGACCGGACAGCATGCCCTCCGATTTGACACACTGAACTCTGTCTGCAAAGTAATTGGTGAACCAGGCAAGGCAGTCTTCCGAAAAACTGAGGCTACTGAGTCTGTCTTTTATCGATGGCGGTTATGATGTCGTTTAGTACCTTGAGCGTGGCTCAAGAAGAAGGTACGGTGGGATTGAAGGTACGGTGGGATTGACCTGTTTGTTGACTTGGCTTTCGAAGACCTTAGATAGGCAGGGCAGGATGGATATAGGTCTGTAACAGTTTGGGTCCAGGTTGTCTCCCCCTTTGAAGAGGGGGATGACTGCCGCAGCTTTCCAATCCTTGGGGATCTGACGATATGAAAGAGAGGTTGAACAGGCTGGTAATAGGGGTTGCGACAATGGCGGCGGATAGTTTCAGAAATAGAGGGTCCAGATTGTCAAGCCCAGCTGATTTGTACGGGTCCAGGTTTTGCAGCTCTTTCAGAACATCTGCTGTCTGGATTTGGGTAGAGGAGAAGCTGGAGAGGCTTGGGCGAGTAGCTGCGGGGGGGGTGGAGCTGTTGGCCGAGGTTGGAGTAGCCAGGCGGAAGGCATGGCCAGCCGTTGAGAAATGCTTGTTGAAGTTTTCGATAATCATGGATTTATCGGTGGTGACCGTGTTACCTAGCCTCAGTGCAGTGGGCAGCTGGGAGGAGGTGCTCTTGTTCTCCATGGACTTCACAGTGTCCCAGAACTTTTTGGAGTTGGAGCTACAGGATGCAAACTTCTGCCTGAAGAAGCTGGCCTTAGCTTTCCTGACTGACTGTGTGTATTGGTTCCTGACTTCCCTGAACAGTTGCATATCACAGGGACTATTGGATGCTATTGCAGTCCGCCACAGGATGTTTTTCTGCTGGTCGAGGGCAGTCAGGTCTGGAGTGAACCAAGGGCTATATCTGTTCTTAGTTCTGCATTTTTTGAACGGAGCATGCTTATCTAAAATGGTGAGGAAGTTACTTTTAAAGAATGACCAGGCATCCTCAACTGACGGGATGAGGTCAATGTCCTTCCAGGATACCCGGGCCAGGTCGATTAGAAAGGCCTGCTCACAGAAGTGTTTTAGGGAGCGTTTGACAGTGATGAGGGGTGGTCGTTTGACTGCGGCTCCGGAGTGGATACTGGCAATGAGGCAGTGATCGCTGAGATCCTGGTTGAAGACAGCGGAGGTGTATTTGGAGGGCCAGTTGGTCAGGATGACGTCTATGAGGGTGCCCTTGTTTACAGAGTTAATGATCTTGCTGTTTAATCAGCTTCTTGATATGTGGATGGATTTTCTTGGAAAATGCAAAATGCTCACTAACACGGATTTAAACAAATTTGTGCACACAATTTGAGAGAAAAATATTCTTGTATGTATAGACAATTTCTGGCATCCTAAAAACATGGGACCAACACTTTACGTTGCATATATATTCTTCTTAATTTTTCATTGATTGATTGATTCCTCTTACGCAACAGAAAGATAAATAACATACATTTATCTAAACTAATTCAATCAGTTCGATTTTTTCGCACATTACTAAAACAGTGGTAATATTTTTAATGGGTTAGGTAGTCTCCTTACAAATTTCTGAATTAAGGAAGCAGGTGAATAGAAATTCCAACTGTTGGATATCCTAACACTGCCTGGACTCCAATATGAATAACAGCTCACATTGCAAGCTGCATTATCTGGCTTGCAGGTATGGATGGAATCTGGTGCTTAGTGTAAAACCTTATTAAAATATTTCCCAGAGTGGCCTTGCCTTTTGAGTAACGTGTACATTCATCACCCATGATAGCATTTGTTCAGGACAGAGACATGGTTGTTGCATTCATTGATTTTTGGTCCAACAGATTTCAACTAGTGAGATTTTCAGTAAATATGTCATCATAAAAAAATATTAACAAAATACTATACATATTTCAAAAGGCGTTATAATGAGGGTTTAGTTTTACCTGAAACTCATACACTTAACTTTGAACGAAAACCACGCCCATCATTATACTATTGAGAATAGTTTGTTTCATTATCTATGTTTTTGCATGTACACTGATTGATTGATTGATTAGTTATATGCTACTCAAATATATGTAAATTACAAACAGTTTCTTAACTAATCCAATATTGTACATGGATTTATTGAACCCATTACTTAAATGTGTTTTCCAGATTAGATCCTTTAAGTAGTCTTATAGTTTAGTCTTCCCAATCCTGGCAGTCATTCTGTATACAGTTTGCGGATAATTAAAAATGATAAAAGTTGGATATCCCCACACTGGCCGGATTCCAGCAGGAATTACACATCACCTTGTAAGCAAGCGCATTGTGACTTGCAGACCTGATGTTGCCTGTAAACCATGAGTTTCAGGACATTGTATTACATTAAGAAAAACATGTTTAGATTTGTTCTGAAAGGTGTACAAACACCGGTCCATGTAGTGGTACCAATAAATGTTATCCTTTGTACTGTTAGTAATTGGCCTGCGAATAGGGTTGCAAATGTCCTGTTTAAATGATTTTGGATTTCCAGCAAACATCCAACCAGGATTTTCAGAAAACCTTGTTGTTTTTCAAAGGTTTCCAGATTCGAAAATCCTACCTGCAAGTCACATTATGCTGGCTTGCAAAGTGATGAATACTTCCTATTGGAGTCCAGCCAAAGCTTTGCTAGCCAACAATTGGCATTTTAATTCAGAACAAGTGTCAGGGTAAAGGACATTTTCAGGAGACAACCTAATGCAAATAAAATGGAACAAACATTTCAGTAACGGGAGCAACAACAAAACAAATTCGAACTAACCGATTAGATTAGTTTAGAAAAATGTATGTTATTTATTTCTGTCTAGCATAAGATTAATCAATCAATCAGTGCACATCCACAAACATACAGTAGATCTTTAAACAAATAATTTACAAAAATCGATCTGCAATAGAACATACTGGGAAGTAGGATAATGTTGGGTGTGGTTTTTGGTTCAAAGTGATGTGTATGAGTTTCAGGCCACGCTATTAAGGTAAGACTAGGCCCTCATGAAATACTTTTTTTTTTATACGATAACATGTTGACTTAAGTTTTCAGTTGATGAAGTCCATGAATAAAAACAAAGATTAATGCAATAACTATATCTCTGTCACTAACAAATACAGTCATGTGTGGTAACTACAATGTATTCGAAAGGCTTTACACTAAGCAGTGTGTTAATTTAACACTTTTCCAGTGTCTATATGGGTCCATAGACACCACACATTCTGTGTTGTTTTAGCACTCAGCTTTAATTACTATTATAATTATTCATGAAGTAAAAACTACAAACATGTCATCATAATTCCATCTCCGAGGCCATTTGTTGTGTCGATCCATATATCAGTCACTACACGATTCCGAGATCGCATAATTCAATGCTAAATCAACCAATCAGCGCATATTATGCGAAAGCTTGCAATTTAGACCAATCCCTGCACTTTTAGCGCATAAAAGGGTACAATCAAAAGCGGGTTCGTAATTTTGACCAATTACTGCTCTGTTACCTTGGAAAATGGCCCAATTCAACCACACGTCAACAAAGTTTTTTCCCTCTGGCCTGTCAGCATATTCATATGCGAAGATAATGGGTGATTGTTGATAGCTGACAGGCAGTACAATGAACAGAAGTCAATCTAATTTGTCTACAAAAATAACAGCTAATGACCGTGCTAAACAATTCCCAAGTGTTTTTGGAAATGAGAGAAAGTCAACAATCAACAGTCACTTCGAATCAGCAAAGCATATGAGCATGTCAGAACAGTTCCCACAGCAGATCACCATGACTGAAGTGGTAGCAGGGAAGAAGACTGTGGCAAGCGCTGAAAGAATCAAGGTGAGTGGTGTTTTACTCCGCCAACCTTGACTTATTAGGTTGGTCGGCATTGCTCTCCCCAGTCTGTCTATGGAGAGCGCTGCTCAAAGCACTGAGTGCAATTTGTCAGCTTTGCCCTTTTAAACTCTCTGTAAAACTTAATACGGATCATGAAAGCACAATCTTTCTGGATGTTTTAGAAATGGTAATACTCTTTTAAAAGTACATATCACCCACAATACTATATTTTTACGTGTTCTATTCTTTATCTCCTTTAAGACACTTTCAGAAAAAATCACCATCAAGTGTTTTGAAGACAATTTTTGCGAAAGAAATATTGATTTCCAAATTGAAGGCGATTGATCGGCTTTGAATCTATTTGTTTTTTGAGAGGGTGAGTGGGAAGGGGATGAGCATCTCGTGTTGATAGCAAGCCCCAAGCCTGATAAAGAGGTGTGTGTGTGAGTGAATGGTAGTGGATTATGACAGAGCTGTTTGTTCAGGAAAATAAACTAAATTGAGCACTTTATATGTTTTGATTTGTTTTTCTATTACAGTACGTATTCTGCTTAATATCATCCTAAAACTGAGTACATATGCCTTTTTATTGCTTTATATGAAATGAATGTGAAAAAAAAATCAGAAAAGCAGCCTCAAAATCAAGCATTTTTGGGCGCAGAAATCATCAAAAAAATTCGCAAAATCCTGGAGGGACTGATATATATATGACTCAATGTTAAATGGAAATATAAATTCAATATAATTCCCTGATTTCATTCTGTGCTTATCTATTCCATTCATTTGGGAATGAGGGATATTCCTGAAGCTACATAGCTGATGGCATTGGACAGATGCATTTTAAGTGAGGAATAAGGAAATTAATTTGTTTGTTTCAGCATCGCTGGGAGAACGTTCAGGCCTGACCATTGCTCAATGAGTGACAAAGCGTTTGAGGCCCTGATGTTCATAAAATGGAAATGCCATTTTTAAATAATTAATCATGATCTAAAATGAGCGATAATGAACCATTGGCTATGACAATGATGTAAAGGGTAATGTAATGCATAATGTAACAAAAATCTGAAATATACATTTTAAACAATAAAACAAAATCTGTTTGGTTTATATTTGTATTACTTTCCATTAATTCAATTGAGAAATGTTAATGTTTAGCATGTTTACATTTAATTCTGAGGCTGTTAAGATTTATATCTGAAAGCCCTCCAAACCATGTGATAATGATAATATACTTAGACTAATTCAACTTCTAGTTTTTGGTTCTTCATCAAATATTGGGCAGCCGTAAAATATTATTTTGGTTTGAAATAACTGCCATATATGCAAAAAAAACATATTATTTGTTTTCTGCGAGGTATTCAATATACTTTCAAATAGACCTGTATTTGAATATCATAGGAAATTGTTGCCAATAGTTGCCTTTAGTTGATTCTCTACATTCTCTATATTTCACTACCATGAGAATTTATTTTAATTTTAATTTTATTTCACCTTCATTTAACCAGGCAGGCCAGTTGAGAACAAGTTCTCATTTACAACTGCGACCTGGCCAAGATAAAGAAAAGCAGTGCGACACAAACAACAGAGTTACACGTGGGATATAGAAAAGTACAGTCAATAACACAATAGAAAAATCTATATACAGTGTGTGCAAATGGAGTAAGGAGGTAAGGCAATAAATTGGCCATAGTAGCGAAGTAATTACAAGATAGATGTCCAGATGATGATGTGCAAGTAGAAATACTGGTGTGCAAAAGTTAATAAAAACAATATGGGGATGAGGTAGGTAGTTGGATGGGCAATTTACAGATTGCAGCGATCGGTAAGCTGCTCAGATAGCTGATGCTGAAAGTTAGTGAGGGAGAGAAATGTCTCCAACTTCAGCGATTTCTGCAATTCGTTCCAGTCATTGGCAGCAGAGAACTGGAAGGGAGGGCGGCCAATTGAGGTGTTGGCTTTGGGAATGACCCGTGAGATATGCCTGCTGGAATGCTTGCTACGGGTGGGTGTTGTTATGGTGACCAGTGAGCTGAGATATGGAGGAGCTTAACCCAGCAAAGACTTATAGATGACCTGGAGCCAGTCGGTCTGGCGTGAATATGTAGCGAGGGCCAGCCGATGAGGGCATACAGGTTTCAGTGGTGGGTGGTATATGGGGATTTGGTGACAAAACAGATGGCACTATGATAGACTGTGTCCAGTTTGCTGAGTAGAGTGTTGGAGGCTATTTTGTAAATGACATTGCTGAAGTCGAGGATTGGTAGGATAGTCAGTTTTACGAGGGTATGTTTGGCAGCATGAGTAAAGGTGGCTTTGTTGCGAAATAGGAAGCCGATTCTAGATTTAATTTGAATATTGGGGATGCTTATATGAGTCTGGAAGGAGGGTTTACGGTCTAGCCAGACACCTAGGTATTTGTAGTTGTCCATATATTCTAAGTCTGAACTCTCCAGAGTAGTCATGCTAGTCGGGCGGGCGGGTATGGGCAGCGATCAGTTGAAGAGCATGCATTTAGTTTTACTAGCGTTGAAGAGCAGTTGGGGGCCACGGAAGGAGTGTTGTATGGCATTGAAGCTCGTTTGGAGGTTTGTTAGCACAGTGTCCAAAGAACGGCCAGATGTATACAGAATGGTATCGTCTGCGTAGAAGTGGATCAAGGAATCACCCGCAGCAAGAGCAACATCATTGATACAGTGCCTTGCGAAAGTATTCGGCCCCCTTGAACTTTGCGACCTTTTGCCACATTTCAGGCTTCAAACATAAAGATATAAAACTGTATTTGTTTGTGAAGAATCAACAACAAGTGGGACACAATCATGAAGTGGAACGACATTTATTGGATATTTCAAACTTTTTTAACAAATCAAAAACTGAAAAATTGGGCGTGCAAAATTATTCAGCCCCTTTACTTTCAGTGCAGCAAACTCTCTCCAGAAGTTCAGTGAGGATCTCTGAATGATCCAATGTTGACCTAAATGACTAATGATGATAAATACAATCCACCTGTGTGTAATCAAGTCTCCGTATAAATGCACCTGCACTGTGATAGTCTCAGAGGTCCGTTAAAAGATTTGAAATGGTCAGTGATCTGTTTGTTAACTTGGCTTTCCAAGACTTTAGGAAGGCAGGGTAGGATGGATATAGCTCTATAACAGTTTGGGTGTAGAGGGTCACCCCCTTTGAAGAGGGGGATGACCGCGGCAGCTTTCCAATCTTTAGGAATCTCGGGCGATACGAAAGAGAGGTTGAACAGACTAGTAATAGTGGTTGCAACAATGGCGGAAGATAATTTTAGAAATAGAGGGTCCAGATTGTCTAGCCCAGCTGATATGTAGAGGTCCAGGTTTTGCAGCTCTTTCAGAACATCTGATTGGATTCTATCTGGATTTGGGTGAAGGAGAAGCTGGGGAGGCTTGGGCATGTTTCTGCGGGGGGTGTGGAGGTGTTGGCCGGGGTTGGCATAGCCAGGAGGAAAGCATGGCCAGCCGTAGACAATTGCTTATTGAAATTCTCGATTATTGTGGATTTATCGGTGGTGACCTTGTTTTCTAGCCTCAGTGCAGTGGGCAGCTGGGAGGAGGTGCTCTTTTTCTCCATGGACTTTACAGTGTCCCAAAACTTTTTGGAGTTAGAGCTACAGGATGCACATTTCTGTTTGAAAAAGCTAGCCTTTGCTTTCCTAACTGACTTTGTGTAAGTTGCATATCACGGGGACTATTCGATTCTAGTACAGTCCGCCACAGGATGTTTTTGTGCTGGTCGAAGGCAGTCAGGTCTGGAGTGAACCAAGTGCTCTATCTGTTCTTAGTTCTAGATTTTTTGAAAGGGGCATGCTTATTTAAGATGGTGAGGAAATTACCAGGCATCCTCTACTGACAGGATGAGGTCAATATCCTTCCAGTGTGCCCGGGCCAGGTCAATTAGAAAGGCCTGCTCACAGAAGTGTTTTAGGGAGCGTTTGACAGTGATGAGGCGTGGTCGTTTGACCGCAGACCCATTACGGATGCAGGCAATGAGGCAGTGATCGCTGAGATCCTGAATGAAAACAGCAGAGGTGTATTTAGAAGGCAAGTTGGTCAGGATAATATATTTGAGGGGGCCCATGTTTACGGATTTAGGGTTGTACCTGGTGGGTACCTGGTGAACTCCGAAGATAGATGGGGGGCAATCAATTCACGTATGGTGTCCAGGGCACAGCTGAGAGCTGATGGGGGTCTATAACAGGCATCAACAGTGAGAGACTTATTTCTGGAGAGAATACGTTTTAAAATCAGAAGCTCGAACTGTTTGGGCATGGACTTGGAAAGTATGACAGAGCTTTGCAGGCTCTCTCTGAGGTAAATTGCAACTCCTCCCCCTTTGGCAGTTCTATCTTGATGGAAAATGTTGTAGTTGGGGATGGAAATCTCAGAATTTGTGGCCTTCCTAAGCCATTATTCAGACACGGCAAGGACATTGGCAGAGTGTGCTAAAGCAGTGAATAGAACAAACTTAGGGAGGAGGATTCTGATGTTAACATGCATGAAACCAAGGCTTTTACGGTTACAGAGGTCAACAAATGAGAGTGGCCGAGGTAACACACAGGGCCTGGGTTCACCTCTACATGTCACGCCCTGGTCGAAGTAATGTATGTTTGTCTTCATTTATTTGGTCAGGCCAGGGTGTGACATGGGTTTTTGTGGTGCGTTTTTGTCATGGGGTTTTTGTGGGGTGTCTAGCATAGTCTATGGCTGCCTGAGGCGGTTCTCAATCAGAGTCAGGTGATTATCATTGTCTCTGATTGGGAACCATATTCAGGCAGCCATATTCTTTGAGTATTTCGTGGGTGATTGTTCCTGTCTCTGTGTTTGTTCACCAGATAGATAGGCTGTATTAGGTTTTCACGTTCCGTTTGTTGTTTTGTATTGTTCGTGTTTTTTTCGTCTATTAAAGATGTATCGAACTAACCACGCTGCATTTTGGTCCGACTCTCCTTCAACGGAAGAAAACCGTAACACTACATCACCTGAGGAACAGAAAAGGAGTAGGATGAGGGGCGGATAAAGGCTATCAAAACTTTTCGTCTAGTGCGTTGGGGACAGTGAATAAAAGGAGGAGATTTCTGTGTGTGGTAGGATAGATTCAGGGCATAATGTACAGACAGTGGTATGGTAGGGTGCGGGTACAGTGGAGGCAAGCCTAGGCATTGAGTGACAATAATAGAGGTTGCATCTCTGGACCCACCAGTTATTCTGGGTGAGTTCACCGCATGTGTGGGAGTTGGGACGAAATAGGTATCCGAGGCATGTTGAGTGGGACTAGGGGCTCCGCAGTAAAATTAAACAATGATAATTATCCTAAACAACAGTATACAAGGCATGTTGACATTAGAGAGAGACATAAAGCGAGGCATAAAGAAATCACAGGTGTTGTTGGGAGAGCTAGCTAAGACCACAACGGGTAAGACAACAACATCTAATCAGCTGAGACATCAACAACAGTTAAAATGACGATGAATGGGCAGCGAGGGTCAGTTAACTACATACAGGGCCTGAGTTCGAGGCTGGGGCAGACAGATAAACATAATTAACAAAATGGAGTCCCGTGATTAATGAACAGCAATAGATTAAACGGGGAAGCTGCTAGGTAGTCATTACTGCGCCAGCAAGAAGGAGACACGGCGTTTGAAAGTTAGCCGGACGGGGTTAGTAGAATCGTCTTCATCGACGTCCGGCAAATGCCGGTTGAGGGCACAACAAATGGATTTACGTCGGCAGACCAGTCGTGATGGATCGGTGGGGCTCCGTGTCGACAAAGGGTCCAGGCCAGTTGACAAAAGACGTATTGTAGCTGGAGTATTTTCATTTGCTAGCCGGGAGATGCGCCTGGCTCGATTTAAAGATATGGCTTGATTTAAAAATGTTATTATCAAATAAACTACAATATACTATTTTCTGCCCAGGTCTGATTATGTCGGTGGAAAACGGACAAATTACCATATTTATTTCCATTTGAACCCATTACAGTTGTGGTAAACCATTGTACTTAAATTAATCCCATCACACTGCTGTCAAGCAATGCTAGGGCTCAGCACATTAAAAAGGGTTGAGGTAAAAATGGATGCTAATACTAAATCAATATTGTACAATTATTGACTGGGATATCAAATGAATTTCACACTATTTTTAATGACCACAGGCCTCCATTACTTATTCATATACCTGCATGAATAAATTGTCATCTGCTTTGTATGAATGGTACGTTACAGAATATGCTATGCACTGTAGGATTAGAGTAGTTTACATCATTTAGACAGTTTATGCATTGTTGCAGCTATTTTCAATGTGTTTGGATACTGCTGCTCCACAGTAAATCCCCTCAACAGAACTACAACAACAGTTGAAATGTGACATCTTTGGTTTACAACTGACTTTGTCTATGTTTCTATTTCCTAAAATAACTTTTGTAGCATTCCTTTATGGCTCAAATGTAACAATAAGAACCAAACTAAAAACACTATCACAGAGTACATTACAAGCTGCAGTATCAGACTTCTGTCAATGCTAGCATAGAAAACGTTTAGTTTCAAAGTTGTTGCTATAGAGTACATCAGCATTATATTTTATCCCTATCTTGATCTTCCATCACTATTAATTAGCATTACGGCCCTCCGCAACTCGCTTCAAGTTACTGTGTGGACGCAGATGAAACAGCTTTCCCTGGCTATGGGCCAACAAGGGACATGGTCAACCACACAAACAGCATGGGACGTCTGATCAAAAGCAGACTGATCGGCATTCGTTCTCTGGGTGACGGATACTGTGAAGGCAGATCTCTTTTACCACTCAGTTTGATTTAGCCCTGTGTATGAAGGGAGAAAGGGAGTGATAGAGGATAAACAAGCCCACACCCAACACACCAACCTTGAAAAGCATTCCAGTGCAGCCTTGCCTCAGATCCTGCAGTCTCATTAGCTTCCCTGCTAAAGCCTAGTTTCTTTATCAAAGGCTCGCCCGTTAGAAATATTTTACCATAATGAGCCGCTCACCTCCTCCACACGTGTGCTTCTTAGAGAGGCAGTCCAAATGTATTCCTTCTGAGTTACTGTTTCAACACAATTATATTTACCTTAGTTCTCTGTGGAAAAATCCTGGACTGTCTGCTAATATAATCAAATCAAATTATAGTTACACAACAAATAAAATGTATACATCAGAAATTGTAACATTAACTTTGGATCATTTCGGACTGGTCTCAGAAGGACATCCTGTAGCCATCAAACATCACTCTAGACAAGACTCAGGTTTCCTCAACTGCAAATCAACTGAATAAGTATTTTCCAAACCAAATTGGTAAACTAACTAAATCATTCATCTGTAAAAAAGTTATTGGGACCTGGTTGGAAGAGAGAGCTTCATTTCTGTACTGGTTGGGTACTTTAGGTTGTTAGCAGGTCTTATTGCCATGTGGGTCTTTCCATTTGATTTCAATCCCATTTTGACAGCACAACTTTTGATTTGAACATAACCTCAATGCATATTTGCCAAGGGTGGAAGTGGTCAGAAATGTACTTTTTGGACCTGAATGCCAAAACATTCAGGAAATAGAGGTGCTCAAAGTTGACCCTTTTTTACATACCCCACCATACCATGAACATCCATGTCTTCATCGCTGGAAACGATTAACAGCTTGATATCATTTTAAAGCCTAAACTCAGGGTGGTCAAACTATTTAATTATTTTTTAAATTTTTTTAAATCCCAGTTGACTTTCAAATGTATAATTACAAAACAATAGTTGCATAGTGGAACAAGAAAATGTGTAATAACATCAATATTTACACATTTGGAATAATCTTCAGCAAGTAAATATCTAATTACACATTCCTTGTTCCAATTGTGTAATAACTGATTCTGCAACCACCAAATTACCAGGTAAAGACATAGTAAAACATATATAACTACTATGTTAAAACAGTTATTACTGTGTTATTAACATGGTAATAAAGCCAGCTTAATGTAATGTTTAACAACCAGAAAAATACAATCAGAATGGCACATCAAACAAAAAATAGTTTCCCATTGTTTAAAGTAAACACACAAAATAGGAGCAGCGCGTAAAACGCACGGACGTTGTGGAATTCCCCTTGTACCGTAAACGCACGCCCCTTGAACCGTAAAGATGACTACAGTATCATTATCCTATTTCCCATCATGCTCTAGTGATTGATTGATTTATTTATTAAATATGCTACACTAAAATAAATAACTTGCATTTATATAAACAAATCCAAATCCAATTAGATTTATTGCAAACGTTACTTCCACTTTAAATGGGTGTGGCTAGCCTACTTAATCAATGTTCCTGACAATGACATTAATTCAAATCAAATCAAATCAAATTTTATTTGTCACATACACATGGTTAGCAGATGTTAATGCGAGTGTAGCGAAATGCTTGTGCTTCTAGTTCCGACAATGCAGTGATAACCAACAAGTAATCTAACTAACAATTCCAAAACTACTGTCTTATACACAGTGTAAGGGGATAAAGAATATGTACATAAGGATATATGAATGAGTGATGGTACAGAGCAGCATACAGTAGATGGTATCGAGTACAGTATATACATATGAGATGAGAATGTAGACAAAGTAAACAAAGTGGCATAGTTAAAGTGGCTAGTGATACATGTATTACATAAGGATGCAGTCGATGATGTAGAGTACAGTATATACGTATGCATATGAGATAAATAATGTAGGGTAAGTAACATTATATAAGGTAGCATTGTTTAAAGTGGCTAGTGATATATTTACAACATTTCCCATCAATTCCCATTATTAAAGTGGCTGGAGTTGGGTCAGTGTCAATGACAGTGTGTTGGCAGCAGCCACTCAATGTTAGTGGTGGCTGTTTAACAGTCTGATGGCCTTGAGATAGAAGCTGTTTTTCAGTCTCTCGGTCCCAGCTTTGATGCACCTGTACTGACCTCGCCTTCTGGATGATAGCGGGGTGAACAGGCAGTGGTTCGGGTGGTTGATGTCCTTGATGATCTTTATGGCCTTCCTGTAACATCGGGTGGTGTAGGTGTCCTGGAGGGCAGGTAGTTTGCCCCCGGTGATGCGTTGTGCAGACCTCACTACCCTCTGGAGAGCCTTACGGTTGAGGGGGGAGCAGTTGCCGTACCAGGCGGTGATACAGCCAGGATGCTCTCGATTGTGCATCTGTAGAAGTTTGTGAGTGCTTTTGGTGACAAGCCGAATTTCTTCAGCCTCCTGAGGTTGAAGAAGCGCTGCTGCGCCTTCTTCACAACGCTGTCAGTGTGAGTGGACCAATTCAGTTTGTCTGTGATGTGTATGCCGAGGAACTTAAAACTTGCTACCCTCTCCACTACTGTTCCATCGATGTGGATAGGGGGGTGTTCCCTCTGCTGTTTCCTGAAGTCCACAATCATCTCCTTAGTTTTGTTGACGTTGAGTGTGAGGTTATTTTCCTGACACCACACTCCGAGGGCCCTCCCCTCCTCCCTGTAGGCCGTCTCGTCGTTGTTGGTAATCAAGCCTACCACTGTTGTGTCGTCCGCAAACTTGATGATTGAGTTGGAGGCGTGCGTGGCCACGCAGTCGTGGGTGAACAGGGAGTACAGGTGAGGGCTCAGAACGCACCCTTGTGGGGCCCCCGTGTTGAGGATCAGCGGCGAGGAGATGTTGTTGCCTACCCTCACCACCTGGGGGCGGCCCGTCAGGAAGTCCAGTACCCATTTGCACAGGGCGGGGTCGAGACCCAGGGTCTCGAGCTTGATGACGAGCTTGGAGGGTACTATGGTGTTGAATGCGGAGCTGTAGTCGATGAACAGCATTCTCACATAGGTATTCCTCTTGTCCAGATGGGTTAGGGCAGTGTGCAGTGTGGTTGAGATTGCATCGTCTGTGGACCTATTTGGGCGGTAAGCAAATTGGAGTGGGTCTAGGGTGTCAGGTAGGGTGGAGGTGATATGGTCCTTGACTAGTCTCTCAAAGCACTTCATGATGACGGAAGTGAGTGCTACGGGGCGGTAGTCGTTTAGCTCAGTTACCTTAGCTTTCTTGGGAACAGGAACAATGGTGGCCCTCTTGAAGCATGTGGGAACAGCAGACTGGTATAGGGATTGATTGAATATGTCCGTAAACACACCGGCCAGCTGGTCTGCGCATGCTCTGAGGGCGCGGCTGGGGATGCCGTCTGGGCCTGCAGCCTTGCGAGGGTTAACACGTTTAAATGTCTTACTCACCTCGGCTGCAGTGAAGGAGAGACCGCATGTTTTCGTTGCAGGCCGTGTCAGTGGCACTGTATTGTCCTCAAAGCGGGCAAAGAAGTTATTTAGTCTGCCTGGGAGCAAGACATCCTGGTCCGTGACTGGGCTGGGTTTCTTCTTGTAGTCCGTGATTGACTGTAGACCCTGCCACATGCCTCTTGTGTCTGAGCCGTTGAATTGAGATTCTACTTTGTCTCTGTACTGACGCTTAGCTTGTTTAATAGCCTTGCGGAGGGAATAGCTGCACTGTTTGTAATTCGGTCATGTTGCCAGACACCTTGCCCAGATTAAAAGCAGTGGTTCACGCGAATGCTGCCATCAATCCACGGTTTCTGGTTAGGGAATGTTTTTATCGTTGCTATGGGAACGACATCTTCAACGCACGTTCTAATGAACTCTGAATGCAGGTTGCAGGGGGAATACAAATTCCAACTGTTGGCTATCCTATAGCTAGGCATACATTAGACAACAATAAAAATAGTTACATTGTTGGAGCACTCACATTATGTGAATTGTCTGCATAATCTTCTCCTCCTGAAGTCTGCGACCAGTGTGCTTACATTACACAAGTTTGTTCACATTGCGACCCCTCCCTGTCCTGCGATTTCCAGATGTGTTTTGGCCCGCCTTCTGATCTGTGGCTGTAGATGAGCAAAGGAGGAAAAGTTGCAAATCACAACATAGCACCCCTCTCACTACACAAGATACAACTGAAAATGTATGGCATGTCAGAAAAATATTTGGTACCTAAGATGTGGATCAAGTGAGCTGAAGACCCATAATCACACTTCTTTCACCACTCAAATTGCGTGACTTATGAAGTCTTGTTTGGAGTTTACGACTTTAAGCTTACTTGCAATCCCAGAAATGTGTCATGGATCCCAAATTGTGGCAAAATCTCAGTTTATAGTTGTATAATGTATGGACAGCTTTACACTGGCTGAATTCCAATAGGAATTACACACCACTTTGCAAACCAGCATAACGCGACTTGTGTGGGATGCAAAATTCCAGTAACCTTTCCTAGAAATCTTGGTTTGAAGGATTCTGGATTTCCTGCTTATTCTCTCCGCTTTCCAGAAACCTCCCAACTGGGATTTCTAGAAAATCGGAACACTCTGGGAAAGTTATCAGAATTTTGCAACCCTTCTGATGTGGCCACTGTAATAGGGCGAAAACTAGACCTCAAAAAGTTTTTTTTTCACCCTGCATTTTGATCATCCGACTTCAAGAGACCAATAAAGCACCTTGTCACACCATGTAAATTCCTTGTAAATGTGTGCATACCCTGATCATCTAACATAATTATCCAATTAGTGCCAAATAAATTCCTAAAATAAATGTTTGCCAACAATCATTCTCATCAGCAGCCTACGCTTTAGCCTAATGCACCAGATTGGCCTATCTTTAGTACATTAACATAAATATTTCACTTAATATTCTGTTATCAACATTATATGGGAATAATAGGCATCTAGCCTATTTAAGAAAAAAGTAGCCGTTTTCATTGCTATAGAAATACATCCAAAAACATAAATGCTGAGGATATGGTTTTTGCAAGAGCCAACATCCCTCTTGAAAAAGTTCACAATCCCAAAAATGTGCACATTCATTAATAATACAAACAATGGAGATGTAGTCTGTTAAAAACAACTGAAAGTATCTCCATAATAATGGATTGATCCGCTGACACACAAGACCAATATGTTCTTCATATTTTGTAAGAGAGCTGGGTGAAGACGTTCAAGTTGTTCTGGCTGATATAGTGTATTTACAGGCAGTGAACTATTCAACAGCGTCATTATTCCGAGTGATGCGCTTTTACATAAGCTATATGGAGGTCAGAGAAGCATATCTCTCAGAATAGTGCAGTCTCAATAGTGAAGTTGAAGTTGTTATTTTTATATAGAATGAAAATAGGCTAGCCATTTATTTTCTGAAAATAGTCTACATTTCCCACTCTACATTTTCTGAGATAAAAATGTCTATCATACTCGTATGTTAAAGAACAGACAAAAATTATGTTGCGAAATATTTTTGTTGATTGATGTTATGTAAGGATGAGACTGTTTCACAAGCCCTTCCACAGCCTTCTAAGGTAGAAACATTAGTCTGAGACAGCTTAATGTTTTTTTTATTGTTTTTTTATGGCTGTCTATCCTGTCTTTCCATTAATAATGTAATGAATGCTACATTGCAGGTTTTGCAGAATATATTGTTGTCTGCAAAGAGTATCCCAGCGGGGTATTGACACACAATTTTTTTCATGTGATAGTGATTTTTAATTGTTGGTATTTTCTGACTATATTCATATTCTCTCCCCTTTAACTATCCTAATTGCCCCATTTGTATAACTTCTGATGACCAGGGATTTAGACTGTTGGAGAGGATCAGCATGAGCAAAGTGAAGTATATAATTACTGATGTACGAATAGTATTCCCTGCCAAATAATATACTTTGTGATTTGTATGCCATGCTTTCTCTGGTTTAGGTGATCCCCCCACCAAACACTCATGCACGACCAGACATTGAATGATTGATTGGAGACAGCTTGTGTCAATTAAAGAGCATTTTCTGGAAATGTCTGCCTGCAGCCAGCAAATCCAGTGTATAAAGCTGGAAATACCACGAAGACAAATAACACAAAATAAATAACCAAAGTGCCTGGCCCTATTTATGACATATGTAACGTATCATCATAAAGAGTTTAATTTTAATTATTCAATGGATGGGTCTAATCCGGAATGCTGATTGGTTAATACCGCATTCCAGCAGGTGTCTATTCCATAACTTACCACCAACTAAATCTATGAAGTTAAAATACCTATTTAGTCTGTTCCATCTGACTGCACATTCCACTGTATCCACTATGAAAAGCATCTAGATGTTTTCTCACATTTCTTTTAGACTGACATTTAGTTGTCAACAGCAAAGATTTGTGTAAACCTTGCTGTCTGTCTCTCCGACATTTGCAACATTGTTTCAATATTCAAATTTGATCCCCAGCTGTCCCATAGAAATTAATGTGTCAGGAGTTGGACCGAGACACACAGACAGTGTTTCTTAGTCGAAATCATGAATCAGCAGGCATCATTTTATGGATATATACAAACAAATGTCAATTGAAAAAAGGGTCAAACAAAACTAAGTGCAACTAGTTTGCAGTCTTTCCAGCTTCAATTCGAACCGATTGTGTTAGATGTGTTGTTGGCTATCTACTCTGAACAACAGTGTCCTGACGAGAGAGCACATTTTCTATGCCAGGCGTAATCGTGCCTCATTAGCTCATTGTTATGGATATACCAAAATTAATGTCACTAGCAAACAGCTTTAACAAATGCAAGTGCAGCTACTGTTGTTATTCTGACTGCACTGTTTGACGTGACTGTAAGTTAGCCGTAGTTTGCTAGCTAGCAAGTAAGGAATAAGAACGTTGCCAGCCAGTATGGCAATGGAACATTTAGAACAAACGACTGGGTCACATCCATAGATAAAAAAAACAAAAAGACTGAATGACTGGGTTTGTGTCTCTGGCACCCAAACCGATAGAATGAATGACCAGCTGGCTTGGGTAGCAAACCTAGATTTGTGTCGGGACTATGTCTTGTGGAAGAATGAAATAGTATGAATAAATTAATCAAAATAACATTAAGGAAAACATGTCAACCATTATTTGAATATGTTAGTAACCCGTTGTAGAAAAGTGATCATGCCCTAGAAGCTGGCATTATTACTTAATGATACATTCACCTCTGAAGGTAAATAATGTGCTTATATTTAATAATCATGCTCTGATTTGTCATCCTGACGGTCCCAGAGATAGAATGTAGCATAGTTTTGTTTGATAAAATCAATTTTTATATCAATCAACAACAGCACACACAGCTGCCATCTTGTAGACAACATCTACATTCACACATACAATCCTATCTCAATGTGTGGCCTTTCTTTTGCATTTCGAAGATGATGGAAAAAATAAAACATGTTTTTTTGATTGAATATTATTTTACCAGATCTAATGTGTCATATTCTCCTACATTAATTTCCACAAACATCAAAGTGTGTCCTTTCAAATGATATCAAGAAAATGCATATCCTTGCTACAGGTACTGAGTTACAGGCAGTTGTCATTTTAGGCGAACATTTAAAAAAAAGAGTACGATCCGAGGTACTACTGTCCCAATTATTCAAATGAAATGTTCAAGCTTGCCTAATTGTTTTAAAAAATCACAATTCATGCATCAACAGTACAAATAATTCAGGCTGAAATAAAATACAGCTCCTGTATATTCCTCAGCCAGATGAGCTGGCAAATATGGGGGAGGCATTAGGGGGAGGCAGATAGCAAGGAGACATAAGAAGCTTCAGAGTGAAGAATTTGCTAATCTTGTGTGAAGCCATGACATTTGAACATTGACTACTGTTTGTCTTCAAATGTAGCTTAGCGAAAGATACATTGATAAATGTGACTCACCACCTGGATTCGGTCTTATGTAGCAAAATTTGAGTGTTTTTTTCCATTGTATAATAGTAGAGACTCAGAGCTACAAAATTGTATATCAAACACAGCATTTGAGGAACAATGGGAAATAATTCTGCTTTGAAAGTTGATCAACTTGTAAACTCACGTTTGAGAAAATCGCCTTTAAATGTTTTGCTATCTAGTGAAGAGCTCTTCATCTACACCCATTCAGCATCGTTCACACCCTAAGCTTTAGCCCCACCCATCTCGTGTTGCTCTCAAAGTGCACACTTGACGCTCTGGCCGATGATTTGTTTACCTCTGAATAACATGAAAACAATCTAAGCAACTCTGCTGGCAACACTTTCATGATGCTTTTTTGCAGACATTTACTGATACCGGCCATATTCAACAGGTGTTGTACACATGTCATGTAACCTTATTTAACGTGTCAGCCAATGTTAGCTAGTTAAACAATAAACAGTGCCAACAATTCCACAGTGCTAGCTAACATTATGCTCTAACTAGAACAGCACATGTCTCTGGGAAACAAATAATAACATCAGCTTGGGAGCCAAACAGCTAACATTAGCTAGCTAGCTAACAGTACATTTTTAACTTGAAATGAAACAATTTTCTGTCAAAATTAGAAAACGTGTAATATCTGAAAATGTAACGTGAGCTAGCTAATGCTAAACTATCTTACCTGTATACATCATCATGCATGGATGTGTCTCCCTGTCAGGAGTGCCATGCCAAGGTTGCCCTTAGTTTAAAGATGTATTCTGGAGACAGGTTTTTCCTCCATCTCTTCAGCTATCATAGTCTAATTCCACAGATTTCAAAACTTGATACTTCAGAAAATGGAGAGCCACACTTATGCAGCTCCACTACACAATGCATTTTTTTAAAAAGCAGCAGTCGACAGGATTATCAACACAGACTGACGAGCTTCTATGGCAGACCAATCCAAATTAATTTCTCGGCATGTCCAGCCCACTCATAATCTCAGCCATTCATGGCTAAAGGGAAGGTTGCTAACTTCTTCTGTGGCTAAACCAACTTGGCTCGTAATTTAACAATTTTATTCATATTTACAGATGCGGTACGAGTTTGTTATTTATTTATTTTTATACCCCTTTTTCTCCCCAATTTCATGGTATCCAATTGTTAGTAGCTACTATCTTGTCTCATCGCTACAACTCCCATACGGGCACGGGAGAGATGAAGGTTGAAAGTCATGCGTCCTCTGATACACAACCCAACCAAGCCGCACTGCTTCTTAACACAGCTCGCATACAACCTGGGAGCCAGCCGCACCATTGTGCAACCTTGGTTAGCGTGCACTGCGCCCAGCCCGCCACAGGAGTCACTGGTGCGCAATGAGACAAGGATATCCCTACCAGCCAAACCCTCCCTAACCATGACGACGCTAGGCCAATTGTGCGTCACCCCACGGACCTCCCGGTCGCGGCCGGTTATGACAGAGCCTGGGCAAGAACCCAGAGTGTCTGGTGGCACAGCTGCTACTGCAGAGCACAGGGCGCCAGTGGCGAATTTGCCAATCTTGGTGTTCTCTGGCAAATGCCAAACGTCCTGCACCATGTTGGGCTGTAAGCACAACCCCCACCTGTGGACGTCGGGCCCTCATTACCACCCTCATGGAGTCTGTTTCTGACCGTTTGAGCAGACACATGCACATTTGTGGCCTGCTGAAGGTCATTTTGCAGGGCTCTGGCAGTGCTCCTCCTGCTTCTCCTTGCACAAAGGCGGAGGTAACGGTCCTTCTGCTGGGTTATTGCCCTCCTACGGCCTCCTCCACGTCTCCTGATGTACTGGCCTGTCACCTGGTAGCGCCTCCATGCTCTGGACACTACACTGACAGACACAGCAAACCTTCTTGCCACAGCTCGCATTGTTGTGTCATGCTGGATGAGCTGCACTACCTGAGCCACTTGTGTGGGTTGTAGACTCTGTCTCATGCTACCACTAGAGTGACAGCACCGCCAGCATTCAAAAGTGACAAAACATCAGCCAGGAAGTATAGGAACTGAGAAGTGGTCTGTGGTCACCACCTGCAGAACCACTCCTTTATTGGGGGTGTCTTGCTAATTGCCTATAATTTCCACCTGTTGCCTATTCCATTTGCACAACAGCATGTGAAATGTATTGTCAATCAGTGTTGCTTCCTAAGTGGACAGTTTGATTTCACAGAAGTGTGATTGACTTGGAGTTACATTGTGTTGTTTTTTGTGTTCCCTTTATTTTTTTGAGCAGTGTATATACTTTCAAAAGGCTCTCCAATGAAGTCATGACTTCCGACATACAGTATGCCTAGTTTCCGGGATTGGGTCACAAATGAAGTAATACAATCATATTGCTGTGCTAAGGATTATCTAAGTCTAATGTTTTTTCTCCATTACACTATTACCAGCTGGAAAATGTATCACTGTTTACATATCACTGTTGTCATAAAACAGCAATAATGCTACAACTGAAAATAATGATAACTATACAAATTGCTAACTTACTTTAAAGCTACAGTACATACTGTCAATATGGTAGACTATACTTATATAATTTTGGAAGTAATTTCTTCTCTCAGAGACCATGCCTTATTTTGATTGACAGCTGTGGCTAATGAGCAAGAGGTACAATGCAGTAGGGAAGGACAGCATGAGTACAGATGTGCTGTGCAATGATAGTTTCCTCTCAAAAGAGCTCTGCTCCACAGCAATCTCAACTGAATGCATCAATGTCAATGTTGATGTGGTCAAGTACTTTTTGTTAAGCCTCACAGATTGAAGGTAAGTATCAATCAAAGGCTTGATGCAAAGGAAAATAAAAAGCTATAAACTGGTTGTGTTGGTTTTCCCATTCATGGCACAAATACTGCATTTTGATAGCAATAGACTATGCAGTACACAATATATGATATGTTCTTCATATTTGGGTAGATGATTTGACAACAGAGAGAGGAGCAACATTTCACCAAAAAAGGTTTATTAGAGGCCCTGTAGGCTAAGTATGAGAATTAATTTGAGTGTACCTGTTATACATGCATTGATATTTGGTTCAAAATTATTCTAAATTACACGTCATCTGAGAAAAATGTAACAATTTCTCTCATATGCCTAGTCCCCATCATTTAATTATGAGAGAAGCTACACAGAAGCCCATAGCCCATTACTCTCCCATGACACTATCCCAAATGGACATAATTTATGACTGAAAACATTACTATGCTCTGCAGATGAGCCAAATGTTATATATCACTGCAGGTTTAATGAAGCTGGGGTTAGAGTATTAGGCTTATTGAATCTATACAGGATATCATTCTTATTATTGTATGTTCTGTGTTAGGCCTATTCTAGTATGCATTGTATTCTCTTCACTTTATAGTTTTCACATTTATATTTTTGTATCATTTATCAGTGTGGTACAGTACATCATGCGTCCAAAGTTTGTAGTTGCCACAGTAGTGCCACAGGGTTCAATTCTTGGACCGACTCTCTTCTCTGTATACATCAATGAGGTAGCTCTTGCTGCTGGTGAGTCTCTGATCCACCTCTACGCAGACGACACCATTCTGTATACTTCTGGCCCTTCTTTGGACACTGTGTTAACAACCCTCCAGGCAAGCTTCAATGCCATACAACTCTCCTTCCGTGGCCTCCAATTGCTCTTAAATACAAGTAAAACTAAATGCATGCTCTTCAACCGATCGGTACCTGCACCTGCCCGCCTGTCCAACATCACTACTCTGGATGGCTCTGACTTAGAATACATGGACAACTACAAATACTTAGGTGTCTGGTTAGACTGTAGACTCTCCTTCCAGACTCACATCAAGCATCTCCAATCCAAAGTTAAATCTAGAATTGGCTTCCTATTTCGCAACAAAGCCTCCTTCACTCATGTTGCCAAACATACCCTTGTAAAACTGACCATCCTACCAATCCTTGACTTTGGCGATGTCATTTACAAAATAGCCTCCAATACCCTACTCAACAAATTGGATGCAGTCTATCACAGTGCAATCCGTTTTGTCACCAAAGCCCCATATACTACCCACCATTGTGACCTGTACGCTCTCGTTGGCTGGCCCTCGCTTCATACCCGTCGCCAAACCCACTGGCTCCATGTCCTCTACAAGACCCTGCTAGGTAAAGTCCCCCCTTATCTCAGCTCGCTGGTCACCATAGCATCTCCCACCTGTAGCACACGCTCCAGCAGGTATATCTCTCTAGTCACCCCCAAAACCAATTCTTTCTTTGGCCGCCTCTCCTTCCAGTTCTCTGCTGCCAATGACTGGAATGAACTACAAAAATCTCTGAAACTGGAAACACTTATCTCCCTCACTAGCTTTAAGCACCAACTGACAGAGCAGCTCACAGATTACTACCCCTGTACATAGCCCACCTATAATTTAGCCCAAACAACTACCTCTTTCCCTACTGTATTTAATTAATTTATTTATTTTGCTGCTTTGCACCCCATTATTTTTATTTCTACTTTGCACATTCTTCCATTGCAATTCTACCATTCCAGTGTTTTACTTGCTATACTGTATTTACTTTGCCACCATGGCCTTTTTTTGCCTTTACCTCCCTTATCTCACCTCATTTGCTCACATCGTATATAGACTTGTTTATACTGCATTATTGACTGTATGTTTGTTTTACTCCATGTGTAACTCTGTGTCGTTGTATGTGTCGAACTGCTTTGCTTTATCTTGGCCAGGTCGCAATTGTAAATGAGAACTTGTTCTCAACTTGCCTACCTGGTTAAATAAAAGTGAAATAAATAAAGTAAATAAATAAAAAAGTGTGCATGTTATTTAAACTCACATTTGCTGTGGGATATCTTACAAAGCACTTGTCAATTGATGATTTCATTTGACTGTGAATTCTTCGTAGAATATCCATCTATCCAGCTACGGTTCATATAGCCTATACCGATTAGAAGGTGGGTATTTTGCATCCACACAAAGATATTGCAATGGCATTCAGGGTTTTATTGACAATAATTCCATCGCACATCAATCAACTTTTCCCCGGAGATGGGGATTATGATGTAAAATTGCATCAGGACCATGAGTAATCTGTTAAAACATCTCCAGGTGTTTGTAATTGGGTTTTATGCCAATATACTTCCCTCTTTGGGGGATCCACAGTACTGAAGTTTATGTCCGGGCATTACTCAGTTTCTCCAATAATCTAAACTGATTTTTTGAAAGGCTAATAGATGGCATCCGATTTGCATGTAAATCATTGTGACGTCCCTGGTGATCTATGACTTTCTATCAGATTTACCCAGTGATGAAAAAGCAAGGGAGAAAGGAAGAGTGAGATAGAAAGAAACAGGCATGTGGGGTACATAGAAATGTGAGGGTCCTCTGGCTAGGTTTTTAACATTTAAAATACATTTACATTGTAATTGTAATTTAAGATTCAGAATAGCCACACAGCAATTTGTCCAATGTAAAAAAATATATATTTTACAATGAGAGCATTACATCAACCCTGAACATGTATGTGGACCCATATAGGCACTGGAAAAGTGTTAAATTAACACAATGCTTAGTGGAAAGCCTTTCAAATAAATTGTAGAGTTACCACCCATGAGTGTATTTGTTAGTGACAGAGACATAGTTGTTGCATTAAATTGTTTTTTGGATATATGGACTTCACCAAGTGAGATCCTGAGCAAATATATTATCCTAACAAAAAGAGGCCTAATTTAATTATAACATAATAGTTTAAAATCTCATCTGGTAAAAGATAGATGATTGCAACAGCTATGTCTTTGTCACAGACAAATACAGTCATGGGTGGTAACCCTACAATTTACTCGAAAGGCAAGTCACTCTGGGAAATATTTGAATAAGGCTTTACACTAAGCAGTGTGGTAATTTAACACTGTTCCTGTGTCTATATGGATCCACATACTCAACACATTCAGTGTATTTAACACTCAGTCCTAATATAAGGCCGGTGTACCTTGTGTTAGTCCCTCTGAGAATAATGGCTGTGAAATTAGCTCAGCCTAATGCCACAAAGTATGTAATTAATTAGGATTTCTTTCAAGTCCTTCTCTGACTTTTTTTTTAATCGCGTGATAAGGCCCCCATAATTACTAGCTGATGAATTGGCTTTCCGCTCCCATATTTGATTTGTTGGCTGCTTATAACAGAGAGTCACACCTATCTCAGCATCAAAATGAGCCCTATCAATAATTGTGTAAAGCAGACAATAAATGTATGCTTGTAATGAGAATTAGTTGATTTATTGTGCACTGAGACTGATGGTTATTGTCTGAGAAGGTATTGGTGCCTAAATTGCTCTTGTAATGGATTGGCTCTTTCCCATGATAATTATAGGCTTTATTATTCTTGTAAATATGATAAAGGATCATAATATTTTATAAATGTAAGGTAGTAGGAACTGTGTGCACATGAACATTTGAGCAATCGAACATGAAATGGAGCTAGTATCTAAAATCAATAGGAACACAATTGGCGGGTTTCAGAGTCTGGTACCACAGACCGAGGCTGTACATTGCTTTGTCCGCACCACAGCTGGTACGGTTGTGTTACTATCTACATGTATCCCCTTAAGTTAGCTGGAATACAGATGTGACAACATTGAAAAGGAATAGACCCCAGTTGACCTCTTTATAATGGTTATTTACTGTAGATAAACAACAACATATCAAAGTCAAAACTAGTTTCTGTATCCGTTACTGTGAACCAGTGTTGTGTTTGACCAAGACCATATAAATGTGTATCCAATTCAAAACCATGATTGTAATTTTGTTAAATCATCACCGTAATAACAGTTCAAAATGTCAATTATTTCAGAACAACATATGGATTCTTTAGACATTAATAATAGTGAGAAGAAAATGCATGCTGAGGGAAATAGCCTCCTACAAATTGTTACTAACTCAAACAGTGGGGAACAATAGGCCTTCATACGCCTTCAGAGAAGGGCTAAGGATTTATAAAATAATTACTATTTCAATGGTGTTCTGATTTAATCTCTTCATTTTTATTGGAACGGAAAGGGTTAACGCCGAAGAGAAAAAAAAAATCAAATGAGGATTTTTTTTGCTGGTCTCTAGGGAGATAAATCAAGCTAGTTAAGTCAGCCATTGGCTAGGCCATCAGATGGTAGATAACGTGCAGATAAAGGCATCTGTCATTCAAGTCTAGTAGTACAACATTTTGAAGTGACAGTGGAATCAATCAATCAAATTTTGACTTAATGGGTGGGACCGTTTTTACAAAAACCTATTGACACTTCTGCCTTCTTGAAGGCCAACAGGACACTGCACAATAGCGATCAGTAGTTTTCCAACGGTCTAGCTAGCTAGCTTTTGTTGTTTGCTAGTTTGCAGTGGCTGCAGCAGGTGTTATCAAATAGGATGTTGTTGCTAATTTGTTAACGTCTCCATTTTCAAGAAGTTAAGTTTCAAGTGATCATCATCTGGTGAGTGGAACATAGTTTTTTATTGTAACAAACTTGCTGTTGTTAGCCTCTCTTTGAAAATAACGTGTGTGTGAAATATTGTTGCATGTAAAGTGGAACTTCCAGCATTTTAGCTGTAATATTTGTTGTGGAGAAATTACCAGGCAGGAGACGGGAGTACAGTTAGTTTTGTTTAGTCAAAACCTCTCATGGTAGTAAGATTTAAGTTCCTCGGCATACACATCACAGACAAACTGAATTGGTACACCCACACAGACAGCATCGTGAAGAAGGCGCAGCAGCGCCTCTTCAACCTCAGGAGGCTGAAGAAATTTGGCTTGTCACCAAAAGCACTCACAAACTTCTACAGATGCACAATCGAGAGCATCCTGGCGGGCTGTATCACCGCCTGGTACGGCAACTGCTCCGCCCACAACCGTAAGGCTCTCCAGAGGGTAGTGAGGTCTGCACAACACATCACCGGGGGCAAACTACCTGCCCTCCAGGACACCTACACCACCCGATGTTACAGGAAGGCCATAAAGATCATCAAGGAGAACAACCACCTGAGCCACTGCCTGTTCACCCCGCTATCATCCAGAAGGCGAGGTCAGTACAGGTGCATCAAAGCTGGGACCGAGAGACTGAAAAACAGCTTCTATCTCAAGGCCATCAGACTGTTAAACAGCCACTCAATGTTAGTGGTGGATGTTGAAAATAACGTGTGTGTGAACACATTTTCAACACACTGACTCAACTCCAGCCACTTTAATAATGGGAATTGATGGGAAATGATGTAAAATATATCACTAGCCACTTTAAACAATGCTACCTAATATAATGTTTACATACCCTACATTATTCATATCATATGTATACGTATATACTGTACTCTATATCATCTACTGCATCTTTATGTAATACATGTATCACTAGCCACTTTAACTATGCCACTTTGTTTACATACTCATCTCATATGTATATACTGTACTCGATACCATCTACTGCATCTTGCCTATGCCGCTCTGTACCATCACTCATTCATATATCTTTATGTACATATTCTTTATCCCCCTACACTTGTGTGTATAAGACAGTAGTTTTCGAATTGTTAGTTAGATTACTTGTTGGTTATTACTGCATTGTCGAAACTAGATGCACAAGCATTTCGTTAAACTCACATTAACATCTGCTAACCATGTGTATGTGACAAATTTGATTTAATTTGATTTGATTTGATTTGCTCTACAGCCCCCGACACAATCGTGCGCATGTGCATTTCCTATTAGGTGTAGTAACGTAACACTGCCATAATAGATTACTGCTTAGTAACAGCATAGTAACTAATATAAATAGATGTGATCACAGATAGTACATTAGCAATATGACATGTTATTCAAATATGTTCATTTACACCCCCAGTAAGAATATGACACATTTATATGACACCTCTTAGATATGGTCATTTTCATAATTTCTTAGAATGTTTGGAAATTACCTATACTAAGGCATTTGTGAAATGCACAGATATGTGCCCTATAGCCAATCAGAGCTACAGTAGACATTTATACAAACTTGCCATTTGTCACAGGGGCCTGTCATCATTCACTTTGGACTGGACTGTGTGTTTCCAGGCAGTTGCAACAGCATGAGTTTGGATCATTAGAACGCATGGCAGCTTGCCTGCCAATGCATGCTTGTCCCAGCCAATCATGACGCCCATGCTAACTGGTTAAAAAATTGGCTAGCTTACCAAATAGCTACTTCCAGAAACAAACGAGAGAACACCATACTCTGACCATTTTACTCGCCGTAACAGAGCTGGTTAGGCTGTTTACATGTTATCTAGAGCATTCTTGAGTAGATATTACTTTTTTTGCCTACGTTTAATTACACCGGTCATATTGTTCAGCGCTCTGGCACACTCAGAGGAGTGCTCTGAAATCAGAGTAGATAGCCAGAGTGAATTTGCGAACACAAGAGATATGCTAACTGGTTAACAGTCGTTCAAGTTCTTGCTAGCTAACCAAATGACGCCTGCATCTCTAGCTGTGTATAGCCCGCGAAAAATTGATATAATGGGAAAAAGTCCGTCACTGAACCAACTCCTCCAATGGCATGACATAACATCCTCCTAGCAGCTAGCTGTCTAGTTAACGTTACGCTCCATGTTTTTAGCTTCCTTCATAAACAGATACACTCGCCTATTCGCCACGTTATGACTGACTTGTGATCATTGCCCTTGCAATTTTGATTGTATTAACATTCTTAGCCTTAGTTACATTCGTCCATTTTTGTCCAGAATATTGAGTAATTGAAACTGAAACAGTGCATCCCGAATGGAAGCAGCAAACAAGCTGTGATTTACAACCTGAGAGCAATATTGTTTGGGACTACCAAGAAATGTATTGGTGAATTATATTAACAATGCATTGAACAGCATCCATCTATTCTGTACGTCATGGAACTTTGAGTCAAATATAAACCTCTTGTAAAGCTGGTTTAGTAGCATGAACTGGGATTTTGAGATTTTTACTGATATTATGATTGTCTGTATGTTTCATGTCTGCTAAGTAGTTAAAATGCTGTCAGTTCCATATCAAACTTTAGGTCACCGGTTACTTTGTGTACTTTACTTTGTGTGCAAACAACTAAGTAATAGTTGTACATTTCGACTGGGAAATGCTTAATGGTTGTGTTTTTGTATTCTTATGATTGGGATCTACTGGCTTATTATGTCGAGTTTATGGACTGCTTATCCTTTAACATCATGCTGTGTGTGACTGCTGTCTTTCCATCAGCCCTATGCAATGGTGTGGTAGTGCCTGGAGGAGTAGGCATACAAAAAAAAAATCTGCTGAGCGAAGGAAATGCACCCTGTGTGAAAAATCCTAGGTTTTCCAATGGTTTTTGTGTGAGTTTCCTATAGATTTTTCAGATTTTCACTCTCAAAATCACACTTTTTAAAATAGAAAAATAAACAACAATGCTTAAACCATATCAATCTGATTGGGTGGGCCTGTGAAGGCCTGGCTCCCCAGTGAGTTGGCCTGTGTCTACCCAGGTCCATCCATGTCTACACTCTTGATACAAACAGCACATGATGACAATTGCACATCACAATTAGCTTACTAAACAACACTCGGACTAACCTTTTTCAATTTTCAATTCCTGGTTTGCATAACCATTGTTGTCTTAGTTAGCATTTACTGGTAGATATTATAAGTTGAAACATCTTTCCTACCCTACCGGCTACCGATGTCATTCTTCTGTGAGTAGCTCCATGCCAAAACAGTTCAGAGCTGCACACTCTTGCTGCCTAAAGATGATATTCCGCTGAAACTAGGCTATGGGTGAGGCGGGTATGTGAATATATTTCACGTGTTTTGCAATTGTGTAGGCTACTTTGTGAATGTACTTGTCTATTGTACTACATGCATAATTGATAAGTCGTACCTCCTCTACACTTCTTTAATACGCATCAGTAGGAATTAAGAAGTCAGAATAAAAAAAGTGGGTTTATGATTTATTCTTGAGTATACCCTCCACTACACCACTGGACCTTTTCTGTTTTACAAAAAGTGCACTTGTACAAAAAAGTGCTGGTATTACGATTCCTGTCCTTTCAGAATCATGAACCTGTCACGTTCTGAAGGTCTATAGGCTTGCCACTGCACAAACATGCGTATAATAGGTAAGGCTGTTAAGATATTCATGTTTTAAGAAAAAAATGTATATATTTGGCCTGACAAAGTGGTTTTATGCGCTGAGTGAATTACGAGTTTTTAACTCTGCTGGTCATGGCTGGTCTCTGAGAGAAATTAGGAGTCCTGACAGTCTGAGACTGAGTCAAGACCGAGTACAAATGTATCCAATACCGAGACAAGACCAAGACACTCAATATGTGGTCTCGAAACCGGTCTTGAGTACTACAATACTTCTGTGTATGTTGTATCTTTTCGGGCTGACTACTTGCAAATTTATTTTAAAATATAAAATCAATGTATTTTTATTAAATACATTAGAACAGTGGTTCCCAAAGTATTCATAGTCCCGTACCCATTCAAACATTCAACCTCCAGCTGCATATCCCCTCTAGCACCAGGGTCAGCGCACTCTCAAATATTGTTTTTTTTGCCATCATTATAAAGCCTGCCACACACACATTATATGATACATTTATTAAACATACGAATGAGTGTGAGTTTTTGTCACAACCTCGCTCATGGGAAGTGACAAAGAGCTCTTATAGGACCAGGACACAAATAATAACATAATAATAATCAATCATGTTGCTCTTTATTTAACCATCTTTCTTTCAACCTTATTTGTTAATCGGAAATTGTGAATAACTGACCACAGGCTAATGAGAAGGGTGTGCTTGAAAATAATCACATTACTCTGCAGTGTTGGGTTGTATTGGAGAGAGTCTCAGTCTTAAATCATTTTCCACACACAGTCTGTGCCTGTATTTAGTTTTCATGCCGAGAATCCACTCTCACATTGGTAGTGGTTGCAAAGGGCATCCGTGTCTTAACAGCCGATTTGCCAAGGCAGGATACTCTGAGTGCAGCCCAATCCAGAAATCTGTCAATGGCTTCTGATTCAATTCAATTTTCACAGAACCGCTTGTTGCAATTTTGATGAAGCGCTCTTGTTCAGATATCAGTAAGTGGACTGGAGGCAGGGAATGAAAAGGATAACTATCCAGTTGTTTGTGTCATCCGTTTCAGGAAAGTACCTGTGTAATTGCGCACCCAACTCACTCAGGTGCATTTACACACCAAAAGAAAATCATACAATGATGGAAAGACCTGTGTGTTGTTGACAGGTGAAGGTGTAGTACTGATGGTAGAAGCAGTACAAACAGTAGAGCTGGTACAGTATGTGTCTCTATGGACGTGGGCTTTACTTTTTTTAACCGTTTATCCATTTTCGAGCAAATGGAATGAGCAGCAGTGAAATGAGGTTACTCAGGCGAGAAACAAAACTCACCCAAATGTATAGCCCCGTTGGAAAATATAAATGGACTGTTTGAAAACACCTACCCCAGTTTGGCAAAACCTGCATTATAAAATACAAGTATTTTGGGGTTTATTTTGATACATTGATCTTGGTATTTTTGCCCATTCCTTGCCCAGATATGGAGAATGTCCGTAGTGCACATACTGTCCCATCTAATGGATGCTCTTTTCTATAGAAGGGGAAAGCTTGGATGGTAGGACGTACATGTTAAATTGGTCATTACCTATTGTATAGAACATAGATGATCTCTTCATATGACAATTATAATGTACATGGTCACATCTTTTATTATAATTGTATTTATTTCACCTTTATTTAACCAGTTAGGCCAGTTGAGAACTGCGACCTGGCCGAAATTAAGGAAAGCAGTGCGACAAAAACAACAACACAGAGTTACACAAAAACAAACATACAGTCAATAACACAATAGAAAAATCTATGTACAGTGTGCAAATGTAGAAGATGAGGGAGGTAAGGCAAATAGGCCATAGAGGCGAAATAATTACAATTTAGCATTAACAGTGGAGTGATAGACATGCAGATGATAATGTGCAAGTAGAGATAGTGGGATGTAAAAGAGCAAAAATACAAATAACAATATGGGGATGGGGTAGTTGGGTGTGCTATTTACAGATTGGCTGTGTACAGGTACAGTGATCAGTAAGCTGCTCTGACAGCTGATGCCTGAAGTTAGCGAGATACATGTCTCCAGCTTCAGTGATTTTTGCAATTCGTTCCAGTCATTGGCAGCAGAGAACTGGAAGGAAAGGCGGCCAAAGGAAGTGTTGGCTTTTGTGATGACCAGTGAAATATACCTGCTGGAGCACGTGCTATGGGTGGGTGTTCCTATGGTAACCAGTGAGCTGTGATAAGGCGGGGCTTTAAGGCGGGGCATCTAGGGGGGCATGCTGGGTGAACATTTCTCACTTATATTAGCTATCATTGTTGTCGAAACAATCAGAAATAAAATAACATGTTAACAGTTCACCATTGTCATCATCATCAAACTTTTCATTATTATTTTTATCATCACCATAATAATTAATCTCATTGGAAGTAAGGGCACATGTATCTTGAAGATGACCATCATCAATGAGCACACAGCAAATGTGTGGGTGTTAAAATCTTGGTGTTGAGGTTAGAAGTGTTGTCAGTTAACCTGTCTATAATGCCAAGAAAATAATGCATGCACATCGATCTGGCTGGAAGGCGTGCGTTGTTATGATTTTGAACGGTCAGATAGCTAGCAATTATATCAAGAAGATGTCTTGTTGGGAATCGTAGGTGGCTCGTTTCAGCTCGTCCTATATGTTATTGATACCATTTATTGTTTTGAGGTGTTTTGACTGGTGCCATGTCTATGGTAAAAAAAAAATCAATAGCTAACCAATTACTGTAACAATGTATTTGAGAATATATGCTCATTGTGCAAATGTTTTTATGTTTTCAATAAACATTTGGATACTAAAATATAGTTAATTTGTTGTCAACAGTCTAAGCCAACCCCATCTCTTTTTCTCCATAGTTGCACACACCCATTGTTGCTAAACAACCAATTTAACAACACTGGTGAACACCAGTGGGATTGAAATTGACACCACCTGCTGTGAATAGATTAAGTGTTAACCAGGTGTTGGTGTTGTTTCTCGACTGTGTTGAGTTCATTTCCACCAACTCTCTCAGAGTGAAAAAGACATGGGAGGGGCCTCATTATCATATTTTCCACCATGCTTTGTTGCAGAATTGCTTTTTAGAATAGTTTGTTTTAATATAGATTACACCTTTCAAACCAATACATTTTCCCACCAAGTTTAGCATCCCACTACCTTTTTGTCCAACTTTTCTTTATTAATGAAATATATTGTTATTACTATCCTCCTGCTAGTTCTAAACTATGCGAGGCATGTCACTTCTTTCTTTGCATAGCTCACCACATGCACTGTTATCTTAACCATAACTGGATGGATAAATAAAAAAATTCTGTGTGAATAAATATCATTGAATGATGAAAATATCGGAATAAAGCAGGATAATGCAATTTAAGGCATCAAATTGTTGCTTACTGAAACCCCCAAAGTCATCCAATGGTGGGTTCTTAAATAAACCAATGTCAGATTTTCAATTTTCACAGAATATTGATTTTGCTACAGTTAGGCTGTTGAAATGTTTGTTAAATTGAGGTGAGTGCTGCTCATCTTGTCTAGTTGGCTCATTTCTTTCCACTGATCAGAACATTTTGCCAGAATGTATCACTTTTAACAACTGCATTATTTTGTTCTTCACTTGCAGTCACTTTGTTGCCTAGGCCTATTTCTGACCAAAAGCCTGTGACTTGCCTTAATCAATCAATGTGATTTTCTTTCACTGAATCTCCGTCTGTATATTTGGATAATTATCTGACTGAGCAAATAAGTGGAAGTGGTATAGCTAATCTAATCCTTTACTCATTTATTGCTGATCAGAAACATTTAGCATGAAATAACTTAGCCTAAATCAAGTGTAGGCCTCTTATTTCGCTCAATCGCATATAGGCAACTACAAAAGCCTATGGAGGTTGTGAAACATGGAGACTGAAAACATATATTGTTATTATTTGATGATGTCATGATGAAGATACTCTCAACGCAAGACCCTACGCCGGCTCCCTAACAAAGTGGAGTGAGGGTAGGAAAGAGATACAATTTGGATCAAAAAAGCATGGGCTTGCCTTGGTCTCTGTTTCAAAATAACAGCCATTCCACATGTTTGCTGTGATGCAAGTTGTGTGGGAAGAATATTTTTTTATTTTATTCTGTTATGTTTCATTGTATTCTTAGCCTACTTTAAAATGTGTGTTGACTGTGATCAGGGAAGCCTAAGTGTGTCTGGTCTGTTTAATGAACAAAATAACTATTGATTTAATGTGCATGGCACAACCATGTAGCCTATAGGCTGCTCAGACCGATAACATAATTAATCACAAAATATGCCATTCTATTCTTTTGAAAATACATCTAAGGACCTGTCGAATACAAATGAATAATGGATTTCTTTGTGATGGTGATATATTCAATGGATTTATTAAAATAAACATTCACCCATTGTCTACTCCCACATCTAAACTTGTTGGCATCTGCGGGAAATATAAAAGCCTTATCCCGACAAGAATGTGGTAAAAATGGGACTGTATGAATTGAGTTCTAGAAGCATTGCCTGTTTGCTTTTTTACAGGAAATCTACCGTAAAGTCTGTCTGTAAAGAGTATATATTTCTGCATGCACAAATATTTATACTACAAAAAGAAAAACTACCGTTCAAAAGTTTGGGGTCACTTAGAAATGTCCTTGTTTTTGAAAGGAAAGCTACATTTTTGTCCATCAATATAGCCTCAAATTCATTAAAATAACATCAAATTGATCAGAAATACAGTGTAGACATTGTTAATGTTGTAAATGACGATTGGAACTGGAAACAACTGATTTTTTTATGGAATATATACATAGGCGTACTGAGGCCCATTATCAGCAACCATCACTCCTGTGTCCCAATGGCATTTTGTGTTAGCTAATCCAAGTTTATCATGGGATGGCAGGTAGCCTAGTGGTAATAACAGAAAATTAAGTAAAATATTTGGACTAGTAACCAAAAGGTTGCAAGATCGAATCCCCAAGCTAACTAGGTAACAATCTGTCATTCTGCCCCAGAACAAGACAGTTAACCCACTGTTCCTAGGCTGTCATTGAAAATAAGAATTTGTTCTTAATTAACTGACCTGCCTATTTAAATAAAGATAAAATAAAACATTTTAAAAGGCTAATTGATCATTAGAAAACCCTTTTGCAATTATGTTAGCACAGCTGAAAACTGTTGTTTCTGATTAAAGAAGCAATAAAATTGGCTTTCTTTAGACCAGTTAAGTATCTGGAGTAGCAGCATTTCTGGGTTCGATTACCGGCTCAAAATGGCCAGAAACAAATAACTTTCTTCTGAAACTCGACAGTCTATTCTTGTTCTGAGAAATGAAGGCTATTCCATGCAAGAAATTGCCAATAAACTGAAGATTTCGTACAGCGCTGTGCACTACTCCCCTTCACAAAACAGTGCAAAATGGCACTAACCAGAATATAAAGATGATTGGGAGGCACCGGTGCACAACTGAGAAAGAGGACAAGTACATTAGTCTGTCTAGTTTGAGAAACAGATGGCTCACAAGTCCTCAACTGGCAACATCATTAAATAGTGCCCACAAAACACCAGTCTCAACGTCAACAATGAAGAGGTGACTCCGGGACTCCAGGGTGTTTCTCAAACTAGATTAGTTTACTCCAAATAGGGGAGGTCTGGTAGGGTTAGGATAAAGTAACATAGAAGGAAAATATATTTAAAAAATAAAAATATATTTTAAATTGGAAATGATGCAGACAATAACATTGGAAGATTGTGATTTCTATCGCTAATGTTAAAGCTGATTGATTGAGCATGGAACACCCCAAAAACCTTTAAATCATGCACTTTTAGTAATTTCTCATCATAAAAACACTTCCTCAGATACTTTCAGTGTTCGTCATCACCACCAATCAGCAAGTGAATATATAATGTCTATTTGGACTCAAATTAATAAACGGTGTGTAATTTTAGACAAAAAATTGAAAAGAGAAGAATGAGAGTGAGGAGTGTTGGTAGTGCTGTTATTTGATTAGGTTGACAGTGGCGACCTGAAATAGAGCCAACACCAGCACCAACCCTGGACACAACACCGACCACCCACAACTGCCACTTCCATACAGCAAATGCCAACCCAGGCTCCATCACACACCCACCCACCCACCCCAACACAAACCCACCATCGACCACTTCACCAGACCAACCAAGTAAGGAAGACTCCGAGCCAAACCAATCTAAATCCACTCCTTAACGAAACTATCAGACAAGTATCGGACTGAATAACCAATTAACTGTCTGGTTGGATTCAGTTGGATTGATTACTTACTGTTTGAATTGTGTATTATTTTAACTTTTAACAACGGATACAAGTGTTTTACTTGTACTGAATTTTAGAATAACCAATTAAAATGAAATAGGGTCTACAAGAGGGAGGGATGATAGGAGGGTAAGCCACAAATTGCTGTCTTTTTCCTCAGACTTTCTCTCTGTAATCAAATCGGAGGGTCTTTTTAGAATAATCTTAGCCCGTGGTGCTGCTTACTTTTAAATGAAATAAGGATGTTACATTTTAAATACACAAATAATATTGTGTTTGATGAGATTCAAGGCTGATTTTCGATGGTGGCTGTTTTTGTAGGACCAATGAACTTGGTTGAATTCAAATTTCTGGAATGGAACATTTGATGTGTTGATTACACAAGGTGCCCTGGTTACTACTTAACAGTTCAGTTGATCCACAATCAATGTCGGGATCCTTAGGCTCGGAGGGTGTGTGTTTGTCATAGAAGTCCCAACAGGAATTTCTTATTCAAGCTCTTCACAAAGCTGCCACCTTGCATATGTGTCATTCTCATTCTAGTTCTGTGAATTCAGAAATTCTAGATTTTAGGCAGATAATCAGAACTGTTAGTCTCTCTCTCTCTCTCTGTCTCTCCTCTCCTCTCCTCTCCTCTCCTCTCCTCTCCTCTCCTCTCCCGCATTGCATGCTGGGAGTTTTTTGGAGTTCGAGTGTTTGGTGTGGAGGACTCTGTCCTAACGTATTTTTTCTTCTTCTTTTCTTTCAATAGCTCGGTCACGAAAATCTGAAAAGCAATCAAATTCATCGTTTACCTTTGATGATCTTCGGATGTTTTCACTCACGAGACTCCCAGTTACACAACAAATGTTCTGTTTGTTCCATAAAGATGATTTTTATATCCAAAATACCTCCGTTTGTTTGTCGCTTTATGTTCCGAAATCCACAGGAAAGAGCGGTCATGACAACGCAGACAAAAATTCCAAATAGTTTCCATTATGTCCACAGAAACATGTCAAACGTTTTTTTATAATCAATCCTCAGGTTGTTTTTAAAATATATAATCGATAATATATCAACCGCAAATGTCTTTCACAGTAGGAGAGGGGAAAACAATGGCTGTCCAAATTCTGTTGCGCAAACAAAACTCAGGTGACCACTTGAGGCGATGTTATCGTTCTGGCTAATTTTTCAAAATAAATGCCTGAAGCTATGTCTGAAGACTGTTGACACCTTGAGGAAGCGATAGGAAAAGGAATCTGGTTCATATCCCTTTAAATCCAGGAAAGGGAGGCTATAGAACATGGAGTTTTCAAAATAGAAGCCACTTCCTGTTTTGATTTTCCTCAGGGTTTCGCATGTAATATAAGTTATATTATACTCACAGACAATATTTTGACAGTTTTGGAAACGTTAGAGTGTTTTCTATCCAATACTAATAATAATATGCATATATTAGCAACTGAGACTGAGAAGCTGGCCGTTTACAATGGGCACCTTTTCATCCAAGCTACTCAATGCTGCCCTTGCAACCATATGAAGTTAATGTTTTATTGTGCAATCGATAAACTTACACAAACGCTTCGATTGCTTTTGCTGTAAAGCATAATTTCAAAATCTGACACGACAGGTGGATTAACAAAAGGCTAAGCTGTGTTTTCGTACATTGCACTTGTGATTTCATGAATATAAATATTTATAGTAATATTTATTGTATGTAGCGCTATGCTATTCAGCGGTTGTTGATGACACTTATCCCGATAGTTGGATTGCAGCCATAACAGGTTAATGCACTATTTGTTTTAGCGGTATCCACAGGTTTTTTCAAAGTTAGGGTGGAAGAGGACAGAGTTAGTTTCCTGGGGTTTTGAAGATGCGGTGTGCGCGGTGGCTTCTCAGCCTAACGCGGAGGAGACGCTGTTGATACGGTATGGATTCAGGTGTGTTCCTGAGAATGGAGTTAAAGTGGAGGGGGTTCTGCTCCCTGTCTTTGAACAGGTACGTGCTGAATTTAGAAATTCTGCTTCCAGAATGAACAAAGCTGTGGTTGTGTTCCAGAAAGGAGCACATTTGGTTGGCTAATTGCTAGTGGAATACTTGTAAGGGGTGTGTTCGTGCCAATTCCACCTTTTTCTACCCATTCCACAAGGGTGGTAGTTTCAAATTTGTCGCCGTTTATAACGGATGATCAAATCAGGAAAGAGCTGAGTCATTTTGGTAGGTTTGCTAGCGGTTTTCGTGTACTGTCGGCAGGTTGAGGCAGATGCCGTTAAGCAAGCTGTTTCGTTCCGGAGGCAAGTGTTGAAGTTTCTGAATAACAATGAACAACAGCTACAGTTGAAGTCGGAAGTTTACATACACTTTTCAACCACTCCACAAATTTCTTGTTAAGAACTATAGTTTTGGCAAGTCGGTTAGGACTACTTTGTGCCTGACACAAGTAATTTTTCCAACAATTGTTTACAGACAGATTATTTCGCTTATAAAATTCACTCTATCACAATTCCAGTGGGTCAGGAGTTTACATACAGTAAGATGACTGTGCCTTTAACCTCTTCAGTCGACCCTCTACTTTTTTGAACATTCTGTTAAAAATCGCGCAACATTTCAGCGCCCTGCTACTCATGCCAGGAATATAGTATATGCATTTGCTTAGTCTGTGTGGATAGAAAACACTCAGACGTTTAAAAAACTGGTTAAATCACTGCTGTGGCTTTACCAGAACGGCATTTACATCGAAAAGCACAGGAAAAACTGATCACTGAAAATGGGGAAAATATATCCATGCGCTACTTGAACCCATTGATAAACGTGAACCACAATTAATTGACTGAGGTTGCAGTACCTACAGCTTCCACAGGGTGTCTAGAGTCTTGTCATTTCCCTTCGAGTTTTTTCTTGGTCAAACACATACAGGACACCGTATCTAATCCGGTCTAGGACCGGATATTTTCGTTGAGTTTCTAGCCGGACATTTTTCCAGACGGACAGCTAATGATCTTTACATCGCCTCCTGATGAATTTTATCGCTTATTAACGTTTACTAATACCTAAAGTTGCATTACAAACGTATTTCGAAGTGTTTTGTGAAAGTTTATCGTCGACTTTTTGAATTAAAAAAAATGACGTTACGTTTTGAAACGATGTTTTTTTTGTTTATCACACAGTCTAGATATAACGATATCTAGGCTTTATATGGACCGATTTAATCGAAATAAAGACCCAAATAGTGTTTATGGGACATCTAGGAGTGCCAACAAAGAAGATGGTGAAAGGTAATGAATGTTTTCTATTTTATTGTGCGGTTTGTGTAACGCCGAAATGCTAATTATTTTGTTTACGTCCCCTGTGGGTCTTTTGGGGTGTTGCATGCTATCAGATAATAGCTTCTCATGCTTTCGCCGAAAAGCATTTTAAAAATCTGACTTGTTGCCTGGTTTCACAACGAGTGTAGCTTTAATTCGATACCCTGCATGTGTATTTTAATGAACTTTTGAGTTTTAACTAATACTATTAGCATTTAGCGTAGTAATGGTGTAATGATGTAATGGCTTTAGAAGCTTCTGATAGGCTAATTGACATAATTTGAATCAATTGAAGGTGTTCCTGTGGATGTATTTCAAGGCCTACCTTCAAGTTCATTGCTTCTTTGCTTGACATCATGGGAAAATCAAAATAAATCAGCCAAGACCTCACAAGACCTCCCAAGTCTGGTTCATCCTTGGGAGCAATTTCCAAATGCCTGAAGGTACCACGTTCATCTGTACAAACAATAGTACGCAAGTATAAACACCATTAGACCACACGTCCATCATACCGCTCAGGAAGGAGACGCGTTCTGTCGCCTAGAGATGAACGTACTTTGGTGCGAAAAGTGTTTATCAATCCCAGAACAACAGCGAATGACCTTGTGAAGATGCTGGAGGAAACCGGTAAAAAAGTATCTCTATCCACAGTAAAACGAGTCCTATATTGACATAACCTGAAAAGCCACTCAGCAAGGAAGAAGCCACTGCTCCAAAACCGACATACAAAAGACAGACTACAGTTTGCAACTGCACATGGGGACAAAGATCGTACTTTTTGGAGAAATGTCCTCTGGTCTGATGAAACAAAAATATAAATGTTTGGCCATAAGGACCATTGTGGCATTTGGTGGCATCTTCCCTGTGGCATAAACTGGCTGTCCGAGCCACTGCTCCAAAACCACCATACAAAAGACAGACTACAGTTTGCAACTGCACATGGGGACAAAGATCGTACTTTTTGGAGAAATGTCCTCTGGTCTGATGAAGCAAAAATATAAATGTTTGGCCATAAGGACCATTGTGGCATTTGGTGGCATCTTCCCTGTGGCATAAACTGGCTCAACGCAAGCTGGTGGCCTTTTTTGGTCGGCAGTGTTGTACTTGACCGTCCACGAAGGAGGACAGGGCCTGGTGGAACTGTAGAGCAGGGTGGCTGCTTTCCGACTAAAGGCGGTGCACCATACTGATGTTGACTGGAGGGAACCAGCATGCGCACTGCTAAGGAGAGCTGTTGGAATAGGGTTGGACCGGCAGCTGTTCCTCATGAGGCTGGAGGGGCTGAGTACAGAAGGTCTCTCTGATTTTTACTCTGAGGGCCTGGCAGCTCTAAGGCCCACACAAGAAGGGGGTGTGGAGCCTTGGTTGTGGGTGTGAGAGGAGCCTGGGCTGTGGGAGGGGCCTATCTTCCACAACCCAGCCATCCCTTTGAGATCAGTTCAGTCTGCTACCCTGCAGAGGAAACTGATAGCAGCGGGTTTACAAAAGCTGGGTGACCTACGACTGCTGGGAGAGGAGGGGTGGAAAACCCTGAAAGTGCTTCCATAACACAGGAATAACGTATCTTAGGCTGCTAGAGAGATTCCTGGTAAGGGGGGTGTTTGAGCAGCCAAAGGGGGGAGGCACCAATGTTTCCTCCACTGCAGGTGACAGCAGAGACAGGGGACTGGCAAGGGAGCAAGGCTCTATAAACTGGACTCTACAAACCACAGCACCAAAGACTCCGGTGGAGGGTTTTAAAGCCACAGCAGCTGGTTGGCAAAGAGGTTGGGCAGGGGTGTCCTTTCTGTGTTATGAGAGAAACTGTGATTCATGTGTTTTCAGGGTGCCTGACATTCATATCTCCGTTGGAATGTCTGTGTGAGAGGTTGGGGGTGGTTTTTACTGTTGGGATGTTTATAATGGGGTACAGCTATTCAAATAAGGAGAAGGCCAAATGTGTTTTGTTGAATTTTCTGTTTGCTCAGGCAAAGTTGGCTAATTGGATAACAAGGAAGAACAGGGTCAAAGGTGGGGAATAACAGACCCTTTACTATTATTTCATGGGATTGTCTCTGCACGTCTTAGGGTAGAATTTGAGTTCTATAAAATGATAAAAAGTGTGGAGATTTTTCAGGAGATATGGTGTGTTGGGGGGGCTGTCTGTTTAGCTGGGGAAGATATTTTGGATATACGGTTGTTGAAGTGGTGAGGTTTTTGGGTTATTGTGATGTGTGGTGTTTTGTATTGTGTGGTAGAGGGAAAGGTGAGTATGGTACATGTATGCAGTACAGGATATATTTTGGTGTTTTATTTTAAGGGGGGGTGTTGAGGTTTTAATGAAATTATGTTTCATTAAAGAAAGACAAAAAGTAAGTCTCTCTCTCTTTTATATATATATATATATATATATATATATATATATAGAATGAAAATTGATAGTAATTTACTGTTATTCAGAATACAGTACCATACCGTATTTTGGGAGTGCCAAAAACCTTGGGTGCATGGTGTAGTTTCTTACCTATTAACATATTTTGCAGTGTGTCTTATAAGAGTGTCAGGATTTGGCCAGGGTTGTTCCGGTTTTTGGTCACTAGATGCCCCCATTGTGCCTTTTGACCTTTTGTTTTCCCTTGATCCCCATTATTATTTGCACCTGTGCCTCGTTTCCCCTGATTGTATTTAAACCCTTTGTTTTCCTCAGTCCTTGGCTCTGTGTTTGTATGTTAGCACCCAGCCCTATTATTCTGTTAACTCTTGTTGATCCCGGTGGACGCTCTTGTGGAATTCTGTTTTTTGTTCTTGTTTATTTATTTTTGAGTATCTTTTGAGGCTTTTTGTGCTATACCTACCACCTTGTGGATTTACCTTTTTTGTCTTGGAGGATTACCTTTGTTCTTGTGGAATTCCTTTTGAGGTTGTGGAGTTACATGTGTTCCTGAAGGACTTCATTTTTTACTTCATTAAATACACCGTCTCAAGTACTGCTGTGTCTGCCTCATCTTCTGGGTTCTGCCGACTATTCGTGGCTCAGTTGGTTAAGTGACTGTTTCTCACTCCGGAGACCCGGGTTCGTAACCGGGTCCTGACAGAAACACAGAGCCAAAAATGAACCCAGAGGCCATGCTGTCCCACCACCAGGAGACTGTCCAACGCCACGAAGCCGCCCTGGTTCAGCAAGAGGCCTTAATGGCTAGACATTCTCATCTTCTGTCGGAGATGCTGACTTCCATAAAGCAGATATCTGATCGACTTACCTCGGCAACAGTTCCCGTCCCAGTACCTCAGATTCACGTATCCATGGCAGTTAACCCTCTGGCTGAACCTCGTCTTCCACCTCCCCAACGGTTCTCAGGTGATCCAAGTGCTTGTAAAGGGTTTCTCACCCAATGTTCTCTCTCCTTCGAGCTGCAACCCTCGTCGTTCCCCACCGACCGGTCTAAGATCGCATATATCATCACCCTGCTGTCGGAAAAAGCCCTGGCGTGGGCTACTGCTGTGTGGGATGCCCATAGTTCCTGCTGTGCCAGCTACTCTGCCTTTGCTGAGGAATTCAAACGAGTGTTTCAAGGCCCAAGCAGTGGTCCTGACTCAGCCAAACAGCTCCTGACTCTCCACCAAGGTCGGCGCAGCGTGACGGACTATGCCATCCAGTTCCGCACGGTGGCAGCAGCGAGTGGTTGGAACAACGAGGCGCTCACTGTGTGCTTTCTGAAAGGCCTTTCCGACACTATCCAAGATGAACTGGCCACTGGGAACCACCGGACAATCTCGAGTCCCTGATCAAGTTGGCCTCACGCATTGACCAGCGTCTGAGAGAGAGAGAACTCAACCGTAGACCTCTAGCCCCTATCAGTCCCAGCTCCGAGTCCCCACCTTTATCCTCGCTGGCTCCACCGGAACCCATGCAGATTGGACGCATCTCCCAGGCTGAGAGAGAACGCCGGATGAGGGAGCGACGCTGTCTATATTGCGGCAAACCGGGCCATTTCCGTTCCACGTGTCCCGGGCTCCAGGGAAACGCTCTGTCCCGTACAGACCGGGGGGAACTGTAACGGGAAACATAACCTCCTCCCATCCGTCCAACTCCCGTCTGCTCATTCCAGTCACCCTTTCCTGGGACAACCACAAGCTTCACCTTCAAGCCTTGGTAGACTCTGGAGCCGCAGGTAACTTCATGGATGGTGTCTGGGCGAAGGAGAATGGCGTTCCCTTTGAACCTCTAAGTGACCCCATGAGGGTTACTACATTGGATGGAAGCCCTTTGGGATCTGGACTTGTCACTCATGTCACTACCTCCTTGCGACTTTCAGTTTCACAACACAAGGAATTGATGAACTTTCATTTGATCTCCTGTTCCGAGTTCCCTCTCGTCCTTGGATACCCCTGGCTTCACAGCCATAACCCTCACATCGACTGGTCTGTGGGCACTATCAAGCAGTGGGGTCCTACGTGCCAAGCTACATGTATTTTCCCGAATTCCCCGAGTTCTACTCCCGAGTCTTTAGAATCCATCGACCTGACCCGAGTTCCCGAGTGTTACCATGACCTCAAACTGGTATTTAGCAAACAGAGGGCCACCATGCTACCACCCCATAGACCTTATGATTGCCCCATCGAACTGTTTCCGGGCACTTGCCCCCCCAGGGGTCGGATCTTTTCCCTATCTCCACCCGAACGAGCTGCTATGGATACCTACATCAAGGACGCTCTGGAAGCAGGCCTCATGCGTCCATCCACCTCCCCGGCAGGAGCAGGGTTTTTCTTTGTGGCCAAGAAAGACGGTGGATTACGTCCTTGCGTCTCCTTCCTGAGCGGTATGATGGACGTGTGGTCTAATGGTGTTTATACTTGCGTACTATTGTTTGTACAGATGAACGTGGTACCTTCAGGCATTTGGAAATTGCTCCCAAGGATGAACCAGACTTGGGAGGTCTTGTGAGGTCTTGGCTGATTTATTTTGATTTTCCCATGATGTCAAGCAAAGAAGCAATGAACCTGAAGGTAGGCCTTGAAATACATCCACAGGAACACCTTCAATTGATTCAAATTATGTCAATTAGCCTATCAGAAGCTTCTAAAGCCATTACATCATTTTCTGGAATTGTCCAAGCTCTTTAACCTGTTGCTTCTACTCGGGACGCTTGCGTCCCACTAGAGCTCTGGAAATGCAAATGCACTACGCTAAATGCTAATAGTATTAGTTAAAACTCAAAAGTTCATTAAAATACACATGCAGGGTATCGAATTAAAGCTACACTCGTTGTGAATCCAGGCAACAAGTCAGATTTTTAAAATGCTTTTCGGCGAAAGCATGAGAAGCTATTATCTGATAGCATGCAACACCCCAAAAGACCCACAGGGGACGTAAACAAAATAATTAGCATTTCGGCGTTACACAAACCGCACAATAAAATAGAAAACATTCATTACCTTTCACCATCTTCTTTGTTGGCACTCCTAGATGTCCCATAAACACTATTTGGGTCTTTATTTCGATTAAATCGGTCCATATAAAGCCTAGATATCGTTATATGTAGACTGTGTGATAAACGAAAAAAACATCGTTTCAAAACGTAACGTCATTTTTTAAAATTCAAAAAGTCGACGATAAACTTTCACAAAACACTGCGAAATACGTTTGTAATGCAACTTTAGGTATTAGTAAACGTTAATAAGCGATACAATTAATCAGGAGGCGATGTAAAGATCATTAGCTGTCCGTCTGGAAAAATGTCCGGCTAGAAACTCAACGAAAATATCCGGTCCTAGACCGGAGGAGATACGGTGCCCTGTATGTGTTTGACCAAGAAAAAACTCGAAGGGAAATGACAAGACTCTAGACACCGTGTGGAAGCTGTAGGTACTGCAACCTCAGTCAATTAATTGTGGTTCACGTTTATCAATGGGTTCAAGTAGCGCATGGATATATTTTCCCATTTTCAGTGATCAGTTTTTCCTGTGCTTTTCGATGTAAATGCCGTTCTGGTAAAGCCACAGCAGTGATTTAACCAGTTTTTTAAACGTCTGAGTGTTTTCTATCCACACAGACTAAGCAAATGCATATACTATATTCCTGGCATGAGTAGCAGGGCGCTGAAATGTTGCGCGATTTTTAACAGAATGTTCAAAAAAGTAGAGGGTCGACTTAAGAGGTTAAGCAATGTCTTTTTCCTGGCCACTCTTCCGTAAAGCCCAGCTCTGTGGAGTGTATGGCTTAAAGTGATCCTATGACAGATACTCCAATCTCCACTGTGGAGCTTTGCAGCTCCTTCAGGGTTATCTTTGGTTTCTTTGTTGCCTCTCTGATTAATGCCCTCCTTGCCTGGTCCATGAGTTTTTGTGGGCGGCCCTCTCTTGGCAGGTTTGTGCCATATTATTTCCATTTTTTAATAATGGATTAAATGGTGATCCGAGGGAAGTTTTGGATATTTTTTATAACCCAACCCTGATCTGTACTTCTTCACAACTTTGTCCCTGACCTTTTTGGAGAGCCCCCTGGTCTTCGTCGTACTGCTTGCTTGGTGGTGCCCCTTGCTTAGTGGTGTTGTACACTCTGGGGCCTCTCAGAACAGGTGTTTTGTATACTGAGATCATGTGACAAATCATGTGAAACTTAGATTGCAGACAGGTGGACTTTATTTTTTACTAATTATGTGACTTCTGAAGGTAATTGGTTGAACCAGACCTTATTTAGGGGATTCATAGCAAAGGGGGTGACTATATATGCACCCACCACATTTCAGTTATTTAAAAAAAAGTTTTTGTAAGAAGTTTTTTTTTCATTTCCACAACATGAAATCCGATTTTTACGCGCTATTCGCTTCAGCAGTCAATCGTTCCGTTCTGGCAGCTTGTGTGGCCTACTATTTCACAGCTGAGACGTTGTTGCTTCTAGACGCTTCCACTTCACAATAACAGCACTTACAGTTGACCAGGGGCAGCTCTAGCAGCACAGAAATTTGAAGAACTGACTTTGAAAGTCACTGAGTTCTTCAGTAAGGTCATTTTACTGCCAATGTTTGTCTATGAAGATTGCATGGCTGTATGCTCGATTTTCTACACCTGTCAGCAACGCGTGTAGCTGAATAAGCATACCGTCATAAGACCCTAAATATTTGAACGTGTAACTTGGAATTATAATCTCAGAGGACCAGTGCGAGTGATGTTGTTAGAGTAGCCTACATATTGCCGTTTCCTCTTCAGAGATCACTGGTGCACAAGTGATAGGCTACAGTGCCTTGCAAAAGTATTCACCTCACTTGGTGTTTTTCCTATTTTGTTGCATTACAACCTGTAATTTAAATGGATTTTTATTCAGATTTCATGTAATGGACATACACAAAATAGTCTGTCTTCGGTTGCAACACTCGCTACTAAATTCCAAACGTACTCTGGAATTAACATTAGCACAATGACTGTTCGTTGGGAGCTTTATGAAGTGGCTTTCCATGGCCGAGCAGCTGCACACAAGCCTAATATCACCATGCGCAATGCCAAGTATCGTCTGGAGTGGTGTAAAGCACGCCACCATTGAACTCTGGAGCAGTTGAAACACGTTCTCTGGAGTGATGAATCACGCTTCACCATATGGAAGTTCGATGGACAAATATGGGTTTGGTGGATGCCAAGTGAATGCTACCTAACCCAATGCATAGTGCCAACTTTAAAGTTTGGTGGAGTAGGAAAAATGGTCTGGGGCTGTTATTCATGGTTCGGGCTAGACCCCCTATTTCCAGTGAAAGGAAATCTTAATGCTACAGCATATAATTCTTAATTTTTGTTTTTAAATTCACAAGTTCTCATGTACAACTGCGACCTGGCCAAGATAGAGCAAAGCAGTGCGACATAAACAACACAGAGTTACACATGGGATAAACAAATGTACAGTCAATAACACAATAGGAAAATCTATATACAGTGTGTGCAAATGTAGTAGGTTTAGGGAGGTAAGGCAATAAATAGGCCATAGAGGCAAAATAATTACAATTTAGCAATTAAACACTGGAGTGATAGATGTGCCGAAGATTAATGTGCAAGTAGAGAAAGAACAAAAAAGAACAACATGGGGATGGGGTAGTTGGGTGGGCTATATACAGATGGGCTATGTACAGGTGCAATGATCGGGGAGCTGCTCTGACAGCTGATGCTTAAAGTTAGTGAGGGAGATATAAGTCTCCAGCTTCAGTGATTTTTGCAATTCGTTCCAATCATTGGCAGCAGAGAACAGGAAGGAAAGGCGACCAAATGAGGAGTTGGCTTTGGGGGTGACCAGTGAAATATACCTGCTGGAGCACGTGCTACGGGTGGGTGCTGTTATGGTGACCAGTGAGCTGAGATAAGGCGGGGCTTTAACTAGCAAAGACTTACAGGTGATCTGGAGCCAGTGGTTTTGGCGACGAATATGAAGCGAGGGCCAGCCAACGAGAGCATACTGGTCGCAGTGGTGGGTAGTATATGGGGCTTTGGTGACAAAACGGATGGCACTGTGATAGACTACATCCAGTTTGCTGAGTAGAGTGTTGGAGGCTATTTTGTAAATGACATTGCCGAAGTCAAGGATCAGTAGGATTGTCAGTTTTACGAGGGTATGTTTGGCAGCATGTGTGAAGGATGCTTTTTTACGAAATAGGAAGCCGATTCTAGATTTAATTTTGCATTGGAGAATGCTTAATGTGAGTCGGGAAGGAGAGTTTACAGTCTAACCAGACACCTAGGTATTTCTAGTTGTTCATATATTCTAAGTCAGAACCGTCAAGAGTAGTGATACTAGAAGTGCGGGAAGAGGGAATTGATCGGTTGAAGAGCATGCATTTAGTTTTGCTTGCATTTAAGCTGTTCTGGACCAGATCCGACTGTCTTTTTGATGTACAAAGTGAACGTCGTACGGTCCTGTGCCTTATAGTTCAAGAAAGCCCCATCTGTATGCTCTCCTCTCCCACTGTCTCAGCAGAGCTGACTTGAAGTGTCAGGTTTCAGACTTCGTATTTGCATAGGGAGTGATGTGTCACATTTTCTGGCTTATCCAAACAAAGAATCGATTTTCTCTTCCTCTGAGCCAGTGAGCCTAGGAAACAGCATATGGATGGTGGCAGTCTAGCAAATCCATCTCGCTGTGATTTTCTCAACCAAATTTAGAGCTCTTAACATGAAAAAAATACTAAATAATTTCATAGACTTAAAAACAAATACCAATTTCTCTTGGTGACACACACACTAAACCACTTTGTGCTTAAAGCTAAAGTTGGTACGAGTCTGCACACATTTGAATGGTGTCTCTGCGCCTCTCAGTGGACATTTCGAAGAAAATTATGTAATTTCAAGCCCTATTGCTCCACATTAGGAATATTTTTATAATATTTGTTTGTACCATGTACTTCAGTTATGTCCTCAAAAGTGAGTACACCACAACAATTCATAACTCTTTTTTTGTATATGTGGGGTGGTATTTACAGTTTCTCAATTGCGTACAAGCATTTTTGTGATCTGTGTTGAAACATATTGACACGTTCGTTATAAAGATCGGACCAAGACGCAGCGTCGTATGCGTACATTCCTATTTGAACACTGAACAAACGTGAAGCTATACAAACGAGTGCTGACAGGCAACTACACAGAGACAAGATCCGACACCAGAAAGTGGGAAACAGGGCTGCCTAAATATGATCCCCAAACAGAGATAACGATAAACAGCTGTCTCTGATTGGGAACCATGTCAGGCCAAAATAGGAAAAACGCCAAGTGGATGATAATAATATTGCGCCGACAGAGATGCTCGCCTCGTTTTGCGTTCTTAGGTAACTATGCAGTATTGCGTTTTATTATGTATTATTTCTTACATTGTTTCCCCAGGAAATATTAAGTCTTATTACATACAGCCGGGAAGAACTATTGGATATAAGAGCAACTTCAACTAACCAACATTACGACCAGGAATATAACTTTCCCGAAACGGATCCTATTTGGACCACCACCCAGGACAATGGATTTAATCCCAGTAGCCGACCCAATTCAATTGCATCGCAGAAGGGGCAGACGGAGCGGCCTCCTGGTCAGGCTCCGTAGACATGCACATCGCTCACCACTCCCGAGTATGCTACTCACCAATGTCCAGTCTCTTGACAGCAAGGTAGACGGAATTCGAGCAAGGGTTGCCTTCCAGAGAGACATCAGATTTTGTAACATTCTCTTTTTCACGGAAACATGGCTCACTCGGGATATGTTATCAGATTTGGTACAGCCACCGGTGTCTTCAAGCATCGCACCAACAGAAACAAACATCTCTCTGGTAAGAAGAAGATTGAGGGTGTATGCCTTATGATTAACGATTTGTGGTGTAATCATAACAACATACAGGAACTCAAGGCCTTATGTTCACCTGACTGAGTATTCCTTACAATCAAATGCAGACAGAATTATTTACCAAGAGAATGCTCTTCGGTTATAATCAAGGCCGTGTATATCCCCCCAAGTAAACACCTTGACAGCTCTATACATAGAGCCCTGAATGGACTCTATGTATACTGGAAACCATATATCCTGAGGCTGCATTTACTGAAGCTGGGGATTTCTTTTTCAGATTCTAATCTGAAAACAAGGCTCCCTAAATGTTATCAGCATATCGAATGCGCGACTCGAGCTGGCAGCATTCTGGATCATTGCTACTCTAACTTACGCAATTGCATACAAAGCCCTCCTCCGCCCTCCTTTCGGCAAATCTGACCACGACTCCATTTTGTTGCTCCCTGCCTATAGACAGAAACTAAAGTCAGGAAAGGCCCGTGCTCAGGTCTGTTCAATGCTGGTCCGACCAATCGGATTCCACGCCTCAAGATCGCTTCGATCACGTGGACTGGGATATGTTCCGGATAGCCTCAGATAATTATCCTCCTGAAACTAGCAATCCCGGATCCGGGATCGTAATCATAGCCTCAAACGAATTAGCATAACGCAGCGGACATAAATACCCCTAGAAACTTTTCCTATTCATGAAAATCGCAAATGAAATGAATGAAATATATTCAAACACAAGCTTAGCCTTTTGTTAACAACACTGTCATCTCAGATTTTCAAAATATGCGTTACAGCCAACGCTAGACAAGCATTTGTGTAAGTTTATCATGGCATAATGCTATGCTAGGCTCTGCTGGCAGCAGGCAACATTTTCACGAAAATAGAAAAGCAACCAAATTAAATAATTTACCTTTGAAGAAATTCGGATGCTTTCACTCAGGAGACTCCCAGTTATATAGCAAATGTTCATTTTTTTCCCAAAATATTATTTTTGTAGGCGAAATAGCTCCCGTTTGTTCATCATGCTTGGCTAAGAAATCGACCGGAAAATGCTACCACTACAACGCCAATTTTTTTTCAAAATTAGCTCCATAATATCGACAGAAACACGGCCAACGTTGTTTAGGATCCATCCTCAAGGTGTTTTTAACATATATATTCGATAATATATCCGTCGAGGCAATTGCCAGGTCGCAATTGTAAATGAGAACTTCTTCTCAACTTGCCTACCTGGTTAAATAAAGGTGAAATAAAAATAAATAAATAAATTGGTTTCTTATAAGAAGCGATTGTAAAAATAGCTACCTCAGTATTTTACGCAAGATTTTCTGCGGGAGACACCATGTGATCACTTGCTATATATGGTCCCTTGCGGCTATTCTTCAATGGAAATGCGTAAAAAGACGTCACAATGCTGTAGACACCTTGGGGAATGCGTGGAAAACGTAAGCTAATTCGTAGCTCATTCACAGCCATATAAGGAATCATTGGCATGAGGCGGTTTCAAAAAATGCGTCACTGGTTGGATTTTTATCTGGGTTTCGCCTGTAACATCAGTTCTGTTGCACTCACAGACAATATCTTTGCAGTTTTGGAAACGTCAGAGTGTTTCCTATACAAAGCTGTCAATTATATGCATAGTCGAGCATCTTTTCGTGACAAAATATATTTTTTTAAACTGGAAAGTTTTTCATCCAAAAATGTTAATAGCGCCCCCTAATGCTTAACTGGATAACAACATTTATGTATAAGCTGACTCGGCGAGCGAGTTTATTAGTAAGTGCATCAGTGATGTTGTACCCACGGAGACTATTAAAACCTTCCCTAACCGTGGATTGATAGCAGCATTTGCCCCAAACTGAAAGGCAAACCATTGCTTTTAATAATGGCAAGGCAACCGGAAACATGACCGAATTCAAACAGTGTAGCTATTCCCTCCATAAGGCAATCAAACAAGCTAAGCGTCAGTATAGAGACAAAGTACACAATTCAACGGCTCAAACATGAGACGTATGTGGCAGGGTCTACAGTCAATCACGGATTACAAAAAGAAAACCATCCCCGTCGCGGACACCAACGTCTTGCTCCCAGACAAACTAAACAAAATCTTTGCTCGCTTTTAGGACAAAGCCTGTGGGCTCTGCTTCACCATGTACTATGTGAGTAAAACATTTAAATGTGTTAACCCTTGCAAAGCTGCTGGCCCAGACGGCATCCCTAGCTGAGTCCTCAGAGCATGCGCAGAATAGTTGGCTGGGGTGTTTACGGACATATTCAATCAATCCCTATCCCAGTCTGCTGTGCCCACATGCTTCAAGAGGGGCACTGTTGTTCCTGTTCCCAAGAAAGCTAAGGTAACTGAGCTAAATGACTATCAAGGATCATATCACCTTCACCCTACCTGATACCCTAGATACACTCCAATTTGCTTTACCCCCCCCATCACACTGGACACTGCCTTAACCGATCTGTACAAGAGGAGTACCTTTGCAAGAATGCTGTTTATTGACTACAGCTCAGAATTTAACACCATAGTACCCTCCAAACTCGTCATTAAGCTTAAGACCCTGGATCTCAACCCCGCCCTGTGCAACTGGGTCCTGGACCTTCTGACTGGCCGCCCCTAGGTGGTGAGGGTAGAAAAAACAACATCTCCACCCCGCTGATCCTCGACACTGGGGCCCACAAGAGTGCGTTCTCAGCCCTCTCCTGTACTCCCTGTTCACCCACGACTGCGTGGCCATGCACGCCTCCAACTCAATCATCAAGTTTGCACATGACACTAAAGTGGTAGGCTTGATTACCAACAACGACCAGACGACCTACAGGGAGGAGATGAGGGCCCTCGGAGTGTAGTGTCAGGAAAATAACCTTTCACTCAACGTCACCAAAACAAAGGAGATGATTGTATAGTTCAGGAAAAAGCAGATGGTTCGCCCCCCTATCCACATTGACAGGACAGTAGTGGAGGGGTGGAAAGTTTTACGTTCCTCGGCGTACACATCACGGACAAATTGAAATGGTCCACCCACACAGACAGCGTGATGAAGAAGGCACAACAGCACCTCTTTAACCTCAGGTGGCTGAAGAAATTTGGATTGTCACCGAAAACACTCACAAACCTTTACGAAAGCATCCTGTAGGGCTGTATCACAGCCTGGTTCACAGCTTCTAACTTGAATAATGAAGAAGAAGTATGAGTTTTAGTACGAAGACACCAGTTTGGAAATCTGCGCACCTGCTAATTTTGCTTTCCTATTGAACATACTTCTTTCCATATGAAATATTGTAGTTTAATTTCATTTTAGGGTACCTGGATATAATTAGAAACGTATTTTGACTTGTTGAAACAAAGTTCAGGTGTAGTTTTTCGGATTCCTTTCTCTGCATGTTGAACGAGTGGATTACTCAAATTGATGGGGCCAACTAAATAGACTTTTTAGGATATAAAGACACTACATGTTGTAGCTGGGGCCCTTTGGATTGTAAATCATAGTAAGATTTTCATAAAGTGAATTAATATTTAGTTGCTATTTGTGAATTTATGAAACCTGTGCTGGTTTAAAAATATGTGGGGCGCCTTCCTCAAACAATGGCATGGCATGCTTTCGCTGTAAAGCCTATTGTAAACAGGATGATGCAGTTAGATTATCAATAATTTAAGCTTTTAGCCGATATAAGACACTTGTATGTACCTAAATGTTTAATTTCCATATTTTTTATGATTATTTATTTGAATTGCACGCCCTTCCATTTTCACCAGAAGTTGTCGACAGGTGTCCCGCTGGCGGGACGCATAGCCCTAAACACATTTAAATTGAAATTGTATCATCGTTCTGTACTACGAAAATACGAAAATCACGTCGAGACACACATTTTTGAAGTTTTGAAATCAGTGGAATTAGAGTATGATATCTAAAAATATGTAGAAAACACCTGTCTCCGGGTTACATCTTCAGACTAAGGGCAACCATGGTATGGCATTCCTGACAGGGAGACACATCCATGATCCATGTTGATGTATGCAGGTAGGATAGTTTAGTGTTAGCTAGCTACATTTTCATATATTACACATTTCTAATTTTGACAGAAAGTGGTTTCATTTCAAGCTAAAGCGTACTGTTAGCTAGCTAGCTAGAAAATGTTAGCTGGCTGGCTCCCTAGCTGAAATTATTTGTTTCCCAGAGCCATTTAATTAAGATTGTACATGGTTGGTTAGCTCCCAGCACTGTGGCATTGTTGCCACTTTGTTCATTTTTGTTTAACTAGATAATGTTGGCTGGCAGGCTCGTTAGCTAACGTTGCATGACGTGTGTGAGCTTAAATGTTGTTTACCTCGTTAAGTTCATTGTTTACCTAGCTAGCTAGCTATATGTCTTATGCAAAATTGTAATGTTAGCTAGCTAGCTAATGTTAGCTGGCTGGCTCCCTAGTGGACATTATTATTAGTTTCCAAGAGCTGTTTTCTGCTTTTCTAGTTAGAGCCTAATGTTAGGCATTGTTGGCACTTTGTTCATTGATGTTTGACTTGCTAACGTTAGGTTTTCTGGCTCGTTAGCTTACATTACGTGACGTGTGTGTGATCTTAAACGTTGTTTACCTAGCTAGGTTAATTGTTTACCTAGCTAGCTAGCTATATGTCATAAGATAAAGTATACTGTTAGCTAGCTAGCTAATGTTAACTGGCTGGCTCCATAGTGGACGTAATTATTCATTTCTCAGAGCTGGTTGCTTTTCTAGATAGAGCCTAATATTAGGCAGTGTTGGCACTTTCTTCATTGTTGTTTAACTAGCTAACGTTAGCTGGCTGGCTCGTTAGCTAAAATTACCTGACGTGTGTACAACACCAGTTGAATATGGCCAGTGTCAGTAAATGTCTGCAAAAAAGTGTAATGAATTTGTTGCCAGCAGAGCTGGTTAGGCTGTTTTCATGTTTTCCCGACGTAAACAAATCATCGGCCAGAGCATCAAGTATGTGCTCCGAGAGCGAAACAAGATGGGTGGGTCTAAAGCTTAAATAAGAGGGTGTGAACAATGCTGAATGGGTGTAGACAAAGAAGAGCTCTTCACTAGAAACCATAAATATTCAAAGGCAATTTTCTCAAAAGTGAGTTTACAAGTTGATCAACTTTCAAAGTAGAATGAATTTCCCATTGTTCCTCAAATGCAGTGTATGATATATGATTTCTCTACTTTTATCCAATGTAAAAAGCACCATTTTACATTTTGCTACGTAAGACCGAATCCAGGCTGTGAGTCACAATTTAGAATGAATTCAGTCAAGGAGCAGAAGGGACATTTTCACTCACCCTCAACTACTGAGGAAACCCTAAATATGGGTCTTAAACATGTGATATAGTCTATTTGATGTGTGTATGTATATATTTGTGATATGTTGCACATCAAATCAATTGCATGTGCTCTTGCTTTGAATTTGGTCTCAATTCAAAATCAAATCAAATCAAATTTTATTTGTCACATACACATGGTTAGCAGATGTTAATGCGAGTGTAGCGAAATGCTTGTGCTTCTAGTTCCGACAATGCAGTGATAACCAACAAGTAATCTAACTAACAATTCCAAAACTACTGTCTTATACACAGTGTAAGGGGATAAAGAATATGTACATAAGGATATATGAATGAGTGATGGTACAGAGCAGCATACAGTAGATGGTATCGAGTACAGTATATACATATGAGATGAGTATGTAGACAAAGTAAACAAAGTGGCATAGTTAAAGTGGCTAGTGATACATGTATTACATAAGGATGCAGTCGATGATGTAGAGTACAGGATATACGTATGCATATGAGATGAATAATGTAGGGTAAGTAACATTATATAAGGTAGCATTGTTTAAAGTGGCTAGTGATATATTTACATCATTTCCCATCAATTCCCATTATTAAAGTGGCTGGAGTTGGGTCAGTGTCAATGACAGTGTGTTGGCAACAGCCACTCAATGTTAGTGGTGGCTGTTTAACAGTCTGATGGCCTTGAGATAGAAGCTGTTTTTCAGTCTCTCGGTCCCAGCTTTGATGCACCTGTACTGACCTCGCCTTCTGGATGATAGCGGGGTGAGCAGGCAGTGGTTCGGGTGGCTGATGTCCTTGTTGATCTTTATGGCCTTCCTGTAACATCGGGTGGTGTAGGTGTCCTGGTGGAGGGCAGATAGTTTGCCCCCGGTGATGCGTTGTGCAGACCTCACTACCCTCTGGAGAGCCTTACGGTTGAGGGCGGAGCAGTTGCCGTACCAGGCGGTGATACAGCCCGCCAGGATGCTCTCGATTGTGCATCTGTAGAAGTTTGTGAGTGCTTTTGGTGACAAGCCGAATTTCTTCAGCCTCCTGAGGTTGAAGAGGCGCTGCTGCACCTTCTTCACGACGCTGTCAGTGTGAGTGGACCAATTCAGTTTGTCTGTGATGTGTATGCCGAGGAACTTAAAACTTGCTACCCTCTCCACTACTGTTCCATCGATGTGGATAGGGGGGTGTTCCCTCTGCTGTTTCCTTGATAATATTGGAAGAAAAAGTACAACAAATTAAAGATCTGTGCGGCCCTCTGAATGACTATCTCAATCCAAAGTGGCCCCCTTTCAACAAATTGTGAGTAACACTGATGTGGGGAATAGGGTGCCATTTTGGACACATCCCCAGTCCCTCTGCTGCATCCATGCCTCCTTACTGCTTCCTGTATTTCGTTTTTCTGATGTATTTGAGTATCCTGTGTTTTTGAAGCTTTAGTTTAAATGTAACTGTGCATTTTGAATAATTCAGTCTCGTGGACTGCAAGGATGCATGAAATAAATCAAATCATGTGTGGATAGGCTGTTTTCACAAGGAGGATGTGAGCAATGGTGTAGCAATGGAACAAATTGAAGCAGATTGTTTATACTATGACACGTTAATGAATTCTGAAGTCCTTGTTCTCATGCCGATCATGAGAAAAACAAAAACAATTGTATCATCTGAAAATGATGTGATAATGTATTTTATACTGTTGACTGCATGACTTCTAAGAGGGAAAAAACTCTCATCCCCTCACTGGACCATGAGTGAAATATAGCAACAGATCTGGAAAGACATTACATATGATATTGTTTCACAAATAATTTCATGTCACATTAGGTGTAAAACCGGATATATAATTGAATGGACACAGTGAGTCAGATGAGTATATATTCTAGCACTGATTTCCCACATCAGTTTTTAACATTAGCAATCTGTTCACTCTGTGGTATTTCTCCATAACTCAGAATAAATACAAATAGATGAGTTTTTAAAATCCGTCGTTGGCATCCCATATTTTTCAGGTAGTTAGCACTGAGAAGCTGAAGTAACGTTGCTGAAGGCTGCTGGGCTAGTGGCATATGCAAAATCATCGTCATCTCCCACGATTACGCTCACCTCCAGGACTGGCAAGATAAGAAAGCTGATAAAATTCTAGTCATGCTGTCTTATCGCTGCTACAATTAGTGATTTATAACTTCAACATTACCTTGAAGACGACATCTCCTCAATGGAGTCTATACTCTAGTTCCATTATGTCCTCTTGCTATTTTTCTGTTGCCATGGTCATACACATCCTCCAAAATTACCCTTACATTCACACTTGCCATTTTGATAATTTAGCACACGCATATCCATAATGATTTTTCCCCTTACAACTACATTTCCACAATGGCATCCATTGTCTACTACCTTGATATCCTTTTGCTATTCTTCTGTTGCCATGATCATACTTTATCCCTCCTTCAATTCAACCTATTCTCTGCTACTGATTTAGCAGATACAGTGCCTTGTAAAGTATTCATCCCCATTTTTATTTGGATTTCATGTAATGGACATACACAAAATAGTCCAAATTGGTGAAGTGAAATGAAAAAAATTACTTGTTGCAAAACATTCAAAAAATGTAAAACTGAAAAGCGGTGCGTGCATATGCATTCACCCCCTTTGCTATGAAGCCCCTAAATAAGATCTGGTGCAATCAATTACCTTCAGAAGTCACTTAATGAATTAAAACTTGTGTGTAATCTAAGTGTCACATGATCTCAGTATATTTACACCTGTTCTGAAAGGCCCCAGAGTCTACAACACCAGTAAGCAAGGGGCACCACCAAGCAAGCGGCATCATGAAGACCAAGGAGCTCTCCAAACAGGTCATGGACAAAGCTGTGGAGAAGTAAATATCAAACTTTGAACATCCCACGGAGCACCATTAAATCCATTATTAAAAAATGGAAATAATATGGCACCACAAAAACCTGTCAAGAGAGGGCCACATACCAAAACTCACAGGCCAGAGATGGAGGGCATTTTAATCAGAGGCAACAACGAGACAAAAGATAACCCTGAAGGAGCTGCAAAGCTCCACAGTGGAGATTGTAGTATCTGTCCATAGGACCACTTTAAGCCGTACACGCCAGAGAGCTGGGCTTTACGGAAGAGTGGCCAGAAAAAAAGCCATTGCAGAATAAGCAAACACATTTGGTGTTCGCCAAAAGGCATGTGGGAGACTCCCCAAACATATGGAAGAAGTTACTCTGGTCAGATGAGACTAAAATGGAACTTTTTGGCCATCAAGGAAAGCCTGTCATAGCCTGTCTGGCACAAACCCAACACATCCAATCTCCCCGAGAACACCATCCCCACAGTGAAGCATGGTGGTGGAAGCATCATGCTGTGGGGATGTTTTTAATTGGCAGGGACTGGGAAACTGGTCAGAATTGAAGGAATGATAGATGGACCATGCCTGGCCTGCTGAGGAGTAACAGACTCCATCCTAGCTGGAGGGGTGCTTTCATCTTATCAACGAACATAGACAGGGCACCTACTCCCCGTGTAACTCCCCTGTCGAACAGACAGACAGCAGGCTGTTAGCCAGCCTGCCAGCTTAGTCTGCCACTAGCACAGTCAGTGTTGTCAGCTCAGCTATCCCCATTGAGACCATGTCTGTGCCTCAATCTAGATTGGGAAAAACTAAACATGGCGGTATTCGCCTTAGCAATCTCACTGGAATACATACCTCCTCCATTCCTGTCATTATTGAAAGAGATTGTGATATCTCACATCTCAAAATAGGGCTACTTAATGTTAGATCCTTCACTTCCAGGCCAGTTATAGTCAAATAACTAATCTCTGATCATAATATTGATGTGATTGGCCTGACAGAAACATGGCTTAAGCCTGATGAATTTACTGTGTTAAATGGGGCCTCACCTCCTGGTTACACTCGTGACCATATCCCCGGCGCATCCTGCAAAGACGGAGGTGGTGTTAACACTTACGACAGCAAATGTCAATTTCCATAAATAAAAATGACTGCATTTTCATTTTTGAGCTTCTTGTCATGAAATCTACGCAGCCTACTCAATCACCTTTTTATAACTACTGTTTACAGGCGTCCTGGGCGATATACAGCATTCCTCACTGAGTTCCCATCGGACCTTGTAGTCATGGCAGATAATATTCAAATTTTTGGTGACTTTAATATTCACATGGAAAAGTCCACAGACCCACTCCAAAAGGCTTTCGGAGCCATCATCGACTCCAACATGTCTCCGGACCTGCTCACTGCCACTATCATACTCTGGACCTAGATTTGTCAAGTGGAATAAATGTTGTGGATCTTAATGTTTTTCCTCATAATCCTGGACTATCGGACCACCATTTTATTAAATTTGCAATCACAACAAATAATCTGCTCAGACCCCAACCAGGGATCATCAAAAGCCATGTTATAAGTTCTTGGACAACCCAAAGATTCCTAGATGCCCTTCCAGACTCCCTCCACCTAACCAAGGACGTCAAAGTACACAAATAATTTAACCACCTAACTGAGGAACTTAATTTAACCTAAAAACAAAAAACATTTGTCATGAGAAACTATCTCCCTGGTATACAGAAAATGGGAATGGAAATGGCGCTACACCAAACTGGAAGTCTTCCGACTTGCTTGGAAAGACGGTACCATGTAGTATCGAAGAGCCCTCACTGCTGCTCGATCATCCTATTTTTCCAACTTAATTGAGGAAAATAAGAACCATCCAAACTTTATTTTTGATACTGTCGCAAAGCTAACTAAAAAGCAGCATTCCCCAAGAGAGGATGGCTTTCACTACAGCAGATATTCCAGCTAAACTACTGAAAGCTGCTTCCTGTGCTTGGCCCTCCTATGTTGAACATAATAAATGGCTCTCTATCCACCGGATGTGTAGCAAACTCACTAAAAGTGTCAGTAATAAAGCCTCTCTTGAAAAAGCGAAACCTTGATCCAGAAAATATAAAAATGATTGGCCTATATGAATATCCCATTTCTCTCAATTTTTTGGGAAAAAGCTGTTGCGCAGCAACTCACTGCCTACCTAAAGACAAACATTGTATTTGAAATGCTTCAGTCTGGTTTTATACCCCATCATATCACTGAGACTGCACTTGTGAAGTTGATAAATTACCTTTTAATGGCATCAGACCGAGGCTCTGCCTCTGTCCTAGTGCTCCAACACCTTAGTGCTGCTTTTGGTACCATCAATCACCACATTCTTTTGGAGACTGGAAAACAAAATTGGTCGACACAGACAAGTTCTGGCCTGGTTTGGATCTTATCTGTCGGAAAGATATCAGTTTGTCTCTGTAGATGGTTTGTCTTCTGACAAAACAACTGAGATGTCGGTGTTCCTCAAGGTTTCGTTACAGTACCAATATTATTTTCACTATATATTTGACCTCTTGATGATGTCATTCGGAAACATAATGTTAACTTTCACTGCTATGCGGATGACACACAGCTGTACAGTTCGATCAAACATGGTGAAGCCCCAAAATTGTACTCCCTGGAATCCTGTTTTTCAGACATAAGGAAGTGGATGGCAGCAAATGTTCTACTTTTAAACTTGGACAAAACAGAGGTGCTAGTTCTAGGTCCCAAGAAACAAAGATATATTCTGTTGAATCTGACAATTCATATTGATGGTTGTAGAGTTGTCTCAAATATAGCTGTGTTACTCTGGACTCTGATATCTTTTTTGACTAACGTATCAAGACTGTTTCAAGGACAGCTTTTTTCCATCTATTGAAAAATCTTAAACCTGTCCAGAAACTATGTAGAAAAATGTATCCATGCTTCTGTCACTTATAGGTTAAACTACTCCAATGCTCTACTTTCCGGCTACCTGGATAAAGAACTAAATAAACTTCAGTTAGTGCTAAACACGGCTGCTAGAATCTTGACTAGAACCAAATGTTTTTATCATATTACTCCAGTGCTAGCCTCTCTACACTGGCTTCCTGTTAAGGCAATGGCTGCTTTCAAGGTTTTACTGCTAACCTACACAGCATTACATGGGCTTGCTCCTACCTATCTTTCCAATTTGGTCCTGCCATACATACCTACACGTACGTTACGGTCACAAGACTCAGGCCTCCTTGCTGTCCCTAGAATTTCTAAGCAAACAGCTGGAGACAGGGCTTTCTCCTATAGAGCTTAATTTTTATGGAATGGTCTGCCTATCCATGTGAGTGACGCAGACTTGGTCTCAACCTTTAAGTCTTTATTGAGGACTCATCTCTTCAATAGGTCCTATGATTGAGTGTAGTCTGACCCAGGTGTGTGAAGGTGAACGGAGAGGCACTGGAGCATGAACCGCCTTTGCTGTCTCTGCTTGGACGGTTCCCCTCTCTCTACTGGGATTCTCTGCCTCTAACCCTATTACAGGGGCTGAGTCACTGGCTTGCTGGTGCTCTTCCATGCCGTCCCTAGGAGGGGTGCATTACTTGAGTGGGTTCAGTCACTGACGTGATCTTCCTGTCCGGGTTGGCGCCACCCCTTGGGTTTGTCCCGTAGGGGAGATCTTCGTGGGCTATACTCGGCCTTGTCTCAGAATGGTAAGTTGGTGGTTGAAGATATCCCTCTAATGGTGTGGGGGCTGTGCTTTGGCAAAGTGGGTGGGCTTATATCCTGCCTTGTTTATCCCTGTCCGGTCTAGTTTAAACTGTTCTGCCTACGGCTATGGAACCCTGACCTGAACCCTGACCTGTCCCAGGCCTGCTGTTTTCAACTCTATAGAGACAGCAGGAGCGGTAGCGATACTCTGAATGATAGGCTATGAAAAGCCAACTGACATTTACTCCTGATGTGCTGACCTGTTGCACTCTCTACAACCATTATTATTATTTGACCCTGCTGGTCATCTAAGAACATCTTGGCCTTGTTCTGTTATAATCTCCACAGAAGAGGACTGGTCACACCTCATAGCCTGGTTATAGCCTGGATCCTCTCTAGGTTTCTTCCTAGGTTATGGCCTTTCTAGGGTGTTTTTCCTAGCCATCATGCTTCTACACCTGCATTGCTTGCTGTCTGGGGTTTTAGGCTGGGTTTCTGTACAGCACTTTGTGAAATCAGCTGAAGCAAGAAGGGGTTTATAAATAAATGTGATTGAATGATTGATGGCGCCTAAATATAGGGAAAATATTGAGGGAAAGCTGTTTCAGTCTTCCAGAGATTTGAGACTGAGATGGAGGTTCCACCTTCTAGCAAGACAATGACCCTGAGCATACTGCTAAAGAATCACTTGAGTGGTGTAAAGGGAAACAATTAAATGTCTTGGAATGGCCTAGTCAAAGCCCAGACCTCAATCCAATTGAGAATCTGTGGTATGATTTAAAGATTGCTGTACACCAGCGGAACCCATCCAACTAGAAGGATCTGGAGCAGTTTTTTCTTGAAGACTGGACAGAAATCCCAGTGGCTAGATGTGCAAAGCTTATCGAGACATATCCCAAGAGACTTGCAGCTGTAATTGCTGCAAAAGGTGGCTCTACAAAGGTTTGAATTTGGGGGGTGAACAGATACGCAAGCTCAAGTCTTTTGCATCTTCAAAGTGGTAGGCATATGGTGTAAATCAAATGAAACAATCCCCCGAAAATCTATTTTAATTCCAGGTTGTAAGGCAACAAAATATGAAAAATGCCAAGGGGGTGAATACTTTCGCAAGGCACTGTAGCTAGCAGCAGAGAGTAGCATATAAAACTACTTTCAGAACAACTCAATTTCCGCAATGTACCTTTCAACTTTCCTGTCTGACTAGCAGTGACAAGAGACTGCCAATCCTGTCTCACCCATTAACAAGAGAGTTGCAAATGTCCTCGCTATGGGCTGCCAGAATTCTGCTCTTAGTATTTTCTTTGAGAAGTCATATACAGATAAATCAAATCAGGAAGTATCGAACTACACTGTTCTTTCACACTGGCTGCTCTGACAATGCAGGAGACAAGCTAGGAAAGAGTGTGCATGGCATGTCTACTAGTGGAACAGAAGGTGGCTATGAAAGAGACTTCCCTTGCACTGCATATAGAGAGAGAGAGCATAAAGAAGAAAGATGTGGTGACTAAAAAATAGATAGAGGCTGGGTTTTGTGTTGGATGAGACCTCAGAGATACAGTGCCTTTTTTGTATTATGTTGAATGATGGCATTCCAGCCTGCCTGAAAAAACAACGTTTTCGTTATTTTGATTTAAATAGGTACAGTGCTTTCTCGAAACTATTCGGAACCACATTTTCTTACGTTACAGCCTTATTCTAAAATGGATTAAATAAAAAAAATGTCCTTGGCAATCTGCACACAATAGCCCATAATGACAAAGTGAAAACGTGTTTTTAGAAATGTTTGCAAATGTATTGAAAATAAAAACTGAAATACAGAAGTATTCAGACCCTTTGCCTTGAGACTCAAAATTTACATCAGGTGCATCCTGTTTCTGTCAATCGTCCTTGAAATGTTTCAACAACTTGATTGGAGTCCAACAATGGTAAATTCAGTTGATTGGACATGATTTGGAAAGGCACACACCTGTCTTTAAGGTCCCACAGTTGACATTGCTTGTCAGAGCAAAAACCAAGACATGAGGTTGAAGGGATTGTCCATAGAGCTCCGAGACAGGATTGTGTCGAGGCACAGATCTGGGGAAAGATTCCCAAAAAATTCTGCAGCATTGAAGGTCCCCAAGAACATTATTCTTAAATGGAAAAAGTTTGGAATCATCAAGGCTCTTCCTATAGCTGGCCACCCGGCCAAAATAAGCAATCGAGGGAGAAAGGCCTTGGTCAAGGAGGTGACAAAGAATCCGATTGTCAGTCTGACAGAGCTCTAGGGTTCCTCTGTGGAGATGGGAAATCCTTCCAGAAGAGCTAATCTTGGTCTAATGAAACCAAGATTGAACTCTTTGGTCTGAATTCCAAGTGTCACATCTGGAGGAAACCTGGCACCATCCCTACGGTGAAGCATGGTGGTGGCATGATGAATGGAGCAAAGTACAGAGAGATCCTTGAAAGCCCTCAGGACCTCAGACTGGGGCAAAGGTTCACCTTCCAAAAGGACAACGTCCCTAAGCACACAGCCAAGACAATGCAGGAGTGGCTTTGGGATAAGTCTCTGAATGTCCTTGAGTGGCCTAGCCAGAGCCCAGACTTGAACACGATGGAACATCTCTAAAGAGATTAAAATAGCTGTGCAACAACGCTCCCCATCCAACCGGACAGAGATTGAGGATCTGCAGAGAAGAATGGGAGACACTACCCAAATACAGGTGTTCCAAGCTTGAGCATCTTACCCAAAATATTCACGGCTGTAATCGCTGCCAAAGGTGCTTCAACAAAGTGCTGAGTAAAGGGTCTAAATGCTTGTGGAAATGTGACATTTCAGTTTTTTTGTAATAAAAGCTGACATTTCTAGAAACCTGATTTTTAAAGAAAATATACATTTTAGAATAAGACCTAACAAAATGTGGAAAAAGTCAAGGGGTCTGAATACTTTCCAAATGCACTGTACCTAATGTAAATCAAAATAACAAAACTATTGTTTCTTTCATGCTGGCTGAAATGCCATCCTTCAACATAATTACAAAAATAGGTACAAATATTTTGTTTTACCAAGATCTGTAAGAGATGTGTTGTTATTTAATCCATGTTCATGTGTAACCTAATACTGTGTAATACATGTAAAAAATATTATAGTCAATTTTTGGTCAAAAAGTACACTTGGCCCAAGCCAGAACAGCCCACAGCGCAGGGGCCTATCTTCTGTTTTTGTAGCCTAAAACAAAGTACACCAATAGCCTTACATTAATTTCGTTTAATTTCCACCAATTCGGTGCCTTTTGAGAGTGTTACGTGGTCCAAAAAACATTTGATTTCACCTCATTTTAACATTCTGTCGTAAAGAGCACGTAGTCAACTTCAAAAAAACATGTTTTGCCACCGTGAGTTTAATATAAAAGAAAATGACAATAGTAAGTGCCTATAAGTAACAAATAAAGTAACCGGGTTGACAACAGTGTTGATGATTTCATCTTAAATCAATCATAAATCCCCTTGTGACAGAGGGAATGTAAACGTGTTGTGTGCAACAAGTAGAGGCAATCGAATGCAAGCTTCACAAACATTTCGAGCCTGTCTATCTATAGGCAACAGGGTTGACATGTTATGCTCAACTCGCTCAGTGTTCCACCAGAAATGCCCAAAAATAGTAGAAGCAGCGCATCTGCTTTTACATTATGATTTGACCATTAGATGTTCTTTTGTTTCTTAAATAAAAAAATAAAAAAGTTATGTTTTACCATATTAAAATGTCAGTTCACATAACAGGGTTGACCTTAAAATGAAGGACAGGTAATTATTTAAATAAAATAAATAATAATCTTCAGAAGTGATTTTGTCAAAGCAACAAAATAACTACAGCTCTACAATGATGGTGAAAACTCAGAAATATTGGGGTTCAGAGGGTTAAAATATTCCTAGAAGTCACAGAGGGTGCAAGGAGGTACACTTGTTTCATATTGAAAATCTGATTTATTGATTTCCCCCTGTGGTCTATGTTAAAAGGCACTTACTTTTATTTATGACATGCTTTTAAAATTCCATAGGGACACATGCTTAAAATATCAAAGGGACGCAGAAGGCACTCTTTTTTTGGAACGACCCAATTATTGCCTATTGTGCCATAGTTTTCTGTCAAATGTGCTTCCCTGATTATGGGTGAATCCTGCATTAACCACAGAAGGTACTCAGGTGTTGTCGGATCCTGGATGTCTATCACTGGCTTAGAGATAGACCCCAGAGGGACCTCCCAAATGGTGTGTGTGTGTGTGTGTGTGTGTGTGTGTGTGTGTGTGTGTGTGTGTGTGTGTGTGTTTGTGGCACAGACTATGCCTGCTGGGAGGGTTAAGGCTCCTCACTCCTACACCAGATGCTTTCTCTGGCTGAGGAATATTCCACTGGAATAACTCAGGCTTTTATATTTTGATATGTTGCACATTATCATTCACAGCCTTGATTCTTAGAGCCTTCAGAGAGATAGGGAGAGTTTGCCTCATACTGTCAGATAGCTAATAAACTACTGCTATAGATTTGTCTTGGAAGAAAATGACACAACATTATTGTTCAAGTAAATTAAGAGTAAGACAGCTCCAGAGTTGTGTCCTCGGCTATAAAAACGTTGCTTGCAGACAGAGTTCACCTCTGGTCCTTAAGCCACTGCAACCCTCCAAGCAGCATGAGACTTAATACATAGGTTCAGTCCCAAATGGTACCCTTTTCCCTACTTAGTGCACAAATTTTGACCAGAAGCCTATGGAAAGTAGTGGACTAGTAATTTGGGTTACATTTGCAACAAAGCCACAGTCACCACAGTCCCCATCTCACTGGGAACAGTCTCAGTCATTACCAATGTGGTAGCCCTATACAATGTGTAAAAAACAGCTAGTGCCTCTCCAATTACATAAGGAAATGAATCATCCAGATATTTATCAACAGAGAGCATTCTTGTTAATTAGCAGATACAAGTGTTTATTTTATCATTTGGACCGCCTGCTAGTCATGGTGAGACATCTCTTTCGAAGATGGTGCCAAGTAATGGCTGCTTTTTTTCCATATTAAACGGGAGGAAAAGACTGAACATCAAACAATGATGCTAAAGTAATGAAGACAGCTACTGTATGTCACTGCATAGCAACTTCTTTCCTCGCTTTGAAGACAATACAGCGCCACTGACATGGCCCGCTACCAAAACATGCGGGCTCTCCTTCACTGCAGCCGACGTGAGTAAAACATTTAAACGTATTAACCCTCACAAGGCTGCAGGCCCAGACGGCATCCCCAGCCGCGTCCTCAGAGCATGCGCAGACCAGCTGGCTGGTGTGTTTACGGACATATTCAATCCTTATCCCAGTCTGCTGTTCCGACATGCTTCAAGAGGGCCACAAATGTTCCTGTTCCCAAGAAAGCTAAGGTAACTGAGCTAAACAACTACCGCCCCGTAGCACTCACTTCCGTCATCATGAAGTGGTTTGAGAGACTAGTCAAGGACCATATCACCTCCACCCTACCTGACACCCTAGACCCACTCCAATTTGCTTACCGCCCCAATAGGTCCACAGATGATGCAATCGCATCCACACTGCACACTGCCCTAACCCATCTAGACAAGAGGAATACCTATGTGAGAATGCTGTTCAACCAGCTCATCATTTAACACCATAGTATCCTCCAAACTCATCATTAAGCTCTAGACCCTTGGTCTCGACCCCGCCCTGTGCAACTGGGTACTGGACTTCCTGACGGGCCACCCCCAGGTGGTGAGGGTAGATAACAACAACTCCACACCGCTGATCGTCAACACTGGGGCCCCACAAGTGTGCGTTCTGAGCCCTCTCCTGTACTTCCTGTTCACGCACAACTGTGTGGCCATGCACGCCTCCAACTCAATGATTAAGTTTGCAGACGACACTACAGTGGTAGGCTTGATTAACAACAACGACGAGGTGGCCTACAGGGAGGAGGTGAAGGCCCTCAGAGAAAGGTGTCAGGAAAATAACCTCATACTCAATGTCAACAAAACAAAGGAGACGATCATGGACTTCAGGAAACAGCAGAGGGAGCACCCCCCTATCCACATCGACGGGACAGTAGTGGAAAGGGTAGTAAGTTTTAAGTTCCTCGGCGTATACATCACGGACAAACTTAATTGGTCCACTCACACAGACAGCGTGGTGAAGAAGGTGCAGCAGCGCTACTACCGTTCAAAATTTCAGACGCCTCACAAGTCCTCAACTGGCAGCTTCTTTAAATAGTACCCGCAAAACACCAGTCTCAACGGCACTTGTGAGGCGTCTGATTCTCAAACTAAACACTCTAATGTACTTGTCCTCTTGCTCAGTTGTGCAAGGGGCTTCCCAGTCCTCTTTCTATTCTAGTTAGAGCCAGTTAGTGCTGTTCTGTGAAGGGAGTAGTAAACATTGTACGAGATCTTCAGTTTCTTGGAAATTTCTCACATGGATTAGCCTTCATTTCTCAGAAGACGAATAGACTGACAAGATTCAGAAGAAAGTTATTTGTTTCTGACCATTTTGAGTCTGTAATCGAACCCACAAATGCCGATACTCCAGATACTCAACTAGTCTGAAGAAGGCCAGTTTTTTTGCTTCTTTAATGAGCATAACAGTTTTCAGCTGTGCTAACATAATTCAAAAAGGTTTTCTAATGATCAATTAGCCTTTTAAAATAATAAACGTGGATTAGTTAACACAACGTGCCATTGGAACACATGAGTGATGGTTGCTTATAATGGGCCTCTTATGGAATATCTATATATGCGCAGAATAAAAAATCAGCCGCTTCTAGCTACCATAGTCATTTACAACATTAACAATGTCTACACTGTATTTCTGATCAATTTGATGTTATTTTAATGGACAAAAAATGTGCTTTTCTTTCAACAAGGACATTTCTAAGTGACCCACAACCTTTGAAAGGTAGTGTATTTGATTCAATTGAGTACATTTTTATATTTTTTAAAACTTTAAACAAATCTGCAGGCCTAATATAGGCATTGTTCTCTCCCCTGACTTCATACAGAGAAAATAGCACCTGTGGCAGCCAGACAGATAAGTGCAGTGTACAACCAGACGACTAATACATGAGTGTGCTGGAGAAATACACTCATAGATCACTGCCCAAGCTACAGTTCCTTCCCTCGAAAAACAATAGTCAATTTCTGTTTCCCCTCCCTACTCCTCGTGTCACGTTTGCTTTATTTTTGTATACACATCTTTATTGCCCCTGCCAGATGACTGGATTGTGGAGATCACGGCGGGTAATTCATCATAATGCGAGATGGCAACATAAGTGTCCTAGATGGCTGCTCATACATCATTGCCATGTTTGCCTGTGGATGATTACATCCACAGGTTCCAACAGACGGGGCGTAGAGGGCCAGTAGAGTTGAATGTGTACGGGCATATGTGTGCATGTGTGTGTGTGTGTGGGCGAGTGTGTGTGCATGTGTGCGAGCTTGCGTGCGTGCAAGCATGCGTGTGTCATGTCCGAGGTGCAGGAGGTGTTGATTTGTGCCTTATTGCAGGAGATCCAGCAGGGGACACTGGAGAGAGCAGGGTAGAGAGGAAGTATTGTTTTCCAACACATTGTTACAGTAATGTTTTATCTATATAGACACATACAGTAATTGGAATATTGATGGGATCATTCACCCATACATTTCCAGATTTTGATTAAATGTTGATTAGACGGATAAACCTGTAATAGGCCATCCTGATAGCTATTAGGGTATTTTTTTGGGGGGGGATACATTTTTATTCACATTGTAAATTAAAACATTTCTAAAGAACATGGATTAAAAGTATTGATAGTGGAAATGCCACCACATATAATTGTATTTCCCAATAATAAGCAGTACTTAAGGTAGTTCCAAATGGGTAGAAAGAGGCTCTGAAGGCCACCATGGACACGTCTAAAGTAAGCTGTATTTGTATCATTCATGCAGCAATCAAAAAGACACTATAGACACTGATCCTGCGTGGTGCATCATTTTCACTAGAAGGACTGAGAGCTAGCTGGGTTAAATTTGACAGACTAATTACGTTTCTCTTGGCTCTCTTCCGGTGGAGACATCTCTCTGCCTGTCTTTTTATGGGTTATTGTTTGCTGATCTTTCTCGCAAACTCATTGACTATTCACAAATAATTGGTTTCCTTCTAAAGAAATACACAAATGTGACTTTGTTCAAAGAATTCACTGTGTGTGCAGACAGACTCACCCCTTTGTTCATTTGCAGAGAGCTAAGAAGACCTTCTCAGTGTGAGGGCACACTGAATGTCTAAACGTTTCTCATTGCTACTAGTCTTGGAAGAGAGCGAAAAGTCCCCAGAATTGAAAAAGTATCATGCAAATGATATCAGACACTCTCCAATGCTCTTTTCAAACGTTGGACATAAAGAACTCCTGTCAGTTCGATCATTCAGGAAACGCAAAGTAACAAAAAAATATATATAAACATATATATATATATATATTTGTTTCTAAAGTTAAGCTGCCCTCCTCTTTATCCTCATTTACATTGGCAGTTCTCAACAATGCTCTAACAACTGCAATGGATGGCATATTAAAATAAACTGATTGGTTGTTTCTAATGAGCTGTCATAGAGCTTCCACTGTAATCCCCTCAGCACAGCCATGTAGCACAGAGATTCTGCATTAACCTGTTGATGACAGGATTTAGGTCACTGGGTGCTAATCCTGAATCCACATATTACCCATCATGGCCTCATGTAAAAGGTGCCCTTGTTAGACCAGAAGAGGCTGGTGGGTGGAGTTATAGGAGGATGGGATCATTGTAATGGCTGATATGGAATGATAATAATAATACTACTTTTATTATCTATAGCTCTTTTAATTACAAACAAGAATCTCAAAGTCACGCTGAACAGAAAAAAATATGTAGGGTTAATGGTCTTCCATTAACCCTATGTCTTGAGGCAGTTCAGAAAGGAATATATGGAATGGTATCAAACAGATGGAAACCACGTTTGACTCCGTTCCATGTATTCCATTACAGCCATTACAATGAGCCTCCCACCAGTCTCCTCTGATGTAGACCTATAGTAACCCAACCGTCACTTGCGCAAAAAAATAAGCACAGTTTTGAAATGTTTTTTTGTGCTTTTAAAATGTTTATTTTGGCAAAATGTGTGTTTACCGAGGGCAGTATTTGTTACATAAACTATGGCCTATCCTTTGAGTTTCCATAAGGTAAATTGTCCAGTGTTAAGTCAACGCTGAAAGAGTGGGACCATATACACACTGGAACCAGTGTTAAATTAACAATGCCATCGCTGACCCATCTTTCATTTTCCATTGGTTTTTGCCTTTATTTTCTGCACACCTGGTTTTCATTGTCCAATCACATGTTCATGTATTTAACCCTCTGTTTCCCCCATGTTTGTTGTGAGTGGTTATTTCTATGTTCGGTTCTGTCACGTTCTGAGCTTTATTTCCTTTGTTTTGTCATTATTTAGTATGGTCAGGGCGTGAGTTGGGGTGGGCAGTCTATGTTTGTTTTTCTATGATTTGGGTATTTCTATGTTTCGGCCTAGTATGGTTCTCAATCAGAGGCCGGTGTCATTAGTTGTCTCTGATTGAGAATCATACTTAGGTAGCCTGGGTTTTACTGTGTGTTTGTGGGTGATTGTTCCTGTCTGTGTTTGCACCAGATAGGGCTGTTTTGGGTTTTCACGTTTTTGTTAGTTTGTTCATGTGAAGTGCTTTATTAAACATGAATCAAAATAAGCACGCTGCGCTTTGGTCCGCCTCTCCTTCAAGTCAAGAAAACCGTTACAGGTTCCTGATGGCTGGTTTTTCAATGGGTGCTTTTTTCACCGGTGTGTAAATATTACCGTAGTTTTTTTTGGCCAAGTGTATTTGTTTACCTTGTGCCTTTATTGTTTGAGTAAAGTACGTTGCTCATTCATTTTACTCTCCTGCGCCCAACTTCATGCATCAGCTACCCTCACCTTCTGACAGTGACAGAGACACGATTGTTGTGTTCATCAATTTCCAATCTTACGAGCTTCACCAAGTGAGATCCAGAGTGAATATGTTATCATAAATACATGTAATAGTGATGGTGAATCGAAACTTCCTGACACGTTGAGGTTTTCCTGACAATTCTGTTGAAAATACATCCATTACTCAAGGCTTTGATCAACACTTTTGACCTGCTGGTTAAAATAATTTACATTGACCACGCACAGACCTTGTGCTTGCTTTTGTTGCCTTTTTTTCCTTGTCTATTTTTGATTAAATAACTGATTTGATCACTTATGATTTATTGACTCAACATTTATTGAATACCTTGCTTTAAACATTTGAACATGATTGCAATCTGAATTGTCAATTTATTTGTTTTTTCCAAAATTCATTACAGTTTACAATGTTAGACAACTTCCATTATTCATTTAAAATGACAAATATAAGTAAACAATTCAAATTAGGCAAAGCACATGGTCATCCAAACAATATCAGTTAATCAAAAACTATCTGCAAACTCTGTCAGTCCAGTCAGTCAATCAGTCCATTAGTCTGTCTGTCCACAATGTGTTTGTGTGTTTATGTATGGGAGGGGAATGGGTGAGGTCTGGGCTGGTAGTTGCTAAAAGGAATTGGTACTTGTGGTTGTTCGGTGCTGTGTCTAGGGTTGGTGCTTATGTTGTGGCTTGGACCGGGACTGGAGGCCAAGGATTGTTGCTGGATGTGGTGCTGAGAACCGGGGAAAAAACAGGAACCGGGAACCAGGAACCGGGACTACTGCAGGTGCTGGATCTGGGTCTGTATAGGGGAGGAATGACAACCTGAGAAGAAAGCAGACATTCTAGGGAGCCACAGACCCAGAGGTCAATGGTGGTATTACCCTGTGGCCAGCTCACTCCAGGTGAAGATTTGATCTTTGGTCCCTCCTTCGCGCCTGGTCTGGTGGTCTGTTCCTGGGACTGACCATTGGGATCTGGATTGGTGCCGGGACTAGTGTTGGATCTGCAGAGGGGAGGAAGGAAACCTACGGAGCGAGCAGACACACCTAGAAGCACAAGACTCAGAGGTCAGTGATGGGACTCCCCTGTGGCCTGCTCGATCCGTGCATTGGTCTAGAGAGTTGGTCCTTCCTCCGCGCCTCTTCTGGTGTGGTGATGAATGGTTCCCGGTTCTGGTTCTAAGTATACAAGAAGGAAGGGGGAAAGGGATTGAGTGGGAGCAGGGGGGTGGGGGTGGTATATCCATCGGCCTAAGCTGGTGTTGGAGAAGGAGCTATGTGGCGGAAAGGCTGGACGCTGGAAGACAGAGGGAACAATGGATGGGGCCCAGATCCTCCTGGCCATGGTGAACTCACAAACAGTTGGTAGATGTGTTCAATGCCTAAATGGGGGCAGATCTTTGTACGTACTTTGAGGCATCTATAGATGGATTCCCTAGTGGGGAGGCAACTATGAACAGCCATAAGGGCAAAATCCTTCTGTTTGGAGTGTATTCTCAAGGTCATGGTGATGGGTTATTGGGGGAGATGCCCATGTCTGGTGTTGGCTATGCCATTGCAGATTTGGAGTGCCTCTAGTGGGTCATTTGTGTTGGGTGGTTCTTGGCTATTCACTGGTCTAGTCATGCCTCCCTGCATACTGCCTGTTGAAAACCTGTATAGTCTTGGTGATGAAATGGGAGATGCTGGGAGGGGTGAAGGTGTTTCGGAGGGTCCGAGGGGTCTGGACTGAGGCTGGCTGGTTTGCTGCTGTGTGGGATCAGGGGGAGGGGAAAGGGTGTGGATCTGAATTGCTAGGGAGCAGGCTGGAGAAGTTAGGGGCAGAGGGGCAGTATGGAGTATTCAGATCCCTTCCCCTTTTCCACATTTTGTTAAGTTACAGCCTTATTCTAAAATGTATTAACCTCTTCAGTCGACCCTCTACTTTTTTGAACATTCTGTTAAAAATCGCGCAACATTTCAGCGCCCTGCTACTCATGCCAGGAATATAGTATATGCATTTGCTTAGTCTGTGTGGATAGAAAACACTCAGACGTTTAAAAAACGGGTTAAATCACTGCTGTGGCTTTACCAGAACGGCATTTACATCGAAAAGCACAGGAAAAACTGATCACTGAAAATGGGGAAAATATATCCATGCGCTACTTGAACCCATTGATAAACGTGAACCACAATTAATTGACTGAGGTTGCAGTACCTACAGCTTCCACAGGGTGTCTAGAGTCTTGTCATTTCCCTTCGAGTTTTTTCTTGGTCAAACACATACAGGACACCGTATCTAATCCGGTCTAGGACCGGATATTTTCGTTGAGTTTCTAGCCGGACATTTTTCCAGACGGACAGCTAATGATCTTTACATCGCCTCCTGATGAATTTTATTGCTTATTAACGTTTACTAATACCTAAAGTTGCATTACAAACGTATTTCGAAGTGTTTTGTGAAAGTTTATCGTCGACTTTTTGAATTTTAAAAAATGACGTTACGTTTTGAAACAATGTTTTTTTCGTTTATCACACAGTCTACATTTAACGATATCTAGGCTTTATATGGACCGATTTAATCGAAATAAAGACCCAAATAGTGTTTATGGGACATCTAGGAGTGCCAACAAAGAAGATGGTGAAAGGTAATGAATGTTTTCTATTTTATTGTGCGGTTTGTGTAACGCCGAAATGCTAATTATTTTGTTTACGTCCCCTGTGGGTCTTTTGGGGTGTTGCATGCTATCAGATAATAGCTTCTCATGCTTTCGCCGAAAAGCATTTTAAAAATCTGACTTGTTGCCTGGATTCACAACGAGTGTAGCTTTAATTCGATACCCTGCATGTGTATTTTAATGAACTTTTGAGTTTTAACTAATACTATTAGCATTTAGCGTAGCGCATTTGCATTTCCAGAGCTCTAGTTGGGACGCAAGCGTCCCGAGTAGAAGCAACAGGTTAAATTACATGTTTTCCTCATCAGTACCCCATAATGACAAAGCGAAAACAGGTTTAGACATTTTTGCAAATGTATTATTTAAAAAAAATAAAAAAATACCTTACTTACATAAGTATTCAGACCCTTTGCTTTGAGACTCGAAATTGAGCTCAGGTGCATCCTGATCTTTCAACTTCATTGGAGTCCACTTGTGGTAAATTCAACTGATTGGAAATTATTTGGAAAGGCACACACCTTTCTATATAAGGTCCCACAGTTGACAGGAATTGTCCGTAGAGCTCCGAGACAGATCTGGGGAAGGGCACCAAAAAATGTCTGCAGCATTGAAGGTCCCCAAGACAGAGTGGGCTCCATCATTCTTAAATGGAAGAAGTTTGGAACCACCAAAACTCTTCCTAGAGCTGGCCCGCTGGCCAAACAGAGCAATTGGGTTAGAAGGGCCTTGGTCAGGGAGGTAACCAAGAACCAGATGGTCGCTCTGACAGAGCTCCAGAGTTCCTTTGTGGAGAATGGAGAATGTGGTGGAAATTCTAATCAATTAGAATAAACTCTTTAAACAATTAATCTTCAATAAGATTTGCAATAATGAAACTGATCAACCATACACTCTAAGGTGGGGTGGAAGACAGAGCTCAACGAATAATGTTGGGGCACAGCTTATATAGCCAAACTTCTTGTGCAAGCATATAAAATGTCATCTTGGTATGTGTACGTGTGTGGAAAACGTGACGAAACTGGGGTGCAATTGCACCATTTGTAAAGCGTACACTGCAGCAACAGCTGGATATTCTAGTCTCTAGTGAGAACAACAGGTGTCAAAACAACAGGAACCACTCTAGATGCATTTTCCTCTAAAGTCTGAGGCAGCGCTCTTAGCAGCTCGCCTAGAGCATTCGTGCTAACACACACACACACACACACACACACACACACACGAGAAAGTTCCACTAAAACAAGCTTATCAAACCATTAAAGAGGTCATTCAATACTTTGTATAGGTGCATAAACATAAGGAGGTTGGCACCGATTTTTCCCTCACAAGAACTTTCCAGAAGGACAACCATCTCTGCAGCACTCCACCAATCAAGCCTTTATGATAGAATGGCCAGACAGAAGCAACTCCTTAGTAAAGGGCAAGACAGCCTGCTTGGAGTTTTCCAGAAGGCACCTAAAGGACTCTGACCATGAGAAGCAAGATTCTCTGGTCTGATGAAACCAAGATTGAACACTATGGCCTGAATCCCAAGCGTCACGTCAGCACAATCCCTACGGTGAATCATGGTGGTGGCAGCATCATGCTATGGGGATGTTTTTCAGAGGCAGGGACTGGGAGACTAGTTAGGATCAAGGGGAAGATGAATGGAGCAAAGTTCAGAGAGATCCTTGATGAAAACCCAACTGGATGCAGTTTATCACAGTGCCATCCGTTTTGTCACTAAAGCACCTTATACCTCCCACCACTGCGACTTGTATGCTCTAGTCGGCTGGCCCTCGCTACATATTCGTCGCCAGACCCACTGGCTCCAGGTCATCTACAAGTCCATGCTAGGTAAAGCTCCGCCTTATCTCAGTTCACTGGTCACGATGGCAACAGCCATCCGTAGCACGCGCTCCAGCAGGTGTATCTCACTGATCATCCCAAAAGCCAACACCTCATTTGGCCGCCTTTCGTTCCAGTACTCTGCTGCCTGTGACTGGAACGAATTGCAAAAATCGCTGAAGTTGGAGACTTTTATCTCCCTCACCAACTTCAAACATCTGCTATCTGAGCAGCTAACCAATCGCTGCAGCTGTACATAGTCTATTGGTAAATAGCCACCCATTTTCACCTACCTCATCCCCATACTGTTTTTATTTATTTACTTTTCTGCTCTTTTGCACACCAATATCTCTACCTGTACATGACCATCTGATCATTTATCACTCCAGTGTTAATCTGCAAAATTGTAATTATTTGCCTACCTCCTCATGCCTTTTGCACACAATGTATATAGACTCCCCTTTTTTTCTACTGTGTTATTGACTTGTTAATTGTTTACTCCATGTGTAACTCTGTGTTGTCTGTTCACACTGCTATGCTTTATCTTGGCCAGGTTGCAGTTGCAAATGAGAACTTGTTCTCAACTAGCCTACCTGGTTAAATAAAGGTGGAAAAAAAAAAAAAAAAAACCTGCTCAGGACCTCAGACTGGGGAGAAGTTTCACCTTCCAACAGGACAATGACCCTAAGCACACAGTCAAGACAATGCTGGAGTGGCTTCGGGACAAGTCTCTGAATGTCCTTGAGTGGCCCAGCCAGAGCCCAGACTTGAACCTGATCGAACATCTCTGGAGAGACCTGAAAATAACTGTGCAGCGATGCTCCCCATACAACCTAGCAGAGCTTGAGAGGATCTGCAGAGAAGAATGGGAGAAACTCCCCAAATACAAGTGTGCCAAGCTTGTAGTGTCATACCCAAAAAGACGCGAGGCTGTAAAGGGTCTGAATACTTATGAAAATGTGATATTTCAAAATAAAAACCTGTTTTTGCTTTGTCATTATGGGTTATTGTGTGTAGAATGATGAGAGAAAAAAATAAGAAAAAAAAGCATTCACCCCCCAGACCTGGCTTAGAATCTGATCGGTTAAGCAAATGTGTATGTCGTAGTCCTGTATGCATTCATTGTGAAACTGTATTGTAACTACCTTGGATTCTGTTTTGGAGAGAAGGTATGCTCTGAGAAAAGCCCATACATCTCTGGAGAACTACCCTGCTGAATTCCAGGTGGGTACTGTTTTCAGGTCTGGTGGTAGTAGTTGTTGCTGCTCCCAGGTGCTTGGTGGCTCTGTCCTCGGCAGCCTCCTCGTTTGGGATTAGCGTTAGCCTTACCGCGTCACATTGCTCATGGGATCATCCAGGTCATCTTGTTCAGCTGGGTGTTGGTGGTGTTTTGGTCTGTTCCAGTCCTGCAGAGGAAGGAAGAACAAACCTCAGAGCGGGCAAACACACCTAGAAGACTGTGACCCGTAAGTCAATGGAGGGACTCCCTGTAGTCTGCTCGCTTCAGATGTAAGTTGGTGTCTTTGGTCCTTACTCCTCTCATCTAGTTCTTGTGGTGACTCTGCTGTCTGGTCTGCGCCAGGTGGTTGGCAGTTTGCTGGTCCTGGTCTGGTCAATTGTGGCCTGAGGAGGGCAGCTGAAGAAGTCAGAGGAGCAGGGAACAAGGTTCACCTCAAGGCCTTCACCGAGTGAGTTAGAGTAGAGTAGAGTAGATCTCACAAATACCTTTTATGCTTAGTGTAACATTAATACAGGGCACATCAGGCCTGCAAGTAGAGTTGCAAAACAGCTGTATTTTTCTCATGTAGCAGGATGAAGGTCGTTTCTGAATGCAGATAAATGTTACGTAAAATAACTATATTAAACAAGACAAGATTGAAAAAATTGAGAAAGGTCAAATGTACATTTACCTGTTCTCAGAAAAAAAATATGCCTTTCATATGACTGTTCTAAAGAACAGCAATTCAGTGCACAACGACACCTTGTCATGTATCACAATTTGCCTCTCTCTCCAACACTTATTTCAAATGTGATCACACGCAAAGTGTTCCAAAAACACATGTTTTCTAGTAACGTGCGGTCAGGGTAGGCAGCGCATACCCTATGCAATGAATGGAAAAGAACTGCAATGAAGAATCTATGAACATACATTTTATCAATAATAATGTATTTTTCTGCATAATGAAATTGATTTCTGAACTAAACTCAACAAAAAAAGAAACATCATCTCACTGTCAACTGGTTTATTTTCAGCAAACTTAATTAACATGTGTAATTATTTGTATGAACATAACAAAATTCAACAAAATTCAAAACAACTTAAACATAAACTGAACATATTCCACAGACATGTGACTAACAGAAATGGAATAATGTGTCCCTGAACAATGTGGGGTCAAAATCAAAAGCAACAGTCAGTTTCTGGTGTGGCCACCAGTTGCATTAAACTCCCTGTGATCGTTCGGGACGCTAGCGTCCCACCTCACCAACAGCCAGTGAAATTGCAGGGCGCCAAAATCAAAACAACAGAAATCTCATAATTAAAATTCCTCAACCATACAAGTATTTTACACCATTTTAAAGATACACTTCTCGTTAATCCAACCAAAGTGTCCGATTTCATAAAGGCTTTTCGGCGAAAGCAGAACATATCATTATGTTAGGTCAGCAACTAGTCACAGAAAGCATTCAGTGATTTTACAACCGAAGAGAGGTGTCACAAAAAGCAGAAATATAGAAAAAAATGAATCACTAATCTTTGACGATCTTCATCAGATGACACTCCCAGGACTCAATGTTACACAATACATCTAAGTTTTGTTTGATCAATTTCATATTTATATCCAAAAACCTCAGTTTACATTGATGCCATGTTCAGAAATGCCTCCAAAACATCTGGAGAAATTGCAGAGAGCCACATCAATTAACATAAATACTCATCATAAACTTTGATGAAAGATACATGTTTTTACATAGAATTAAAGATAAACTTGTTCTTAATGCAACCACTGTGTCAGATTTCAAAAAAGCTTTACGGCTAAAGCACAACATTCAATAATCTGAGAACAGCATTCAGCCACAAAAGTAAGCCATACAGTTACCCACCAAAAGTCCTAAATAGCATTATAAATCTTCTCTTACCTTTGCTGATCTTCGTCGGAATGCACTCCCAGGACTCCCACAAGCAATGTTTGTTTTGTTCGATTACGTCCATATTTATGTCCAAATACTGTTTTGTTTGCGCGTTTAGTTCACTATTCCAAAGGCACACTGCGCGAGCGCAAAATCCAGATGAGAGTCAAAAGAGTTCCATTACAGTTTGTAGAAACATGTCAAACGATGCTTACAATCAATCCTTAGGGTATTTTTCATAATAAATCTTCAATAATATTCCAACCGGACAATAGCATATTCATTACAGAGGAAAAAGAGGGAACGGCGCGTCCGCGTGACCGCGCAGTAAACAACTGATTGGCCTCAGCCTAGTCCACTTGTTGAAACAGCTCTTATTCGACAACCTACCACAATAGAAGCCTCAAACAACTTTCTAAAGACTGTTGACATCTGCTGGAAGTGCATTCTGGCCCCATAGACACAGCATATTGGATAGGCAATCAGTTAAATTAAACTACAAACCTCAGATTTCCCACTTCCTGGTTGGATTTGTCTCAGGTTTTCGCCTGCTAGTTCTGTTATACTCACCGACATCCTTCAAACAGTTTTAGAAACTTCAGAGTGTATTCTATCCAATAATACTATTATTATTAATATATTAGCATCTGGGACAGATCCTTCTCCGGGCATCTTATTCTTCCAAGCTACTCAATACTGCCCTCTGTCACCAAGAAGTTATGTACTGCAGTGCATCTCCTCATCATTGAATGCACCAGATTTGCCCGTTTTTGCTGTGAGGTGTTACCCCACTCTTCCACCAAGGCACCTGCAAGTTCCCGGACATTTCTGGGGGGAATTGCCCTAGACCTCACCCTCCGATCCAACAGGTCCCAGATGTGCTCAATGGGATTGAGATCCGGGATCTTTGCTGGCCATGGCAGAACACTGACATTCCTGTCTTGCAGGAAATCACACACAAGCAGTAAGACTGGTGGCATTGTCATGCTGGAGGGTCATGTCAGGATGAGCCTGCAGGAAGGGTACCACATGAGGGAGGAGGATGTCTTCCCTGTAACGCATAGCGTTGAGATTGCCTGCAATGACAACAAGCTCAGTCCGATGATGCTGTGACACACCGCCCGAGAACATGACGATCCCGCCACCTCCAACTCGATCCCACTCCAGAGTACAGTCCATGGTGTAATGCTCATTCCTTCGATGATAAACGCAAATCCGACCATCACCGCTGGTGAGACAAAACCAGGGTTGATGGTCGTGATGCTCTTCATTGGAGAGCACTTTTTGCCAGTCCTGTCTGGTCCAGTGACGGTGGGTTTGTGCCCATAGGCGACGTTCTTGCCGGTGATGTCTGGTGAGGACCTGCCTTACAACAGGCCTACAAGCGTACAGTCTGAGCACTGATGGATGGAATCCTCCTTCCTGGTGTAACTCAGGCAGTTGTTGCCATACTGTACCTGTCCCACAGGTGTGATGTTCAGATGTACCAATCCTGTGCAGGTGTTGTTACACGTGGTCTGTCCGTCCTGTCTCCCTGTAGCGCTGTCTTCGGCATCTCACAGTACGGAAATTGCAATTTATTGCTCTGGCCACATCTGCAGTCCTCATGCTTCCTTGCAGCATGCCTAAGGCATGTTCACGCAGATGAACAGGGACCCGTGTCATCTTTTTTTTTGGTGTTTTACAGAGTCAGTAGAAAGGCCTCTTTAGTGTCCTACGTTTTCATAACTGTGACCTTAATTGCCTACCGTCTGTAAGCTGTTAGTGTCTTAATAACCGTTCCACAGGTGCATGTTCATTGAACAAGCATGGGAAACAGTGTTTAAACCCTTTACAAAGAAGATCTGTGAAGTTATTTGGATTTTTACTAATTATCTTTGAAAGACAGGGTCCTGAAAAAGGGACGTTTCTTTTTTTGCTGAGTTTTGTACTTACTTCCCAAAGGCAAGGGGAAAGGATGCCGCTTTGTGCGCCTTTCTTGGGCCTTTCAAACTCCAATCTCAATGCAAGGCATTGAAATGGCTTGCGAATGCATGTTTCTACCTTATACTGTTAGATGATAGATGCCCGAAAGGCAGGCATAGGGCTTTACTGCCTTTTATGTGTCAACATGTCCCATTCCTTTTAAATGCGTATTGGCGTGAAAAAAGTATTGAGATAGACAGGAGGATAGGCAGAGCTCGCTCTTGCCTGTGGACGTTATGTGTCATCTGCTGCCTTTTGGCGGTTATGTTAGTTTCACTGCTAACTAAAGTTGATCAGGATGGCTAACGTATGCATCTGAAACAGTTTTTCAAAGTTTGATTTTCAAGCGAAACAGGGGGTGATAAGGGATGGACACCTGAGCTTAGGGACCAACATCAAAGGAAGGGACAGAAAATAACACAATCATTTCAACCTGAGTGATATCAATGGGAAGACTGTGGCTGAGCTACTAGCATCCGACTCTACTGCTTCCCCTGCCTGCTGTTCACCAACAGCGACAACGTGTGGATAAGAGCCGGCTTCTGTGACTTGAAAGATTTAGCACTTTCCTATAGCACTCAACAAGCATGATAAATGTGTGCCTGAAATCCAAAACCAGATAGCTCCTAAGACATTTGGCAGCTTAAGGATAGATCTGGCATTGAGATTGAAAATCACATGCACAATGCAAATGTAAAAGAGAAAAGTGACATTTTGAAAGACCTAGCTAATTAATGCTACCTACACTCAGAATGTGTTGTGACTCGAGGAACCCTCATGGAACCCCTGAAGTTCCTAAAGAAACCATTGCTATGGTTCATATTTGCACCTTTGGTTAGTTGAGGAGTTCTTGGAGGATGGAACCTTCAATGATTCAATATATACTAAACAAAATTTTTTACGTAATATGTAACATGTTGTTCCCATGTTTCTTGAGCTGAAATAAAAGTTCCCATGTTTAAAAAAATGTACCATATGCACAAAATCATATTTCTCTCAAATGTTGTGCACAAATTTGTTTACCTCCCTGTTGGTAAACATGTATAATTTGCCAAGGTAATCCGTCCACCTAACAGGTGTGGCATATCCAGAAGCTGATTAAACAGCATAATAATTACACAGGTGCACCTTGTGCTGGGGACATTAAAAGGCTACTCTAAAATGTGCAGTTTTGTCATACAACATAATGCTACAAATGCCTCAAGTTGAGGGAGCGTGCAATTGGCATGCTGACTGCAGAAATGTCCACCAGAGCTATTGCCAGAGAATTGAATGTACATGTTTTTTTACCCTCAGTCGCCTCCAACACATTTTTTGAGAATTTGGCAGTACGTCCAACCGGCCTCACCAGTGCAGACCTCCAGCACAGGCCCTTCACATCTGGCTTCTTGACCAGAAGGATTGTCTTCTGAGGAGGGTGTTGAACATGGCTCGCCAGTGGGTGGGTCTATGCCTTACCAGGCTTATCCATTGCTTCATCCCTGCCCAGTCATGTGAAATCCATAGATTACGGCCTTATGCATTTATTTCACTTGACTCATTTCCTTTTAATATTTATTATTTTGCACGTTGCATTTATATTTTTGTTAAGTCATCTGTTTTATTTTTTTTGTCACATATTCAGGTTGAATGCTGTTTTGCAGCTTCAATGAGGCTAAAAGAATTGTATGACTTCCTCAAGAGGCTTTGCAAGTCTCAGACTTGGAAAACCTACCACTTTCTTAATGTTTGTAATATGCTTATCTATTTACTATTGTGAAGTAGGTCCAGTTAAATGAGAGATGGGACGAATGGTAGCCTATCCTAACTTCATGTAGGCCTATAGGCTATTTCGTAAGTATGAAATCATCACAGTTATAAAATATTATAATATTTATTCTGCAATGATCATGGTAATGAAATAAATAGGAAATAGATGCCTATCTCTAATTATTTTTGAATGCGAAGATAAAATAAAGAGATTTTCACTCTTCTCAGTAAAGGCAAATTATTGCATCTTATTATTATATTTAGCTGCCTGTTTTTTGTTGTGAATAAGAGTGTCATATTATATTCCCCATTTGCAGAAGGCTATTAGGTTACATTTGCCTTCATGTAATGCAATACTTCAACCACTCGAAACTGTGTACGCATGGTTTAAAGTTTGTGTGGAGGAAAACACATTCTCAAGTCAAGTTCAGTTTTTATAAATTCTAACTTTTGTGTGAAAACTTGTGCACGCATATTAAGGGGTCTATTTTGTACTTATGATCGGTTTATAAATGAGGCCCCTGGACAGCTCCTCAGCTTTTAGTTCCAGCATGACCTGACACAGACTGTCCCAAGGCAACACAGTTACTGCAGCTGGTCCTCACCGTCAGTCACAGCAGCATCCATTGAGAGGTCATTTTCTGTGCTGAATCGGATAAAGACATACAGTCGAAACCAGACCTATCAAGAACGACTCTCATCTCTTGCCATCATCTCCATCGCATGTCTTACTTTTAAAACTGAGGGCAAACAGGGAGAAGTTTTACAGTCACTGATGTCTTTACCCAGAAGGATAGATGGATGGACTTTGTTTACAAGCAAGTGTTTATTTACAGTAGCGCCTTGCGCATTACATGTAGCGCTGACTACAAGGCATTTTGTGTGTGTAGCGCTATCTACAAGTAGGCCTACTCGCTGGCATTTGGGCTGCTGTCTGTGCTGCTGAAATTCTCCTATTCCTGCAGAGCAGATGTGTGGGGCACAAGCTATAGAGTACCACACTATGAGTCATAATACCCATTAAACTTAGTGGTCAAACAAGGAAATGGTACCAATAGTTTTTTCACAATTCATTTTTCCCATATGGGATTTTAGAAACACATAAAATAAGGGCCGTGTTTTGTGTAGGCTTACCCTGGCAAGAAGTTTTGACAACCATGTAAATCTCTCTCAGACGAGGTGACTTTTATCAATATATACGCCTGTATTTACCCCCCAAAAAAGGAAATGCTAATTGGCTGCTGATGTGACTAGCGTAAAGAACTACTATGCAATGATGATCTGGACGAGACTGCCGAATCGAGGCAATGTTAAGAATCTCTGGATTAACTATCTAATGATAGCTAAATGTAGTAATGAATAAATTGGCTACCTTTCTTTAAATGGACAATTATGTGAACTGTCTTGTGCAAGTTTAAAATTGACACAATACCTGTTAGCAAAGATCAAATGTTATTTGTCACATACACATGGTTAGCAGATTTTAGTGCGAGTGTAGCGAAATGCTTGTGCTTCTAGTTCCGACAATGCAGTAATAACCAACAAGTAATCTAGCTAACAATTCCAAAACTACTACCTTATAGACACAAGTGTAAGGGGATAAAGAATATGTACATAAAGATATGTGAATGAGTGATGGTACAGAGCGGCATAGGCAAGATACAGTAGATGGTATTGAGTGCAGTATATACATATGAGATGAGTATGTAAACAAAGTGGCATAGTTAAAGTGGCTAGTGATACATTTATTACATAAGGATGCAGTAGATGATATAGAGTACAGTATATACGTATACATATGAGATGAATAATGTAGGGTATGCAAACATTATATTAGGTAGCATTGTTTAAAGTGGCTAGTGATATATTTTACATCATTTCCCATCAATTCCCATTATTAAAGTGGCTGGAGTTGAGTCAGTGTGTTGGCAGCAGCCACTCAATGTTAGTGGTGGCTGTTTAACAGTCTGATGGCCTTGAGATAGAAGCTGTTTTTCAGTCTCTCGGTCCCAGCTTTGATGCACCTGTACTGACCTCGCCTTCTGGATGATAGCGGGGTGAACAGGCAGTGGCTCGGGTGGTTGTTGTCATTGATGATCTTTATGGCCTTCCTGTGACATCGGGTGGTGTAGGTGTCCTGGAGGGCAGGTAGTTTGCCCCCGGTGATGCGTTGTGCAGACCTCACTACCCTCTGGAGAGCCTTACGGTTGTGGGCGGAGCAGTTGCCGTACCAGGCGGTGATACAGCCCGACAGGATGCTCTCGATTGTGCATCTGTAGAAGTTTGTGAGTGCTTTTGGTGACAAGCCGAATTTCTTCAGCCTCCTGAGGTTGAAGAGGCGCTGCTGCTCCTTCTTCAAGATGCTGTCTGTGTGGGTGGACTAATTCAGTTTGTCTGTGATGTGTACGCCGAGGAACTTAAAACTTACTACCCTCTCCACTACTGTTCCATCAATGTGGATAGGGGGCTGTTCCCTCTGCTGTTTCCTAAAGTCCACAATCATCTCCTTAGTTTTGTTGACGTTGAGTGTGAGGTTATTTTCCTGACACCACACTCCGAGGGCCCTCACCTCCTCCCTGTAGGCCGTCTCGTCGTTGTTGGTAATCAAGCCTACCACTGTTGTGTCGTCCGCAAACTTGATGATTGAGTTGGAGGCGTGCGTGGCCACGCAGTCGTAGGTGAACAGGGAGTACAGGAGAGGGCTCAGAATGCACCCTTGTGGGGCCCCAGTGTTGAGGATCAGCGGGGTGGAGATGTTGTTGCCTACCCTCACCACCTGGGGGCGGCCCGTCAGGAAGTCCAGTACCCAGTTGCACAGGGCGGGGTCGAGACCCAGGGCCTCGAGCTTGATGACGAGCTTGGAGGGCACTATGGTGTTAAATGCCGAGCTGTAGTCGATGAACAGCATTCTCACATAGGTATTCCTCTTGTCCAGATGGGTTAGGGCAGTGTGCAGTGTGGTTGAGATTGCATCGTCTGTGGACCTATTTGGGCGGTAAGCAAATTGGAGTGGGTCTAGGGTGTCAGGTAGGTTGGAGGTGATATGGTTGACTAGTCTCTCAAAGCACTTCATGATGACGGAAGTGAGTGCTACGGGGCGGTAGTCGTTTAGCTCAGTTACCTTAGCTTTCTTGGGAACAGGAACAATGGTGGCCCTCTTGAAGCATGTGGGAACAACAGACTGGGATAGGGATTGATTGAATATGTCCGTAAACACACCAGCCAGCTGGTCTGCGCATGCCTTGAGGGCGCGGCTGGGGATGCCGTCTGGGCCTGCAGCCTTGCGAGGGTTGACACGTTTAAATGTTTTCCTCACGTCGGCTGCAGTGAAGGAGAGTCCGCATGTTTTAGTTGCGGGCAGTGTCAGTGGCACTGTATTGTCCTCAAAGCGGGCAAAAAAGTGATTTCGTCTGCCTGGGAGCAAGACATCCTGGTCCGTGACGGTGCTGGTTTTCTTTTTGTAATCCGTGATTGACTGTAGACCCTGCCACATACCTCTTGTGTCTGAGCCGTTGAATTGAGATTCTACTTTGTCTCTATACTGATGCTTAGCTTGTTTGATTGCCTTGCGGAGGGAATAGTTATACTGTTTGTATTCGGTCATGTTTCCAGTCACCTTGGCCTGATTAAAAGCAGTGGTTCGCGCTTTCAGTTTCACGCGAATGCTTCCATCAATCCACGGTTTCTGGTTTGGGAATGTTTTAATCGTTGCTATGGGAACAACATCTTCAACGCACGTACTAATGAACTCGCACACCGAATCAGCGTATTCGTCAATGTTGTCGTCTGACGCAATACGGAACATATCCCAGTCCACGTGATGGAAGCAGTCTTGGAGTGTGGAATCAGATTGGTCGGACCAGCGTTGAAAGACCTCAGCGCAGGAGCTGTTTTAGTTTCTGTCTGTAGGCAGGGATCAACAAAATGGAGTCGTGGTCAGCTTTTCCGAAAGGAGGGCGGGGCAGGGCCTTATATGCGTCGCGGAAGATGGAATAGCAATGATCCAAGGTTTTTCCAGCACTGGTTGCGCAATCGATATGCTGATAAAAGTTAGGGAGTCTTGTTTTCAGATTAGCCTTGTTAAAATCCCCAGCTACAATGAATGCAGCCTCCGGATATATGGATTCTTGTTTGCAAAGAGTCAAATAATGTTCGTTCAGAGCTATCGATGTGTCTGCTTGGGGGGGAATATATACGGCTGTGATTATAATCGAAGAGAATTCCCTTGGTAGATAATGCGTTCTACATTTGATTGTGAGGAATTCTAAATCAGGTGAGCAGAAGGACTTGAGTTCCTGTATGTTGTTGTGGCCACACCACGTCACGTTAACCATAAAGCATACGCCCCCGCCCCTCTTCTTACCAGAAAGATGTTTGTTTCTGTCGACGCGATGCGTGGAGAAACCAGTTGGCTGCACCGTCTCCGATAGCGTCTCTCCAGTGAGCCACTTTTCCGTGAAGCAAAGAACGTTACAGACTCTGATGTCCCTCTGGAATGCTACCCTTGCTCGGATTTCATCAACCTTGTTGTCAAGAGACTGGACATTGGCAAGGAGAATGCTAGGGAGTGGTGCACGATGTGCCCGTCTCCGGAGTCTGACCAGAAGACCGCTTTGTTTTCCCCTTTTTCGAAGTCGTTTTTTGGGGTCGCCGGCTGGGATCCATTCCGTTGTCCTGGGTGAAAGGCAGAACACAGGATCCGCTTTGCGAAAGTCATATTCTTGATCGTACTGATGGTGAGTTGACGCTGCTCTTATGTTCAGTAGTTCTTCTCGACTGTATGTAATGAAACCTAAGATGACCTGGGGTACCAATGTAAGAAATAACACGTAAAAAAACAAAAAACTGCATAGTTTCCTAGGAACGCAAAGCGAGGCGGCCATCTCTGTCGGCGCCGGAAGTACAAGAGATGACGTGCAGGGATTTGGAGTCTTGCATGATGCCTACTTTGACGCAAATTAGCATTTTTCGAATCTGAGAGCAAATACTGCCGAATATATTGATGAAAATCACCTTGTATGAGATTTATATGGTTATCAACATGTCACACATGTACAGTGCCTTGCAAAAGTATTCATCCTCAGAGTTTTGCCTATTTTGTTGCATTACAACCTGTAATTTCAATGGATTTTTATTTGGATTTCATGTAGTGGACATACACAAAATAGTCCAAATTGGTGAAGTAAAATTCATTTTAAACGGAAAAGTGGTACGTGCATATGTATTCACCCCCTTTGCTATGGACCCCCTAAATGAGATCTGGTGCAACCAATTACCTTCAGAAGTCACAAAATGTGTTAAATAAAGTGTCACCTGTCTGCAATCTAAGTGTCACATTATCTGTCACCTTATCTCAGTATACATACATACACCTGTTCTGAAAGGCCCCAGAGTCTGCAACACCACTAAGCAAGGGGCACCGCCAAGCAAGAGCCACCATGAAGACCAAGGAGTTCTCCAAACAGGTCAGGGCAAAAGTTGTGGAGAAGTACAAATCAGGGTTGTGTAAAAAACAATATCTGAATCTTTGAACATCCCACGGAGTATCATTAAATCCATTATTATAAAATGGAAAGAATATGGCACCACAACAAACCTGCCAAGAAAGGGCCACCCACCAAAACTCACAGACCAGGCAAGGAGAGGATTAATCAGAGAGGCAACAAAGAGACTAAATATGTATTATTTTACCTTTATTTAACTAGGCAAGTCAGTTAAAAACCAATTATTTTTTTCAATGACAGCCTTGGAACAGTGGGCTATCTGCCTTGTTCAGGGACAGAAAAACAGATTTTTGCCTTTTCAGCACAGGGATTTGATCTTGCAACTTTTCAGTTACTAGTCCACTGCTCTAACCACTAGGCTACCTGCCGCCCGTTACTGTAACCCTGAAGGAGCTGCAAAGCTCCACAGCAGATATTGAAGTATCTGTCCATAGGACCACTTTAAACTGTTCACTCAAAAAAGCTGGGCTTTATGGAAGAGTGGCCAGAAAAAAAAGCATTGCTTAAAGAAAAAAATAAGCAAACAAAAGGCATGTGGGAGACTCCCCAAACATATGGAAGAAAGGTACTCTGGTCAGATGAAACTAAAATTGAGCTTTTTGGCCATCAAGGAAAACACTATGTCCGGTGCAAACCCAATACCTCTCATCACCCCCAAGAACACCATCCCCAGAGTGAAGCATGGTGGTGGCAGCATCATGCTGTGGGGATGTTTTTCAACGGCAGGGACTGGGAAAGCGGTCATAATTGAAGGAATGACGAATGGTGCTAAATACAGGGAAATTCTTGAGGGAAACCTGTTTCAGTCTTCCAGAGATTTGAGACTGGGACGGAGGTTCACCTTCCAGCAGGACAATTACCCTAAGCATACAGCTAAAGCAGCACTCAAATGGTTTAAGGGGAAACATTTAAATGTCTTGGATTGGCCTAGTCAAAGCCCAGACCTCAATCCAATTGAGAATCTGTGGTATGACTTTACACCAGCGGACCGATCCAACTTGAAAGAGCTGGAGCAGACGTGCCTTGAAGAATGGGCAAAAATCCCAGTGGCTAGATGTGCCAAGCTCATAGAGACATACCGTAAGAGACTTGCATCTGTAATTGCTGCAAAAGGTGGCTCTACAAAGTATTGATTTGGGGGGTGGGTGAATAGTTATGCACGCTCAAGTTTTCAGTTGTTTTGTCTAATTTTTGTTTGTTTCACAATAAAACATTTAGCATCTTCAAAGTGGTAGGCATGTTGTGTACATTAAATGACATATTTTAATTCCAGGTTGTAAGGCAACAAAATAGGAAAAATGACAAGGGGAGGTGTATACTTTCGCACCTCACTGTAAGCCTACATGAAACACAGCCCGTATTTTAAGTCTTTAAAACATTCCCTATGGGAGAAATTAATGTTGGAAAAAAGTTTGGAACCATTTCCCTGTTTGACCATTAAGTTTTATGGGCATTATGACACGTCCACTGTGGTGCTATATTAGGGCCTGTGAATGTGTGAGTAATGTTTGGGCTGATTACCAGCTGTTGTTTGATGGTAAGTTGTGGTTTCTTGGTGAAAATATGAAATTATGTGATTTTCTGTAATGGTTAGCTTGTTTGCTCTCTCTCCGTCGGTCCTCAGCGAGTAGGCTTTGTGGATGATCACACATTATCCAGAGATGGCCAGTAATTCTGTTACATGTATTTGAAATACATATTTTAATAATTTTTTACTTAACCCGGCAAGTCACTTAAGAACAAATTCTTATTTTACAATGACAGCCTACACCAGCCAAACCCTCCCCTAACCCAGACAATGCTGGGCCAATTGTGTGCCACCCCATGGGACTCCCAATCATGTCTGGTTGTGATACAACCCAGGATCAAACCAGGGTCTGTAGTGATGCCTCTAGCACTGAGATGCAGTGCCTTAAGACCCCTTCTCCACTCAGGAGCCCTGATTGCCTCTGAATATTTTTTAAATTTGAATTACACTGGGCTGAACTACACTTTAATGTATTTTGTGATCATATTTGTATTTTCAAAACACTGTAATTTCTATTTTCAAAATACAATATACTTTACTCTACCCTTTTTTATTTAGTGGTCTACATTGTGTGCCCCTCTGTGTACTTGATAAGATTGTGATGTTATCTCACCTAGCTATCTTTTAAAGATGCACTATACAGTCATCGCTCCGCCATTTCCAGGTTGCAAAAATTAGAATAGTTCCCCTACTTTCAATTTAGTGTAGAGCAGGGTGTCCCAACTGGTGGTTTTATTTGGCCTGTCAAGTGTTCTGAGCAACCAATGCATATATTTCTATGAATTTTATTTCATGGTTGGACATAAGACTAAAAACACCAGCAAATCACCATCACATTTTAATTTTGAAAATCTGTTCCCAAGTATTCCCACACATAATAGAGAGACGTGATCATATACAATTGTATTCAAGGTTTGAAATTATTATGTTTTAGTCAAATAATATATCTGGTTGGGCTTCTTGCAGTCAATTTGCAGTCTATAAATTATTTGTAATTATGTTTGTTCCATAGCATTACACAGCTAATTCAAATAACCAACTCATCATCAAGCTTTGATTATTAGAATCAACTGTGTAGTGCTAGAGTAAACCCCTAAATGCGCACCCGGGGGGTATACACAGGTGAAAGCCATTTATACATTTGTTCACAGACTTCATCACTAACTCTTGTATCCTCCAAACTGGTGTTGATCACGCTGTTGTTTGCCTTTTCCCAGTTCGATTCTCTCTTCATCAAAGTCAGGAAGGAGTTACTGTTTGCTTGCTGCCATACGAACTCAGACCAGAGATTCATAAAGGCGGATCTAAAAATGTAATATCTTATCTACAGTAGATTTATGCATAATTAACGATAGGTCATTTTACATTTGAAGTGGATAGTTATGTTTATCATTGCCCTTGCCAATCAGGGTAATGTCTCTTCGGCTTCTCTAGATTTTCTCCTCAGCCAATCATCTGGGTCTGACAGGGCAACATACTGTACGTCTGATGACATAAAAATTCTGACACCCTGAGAATCTCAATGTGTGTGTCCCACATGGCACCCTATTCCTATTTAAAGCTTCATGTTCCTCTGCGTATACATCACTGACAATCTGAAATGGTCCACCCACACAGACAGTATGGTGAAGAAGGCGCAACAGCGCCTCTTCAACCTAAGAAGGCTGAAGAAATTTGGCTTGGCCTCTAAGACCCTCACAAACTTTTACAGATGCACAATTGAGAGCGTCCTGTCGGGCTGTATCACCACCTTGTACAGCAACTGCACTCCCCGCAACCGCAGGGCTCTCCAGAGGGTGGTGCTGTCTGCCCAACGCATCACCGGGGGCAACCTACCTGCCCTCCAGGACACCTACAGCACCCGATGTCACAGGAAGTCCAAAAAGATCATTAAGGACATCAACCACCCAAGCCACGGCCTGTTCACCCCGATATCATCCAGAAGGCGAGGTCAGAACAGGTGCATCAAAGATGGGCCCGACAGACTCAAAAACAGCTTCTATCTCAAGGCCATCAGACTGTTAAATAGCCATCACTAGCCGGCTACCACCCGGTTACTCAACCCTAAATCTAAGAGGCTGCTGCCCTATCTACATAGACATGGAATCACTAGTCACTTTAAAAATGTTCTAAACTGCTTTACTCATTTCAAATGTATATACTGCATTTTACTGTATTTTAGTCAATGCCACTCCTACATTCCTCATCCTAATATTTATTTATTTCATAATTCCATTATTTTACTTTTATATTTGTGTTTATTTCTGTGAATTGTTAGATACTACTGTACTGTTGGAGCTAGGACCACAAGCATGTCTCTACACCCGCAATAACATCTGCAAAATATGTGTACAGTATGTGACCGATACGATTTGATTAAAGTGCACAAAGAAACTAGAGAACTATAAAGGCAATGGGGTGCCATTCGGGATGCAGACCATGATACGATGAGGGAAGTAATTTTTCTCCAGCTGTATATGAGCCATCACTCTGCGACCTCCTGGTCATTAGTGACTGCATGCACTCCTATTTTCATACTAACCATCCTTTTCACTTTGAGGCCAAATCACATTTTAACAGCCGCAACAGCAAAAAAAATAAAAAATCCTGGACTGAGTTTATCAAGCCAAGAAAATAAGCAATATAAAGGGAGTTTGTGGACAAAAAGTAAACAGATATGCACACACACGTACACAAACTCTGGGGTATATGTCGTTGAGGGGGAGAATGGAGTGCCTAGAGCAACATGTTACACAAGAGGTAGTATCTTGGGGACCTACAGTTAAAATTAAGTCTGAACTACATTACTGAGGAAAGACAGGTGGTCAGTGACCTTAAAGTACACAGCAAATGATCCAGTGTTAAATCAACACTGAAAGAGTGGGACCATATAATGGAACCAGCATCATATTAACACACTGCTTTGAGTGAAACTTATATGATTTTTTCCCAGAGTACCTTGCCTTTCGATTGAATTGTAGATGTACCACCCATGACTATATTTGGTAGTGACAGAGATGTTTATTACATTCATGAATGTTTTATCCTATAAACTTCACCAATTGAGATTCTAAGTCAATTTGTCATCCTTAAAAACATATATTCTTTAAAGGTCTGGAACAGTCATTCTTATAGCCTTTTGAGTAACTAAAAAAAATCACCCATAATATTTGTTTTGGATTGAAATGCTCAACATTTTAAGATAAAGAATTTCTCTCCCATGGCTAACTACCAGGAAGTTTAAAAAAAAACAGGCTGAGAGGGCGGGGAACTTATATGCATGAGCTCACCTTGACTGACAGCTCTTTGAAACACCTATGTCAAGCAACTTGGATACAGTGAGCAGCATTGGAGTAAATTCAGCTAATTTGGTGAAACACAAAGTAACTCAGACATTGAAATTACATCAATGATGTCAAACGTTTCTTGCAGGGTTGTCAGGTTTATCAACAAAAAAATACCCAGAAGGCCTGAAAACCTAGCCCACATTTCTTTACACAGCTAGAGAGGAGTTGCCGCATTTAAACAATACATTTTTTTCCATAATGTTATCAAGCCAATTAAGAAGTAATATCGACATAACTTGTAACGAAGTTTGAAGCAAAAATGTGGTATTCATCAAAATAATTATTATTTCTAACTATGACATGACGTAATAAACTAATTTGAATTTGTATCAAGTGAAAAGATAATTTTCCCTTATTAAACTCGCCAGATCATTCTCCATCAATTAATGTTGATTTAACTCATTTGAATGCTATGATTAATTAAGCAATACGGCATCAGGATGTATGGTATATTGCCAATATACCACGGCTAAGGGCTGTTCTTAGGCAACACAGAGTGCCTGGATACAGCCGTTAGCATTGGTATATTAGCCATATACCACAAACCCCGAGATGCCTTATTGTTATTATAAACTGGTTACCAACGTCATTAGAACAGTAAAAATACATTTTTGACATACCCATGGTATACTGTCTGATATAAAACATATTTCAGCCAATCAGCATTCAGGGCTCGAACACGGTTCCAAATTATACCTTTTGCGCATGTGCTTAACTATGTGTATATACTTCCGGCGCCGACAGAGATGGCCGCCTCGCTCTCGCGTGCCGAGGAAACTATGCAGTTTTTTGTTTTTTTACGTGTTATTTCTTACATTAGTACCCCAGGTCATCTTAGGTTTCATTACATACAGTCGAGAAGAACTACTGAATATAAGATCAGCGTCAACTCACCATCAGTACGACCAAGAATATGATTTTCGCGACGCGGATCCTGTGTTCTGCCTTTCAACCAGGACAACGGAATGGATCCCAGCCGGCGACCCCCCAAAAAAACCGACTCCGTAAAAGAGGGAAACGAGGCGGTCTTCTGGTCAGACTCCGGAGACGGGCACATCGTGCACCACTCCCTAGCATTCTTCTCGCCAATGTCCAGTCTCTTGACAACAAGGTTGATGAAATCCGAGCAAGGGTAGCATTCCAGAGGGACATCAGAGACTGTAACGTTCTTTGCTTCACGGAAACATGGCTCACTGGAGAGACGCTATCGGAGGCGGTGCAGCCAGCGGGTTTCTCCACGCATCGCGCCGACAGAAACAAACATCTTTCTGGTAAGAAGAGGGGCGGGGGCGTATGCCTTATGGCTAATGAGACGTGGTGTGATCAAAGAAACATACAGGAACTCAAATCCTTCTGTTCACCTGATTTAGAATTCCTCACAATCACATGTCAACCGCATTATCTACCAAGAGAATTCTCTTCGATTATAATCACAGCCGTATATATTCCTCCCCAAGCAGACACATCGATAGCTCTGAACAAACTTTATTTGACTCTTTGCAAACTGGAATCCATAAATCCTGAGGCTGCATTCATTGTAGCTGGGGATTTTAACAAGGCTAATCTGAAAACAAGACTCAAGATGTATCAGCATATCGATTGCGCAACCAGGGCTGGAAAAACCTTGGATCATTGTTACTCTAACTTCCGCGACGCATATAAGGCCCTGCCCCGCCCTCCTTTCGGAAAAGCTGACCACGACTCCATTTTGTTGATCCCTGCCTACAGACAGAAACTAAAACAAGAAGCTCCCACGCTGAGGTCTGTCCAACGCTGGTCCGACCAAGCTGACTCCACACTCCAAGACTGCTTCCATCACGTGGACTGGGATATGTTTCGTATTGCGTCAGATAACAACATTAACGAATACGCTGATTCGGTGTGCGAGTTCATTAGAACGTGCGTTGAAGAGGTCGTTCCCATAGCAACGATTAAAACATTCCCTAACCAGAAACCGTGGATTGATGGCAGCATTCGCGTGAAACTGAAAGCGCGAACCACTGCTTTTAATCAGGCCAAGGTGACTGGTAGCATGACCGAATACAAACAGTGCAGCTATTCCCTCCGCAAGGCTATCAAACAAGCTAAGCGTCAGTATAGAGACAAAGTAGAATCTCAATTCAACGGCTCAGACACAAGAGGTATGTGGCAGGGTCTACAGTCAATCACGGACTACAAGAAGAAAACCAGCCCAGTCACGGACCAGGATGTCTTGCTCCCAGGCAGACTAAATCACTTTTGTGCCCGCTTTGAGGACAATACAGTGCCACTGACAATGCCTGCAATGAAAACATGCGGACTCTCCTTCACTGCAGCCGAGGTGAGTAAAACATTTAAACGTGTTAACCCTCGCAAGGCTGCAGGCCCAGACGGCATCCCGAGCCGCGCCCTCAGAGCATGTGCAGACCAGCTGGCCGGTGTGTTTACAGACATATTCAATCAATCCCTATACCAGTCTGCTGTTCCCACATGCTTCAAGAGGGCCACCATTGTTCCTGTTCCCAAGGAAGCTAAGGTAACTGAGCTAAACGACTACCGCCCCGTAGCACTCACTTCCGTCATCATGAAGTGCTTTGAGAGACTAGTCAAGGACCATATCACCTCCACCCTACCTGACACCCTAGACCCAATCCAATTTGCTTACCGCCCAAATAGGTCCACAGACGATGCAATCTCAACCACACTGCACACTGCCCTAACCCATCTGGACAAGAGGAATACCTATGTGAGAATGCTGTTCATCGACTACAGCTCGGCATTCAACACCATTAGTACCCTCCAAGCTCGTCATCAAGCTCGAGACCCTGGGTCTCGACCCCGCCCTGTGCAACTGGGTACTGGACTTCCTGACGGGCCGCCCCCAGGTGGTGAGGGTAGGCAACAACATCTCTACCCCGCTGATCCTCAACACTGGGGCCCCACAAGGGTGCGTTCTGAGCCCTCTCCTGTACTGCCTGTTTACTCACGACTGCGTGGCCACGCACGCCTCCAACTCAATCATCAAGTTTGCGGACGACACAACAGTGGTAGGCTTGATTACCAACAACGACGAGACGGCCTACAGGGAGGAGGTGAGGGCCCTCGGAGTGTGGTGTCAGGAAAATAACCTCACACTCAACGTCAACAAAACTAAGGAGATGATTGTGGACTTCAGGAAACAGCAGAGGGAACAGCCCCCTATCCACATCGATGGAACAGTAGTGGAGAGGGTAGTAAGTTTTAAGTTCCTCGGTATACACATCACAGACAAACTGAATTGGTCCACTCACACAGACAGCATTGTGAAGAAGGCGCAGCAGCGCCTCTTCAACCTCAGGAGGCTGAAGTTATTCGGCTTAACACCAAAAGCACTCACAAACTTCTACAGATGCACAATCGAGAGCATCCTGGCGGGCTGTATCACCGCCTGGTACGGCAACTGCTCCGCCCACAACCGTAAGGCTCTCCAGAGGGTAGTGAGGTCTGCACAACGCATCACCGGGGGCAAACTACCTGCCCTCCAGGACAACTACACCACCCGATGTTACAGGAAGGCCATAAAGATCATCAAGGACAACAACCACCCGAGCCACTGCCTGTTCACCCCGCTATCATCCAGAAGGCGAGGTCAGTACAGGTGCATCAAAGCTGGGACCGAGAGACTGAAAAACAGCTTCTATCTCAAGGCCATCAGACTGTTAAACAGCCACCACTAACATTGAGTGGCTGCTGCCAACACACTGACACTGACTCAACTCCAGCCACTTTAATAATGGGAATTGATGGGAAATTATGTAAAATATATCACTAGCCACTTTAAACAATGCTACCTAATATAATGTTACATACCCTACATTATTCATCTCATATGCATACGTATATACTGTACTCTATATCATCTACTGCATCCTATGTAATACATGTATCACTGGCCACTTTAACTATGCCACTTTGTTTACATACTCATCTCATATGTATATACTGTACTCGATACCATCTACTGTATCTTGCCTATGCTGCTCTGTACCATCACTCATTCATATATCTTTATGTACATATTCTTTATCCCCTTAAACTGTGTATAAGACAGTAGTTTTGGAATTGTTAGTTAGATTACTTGTTGGTTATTACTGCATTGTCGGAACTAGAAGCACAAGCATTTCGCTACGCTCGCATTAACATCTGCTAACCATGTGTATGTGACAAATAACATTTGATTTGATTTGATTTGAGATAAATCCAACGGGAGAGTTTGAGTGATGAAAGTTGGACAGCGGATCTCGAAAGCAGCCAGTCAACATTCAAGGCTTGAACCCGGTTTATAATTGTAAAGAACCCGGTTTATAATTGTAAATGAATACCTTTTGCGCATGTGCATAACTATAGATAAATCCGATGGGAGAGTTTGAGTGATGAAAGTTGGACAGAGGATCTCGAAATCTCTGAAAAAGAAACACTTGGATGAACTGAAAAAAATAAATGTTAGACTATTTCTGGCAATTGTGCTGTTATTATATGCCAAATGTTAAGACCACAAACAAACAAAAATGATCCATTTCTCAGATTGACTAAAATCTAGGTTTATGAATGTAATTCTACTTTGCCATGGTTTGCTTCGATAGATACAGGTAGACTATAGTCCCTGATAGGCTTGCATCTTATGTCAGATAGTCTAAAGTAGCCTAGGCAAAATATAGGCAAGATTTAAACTGAACGATTTAGCAGCTTGCATAGTTCAAATTAACAGACTAATTGAATCAACATGAATAGCTTGGCGATTGCAAGGTAACAAGTGGTTGTGTTTCCCAATAGCCCGCTGGAATAGCCTTCCGAGGACGGGGTTGTAATCTCAATCACTGAATTCAAAATTAATAATATGTATATGAAAGGAATAAGCTTGTCAACAACAGCCAGTGTTTATTTTTATTTTTATTTTTTTACCTGTGTTCTAACAATTGATCCGCAATGCGATAGAGCTTTGATAACTTCCAATTTACTAAACATGGACATTAAAATTGCATAATAACACAAGGCTACAAAACAGTACACTGAAGTTATAGGCTATTTATTACATTTGTTTGCCAGCTCCACAAGTGGCACAATTTGATTTGCAATGACTCCAGTGATAAACTGTAGTCATTTCAACATATTAATTGTATCAAATGGAAGCCTACAGTAGCCGCCAATGGCATGTAAATGAATTGGCTACTTGATGGCCAACAGATGCAAATGTATCACCCAACAAATGTATTGTCAGTTTCATTGAGGACTTTTCACCATAACAGAAGCACACGAAGGAGTTCCAAACCTTCTGTCCCGTAACTTCCATTTCAAATGTACACTCGCCCATAAGGAAACGTTAACCCATAAGTGTCTACACCCAGTCTAACCCAGGGGAAGGGGGTATACTAAGCTATATCGAACCATTTAGCTATTTGATTTAGAATTTTAAGACCCCTTGAAGTATAAAAAATACATATATTTTTGGACTTGCTTTTATTAACCCATACAAACGCATTGAATAACAGATTCACTACATGGAACAACAGATAGTACCCCCAAAAAATCAAAAAGAAGTTTGTTCTGAAGTGTCTGTCCTATACCTTTCCCCCTTCCTCCCTCTAAACATATCACTCTCGCAGAACCAGACCAGAAGCAGGAACCATTAATCACCACACTAGAAAAGGCCAGGAGGAAGTACCAAAGCTCTAGACCTACGCCTGGAGCAAGCAGGTCACAAGGATTATCATCACTGACTTCCGGGTATTGTGCTTCCAGGTGTGTCTGCTGACCCCTCAGGTTTTCCTTCCTTCCATCTGCAGATCCAGCAGCAGACCCAGTTCCAGTACCAGACCCAGTCACAGCACCAGAACACACAGGAAGAGGCGCGGAGGAGGGACCAAACACCCGACATTCACCTGGAGCGAGCGGACCACAGGGGTGTGCAACATTTGACCTCTGGGTCTAGGGCTCCCTTGTCAGTCTGCTTGCTCCTCAGGTTTCCTTCCTCCCCTCTGTAGATCCAGCACCAGTACCAGACGAGGCGTGGAGTAGGGAGCAAAGATCCGACCTTCAACCAGAGTGAGCAGGACACAGTACCAGACCCAGCACCAACCCCTGGTTTTCCTACCCTGGTACCAGCACAATTTCCAACCCGGACCAAACACCAACCCAGGTTTTCCCATCCCAACCCCAAATCTAACCTTGGACACAGCACTGACCTACCAGATCTGCCACCTTTATCCAGAAACTACGAGCCCAGGCAACATCCCTTCCCCTCCTCCAACACAAAGACAGAAACATTGTAGACTGACTGACAGACTGACAGATTTGTATATTTTGATTGATGGATTGCTTTTGAGATTTTTTGATTTTATTTGATTGGATTACCATATTGTTTACCAAATTTGAATAGATTAATTATTTAGAGTTTTCCATGATGGCTGAAGAACTAGCTTGCCAGTAACAAGCTAACACCACACACAGATGAAAGGGAAAACATATAAGTATCTTTGCCATGGAGTAAAAGGTTCAACTTTAAAATCATATTACCTGACACCCTACAGTCAAACTTTGGCACCAGTAGAGTAGACATCTAACTATATAAACCAAGCCCCTGTGCAAATATGACCTTCTCTGATGTTGGTTACAAGGCAAGTAACGACTTGTAATTAACATTGGAGAAGGTATATTTGCGGAGGGGTGTGTTTTATATAGCTAGATACTGTAGCTACTCTACCGGTGGCAAAAGTTGACTGTAAGGTGTCAGCAAATATATTTAAAAGTTTACACTAGATTAAAAGACATGTAAATGTATCCCCTTTCATCTATGGTTGGTGTGAGCTAGTTACTGGCTAGCTAGGTCTTCAGCCAGCATGGAACAAATGGGGGGAAAGGTGAATCAAAACTCTGACACAGTTGTCATGTCAACACATCCATATGTGCAAATGTGAACCGCATCACAAGAAACATGCCAAGTAGGAGGTGTATGTGAACTCGACACAAAAAAGTCCCTTTTTCAGGACCCTGTCTTGGATGTGGATGTATCCAATTAACTTCACAGATCTTCATTGTAAAGGGTTTGAACACTGTTTCCCATGCTTGTTCGTTCAATGAACCATAAACAATTAATAAGCTTACAGACGGTAGACCATTAAGGTCACAGTTATGAAAACTTAGGACACTAGAGAGGCCTTTCTACTGACTCTGAAGAACACCAAAAGAAAGATGCCCAAGGTTGATTCTCATCTAAGTGAACATGCCTTAGGCATGCAGCAGAGAGGTTTGAGGACTGCAGATGTGGCCAAGGCAATAAATTGCAATATACGTACTGTGAGACGCCTATGACAGCGCTATAGGGAGACAGGACAGACAGCTGATCGTCCTCGCAGTGGCAGACCACGTGTAACATTACCTGCACAGGATCGGTACATCCAAACATCACACCTGCGGAACAGGTACAGGATTGCAACAACAACTGCCCGAGTCACACCAGGAATGCACAATCCCTCCATCAGTGCTCAAACTGTCCTCAATAGGCTGAGAGAGGCTGGACCGAGGGCTTGTAGGCCTGTTTTAAGGCAGGTCCTCAGCAGACATCACCGGCAAGAACGTCGCCTATGGGCACAAACCCAGGACTGGCAAAAAGTTCTCTCTACTGAAGAGCATCACGACCATCAACCCTGGTTTTGTCTCACCAGGGGCGATGGTCGGATTTGCATTTATCGTCGAAGGAATGAGCGTTACACTGAGGCCGGTACTCTGGAGCGGGATCGATTTGGAGGTGGAGGGTCCATCATGGTCTGGGGTGGGGTGTCACAGCATCAACGGAGTGAGCTTGTTGTTATTGCAGGCAATCTCAACGCTGTGCATTACAGGGAAGACATCCTCCTCCCTCATGTGGTACCCTTCCTGCAGGCTCATCCTGACATGACCCTCCAGCATGACAATGTCACCAGCCATACTGCTCATTCTGCGCGTGATTTCCTGCAAGACAGGAATGTCAGTGTTCTGCCATGGCCAGCAAAGAGCCCAGATCACAATCCCATTGAACAAGTCTTGGACCTGTTGGATCGGAGGGTGAGGGCTAGAACCTTTCCCCCAGAAATGTCCAGGAATTTGCAGGTGCCTTGTTGGAAGTGTGGGGTAACATGTCACATCTCACAGATACACTGAAATACCTAAAACTTCTTGCGGATCAGTGGGATGCTAGCGTCCCATTTCGACATCTTCCGGTGAAATTGCAAAGGGCAAAATTCAAATTAAATTACTATAAATATTAAACTTTCATGAAATCACAAGGGCAATACATAAAAATAAAGCTTAACTTGTTGTTAATCCAGCTGCCGTTTCAGATTTCAAAAAGGCTTTACGGCGAAAGCAAACCATGCGATGATCTGAGGACAGCGCCCAGCACACAAATGCATAACAAATCATTTTCAACCAGGGAGTTGTGACACGAAAGTCAGAAATAGCAATATAATATATGCCTTACCTTTGACATTCTTCTTCTCTTCTCACAACAAAAGGTCCCAGTTACATTACAAATGGTCCTTTTGTTCGATTATGACCTTCTTTATATCCATAAAAACTCAGTTTAGCTGGCGCGCTTCAGTCAAAAATCCACTCGGTTTCCCTCCTTCAAAATCCATATAAAATTAATCCTAAACGTTATCAATGAACTTATCCAAACAAGTCAATCAACGTTTATAATCAAACATTAGGTACCCTAATACGCAAAACAAACTATACAATTTAAGACGGAGAATAGTATGTTCATTACCGGAGATAAGTAACAAAGAATGTGCTTTCCTCCACCCGCATTGGAAACACTACAGCCAAAATGGGAGCCAATTAGAAAAACTTCAACTTCTCCCTCATTTTCCAAAAAAACAGCCTGAAACTCTTTCTAAATACTGTTGACAGCTAGTGGAAGCCCTAGGAACTGCAAATGGGGAGGGTTTCGCCTTATTATAATCGTGCCAGCCATTGAAATCAGTGGTAGGATAATTTTTTTGGGGGGAGATGGTTTGTCCTTGGGGTTTCGCCTGACATTTCAGTTCTGTTGTACTCACAGACATTATTATAACAGTTTTAGAAACTTTTCTGTCTAAATCTACTAAGTATATGCATATCCTAGCTTCTGGGCCTGAGTAGCAGGCAGTTTACTTTACTTTACGTCAAAATACCACCCCCTAGCCCAAAGAGGTTTTAATGCAGTTCGTGGCCACACCAGATACTGACATTTACTTTTGATTTTGACCCCCCTTTGTTCAGGGACACATTATTCAATTTATGTTACTCACATGTCTGTGGAACTTGTTCAATTTATGTTCAATTTATGTCTCAGTTGACGAATCTTGTTCATACAGATATTTACATATGTTAAGCTTGCTGAAAATAAACGCAGTTGCCAGTGAGAGGACATTTCTTTTGTTGCTGAGTTCCCTCAAAAGGCTTTTACATTGGAATCAGAATGACTATATGGGACCTATAAGATCATTTTGGGAAACCGCCCTGGACAGGACTCTCACTAATGGGTCCAACAATTATATCCATTTACAAGGCATGCCTTGTAAAAAATCTAGTCGATTGACAAACAGGTGCGTCAATCTAAGTTACATAACATAAAAATCCCTATCAAATTATGTAATTTTAAACTACAGATATATTTAAGTCTCAAACCACCGCATTCGCCAGTGTCGCACTTCCGCAACTGCAGTGAAAGGTGGCAGAGCTAGAACGCTGTTTGTCAGACCATGAGGTTTGACATATGGAAAAGGTAGACTCTCACGAACAAAATGTTATTTTAATTTTTACTCCAGGACCCGCCGAATTGTAAGAGATTTCATCTGAAGGTTACCAGTACTGGTTAAAACAAACAAACAATGGAAGTATGAAGGTAGTTTTGTGCCTACCCAATAAAGGGGTCAAATATGTGTAAAAAAAACAACATATTTCCTGAGTTTTTTTTAATATCTCCTAGATTTAGGACAGACACTTCAAAACTTTGTTTCGTGTGATTTATCTTTTGACTGTCCTTTTTGACATTGATGAATGTGTTATTTTATGCATTTCTATGGGCTTTAGTATTAAATACCAAAATCTATATTTTAACAAATACGTTTTTACATATCTTTTTATACCTAAAGGGGCCCTAAGATTAAAAATCAAATAGCTAAATGATCCATAGCATGACCATCTTAAAACGGTTAGCCACTGCTAGCGGTCTTCACCGTTAACTCGGACACCAGCCAGCATCAGCTTGGTCAAAACCTGCCAGTCTGCACAGTGCAATATCAAACCAGAGCATATCAGACTGCTTTTTCTCTACCACATCAAATCAAATCAAATCAAATTGTATTTGTCACATACTCATGGTTAGCAGATGTTAGTGCAAGTGTAGCGAAATGCTTGTGCTTCTAGTTCCGACAATGCAGTAATAACCAACAAGTAATCTAACTAACAATTCCAAAACTACTGTCTTATACACAGTGTTTGGGATAAAGAATATGTACATAAGGATATATGCATGAGTGATGGTACAGGGCAGCATACAGTAGATGGTATCGAGTACAGTATATACATATGAGATGAGTATGTAGACAAAGTAAACAAAGTGGCATAGTTAAAGTGGCTAGTGATACATGTATTACATAAGGATGCAGTCGATGATGTAGAGTACAGTATATACGTATGCATATGAGATGAATAATGTAGGGTAAGTAACATTATATAAGGTAGCATTGTTTAAAGTGGCTAGTGATATATTTACATCATTTCCCATCAATTCCCATTATTAAAGTGGCTGGAGTTGGGTCAGTGTCAATGACAGTGTGTTGGCAGCAGCCACTCAATGTTAGTGGTGGCTGTTTAACAGTCTGATGGCCTTGAGATAGAAGCTGTTTTTCAGTCTCTCGGTCCCAGCTTTGATGCACCTGTACTGACCTCGCCTTCTGGATGATAGCGGGGTGAACAGGCAGTGGCTCGGGTGGTTGATGTCCTTGATGATCTTTATGGCCTTCCTGTAACATCGGGTGGTGTAGGTGTCCTGGAGGGAAGGAAGTTTGCCCCCGGTGATGTGTTGTGCAGACCTCACTACCCTCTGGAGAGCCTTACGGTTGAGGGCGGAGCAGTTGCCGTACCAGGCGGTGATACAGCCCGCCAGGATGCTCTCGATTGTGCATCTGTAGAAGTTTGTGAGTGCTTTTGGTGACAAGCCGAATTTCTTCAGCCTCCTGAGGTTGAAGAGGCGCTGCTGCGCCTTCTTCACGACGCTGTCTGTGTGAGTGGACCAATTCAGTTAGTCTGTGATGTGTATGCCGAGGAACTTAAAACTTGCTACCCTCTCCACTACTGTTCCATCGATGTGGATAGGGGGGTGTTCCCTCTGCTGTTTCCTGTAGTCCACAATCATCTCCCTAGTTTTTCTTAGCGTTGAGTGTGAGGTTATTTTCCTGACACCACACTCCGAGGGCCCTCACCTCCTCCCTGTAGGCCGTCTCGTCGTTGTTGGTAATCAAGCCTACCACTGTTGTGTCGTCCGCAAACTTGATGATTGAGTTGGAGGCGTGCGTGGCCACGCAGTCGTGGGTGAACAGGGAGTACAGGAGAGGGCTCAGAACGCACCCTTGTGGGGCCCCCGTGTTGAGGATCAGCGGGGAGGAGATCTTGTTGCCTACCCTCACCACCTGGGGGCGGCCCGTCAGGAAGTCCAGTACCCAGTTGCACAGGGCGGGGTCGAGACCCAGGGTCTCGAGCTTGATGACGAGCTTGGAGGGTACTATGGTGTTGAATGCCGAGCTGTAGTTGATGAACAGCATTCTCACATAGGTATTCCTCTTGTCCAGATGGGTTAGGGCAGTGTGCAGTGTGGTTGAGATTGCATCGTCTGTGGACCTATTTGGGCGGTAAGCAAATTGGAGTGGGTCTAGGGTGTCAGGTAGGGTGGAGGTGATATGGTCCTTGACTAGTCTCTCAAAGCACTTCATGATGACGGAAGTGAGTGCTACGGGGCGGTAGTCGTTTAGCTCAGTTACCTTAGCTTTCTTGGGAACAGGAACAATGGTGGCCCTCTTGAAGCATGTGTGAACAGCAGACTGGTATAGGGATTGATTGAATATGTCCGTAAACACATCGGCCAGCTGGTCTGCGCATGCTCTGAGGGCGCGGCTGGGGATGCCGTCTGGGCCTGCAGCCTTGCGAGGGTTAACACGTTTAAATGTCTTACTCACCTCGGCTGCAGTGAAGGAGAGACCGCATGTTTTCGTAGCAGGCCGTGTCAGTGGCACTGTATTGTCCTCAAAGCGGGAAAAAAAGTTATTTAGTCTGCCTGGGAGCAAGACATCCTGGTCCGTGACTGGGCTGGGTTGGGAACGACATCTTCAACGCACGTTCTAATGAACTCGCACACCGAATCAGCGTATTCGTCAATATTGTTATCTGACGCAATACGAAACATGTCCCAGTCCACGTGATGGAAGCAGTCTTGGAGTGTGGAGTCAGCTTGGTCGGACCAGCGTTGGACAGACCTCAGCGTGGGAGCCTCTTGTTTAAGTTTCTGTCTGTAGGCAGGGATCAACAAAATGGAGTCGTGGTCAGCTTTTCCGAAAGGGGGGCTGGGCAGGGCCTTATATGCGTCGCGGAAGTTAGAGTAACAATGATCCAAGGTTTTACCACCCCTGGTTGCGCAATCGATATGCTGATAAAATTTAGGGAGTCTTGTTTTCAGATTAGCTTTGTCCCAAAAAAAAAAAAAATCCCCAGCTACAATGAATGCAGCCTCCGGATAAATGGTTGCCAGTTTGCAAAGAGTTCAATAAAGTTCGTTCAGAGCCATCGATGTGTCTGCTTTGGGGGGGGGGATATATATACGGCTGTGATTATAATCGAAGCGAATTCTCTTGGTAGATAACGCGGTCTACATTTGATTGTGAGGAATTCTAAATCAGGTGAACAGAAGGATTTGAGTTCCTGTATGTTTCCTTCATCACACCATGTCTCATTAGTCATGAGGCATACGCCCCCGCCACTCTTCTTACCAGAAAGATGTTTGTTTCTGTCGGCGCGATGCGTGGAGAAACCCGTTGGCTGCATCGCCCCGGATAGCGTCTCTCCAGTGAGCCATGTTTCCATGAAGCAGAGAACGTTACAGTCTCTGATGTCCCTCTGGAATGCTACCCTTGCTCGGATTTCATCAACCTTGTTGTCAAGAGACTGGACATTGGCAAGAAGAATGCTAGGGAGTGGTGCACGATGTGCCCGTGTCCGGAGTCTGACCAGAAGACCGCTACGTTTCCCTCTTTTACGGAGTCGTTTTTTGGGGTCGCTGCCTGGAATCAATTCCGTTGGCCTGTTTGTAAGGCAGAACACAGGATCCGCGTCGCGGAAAACATATTCTTGGTCGTACTGATGGTGAGTTGACGCTGATGGCATCACCAGATTCCTACCGCTAACTCTGGACCATAACACCGGATCATCACAGCTAGCTAGCTGCAACCTGAGTGGCTACTGCTGGCTAACGCCTCTGTTCCGAAGCAAGCACCAGTTAGCCTTGAGCTAGCCTCAAGCTAGGCCCATCGACCGGCTAGCCGAAGAAGTCTACCAGCTAATACTTGGGCTACAATACCTCTTTTGCCAATTGGCCTGGGCCCTTCATTGTCGACATGGAGCCCCGCCGATCCATCACGACTGGTCTGCTGACGTAATCATCCGAGGAGGTTTCAACAGGCTTTTCCATTGCGACGTTGCCGGAGACCCATCTGCTAGCCCAGGCCTGCTAGCTTTCTGAACCGCTGTCTCTCCAGCTCGCCTAGCGTAGTAGCGACTACCGAACGGCTCCCTTTCTCACCTATTGCTGCTCATTGGACCCTACGATCACTCGGCTACACATGCCTCTCTCTAATGTCAGTATGCCTTGACTACTACAGTTTAGATTAGTTATTATTGTTTTATTTCACAGTAGAGCCTTCAGCCCCGCCCAACATGCCTTAGATAGCTCTTTTGTCCCACCCCCCACATATGCGGAGACCTCACCTGGCTTAACTGGTGCCTCCAGAGACACAACCGCTCTCATCATCACTCAATGCCTAGGTTTACCTCCACTGTACTCACATCCTACCATACCCTTGTCTGACAGGGATGGTGGCTGTTTCTGAGATATCTTGGGAGACATCTTGGGTGGTTGGTTGGGCAGTGCCTGTGGAAAGGTCTGGGTCTTCGTTGTTGTTGTCTGGTAGAGTGGTGGGGGGTTGTTGGTTTTGGTTTGGGTTGGTGGCGATGACCCTTGCCCTGCCGGCATAGGAACTGTGGAAGGTTCTGATGAAATGACACCCTTCCCCACACAGGTTGCAGGGGCGTGTGGAGGTACAGTTTGAGGTGGGATGGTTGTCTTCACAGATCTTGCCCCTAAAGATTTGAGACTTGCTATCACTCGTTCTGTCCCTATACAAATTAAATTGTTAAACAGTACCACTACCACATATCAGTTATATTCATACAGCAATCTCATTAATGGGTGCAAAAAATATAGCCTCTTTGTCAGGACCCGGTTACGAACCCGGGTCTCCGGAGTGAGAAACAGTCACTTAACCAACTGAGCCACGAATAGTCGGCAGAACCCAGAAGATGAGGCAGACACAGCAGTACTTGAGACAGTGTATTTAATGAAGTAAAAAATGAAGTCCTTCAGGAACACATGTAACTCCACAACCTCAAAAGGAATTCCACAAGAACAAAGGTAATCCTCCAAGACAAAAAAGGTAAATCCACAAGGTGGTAGGTATAGCACAAAAAGCCTCAAAAGATACTCAAAAATAAATAAACAAGAACAAAAAACAGAATTCCACAAGATCGTCCACCGGGATCAACAAGAGTTAACAGAATACTAGGGCTGGGTGCTAACATACAAACACAGAGCCAAGGACTGAGGAAAACAAAGGGTTTAAATACAATCAGGGAAACGAGGCACAGGTGCAAATAATAATGGGGATCAAGGGAAAACAAAAGGTCAAAAGGCACAATGGGGGCATCTAGTGACCAAAAACCGGAACAACCCTGGCCAAATCCTGACACTCTTATAAGACACACTGCAAAATATGTTAATAGGTAAGAAACTACACCATGCACCCAAGGTTTTTGGCACTCCCAAAATACGGTATGGTACTGTATTCTGAATAACAGTAAATTACTATCAATTTTCATTCTATATATATATATATATATAAGAGAGAGAGACTTACTTTTTGTCTTTCTTTAATGAAACAAAATTTCATTAAAACCTCAACACCCCCCTTAAAATAAAACACCAAAATATATCCTGTACTGCATACATGTACCATACTCACCTTTCCCTCTACCACACAATACAAAACACCACACATCACAATAACCCAAAAACCTCACCACTTCAACAACCGTATATCCAAAATATCTTCCCCAGCTAAACAGACAGCCCCCCCAACACACCATATCTCCTGAAAAATCTCCACACTTTTTATCATTTTATAGAACTCAAATTCTACCCTAAGACGTGCAGAGACAATCCCATGAAATAATAGTAAAGGGTCTGTTATTCCCCACCTTTGACCCTGTTCTTCCTTGTTATCCAATTAGCCAACTTTGCCTGAGCAAACAGAAAATTCAACAAAACACATTTGGCCTTCTCCTTATTTGAATAGCTGTACCCCATTATAAACATCCCAACAGTAAAAACCACCCCCAACCTCTCACACAGACATTCCAACGGAGATATGAATGTCATTAACCTGGCGCACCCTGAAAACACATGAATCACAGTTTCTCTCATAACACAGAAAGGACACCCCTGCCCAACTCCCGGTTCAACCCGTGCCAACCAGCTGATAGTGGCCAGGGCTCCATGTAAAACCCTCCACCGGAGGTCGCCTGACCTCTTTGGTGCTGTGGTTTGTAGAGTCTTGCCAGTTTATAGAGCCTTGCTCCCTTGCCAGTCCCCTGTCTCTGCTGTCACCTGCAGTGGAGGAAACATTGGTGCCTCCCCCCTTTGGCTGCTCAAACACCCCCCTTACCAGGAGTCTCTCTAGCAGCCTAAGATACGTTATTCCTGTGTTATGGAAGCACTTTCAGGGTTTTCCACCCCTCCTCTCCCAGCAGTCGTAGGTCACCCAGCTTTTGTAAACCCGCTGCTATCAGTTTCCTCTGCAGGGTAGCAGACTGAACTGATCTCAAAGGGATGGCTGGGTTGTGGAAGATAGGCCCCTCCCACAGCCCAGGCTCCTCTCACACCCACAACCAAGGCTCCACACCCCCTTCTTGTGTGGGCCTTAGAGCTGCCAGGCCCTCAGAGTAAAAATCAGAGAGACCTTCTGTACTCAGCCCCTCCAGCCTCATGAGGAACAGCTGCCGGTCCAACCCTATTCCAACAGCTCTCCTTTGCAGTGCGCATGCTGGTTCCCTCCAGTCAACATCAGTATGGTGCACCGCCTTTAGTCGGAAAGCAGCCACCCTGCTCTACAGTTCCACCAGGCCCTGTCCTCCTTCGTGGACGGTCAAGTACAACACTGCCGACCAAAAAAAGTCCACCAGCTTGCGTTGCAGGTGTGTGAGCAGAGCCAGTTTATGCCACAGGGAAGATGCCACCAAATGCCACAATGGTCCTTATGGCCAAACATTTATATTTTTGTTTCATCAGACCAGAGGACATTTCTCCAAAAAGTACGATCTTTGTCCCCATGTGCAGTTGCAAACTGTAGTCTGTCTTTTGTATGTCGGTTTTGGAGCAGTGGCTTCTTCCTTGCTGAGTGGCTTTTCAGGTTATGTCAATATAGGACTCGTTTTACTGTGGATAGAGATACTTTTTTACCGGTTTCCTCCAGCATCTTCACAAGGTCATTCGCTGTTGTTCTGGGATTGATAAACACTTTTCGCACCAAAGTACGTTCATCTCTAGGCAACAGAACGCGTCTCCTTCCTGAGCGGTATGATGGACGTGTGGTCTAATGGTGTTTATACTTGCATACTATTGTTTGTACAGATGAACGTGGTACCTTCAGGCATTTGGAAATTGCTCCCAAGGATGAACCAGACTTGGGAGGTCTTGTGAGGTCTTGGCTGATTTATTTTGATTTTCCCATGATGTCAAGCAAAGAAGCAATGAACTTGAAGGTAGGCCTTGAAATACATCCACAGGAACACCTTCAATTGATTCAAATTATGTCAATTAGCCTATCAGAAGCTTCTAAAGCCATTACATCATTTTCTGGAATTGTCCAAGCTCTTTAACCTGTTGCTTCTACTCGGGACGCTTGCGTCCCAACTAGAGCTCTGGAAATGCAAATGCGCTACGCTAAATGCTAATAGTATTAGTTAAAACTCAAAAGTTCATTAAAATACACATGCAGGGTATCGAATTAAAGCTACACTCGTTGTGAAACCAGGCAACAAGTCAGATTTTTAAAATGCTTTTCGGCGAAAGCATGAGAAGCTATTATCTGATAGCATGCAACACCCCAAAAGACCCACAGGGGACGTAAACAAAATAATTAGCATTTCGGCGTTACACAAACCGCACAATAAAATAGAAAACATTCATTACCTTTCACCATCTTCTTTGTTGGCACTCCTAGATGTCCCATAAACACTATTTGGGTCTTTATTTCGATTAAATCGGTCCATATAAAGCCTAGATATCGTTATATGTAGACTGTGTGATAAACAAAAAAACATCGTTTCAAAACGTAACGTCATTTTTAAAATTCAAAAAGTCGACGATAAACTTTCACAAAACACTTCAAATACGTTTGTAATGCAACTTTAGGTATTAGTAAACGTTAATAAGCGATAAAATTAATCAGGAGGCGATGTAAAGATCATTAGCTGTCCGTCTGGAAAAATGTCCGGCTAGAAACTCAACGAAAATATCCGGTCCTAGACCGGATTAGATACGGTGTCCTGTATGTGTTTGACCAAGAAAAAACTCGAAGGGAAATGACAAGACTCTAGACACCCTGTGGAAGCTGTAGGTACTGCAACCTCAGTCAATTAATTGTGGTTCACGTTTATCAATGGGTTCAAGTAGCGCATGGATATATTTTCCCCATTTTCAGTGATCAGTTTTTCCTGTGCTTTTCGATGTAAATGCCGTTCTGGTAAAGCCACAGCAGTGATTTAACCCGTTTTTTAAACGTCTGAGTGTTTTCTATCCACACAGACTAAGCAAATGCATATACTATATTCCTGGCATGAGTAGCAGGGCGCTGAAATGTTGCGCGATTTTTAACAGAATGTTCAAAAAAGTAGAGGGTCGACTGAAGAGGTTAAACAAAAAAAATAAGAAAACACATTTGATGTTTGCCAAAAGGAATGAGGGAGACTCCCCAAACATATGGAAGAAGGTACTCGGGTCAGATGAGACGAAAATCACAGCAACATGCTGTGGGGATGTTTTTCATTGGCAGGGACTGGAAAACTGGTCCGAATTGAAGCAATGATGGATGGTGCTAAATACAGGGAAATTCTTGAGGGAAAGCTTTTTCAGCCTTCCAGATATTTGAGACTGGGACGGAGGTTCACCTTCCAGCAGGACAATGACCCTAAGCATACTGCTAAAGCAACACTTGAGGTGTTTAAGGTGAAACATTTAAATGTCTTGGAATGGCCTAGTCAAAGCCCAGACCTCAATCCAATTGAGAATATGTGGTATGACATAAAGATTGCTGTATACCAGTGGAACCCATTCAATTTGAAGGAGCTGGAACAGTCTTGCCTTGAAAAATGGGCAAAAATCCCAGTGGCTAGATGTGCAAAGTTTATAGAGACATGCCCCAAGAGACTTGCATCTGTAATTGCTGCAAAGGGTGGCTCTACAAAGTATTGACTTTGGGGGGATGAATAGTTATGCATGCTCAAGTTTTCATATTTTTTTGTCTTATTTCACAATACAAAATATTTTGCATCTTCAAAGTGGTAGACATGTTCTAGGTTGTAAAGCAACAAAATAGGAAAAATGCCAAGTGGGGTGAATACTTTCGCAAGCCAGTGTACATTTTGTAATTTCACTGTATGTTCTAAAAGGTTTGTATAAACTTAAAGTGTGTAGGCTAATACATATCACTGGAGTAGCCTATCGGCTTACTGTAAAACACAAAACACTGTCAAAACTCATTGGATCCCCCTCACCTATTGAATTAATGCACTATACAGCACAAACCCCACATCACCCACCAATATACTCTAGCCTAGACCACCCACTTTACCACTGCTTTGATCTCCCCTCAGCTCAAAGAAATCAGACAATTAAATGAGGAGCACTGCGCATTTCGGAAGGAGTTTCATCCCAGTGGCCAGCACTATAGGGGTGGTGTGGGATAGGAGGGTAGTAAAGGTATGTGTTTCACTCTCCCTGTTGTGTTTTCTATATGTTTTGTTTAGGCCTATGTGATCTGTGAGAAGTGTTAAAAAACATGAATCTGCATCAGAATTCTTTTAACTTTTACGATGTCATGATTCAAAAGTATAATGTTGGGATTATTTTCTCCTTCATGGCAAAAGGAGTGATGGCTCATAAACTGAAGAGTATTTATAGGATAAGATTGATTGACTTCTTTCTCTCGTTGATATGTTTCACACTTTGCCAATCTAAACCAAAACACACATTTGAGTGACACAGACATGGGAATTTAATTACTATAATCTGGGATGTCATGGGTATATGCTCTTGTAAAGCAATAATATTAGGAAACAAGAATTTCAACCTACAGCTGTCAAATGGTTTGGTATAAATAGAAGCAAGCACCAACAGCTTGATAAAAAGTGTAAAACATGTGACTCAATTTTGTGAAACTAGGTGTATGTCGCGCGTCACCACTTCACAGGAGATAATTTTGAACATAAACATTTTTTTTATTGAATATTTAAAGCATAAAATATACTTGCAGTGAAGCCGCTCAAGAACTACCTCACATTAGTCATCTAACAGCCTCCCATCCAGAGCGACACACAGAAGCAACCAGGGTCAATGCCCTGCACAAGGGCACGTCGACAGATCTTCCACCAGCCCTCCAAGATTCCCAATAAAGTTCTCCAAGAGCTGTCCCTCAACCATCCAAGACCGCCTCCCACAGCCCCCCCCCCCCGAGAAAAATAAATAAATACAATCATTCCAGTCCCCAAGACCCCCCCAACAAAAGGAAAAAAAGACAAAGGAAAACAGAAAACAACAATGCAAAAAACTAAAAACATCAAGGACAACAAAATAATTTTGTCACGACTTTGGAAGTATGCTTGGTGTCATTGTATATTTGGAAGACCCATTTGCAACCAAGCTTCAACTTCCTGACTGATGTCTTGAGATGTTGCTTTAATATATCCACATCATTTTCCTACCACATGATGCCATCTATTTTGCGAAGTGCACCAGTCCCTCTTGCAGCAAAGCACCCACACAACATTTTGCTGCCACCCTCGTGCTTCACGGTTGGGATGGTGTTCTTCGGCTTGGAAGCATCCCGCTTTTTTCTCCAAACATAACGATGGTCCTTTTGGCCAAACAGTTCTATTTTCGTTTCATCAGAACAGATGCAAACCGTAGTCTGTCTTTTTCATGGCAGTTTTGGAGCAGTGGCTTCTTCCTTGCTGAGCAGCCTTTCAGGTTTTGTTTTAATGTGGATATAGATACTTTTGTACCTCTTTCCTCCAGCATCTTTACAAGGTCCTTTGTAATGGTTCTGGGATTGATTTGCATTTTCGCACCAAAATATGTTCATCTCTAGGAACAGAACGCGTCTCCTTCCTGAGCGGTATAACAGCTGCTTGGTCCCATGGTGTTTATACTTGCGTACTATTGTTTGGACAGATTAATTTGGTACCTTCATGCGTTTTGATATTGAATCAAACCAGGATGAATCAGGCTTGTGGAGGTCTACATCTTTTTACTGAGTTCTTGGCTGATTCCTTATCATTTTCCCATGATATCAAGCAAAGAGGAACTGAGTTTGAAGGTAGGCCTTGAAATACATCCACAGGTACACTTTCAATTGACTCAAATGATGTCAATTAGCCTATCAGAAGCTTCTAAAGCCATGACATGCTTTTCTGGAATTTTCCAATCTGTTTAAAGGCACAGTCATCTTATTGTATGTAAACTTCTAACCCACTGGAATTGTGATACAGTGAATTATAAATGAAATAATCTGTCTGTAAACAATTGTTGGAAAATTACTTGCGTCATGCGCAAAGTAGATGACCTAACCGACTTGCCTAAGCTATAGTTTGTTAATAACAAGAAATGTGTGGAGTGGTTTAAAAAACTGTTTTAATGACTCCAACCTAAGTGTTTGTAAACTTCTGACTACAACTGTAGTCAGACGATTAAATAAATAAGTCATCAGATGAATGAAAATAAATTCACGACCTTGTCACAACATAACTAATGGACTCAAACACATTAAGAAGGAAAGAAATTCCACAAATTCACTTTCAACAAGGCATACCTGTTAATTGAAATTCATTCCATTTGACTACCTCATGAAGCTGGTTAGAGAATGCCAAGCATGTACAAAGCTGTCATCAAGACAAAGGGTGGCTACTTCGAAGAATCTAAAATATATTTAGATTGTTATAACACTTTTTAGGTTACTACATGATTCCATAGGTGTTATTTCATTGTTTTGATTCCTTCACTATTATTCAACAATGTATAAAAAAGTTAAAATAAACAAAAACCATTGAATGAATAGGTGTTTCCAAATTTTTTACTGGTACTCTATATGGGGACGTGTGTGTAGTGTTTAATCAACTGTTGTTTTTTGTATCAGTTCATATACTGTACCATGTGCCACAGAATCGGAACATCAAAAATGTCTTCCTAATTATTTTGCAACGTGTATGGCGCAGCTGTCATTTCAGACAATTTATCCTTAATACTCTATATTTCAGACAAACAAGTGTTCTACTTTCTCTCTTCCATCTGCCTCCATTTTTGTGGTAATGCAGCAATCAGTTGGTTGTAACTTTGGATTGAGCAAGCATTCACATATATTTCCGATAGCTGCGTATGTGACAAATGTGACATATTACACATCTCTTTATTCCAATTAATATTTTTTTAATCTATCAGCATATTTGAGTTTAAGCATAATATTTGTTCTGGCTTTTCTGGAGGATAAAATTGAAATTGGAACTAGCTATGTATGGTTTGTTTAAAACTTCTCTAGGGTAAGGGGCAGCATTCGGAATTGTGGATGAAAAGCATGCCCAAATTAAACTGCTTGCTACTCGGGCCCAGAAGATATGATATGCATATAACTGGTATATTTGGATAGAATACACTCTAAAGTTTCCAAAACTGTTAAAATTGTGTATGAGTATAACATAATTAATGTGCAGGTGAAAACCTGAGAAATATCCATTCAGGAAGTTTTTTTTCTTCTATTTTTTTTCTATTCAATGCTACTGCAGAATTAATTGATTTAGGACTCAAATTGCAGTTCCTATGCCTTCCACTAGATGTCAACAGTCTATAGAAATTGTTTCAGGCTTGTATTCTGAAAAATGAGGGAGTAAGAGCAGTCTGAATGAGTGGACCCTGCCGTGTCAAAGAGCTTGTTCATGCACAATCCCGAAAGAGGGCCTTTCTTGTTAACCTTTTATATTGACGACGTTATTGTCCGGTTGAAATATTATCGATTTATTTAGGCTAAAAACAACCCGAGGATTGAATATAAACATTGTTTGACATGTTTCTATGAACTTTACGGATACAATTTAGATTTTTTTGTCTGCCTGTTTTGACTGTGTTTGAGCCTGTGGATTACTGGAGAAAACGTGCGAACAAAACTGAGGTTTTTGGATATAAAGAGACTTTATCGAACAAAAGGAACATTTATTGAGTAAATGAATGTCTTCTAAGTGCAACCATATGAAGATCATCAAAAGTAAGGGATTAATTGTATCTCTATTTCTGACTTGTGTAACTCTTCTACTTGGCTGGTTACTGTTTGTAATGATTTGTCTGCTAGGCTATGTTCTCAAATAATCGTAAGGTATGCTTTCACCGTAAAGCATTTAAAAAAATCTGACACCGTGGTTGGATTCACAAGAAGTTCATCTTTAAACCTATGTAAACTATGTTTTGTTTTCTGAATTTAATAATGATTATTTCTGTATTTGAATTTGGCGCTCTACAATCTCACTGGATGTTGGCCAGATGGGACACTAGCATCCCACATACCCTAGAGAGGTTTAAGATAGGGCAATAATTGAAAATGAAACTTTGTTAAAAGTAATGGGACATTATTTAACCTGATAGCATTTCTATGTTGAAGATTTAAGAAATCACAATTTTCAATCCATTTCACTTAGTTTTTGTAATAAATTACACTTGATCATTCTTGAATAAGTTCCTCCAATTATTTTTGATTTAACTTATTAAAAGGTTAATTTACATTGGGATCCAAATGACTGTTCGGGACCATTAAAGCGTAGGAAGCATGAGTCTTTATTCACCAAAGTAACAACACAGTGTGGTCATAGACTTTGCAACTTAGTTGTAGTCACGATCTGGTTACCTATAACTACAAACATAGTTATGTTTTTGGGGCTTTACATATTTATGTGCTGCTGCACTCAACAATTTCGGAAAGGTTCTGACCAGAGAATATACATAAGTCCACATGCAGCAGAAATAGGTGACTGAGCAACCAGAATGGCAGGGACTATTGTACAATCTGTATACTATTGCAAATCCATATGCTATTATGCTATACTGTATGTAGTTACACACACATATACACATTGAGAACGTCACACACAGACACAGACACAGAAACAGTCACACACACAAACACATACAAATTAGAGAGGAGTATTTAAATGAATCTACTAACTTAGATGTTATTAAGAGCAGTGGGAGGCCACGGAAGGAGTGTTGTATACAGAATGGTGTTGTCTGCGTAGAGGTGGATCAGAGAATCACCAGCAACAAGAGCGATATCGTTGATGTATACAGAGAAAAGAGTCGGCCCGAGAATTGAACCCTGTGGCACCTCCATAGAGACTGCCAGAGGTCCAGACAACAGGCCCTCCGATTTGACACACTGAACTCTATCTGAAAAGTAGTTGGTGAACCAGGCGAGGCAGTCATTTGAGAAACCAAGGCTATTGAGTCTGCTGACAAGAATGTGTCGATTGACAGAGTCGAAAGCCTTGGCCACGTTGATGAATATGGCTGCATAGTATGGTATTTTATCGATGGCGGTTATGATATCGTTTAGGACCTTGAGCATGGCTGTGGTTTACCCATGGCCAGCTCTGAAACCAAATTGCATAGCGGAGAAGGTTCGGTGGGATTCGAAATGGTCGGTGATCTGTTTGTTAACTTGGCTTTCGTAGACTTTAGAAGGCAGGGTAGGATAGATATAGGTCTATAACAATTTGGGTCTAGAGTGGCACCCCCTTTGAAGAGGGGGATGACCGGGGCAGCTTTCCAATCTTTAGGCATCTCAGACGATACAAAAGAGCGGTTGAAAAGGCTAGTAATGACATTCTAGACGATTCTGTGCTTCCAACTTTGTGGCAACCGTTTGGGGAAGGCCCTTTCCTGTTTCAGCATGACAATGCCCCAGTGCACAATGTGAGGTCCATACAGAAATTGTTTGTCAAGATCGGTGTGGAAGAACTTGACTGGCCTGCACAGAGCCCTGACCTCAACCTCACTGAACATCTTTGGGATGAATTGGAATGCCAACTATGTGCCAGGACTAATCGCCCAACATCAGTGCCCAACCTCACTAATGCTCTTGTGGCTGTATGGAAGCAAGTCCAAACAGCAATGTTCCAACTTCTAGTGGAATGCCTTCCCAGAAGACTGGAGGCTGTTATCGCTGCAAAGGGGTGACCAACTCCGTATTAATAACCATGATTCTGGAATTAGATATTCAACAAGTAGGTGTCCATATACTTTTTGTCATGTAGTGTACATCTGTGGGGCACAGATACCTTTCACAAAAAGTAGGGGGGTAGATCAGAACACCAGTCAGTATCTGGTGTGACCCTGATTTGCCTCATGCAGTGCGACACATCTCCTTCGCTTAGAGTTGATCTGGCTGTTGATTGTGGCCTGTGGAATGTCAGCCACTCTTCTTCAATGACTGTGCAAAGTTGCTTGATATTGGCGTGAACTGGAATACAATGTCCTACACATCAATCCAGAGCATCCAGAGAAATGCTTAGTAAAAGGGATGCAAACAAATTTGTGCACAACATTTGAGAAATACTTTTTTTGTGCATATGGCAAATTTCTGGGATATTTTATTTTAGCTCATGAAACACACTTTACATGTTGCGTTTATATTTTTGTTCGGTATAATAAAACATTGCTATAGCCTACACAATAACACATATTATTTTACCAGGCTCACAACATTTCCCTTTCTTTCTGTGCCACCAAATGTTTGCATACTACTGATAAAGTTACAGGTTTAGCTAATACTGTATGCAACATTATGGAACAATGTTGTCCAGAGGTTATACGGACATGGACATAAGTCATGCAGCTGAGAGCTGAATGAACCGAATCACACGAGAAACCCTCTTTCATGCCATTTCAAGACAGCTATGACTGGAAGTGACATTTTTGTAGCAGGTTAGGAAAACTTACGCAGCAGGTTAGGAGAATTAGGGTAGCAGGTTAGGAGAATTAGGTTAAGGTTATGAAAAGGGTTAGGGATTGTAAATGCTTTCCTAACATGCAAAATAGCTGTATTGAAGTGGCGTGAAAAGAGTGTGCCCCTGATTCACATAGTTGTCACAGGGTTGTTACAACTAAGGAGGACACTATGTCCTGGTGTTGTTGCCGTTGATTCTCTCCTTACTGAGTAGACTATATCAAGGTGACATCTAGATGGCTACCAATACTAGTTATTTTTTGTGTAGGCTACTTTGGTGTATAATTCTGGGAGGAAAAATAATTGGCCACGTTACTAGCTACCGCTGGCGACACTGTGATAGAGCCGCCCAGTGGAAGTGTCTTAGGTCGGCAGGCATCTCGACACAACACCGGTGCACCGCCAGTTTAATGGCCCGTGAAGTGGTTTGTCTGTGGAATGCGGCCCGTCAATCCCATTTTTTTTATATGGATCATATCTTTTGAACTGCTAGAAACAAGACATTTTGTCTGTAGTAATGGTGAAATCAGAACGGTCATGAATCTGTGCTCAGTTTATTCTCTATGGCACTCAGAGGCTACAGACCAGATTTTTTTTCTAGGTTGCACAGCAAGATATTTACAAGCAATTTAGAGCAGCCTAGCTAAGAAAACATGCAGTAATTCAATGTTGGCTAGCAATAACGTTATTTACTGTATAAACAAGTCAAGGTACCTACCCAGAAGCTGCTGAAAATATTCTTCCATTTCACTGCAGCTCCAGGAAGATATTTACTAAAATAGTCTGAGCTACATGTGTCTCATCCAACAGCATGAAGGTGGTGCCTGAAACGGATCATTTGAATCTACAGTAGGCATAAGATATTACTGTAAAGAAATACAGTATGTTAGAGTACATTTTACAGGAGACTTACCATTAAAGTTAATAACAATATTTTTCAGAATTTTACACATGATGCAGTGCAATCTACAGCATTAATGCTGAAAAACAGATTTACGGTATTTTACTGTGAATTCGACATTGTTTTACTATTGAATTTACAGAAAAGTCTTACAGTGTAGCTACCTGGCTGTGTAAGCCGCGCTTCTCTGCGGACACACCTTTTGCGATGTTTATTACAAGGCGGTGTTATATATTCCCCTATATAGTGCCCTACGAGCATACATAAAAAGTAGTGCACTATAAATAAGGTGCCAACAATGGTCTGTAGATATTTCACTGAAAGCTCAGTTCGTTGTGTGGTACTATATTTTCTCTACAGACCCTTTTTGTGTCCCAAATGGAACCCCTTTCCCTACATAGTGCACTACTTTTGATCCGAACCCTATGGGTCCTGGTCAAATAGGGAATCGAGTGCCATTGGCCCTTACACACTACCTCCTGGCATATACTCCTGGCGAGGTCTGATGAAAGATCACAGCTTCAATAAGGATCAGGGAGCTCTGTGGAGGTGAATGGGAGTGCAAGCTGATAGGATGCTGATAGGAGCAGACACAGCGTCTGCTACCCAAATGGCACCCTATTCCCTTTATAGTGAACTACTTTTAATGTAGGCTCATAGGGCTCTGGTCAAAAGTCTTGCATTATATAGGGAATAGTGTGCCATTTGAGTTGTAGAGGACAATTGGAATAGCATCCCTGAAATGCACTTACTTGAGATAGCTGTTGCTGCCCCTGGTATAAAAAACTTTGATTAAATGCAACAAATACTCCTCACTACGTAGTAGTAAGTGAAGACACTGTACCAAGAGGTGTTAGAAGAATAGAGAGCAAGTGACATGGATTGGAAAAGTAAACTGTTTGCCAGGCAGTGGAATACTTTTACTGAGCTAGCTACTGATGTACTTAGAGCTATACTGTAAGTACTGCACCAAGGTGAGTGATTTGTTGGCGGTGTGTGTGAGAGAGTTTTGGTATATTGCATTTATTTATTTATTTTATGTTTTTGCATGTACATTGATTGATTCATTAATGTTATGCTGCTCAAATATCAGTAACATGTATTTTTCTAAACTATTCCAATCTGTTACTTGGATTTATTGCACCCGCTACTGAAATTGTTGTTCCAGTTTAAATGTTTAATTTAAGGTAGTCCCATATCTTAGTCTTCCCAACCCTGGCAGTCATTTTGAGTGCATATTGCAGGTGATTTATTTCCTCCAGATGTTGGATATCCCAACTCTGGCTGGATTCCAATAAGATGAGTTTCAGGGCACTGTATTAGGGTAAAACTGTGCACATAAAATAAGGCCTTATGGAATACGCTTTCTATTGTCTTAAATAATTCAATTTTAATTACAAGGTATTCAAGTAGAATCTCATTTGTTGAAGGGCACAGACTGAAAATGAATGAATTCATCAACCATGTCTCTGTCACCAGTAAATATAGTAATGGGTGGTACTGGTAACAACATATTTAAGGATGTAAATGACAAGACAATTAAAACAACTATACTGTTTATGTACAAAATAGCCTGTTTTTTACACTGGCTTGTGACACACACACAAATGGGCACACATCGATATGACATGCTCAGACACACTCACGTACACAGGCACACGTACGCACGCACAAACACACACAGACACACACACACTGACACACACACACACACATAGTTACCCTATATATCTCTCATGACAGCAGAAACGACACAACTGTAAATTATGAAGGATGTAGACTTGGCTTCACATCAGAGAAAGGCTACCTCAGTGCCTGTGTTAATTAGTTTAGCCTGTTTGCATTTTGATTTATTTATTTATTTATTAGGTACAATTTGTCTACATCTCAAGTGGCACCCTATTCCCAACATAGTGCACAACGTTTGGCCCATAGAGGCGTTGAGTTAATCATCTATCCACACTGATAGTGGAAGATACAACTTGTGCTAGGATGAGGGCTAGTGGACTGACTGCAGATCCTGAGGGACATCCCATGCATTTCAAATTTTCTCCATCACATCATTTATCCGCTCAAGATACATGTATGTTTATTGGCACGTATTGCCTTTTCTCTCTCACTCTCACTTTCTCTCCTCAGCATCAAACACCACTGTGATGGTATATTATCTCTCTCCATTTCCCTCTACTAAATTAAAATGCTGTATCACTTTCAAAAGGGAAATAATGAAAAGATATGATGAAGTGCTGCCTGTCTGGACAGAATTCCTGCTCGCACGCACTAAGTTTCATTACTGGCCGGTTGGCCAAGTCACCAGGCGGCGATGGAGATGGAGGAACATCCTCCCTCTGAGAGGGTTATTTACAACTCATGCCTGGTTTCTCCTTAATTCCACTGTCATTGAAAGGAGATTAGATCGGGACGATTGCTTTAGACATCAAACATCACAGAGTCAATCCATAAGAGTAGCTTAGTACATCCTAGCTCAGACTAGTGATCCTCCTCTCCACAAAGCTGCCTTTCCCCCTTTCTCCCTGCATTCACATGGAGATCTTTCTGTGCCATCCAGGAGTCCACCCCCCTTCAGCCTCCTAACCTCCCCATCCTCAATTCCACTGCTGCTATAGTCAACTGTTGGGAGTAAGGTCACTCTCATTTCCTTGTCCTCTTGTTGCCATTGCTCCTTTTTCTTTTCTCTCTTTTTTCTTCTCCGCTTCAGTCTTCCCGACATCCACAGCAAGATGTGATGCGATGGGAGAGAGAGGCAGAGAGAGAGAAAGAGGGAGGGAGATAGGCAGGAGAGAGAGGTTGGAAATACAGAGGGTGGGGGGAAAGAGAAAAAAGAGAGGAAGGGGGTGGAGAAATAGAGGAAGGGAGAGTAGTAGGCTGGACAGAGACTTACGCTCACACTCGCTCTCGCAGCACTGTTGTCAGTCTTGGAATGTAAGTGCAGCCGAGAGGATTCAGAATAAGCGCCACCTCTAAGCACTGCTACGTGAGGAGTAGGGACACAGTAACGCGACACTCAGAAACACAGATGGACACTACTAAGCTGTAAATACAAAATACAAAAGGTAAGGTTTCTGATTTAAGGTTTCTGATTTTCTGTTCTCTGTGTTAAATTATATTTTGTCTCATTTTTCTGGATGGTGGGGTGAAATAACCCTGGAGTGTTGCGAACAGGTAAATCAATGCATTACATGTTGTTAACGTGCAGAATTCTTTACTTTGGACACCTGCCATGCTACAAATAACATATAATCAAGGGGTTGATATCTGGAACCTCTGTGTTGAATATTTTATGAAGTTTTAGTCCGTCCAAATCTCTGTGGTCAACTTTCCTCTCCATCTCTGTAAAACCACTGCAGTCTTAGGAAACTCCAAAATAGAAAGTGCTAGAAGAAGGACAGTAGCTACATGTATGCAGATACTTTTCTTAAACAAAATCGGATGGACACAGTGCTCGTGTGACAGATTTACAGATGTTAAGGGCAGTAGCTACACACATTCAGATTATTTTCCTAAACAAAATCGGACTGGCATTGTGTTTGCGCATGCAGGGGATTTACAGATGTGTACGCTAACGGCAGTTTTCTTCCTCCAGTGTATCACTCTGATTAGAAGTGTTTAATGAACGGCCTTTCACCAATAAGCTAAGTGATATTCAGACTTATGCCAGCTGCCAGAGGGATTTGTGTGTGTGTGTGTTTGTGTGGTAGAGATGGCAAAACGTTACCTGTAATTAAGTGTGAGCAGAATTGATAGTGAGGCACTGTACTACTGAGCCTATCTCAGCTCAAATTCATGGAAGGGTGAAGGGGTTGATGATGGGGTTTTGAGCACTGCACTTAATGAGTATGTTAGGATGTCATATGTACCCTGAAGCAAAGAACGCACTTCTCTGTCCGTCAGTCTCTGTCTCCCTCTCTTTTTTTTCTCTCTCTCTCCCTCTCTTCCTCTCATTCTCTCCGCTGCTGTGTTTTGTGGGGCTTGGTGGAGACAGCTTTATAGTCACACGGGTGATTTATAAGGGCGCATTTTGTACTCGGTCGTTTGTGTAATGCCATTATTGTTTAACACAAATTAACCACTAACATGTTCCCTAAATTATTGTCAGAAAGCCTTTCAGTTTTGGAATAAATAATAGCAAATCCCTGCCCTCCCACACACAAAAACAGCATGGCTCTCCTACAAACACTAAACCAAATCTTTTAACAGCCTCAAATGTAAACATAACGGATGATCCCTAAATGAACATGTTAGATATAGTTAGGAAAAAACCTCTGTAAAAAAAGATATATCATGTGGGATGTCATTGTTTGAAATTGCTGGGATCCTGTAGTGAATTTTGTGTAGTGGGGCTCATTCAAAACACATAATTTAAAATATGATCAATAAACTCATGAATAGACTGGTAAAGAAACTTTGAATTAAATTATAATCTTCCCCTTATTGTGTCACATTCGGATCAATATTACAGCTCTAACTATAACTATCTACACTGATGATTTATTCAATGGGAATGATATTGTCTGTTTATGGCCTCACATATGTTAGAAGTCTACCCCCAGTCTATCCCCAGTTTTCAAGTTACAAAGTGAAGAGAGCATTTTAAAATTGCGGCAGATTTCAGAGCATCTATAAAGGGCTGTCAAGCCTTGCCAAAGACTGGAGCCGGCAGCCGTGATGCTAGCGATGTTGGAAAGGTCTAGGGCTCCACCAAGTGGGCACTTTTACAGGTCTGCTGCTTTTTCACAGCTGCATCACCGCCCTACTGTTAGACGTGGCTCTGTGGTGGTCTGTGAGTGTGCAATCAGTAGGCAAGAGCCACTCAATCTGTAAATCACAAAACAGACAGTAATAGTTATTATAAATATCCCTTGACCTCAATAGACCACAACTACCTAAACCTCAAGTGCACATTTTTTATAAATGTTTAGATTTACAAGAAGTACCACGTTTAGTTTTTGTCAAATATGTATTCAAAACATCCACAGGGACATCATATAAACCAAATATAGAATATGTTGTATTTGACCCATTTTGTTTTAATGACATAATGTCATAAGCACAACATTCTCAAATTATGGGTCATGGGTCCCTTAGTGCCCTTCAATGAGTTTGTTGATGGAAAAGCAAGATACAGTATGTATGATATTAAGTTTGATTATTGCAGAGGGAGATGTGATCATCAGTGTCCACATTATTGTAAAGGTCTAGGGAGCAGTCGATTGTAAAATGGAATGGACCGAGCTGGGCTACAAGTGGTTATATATTCCCTATTAAGGCTGCTGTTGCAGACAGGTTTTTGGATTTCAGGAGAAACGCACCCAGGATACTCATACAGTATAAAGGGCGAGTGCAATTCCACTGACCATGTCTGTTAGGAGTCTAAAAACGTCTGTGTGTGTGTGTGTGTGTGTGTGTGTGTGTGTGTGTGTGTGTGTGTGTGTGTGTGTGTGTGTGTGTGTGTGTGTGTGTGTGTGTGTGTGTGTGTGTGTGTGTGTGTGTGTGTGTGAAATAGTGTTTACTCCACTAGCTTTTGCCAGAATGGACAACCACAAATTAAACGCTCTACTCAAAGACTTAACTTGTAAGAGCATATTTAACGATTTTGTCCTTTCATGCCTCTCTCTGTCTGTTTGCATGCCAAGCCTCTCTCAAGCTTTCTACCACCTAATCTAATCATAAACAACTTTTTTATACACTGTAGGCATTTAATGGACTAATCAAGTCTAGATAATTCAGTGAGCGGAGTCTATAGCATCTGGACAAGAAATCCAGTCAGTACACTCTGCTCATCCTATAATGGAGGGTTTGGAGGAATTCTAAAAAGACACACTGGCCTAATGCTTAATAGGCATGGTGCATCAAAGCTTAATATCCAGAATGCTATTAAAACTCAAGGACAGCCTTGAATGATAATTAGAAAATGCAATCACGGGAATCAGCCCAGATTAATTTCCAGCCAATGTTTCCCGATTTCTGGGATGCTGCGCCCGCCCGCCTGCCGCCTGTCATATTCATGACAAACCCTGGGCACATAGTGAAGTGATAACAGTACATCATCATCAGTTTATGGCTTACTGGCACCCCATGACATCCCCAATGTTCTTGGTTTCATTCTGTATCTGGGGGTATGGAGAGAGAACCACAGTCAAATGTTCTTGGTTCATACATGTTATCGATCTCATGCTTTGTGAAAAATATGAATTTGTCCTCATGGATTGCCAATTTTTCTGAATTTAGGGATTTTGTATGGTCTGCTGTTTTACTGAGGTCAGACATCTGGAAAACTGGTAGATGGTGGTTTTGCTGACTCTAAATGACCATTAATGGTCTAGTCCCGCTTAATATTTTGAAGTCTTGACCTTGGATGACATCTGAGACCGTACCAGTATTCCCAATCCTAAATGTCTCTCTCTGATATTGTCATAACCTTCTAACATTTGGATACAAGACATAACCTGTCTGTATGAGAGGCATGGTTTGATTCAGTACAGGCATTAACTCAATCTCTAATGACATGAATTAAAGAGCTCTTTAAGACTCTTTAATATTTCATTTTTGGATCTCATTAGCTTAATTATTTGATTTGCATTCATGGGATAATATTAATTTACATGTGGCGGTGCTTCAGTTCCATCAATGAGAAACATAATACTAATTTGTTCACAGACAAAAACAGGGTCCTTTGTTCATTCAAATCTCATGCCTTCATTGATATTAGGGTTATTTTTGTTGAACAAAAGTGGGGGAATTATAAAATCGTTCTTTGTTTGTTCAAGGTCCCTCATTAGATACACAATGAAGGCCTTGCCACCAGCCTCTCACTAAATGGGCTCCACCTACCTGTATTCTCTTCTTGTTTCCAAACTGTCTTAAAAATACCCCACTATTTTTATATATATATACAGTGGGGCAAAAAAGTATTTAGTCAGCCACCAATTGTGCAAGTTCTCCCACTTAAAAAGATGAGAGAGGCCTGTAATTTTCATCATAGATACACTTCAACTTTGACAGACAAAATGAGAAAAAAAAATCAAGAAAATCACATTGTAGGATTTTTAATGAATTTATATGAAAATGATGGTGGAAAATAAGTATTTGGTCAATAACAAAAGTGTATCTCAATACTTTGTTATATACCCTTTGTTTTCAATGACAGAGGTCAAACGTTTTCTGTATGTCTTCACAAGGTTTTCACACACTGTTGGTGGTATTTTGGCACATTCCTCCATGCAGATCTCCTCTAGAGCAGTGATGTTTTGGGGCTGTTGCTGGGCAACACGGACTTTCAACTCCCTCCAAAGATTTTCTATGGGGTTGAGATCTGGAGACTGGCTAGGCCACTCCAGGACCTTGAAATGCTTCTTACGAAGCCACTCCTTCCTTGTGTGTGTTTGGGATCATTGTCATGCTGAAAGACCCAGCCACGTTTCATCCTCAATGCCCTTGCTGATGGAAGGAGGTTTTCACTCAAAATCTCACGATACATGGCCCTATTCATTCTTTCCTTTACACGGATCAGTCATCCTGGTCCCTTTGCAGAAAAACAGCCCCAAAGCATGATGTTTCCACCCCCATGCTTCACAGTAGGTATGGTGTTCTTTGGCTGCAACTCAGCGTTCGTTGTCCTCCAAACACGACGAGTTGAGTTTTTACCAAAAAGTTATATTTTGGTTTCATCTGACCATATGACATTCTCCCAATCTTCTTCTGGATCATCCAAATGCTCTCTAGCAAACTTCAGACGGGCCTGGACATGTACTGGCTTAAGCAGGGGGAAACGTCTGGCACTGCAGGATTTGAGTCCCTGGCGGCGTAATGTGTTACTGATGGTAGGCTTTGTTACTTTGGTCCCAGCTCTCTGCAGGTCATTCACTAGGTCCCCCCGTGTGGTTCTGGGATTTTTGCTCACCATTCTTGTGATAATTTTGACCCCACGGGGTAAGATCTTGCGTGGAGCCCCAGATCGAGGGAGATTATTGCTCCCACAGTTGATTTCTTCAAACCAAGCTGCTTACCTATTGCAGATTCAATCTTCCCAGCCTGGTGCAGGTCTACAATTTTGTTTCTGGTGTCCTTCGACAGCTCTTTGGTCTTGGCCATAGTGGAGTTTGGAGTGTGACTGTTTGAGGCTGTGAACAGGTGTCTTTTATACTGATAACAAGTTCAAACAGGTGCCATTAATACAGGTAACGAGTGGAGGACAGAGGAGCCTCTTAAAGAAGACGTTACAGGTCCGTGAGAGCCAGAAATCTTGCTTGTTTGTAGGTGACCAAATACTTATTTTCCACCATAATTTGCAAATAAATTCATAAAAAATCCTACAATGTGATTTTCTGGATTTTTTTTCTCATTTTGTCTGTCATAGTTGAAGTGTACCTATGATGAAAATTACAGGCCTCTCTCATCTTTTTAAGTGGGAGAACTTGCACAATTGGTGGCTGACTAAATATCTTTTTTGCCCCACTGTATACACACACACACACACACACACACACACACACACACACACACACACACACACACACAATGTATATATATATATATATATATATACAAAAAGTATCCCATGCTTGATGAGAATAATTGGCTTGCTGGCAGTGACTTCTAAAGGTACTGTATTATTGGCTTCATTGCATGTTCGATAGAGTACCTAGATGAAGTAAAGTCTCCATCAGGGCCTGACTTGATAGGTAATTTGGGAATTCATACATAATTTATGGTCTTTGGGAAGTTAATCCTAATAAATCTTGTCCTCCTTTTCTAAAAGAGCCCATTTAGTGGGAGGCTAGTGGAAAGGCCATAGTGCCAGTGCCATCCTGACAAGCATGCATTGTGTATATAAAGAGGGACCGTGAACAAACAAGGACCAGATTTTATAATTCCACCACTTTTGTTCAACAATCTGAAAAAAGAACCCTAATGTCAACGAAGGCATTAGATTTGAACATACAAAGGACCCTGTTTTTTTCTGTGAACAAATTAGTATTATAGTTTCCATTGATGGAACTGAAGCACCGCCACATGTAAATGAATATTATCCCACAAATGCAAATTAAATAATTAAGAGAATAGAACTGTTTGGCCAAAATGACCATCGTTATGTTTGGAGAAAAAAGCGGGATGCTTCCAAGGCGAAGAACACCATCCCAACCGTGAAGCTCGAGGGTGGCAGCAAAATGGTGTGTGGGTGCTTTACTGCAGGAGGGACTGGTGCACTTTACAAAATTGAGGGCATCATGAGGTAGGAAAATTAGGTGGATATATTGAAGCAACATCTCAAGAAATCAGTCAGGAAGTTAAAGCTTGGTTGCAAATGGGTCTTCCAAATGGACAATGACCCCAAACATACTTCCAAACTTGTGGCAAAACGGCTTAAGGTTAACAAAGTCAAGGTATTGGAGTGGACTTCACAATCCCATAGAAAATGTGTGGGCAGAACTGAAAAACTGTGCGATCAAGGAGGCCTACAAGCCTTACTCAGTTACACCTGCTCTGTCAGGAGGAATGGGCCAAAATTCACCCAATTTATTGTGGGAAGCTTGTGGAAGGCTACCCGAAACATTTGACCCAAGTTAAACTATTTATTTAATGGCAATGATACCAAATACGAATTGAATGTATGCAAACTTCTGACCCACTGGGAATGTGATGAAAGAAATAAAATATGAAATAAATATTTTATCTGCTATTATCTGACTTTTCCCATTCTTAAAACAAAGTGGTGATGCTAACTGACCTAAGAGGATTACATGTCAGAAGTTTTGAAAAACTGAGTTTAAATGTATTTGGCTAAGGTGTATGTAAACTTCCGACTTCTACTGTATATATGTAGCTAAGTAGCTAGCAAGCTAGCTTCCTTTAATTTAATTATAGCTGGCTGTATTTATTTACTTTATCGCTACCTTTTGTTTCTAGAAATTATACACGTGTTGCTGATAGCTAGCTAGCAAAAAAAACTATTAACTAAACCGCAAATCACGTCATCCAGCTAGCTAGCCAGCTAAATGGTTGTATGTAGGAATGAGTCAGTAACTTATGTTTGCATGAACTAAAACTACTGTCACATGATTTTTTTACTGGAACTAGCAGGTTTGAGCTAGCTTATCAGAGCAAATTCAAGATAAAATGGCAGACTGCCAGTTGAAACTAGAATTCCTTTACTAAGAGAATCAATAAACGCATTTGAAGAAATGTGTAATTTCATCTTGCAGAGCATATAATTCATAATGTTTTATCTATGGAAAAAACACTATCAATTAAAATAATGGCAACGCTAAACAGCTTAGAAGCCAATTTTCTCTTATAGTTTTTTTCGATTGCTAAACGACAGTGGGCACAACTGGAGTCACATGTGCAAAACTCTAACTACAGTCTGCACTACCAACAGTCACCTGAGCTAAATAGTTCACATCACCTGCAAAACTCATTCCAAGCAACACAACTCTTAACACATGTTCCTGTTCCCAAGAAAGCTAAGGTAACTGAGCTAAATGACTACCGCCCCGTAGCACTCACTTCCGTCATCATGAAGTGCTTTGAGAGACTAGTCAAGGACCATATCACCTCCACCCTACCTGACACCCTAGACCCACTCCAATTTGCTTACCGCCCAAATAGATCCACAGACGATGCAATCTTAACCACACTGCACACTGCCCTAACCCATCTGGACAAGAGGAATACCTATGTGAGAATGCTGTTCATCGACTACAGCTCGGCATTCAACACCATTAGTACCCTCCAAGCTCGTCATCAATCTCGAGACCCTGGGTCTCGACCCCGCCCTGTGCAACTGGGTACTGGACTTCCTGACGGGCCGCCCCCAGGTGGTGAGGGTAGGCAACAACATCTCCACCCCGCTGATCCTCAACACTGGGGCCCCACAAGGGTGCGTTCTGAGCCCTCTCCTGTACTCCCTGTTCACCCACGACTGCGTGGCCACGCACGCCTCCAACTCAATCATCAAGTTTGCGGACGACACAACAGTGGTAGGCTTGATTACCAACAACGACGAGACGGCCTACATGGAGGAGGTGAGGGCCCTCGGAGTGTGGTGTCAGGAAAATAACCTCACACTCAACGTCAACAAAACTAAGGAGATGATTGTGGACTTCAGGAAACAGCAGAGGGAACACCCCCCTATCCACATCGATGGAACAGTAGTGGAGAGGGTAGCAAGTTTTAAGTTCCTCGGCATACACATCACAGACAAACTGAACTGGTCCACTCACACAGACAGCATCGTGAAGAAGGCGCAGCAGCGCCTCTTCAACCTCAGGAGGCTGAAGAAATTGGGCTTGTCACCAAAAGCACTCACAAACTTCTACAGATGCACAATCGAGAGCATCCTGGCGGGCTGTATCACCGCCTGGTACGGCAACTGCTCCGCCCTCAACCGTAAGGCTCACCAGAGGGTAGTGAGGTCTGCACAACGCATCACCGGGGGCAAATTACCTGCCCTCCAGGACACCTACACCACCCGATGTTACAGGAAGGCCATAAAGATCATCAAGGACATCAACCACCCGAGCCACTGCCTGTTCACCCCGCTATCATCCAGAAGGCGAGGTCAGTACAGGTGCATCAAAGCTGGGACCGAGAGACTGAAAAACAGCTTCTATCTCAAGGCCATCAGACTGTTAAACAGCCACCACTAACATTGAGTGGCCGCTGCCAACACACTGACACTGACACTAACTCAACTCCAGCCACTTTAATAATGGGAATTGATGGGAAATTATGTAAATATATCACTAGCCACTTTAAACAATGCTACCTTATATAATGTTACTTACCCTACATTATTCATCTCATATGCATACGTATATACTGTACCCTATATCATCGACTGCATCCTTATGTAATACATGTATCACTAGCCACTTTAACTATGCCACTTTGTTTACATACTCATCTCATATGTATATACTGTACTCGATACCATCTACTGTATCTTGCCTATGCTGCTCTGTACCATCACTCATTCATATATCCTTATGTACATATTCTTTATCCCCTTACACTGTGTATAATACAGTAGTTTTGGAATTGTTAGTTAGATTACTTGTTGGTTATTACTGCATTGTCGGAACTAGAAGCACAAGCATTTCGCTACACTCGCATTAACATCTGCTAACCATGTGTATGTGACAAATACATTTGATTTGATTTGATGGCTCAAAACACGCTCAGTGCAGCCAAACACTATGCACCACTCTCACTGAGATAACACACACTGTCACTCAGAACACACTGAGAGTAAAAACACTAGCATCAAACACCAATACAGAAAATACAAACTTTTCATCTTTACAGTTTGAACAATTTCAGTGACTTCATACAAAGTAATATTTTCTTCAAAGAAAAGAGTGACATTCTTTCACATGATTTATAATTTTTTTTAGAACATAACAATTATTTAAGGTAAATGAAAATGAGCAGTTTGCTTCAATAGTCTGTAGTAATTTACGGAATTACAGTAATGAGAAAAACAGGTAGAAACTAAAAGTACATACTGTAATTCAAACAAATAATTGAGGGGCTAATCCTGCCTCTCTCTAGCATCAGGCCACAGGTTTTCTTCAACATCACATCTAATGTTTTCTCTTGCCATGCACCTGGGGAAGAACCTTCTGGAGTGCCTTATCCATCCCTGGCAGTCCTCTGGACTCGTGTCCTCACATCCGGCACGCATGGCTTCCAAAAGAGACATTTGGTCATGTGGGTGGTGACCAAACACTTTCCACCTCCAGGCAGAGAAAAACTCCTCTATTGGGTTGAGGAAGGGTGAATATGCAGGCAGGTACAAAACCATAAATCTGTGATGTGCTGCAAACCAATCTGTGACAGCTGCAGAGTGGTTAAAAGCAACGTTATCGCAAACTATGACAAAAACTTGGGGGTTTCCTTACTGGCTCCCCTGTTCTGCTGGCACTAGCTGAGCATAGAGCTGTTCTAGGAAAGCTATAAGCCTTTCTGTGTTGTATGGGCCAATGAGTGGTGTGTTGAGAAGCAAACCATCATTGGCCATTGCAGCACACATGGGGATATTCCCCCCCCCTTTGGCCTGGAACCTCCACAGTGGCCCTTTGACCTATAACATTCCTTCCTCTGCGCCGTGTTTTGGCAAGGTTAAATCCAGCTTCATCGATAAATACAAATGAATGTGGTCTTTCCAGTGCTTCCACCTCCATTACTCTCTGAAAAACAGTAAGTGCACAGTTTTACTGTAGAAATGCTAGTGTTTTTTTTTACTGTAAATACTTTGTATAGCTGTGTACGTAACCTCAGACGTCTTACCTGGACATATTGGTATCTTTGCTCTTTTACCCGTTCACTGTTTCTCTTGAACGGTACAGTGTATAACTGTTTCATTGTAACTTGGTGTTTCTTTAGGACTCGAGCAATAGTTGTTGTGCTGACAGAATTAACATTTTCAAATATATCATTATCAGCCAGCACTCTATCTTGAATCTCCCGCAGTTTTATTGCATTGTTGACAACAACCATGTCAACAATAGCATTTTCCTGCGCATCTGAAAATATTTTTCCTCTTCCCCCTATTGGGGGCAGCCTTTGAGTCCTGTTGTAAAAATATATTTTACAGTCAAACACACTTACAGCAGTGTGCTGGCATTTGAACAAAGTGCTGTAAATCCACAGTGTTGTGCAGGTTGTGGTTAAAGTCATGGGATAAGTGTGTAGAGTTTTGAAAACTGTGTTCAAGCAATGAAAAACGAACTAGAGTTTGGTCCACATGAACTGCTGCTGTGCAGACTGTAGTTAGAGTTTTGCACATGTAACTCCAGTTGTATCCACTGTCGTTTAGCAATCGAAAAAAACTGTAATATTGGACACAGGCAGGCGATATTACCTTTGGGCGGATATTGAAAGAAATTATGTCTACCTGAATTCAATATCATTGTTGTGTTATCTCTCTGATTCATCCTTGTTTTTCTTCTTCACAGGGATCAATCAATAGGCTATCAAAGGGAAAAGGACTACAATGCATGATTTGGTGGCGTTGCATTCCAGCGTGCATCCTACCAGAAGCTCATTACCATAACACATTAGTCATACAGAACTCCTTCCCCACGTGATTGGATACCATGATAACCAATCACTTCCAGATTATATTTATGGTCTCCATTCTACGGCCAATCACTGCCCTGCCCATGGCACCTGGAAATACTGTGAATCTATTGGGAACATCACCGGAGAAGGATGATGGAAAGATACTCCAGCGCGCCAAACGAGGATGGATGTGGAATCAATTCTTTCTTCTAGAGGAGTACACCGGGAATGACAACCAGTATGTTGGCAAGGTAAGGGTTTTATGTGCCGTTTTTATGGGACATTCTTTGTAGGCTGCCTAGAGATGATCGGTTATGTCATAGTACACTCAGTCAAAAGGACTGTTCCTGTTGTATTGACATACCTTTCAATAGTTAGGACAGAGAAATGACAGAGGCGTGCATCACCTGAGAACTCCCTTAATGTAAAGATCAGCTTGTTAAGCTCCATCTCCGAGCAACGCGCAACTAATTCCAGTCTCTCATTCACACAACAATTCAAAAACAACAGTGGGAATAGAAAAATCTAAATGAAGAATCAATCACTCAAATTAGCGATATAACATGACAGATAGAGGAGGAATAGATGTTCCCATTTGTGAGGGTTAACAACAGACAGCATTATCAAATTACATCATGAGGTTAGACAAAATCACTGACCCGCTACCTCACATCGCCAACGGCCTGAGCCTCCTCTGTCATGTTGACACAGCTCGTTAACTGATAAGACAGCACAAAAACATAAATATTTCTCAGAGCTATAACCCCCTACTTTAGATCAGAGGAGCGACTTGTCAAGCCATCAATGTTAGTGCTAAAAAGAGAGCTAGTCACAGTGTTAGAGATGACGCTACATTTATCATCCTGAGGGAGGGGAACAAGGTGACTGTCGAAAGCCTATTTTCTCAGAGGAAGCTGGCTTTCATCACATGCCTCATCCTCAAGAGTAAACAAGTGTCACTGTACAGGGTGGAGTAGAAGGATATGACTACCAGCTTGGCAGATAGCATTGTCCTGACGCAATGGAGAGAACAACAAAAAGAAAAAGATGGAGGGAAGGGGGTGTTGGAGAGAGAAATTATGAATCAATCAAGCCAGGCCAATGATATTTCACTTCACTGTGTTATACGTGATGAGGCAACAAAACAGTCCCGGCTATCCATTGAGGCTATCCACTGATGTTGTCAGTGACTGCTGCATTCTGGCTTTCTTCCTGACTCTTTGATGGTCTCTGGCTGGCATACTGGCAAGTTTCCTGGCATGACAGCAATCACATGCGCTGGCCATCGACTCACCCGGTGTCCAATATCATTCACAATCAAACTGCCAGGATGACATGAGGCCGCAATAAATAAAGGGGGAGAAAAAAACCACCCACACGCTGGCTTTACTGAAGAAGCTAGTGTTGATTGCTATCGCTAATTCCATCAGCTTCACTCTGGAATTGTTGTCTGTGAGAAAGAGCGGTGAAAAGCTTGGGCATAAGGACAGGCACTTAAAGGCCCAGCACCAAGCTGGGCTTATTTATTTCACATCCAATCAAGTTTCACATGTGAAACGGCAAATGTTTTGCTGTGCCACAAAGTCTGTAGCTTTTTCAGAACTCAATATACAGATTCAATACCTAAACTACATCTCTGCACATAGCAAAAGAGTGCCATTTGCACTGCTATTTTAGTTATCAGTTAATCTGACTGTCATTGATTTAATTGACTACAGGGTTTTCTGTATAGTTGTCTAATGTTGGTGGGGCATACTATTATATTTCCGATGTTAATCCTGAATCACTATGATATTATAATAGTTTTTCTTGAGTGTATTTTTAACAAAGTCCAAAGTCTAGGAATAGAGGTGAAATCAATTATTGACACAGATATGGTGGCATAGCAGGAAGATTGGAAGGCAGTGAACAAAGAGGTTGTCAGTTCAAATCCTAGGTGAGGACATGTTGAATAATAATTATTGTATAAATAAATAAGAAACATTAAATAATGTATGTAAAGTGTGTCTAATATGAAAGCGGTGTGAGGTTCTGGGCACAACCTAACAACTAATGGTTACTAAACCATTGTATCAGTGTTCATTTTGTCAACAATAACTATGACAAAAAAATATTGTCAACAAACTATTTTTCCTGACTAAAACTATGACGATAACATTTGTTTTGTCCAATCATTAGTATGCATGCATGCAGAAAAGTTGATGCAATCCTCTCAGTTGCAGAACTGATATCTTTCAGTCTTGTGATCTGATTCTGCCCAGCTCCAACACTGCTCTCAGGCTGTCACGTGAGTCATTCGTCAGTCTTTTGAACTGATGCGGAGCCAAGACCCTTCACATGTAACTAACCTCAACCTGAAACAATAATGTTTACTCTCTCTTTCTTTCAAGTAGGCTATTTTTGATTTGAGCACACTGGAATCTCTATTTCCCCATGTGTTCTGTTATTCATTCATCTGTGTTGCCACTCTGGCCCCACGGTCTGCAAATGCTAGTTGTGGTTGTGTTTTTCCTATAGGAAAAATATTTTCCTATAGGAAAAACAAATGCTATTTGTTGAATATTTGTTGAATTTGTTGAATACATTAATACAGTACTTCTGGGATTTTTGGAAAGCTTAAATTCAATTCTCCCCTTTTCAAGGACACCCCTATAATTTAGCCCTCCTTGATGGCCATGATGGAGAAAATCAGAGCTGTTAATTGTTTAACCTGCAGCCAAGGCTTTATTATAGCCTAAATGGTTAATTATGGTTGGTATTGGTTACAATCTGCCATAATATCAATGTTGCAAGCTAAGGTATACAAGGGAATCTGCTTTAAAGTTCTACCTGTCTTCCTAGTAGCCTACTTGGTGTTGTGAATTGCTGACTGCTTATTAACTTGCAGATGATTGTTGACACATCAACCAGGATTAAGGGACAGGGCAATTTGTGACTTATTGTTTTCATAATCAGTGGCTTTATTGGAGGGGGAGTGGTTTCTCCTCTCCTAGGAAATCAGCAATTAGTACCGGGAGGTGTGCTCTTCACCTTTTCAAAGCATTTAGCAATTAGTATTTATACTTCAGTCTCCTCTGTTTTTTCAGCGGTGGTTGTGTCGCAAAACTAAGACCGTCAACGAAACAGCGATGGTTCTGCAGAGTTATTTGAGGAAGGAAAGAGAGAAAGGCTCCACACCACTCTTACTTGAGTATCTTACCTAGTGATTTTCAGAATATCTAATTTTGCTCTTTTGCAACTGTCTGTTTTCTATCTCAGTTTTCTCCTCTACATGTAGACTTTTCAGACTCCCCCCCTCCCTTGGCTGCAACCCTTCTAATTTAGTGTACCCTGCAAGCACAATTCATGTGGAATTCCTGGTCTCTGGCAGCGTTTAGAACTGCCGATCTGCGGTCAAGAACGCTAAATTAATCTCAGCCTATGCTGCATTTCAGTCCCTTGACTTTCGGGCCCTGAAGGAGACATGGATCACCCCAGAGAACACTGCTGCTCCAGCTGCTCTCTCTTCATCTGACTATGTTTTCTGTCATTATCAGAGAGCATCTGGTCATTGCGGAGGTGGCACAGTGCTACTAATTTCTCCTAAGTAGAGATATTACATTATTTCCCTCTCTCACCTGTCCATCTCCTCATTTGATTTCCATGCTGTCACTGTCACTTGTCTACTCAAACTAACATTGTTCTTATCTATCACCCACCAGGTGTCTGTACCACATACTCTCACAACTGGTGTACCCCAGGGCTCGATTCTAGGCCCTCTTCACTCTCTACACCAAGTCACTCGGCTCCGTCATATCCTCATTAGGTCTCTCCTATCATAGAATGCGGATGACAATAAGCCACTTTTCTCCTTCCCCCTTCTGACACTCAGAAGGTGATACACATCTCTGCATGCCTGGCAGATATCTCAGCTTGGATGTCGGCCCACCACCTCAAGCTCAACCACGACAAGACAGAGCTGCTCTTCCACCCGTTAAAGCCTGCCTACTCAAAGACCTATCCATTACGGTTGCAACTCTACAGTGTCTCCCTCCCAGAGTGCAAAGAACCTTGGCGTGACCCTGGAAAACACCCTGTTGTTCTCTGAAAAAATCTAAACAGTGACTCACTCCTGCAAGTTGATGTTCTACAACATCCGTATAGTTCGAATCAACCTCACACAGGTAGTGGAGCAGGTCCTAATCCAGGCACTAATCCCAGTACTGGAGTACTGCAACTCACTGTTGGTTGGGCTCCCCACTTGTGCCATCAAACCCCTGCAATTTATCCAGAATGCTGCAGCCTGCCTGGTGTTCAACCTTCCCAAGTTGTCTCATGTCACCCTGCTCCTCCGCACACTCCACCGGCTTCCAGTCGAAGCTCACATCCACTACAAGACTATGGTACTTGCTTATGGAGCAGCAAGAGGAACAGCCCCTCCCTACCTTCAAGCTATGCTCAAACCCTACACCCCAACCCGAGCACTTCGTTCTGCCACCTCTGGTCTCTTAGCACTATGAGAGGGCATCTCCCACTCAGCCCAGTCCAAGCTCTTCTCCGTCCTGGCACTCCAATGGTGGAACCAGCTTCCCATAGCAACCACCCCCTAAAACAGCATTTTGTGAATGAACACTAGAACTTGACTTTTCTTCACCCCTGACTAGCTTTGACTTTGCTGATAGCTACTTTATTGAGGATTTACTATGACTGTGATGTGGTTGTCCTATTTTAAGATGAATGCACTAACTGTAAGTCGCTCTGGATAAGAGCGTCTGGTAAATTACTAAAATGTAAAAGGTTAAAAGGCCTACTTGGACAAGGCTATCTGAATATGCACATGATGGAAGTTAGAGGTAGCCTGTTATTTAATAGAAAAAAATGCACGGACTGTCATGTGACTAATTGCTGTGACTCAAACTAGACGAAGGCTGAAATGACGAAAATCTGACTAAAACCAAAAGATATTTTAAGCCTAAAACTAAATCTAAAATAGCCGCCAAAATTAACACTGCATAATATATGACATGCTTTTAGGGCTCATTATACATACTGTATGTCATAAAGGATTATACTGATGACTACAGGGTGGAACTGTATATGGTGCTGAAATGGCTTCTCTTCAAGGTGAACTATATACCGTGCATAGAATGGCCCATATTCACGAAGTGTCTCAAAGTAGGACTGCTGATATAAGATCAGTTTTTCCTTTGAGGTGATAATCAATTAATATAATTACATGGACGGGGGACCTGATACTAATTCAGCATTATGAAAATGGGCCATGTGTGTTTTTGTCAAACTCCACAAGACACGCCTCTTGGCGTTGCTGATTCACTATCACCTGATCTTCAGCGAGCCATTTCAGACAGCCATTAGCATGAGGGAGGGTATTTAACAAGCCTTGTCCTCGTGGAGGGAGGCATACTTGTTCAGTATGGCTCTGAAGTGTGAACACTTGCAATGCAATGCAATCAGAAGGCTTGTGTCTGGAGTTTCTTTCTGTAGGGGTGCAGTGACTCACATAAAAAGCTGTTCCATCCCAGCTATTGATGTGGACAAAACCCCTTTAACCTCTTGGTAGTCTGTGATGCTTTGTAAACAAACGCTGCCGCTCTCCAGTTCCCCTGAGCACTGTACTGATCATAGGAAAAATTGAAGAAACTGAAAAAACACTACTGAATGTGTATAATCCTGGAGAACAAAGACAACTAACAATAAAGAGAGAGAGAATATAATTATTCTGTATCCGTTTGGGGCTCTATTTTCCTATCTCCCCTCTGCAGCACTAAACAATGCTCACTAGAGACCTGACAAGAATTGCCAATGACTTTGCTGCTTTACTGACTATTCCTCTGTGTTTGTGCAAGGGGACTTAAAGCTAGAATCGTTCATTGAAACAATAAGAAAGCCTTCTCCCAGCCCTTGTTTATGCGAAGAAGCTAAGGGATGGGGCTAGAGAAATTTTATAGGGCTATGGATGCAAAGACTGACCATCCAGTATATCAAATGTATAGTGATAACCATGTTTTGTGGCTATACAGTTTTGCTTACACTTACGTTGTTCACAAACATTGGTGTAAAACTAGCGTATATTTTGGGTTCTGATTGGGTACGACAGTTGAACTAAGCAAATGAGGCCTCTAAGTTATATTGCAGTAGTTGCTTTGGGGCAAGTCTCTGAATGTCCTGAATGTCCTTCAACCCGATCGAACATTTCTGGAGAGACCTGAATATAGCTGTGCAGCATTTCTCCCCATCCAACATGACAGAGCTTGAGAGGATCTACAGAGAAGAATGGAAGAATATTTTCCAAGCCCCAAGCATCATACCCAAAAAGAATAAAGGTTGTAATCGCTGCCAAAGGTGCTTCAACAAAGTTCTGAGTAAAGGGTCTGAATACTTATGTAAAAACGACATACACTACAGTTAAAAAATGTACTTGTTTTCAAAAGAAAAGCGAAAAAATGTGTCCATTTAAATAACTAACTGATCAGAAAGTTTTTTTTTCTTCACAATTCCTGACATTTAATCCTCGTAAAAAGTCCCTGTCTTAGGTCAGTTAGGATCACCATTTTATTTTAAGAATGTGAAATGTTAATAATAGTAGAGAGAATTATTTATTTCACCTTTTTATTTCATTAATCACATTCCCAGTGGGTCAGATGATTACATACTAATTGAGTGTATTTGGTAGAATTGCCTTTAAATCATTTAACTTGGGTCAAATGTTTTGGGGAGCCTTCCACAAGTTTCCCATAATAAATTGGGTGAATTTTGGCCCATTCCTCCTGACAGAGCTAGTGTAACTGAGTCAGGATTGTAGGCCTCCTTGCTCACACACGCTTTTAAAGTTCTGCCCATACATTTTCTATAGGATTAAGGTCAGGGCTTTGTAATGGCCACTCCAATACCTTGACTTTGTTGTCCTTAAACTGCACCTGTTTGATCTCGTTACCTGTATAAAAGGCACCTATCCACACACTCAATCAAACAGACTCCAACGTCTCCACAATGGCCAAGACCAGAGAGCTGTGTAAGGACATCAGGGATACAATTGTAGACTTGCACAAGGCTGGGATGGGCTACAGGACAATAGGCAAGCAGCTTGGTGAGAAGGCAACAACTGTTGGCGCAATTATTAGAAAATGGAAAAGTTCAAGATGACGGTCATTTACCCTCGGTCTGGGGCTCCAAGCAAGATCTCACCTCGTGGGGCATCAATGATCATGAGGACGTTCAGGGATCTGCCCAGAACTACACGGCAGGACCTGGTCAATGACCTGAAGAGAGCTGGGACCACAGCCTAAGAAAACCATTAGTAACACACTACGCCGTCATGGATTAAAATCTTGCTAGCGCCCGCAAGGGCTCCCTGCTCAAGCCAGCGCATGTCCAGGCCCGTCTGAAGTTTGCCAATGACCATCTGGATGATCCAGAGGAGGAATGGGAGAAGGTCATGTGGTCTGATGAGACAAAAATAGAGCTTTTTGGTCTAAACTCCACTCACGCCATGTTTGGAGGAAGAAGAAGGATGAGTACAACCCCAAGAACACCATCCCAACCGTGAAGCATTGAGGTGGAAACATCATTCTTTAGAGTTGCTTTTCTGCAAAGGGGACAGGACGACTGCACCGTATTGAGGGGAGGATGGATGGGGCCATGTATCGTGAGTTCTTGGCCAACAACCTCCTTCCCTCAGTAAGAGCATTGAAGATGGGTCGTGGCTGGGTCTTCCAGCATGACAACGACCTGAAACACACAGCCAGGGCAACTAAGGAGTGGCTCCGTAGGAAGCATCTCAAGTTCCTGGAGTGGCCTAGCCAGTCTCCAGACCTGAACCCAATAGAAAATCTTTGGAGGGAGCTGAAAGTCCGTATTGCCCAGCGACAGCCCCGAAATCTGAAAGATCTGGAGAAGGTCTGAATGGAGGAGTGGACCAAAATCCCTGCTGCAGTGTGTGCAAACCTGGTCAAGAACTACAGGAAACGTCTGATCTCTGTAATTGCAAACAAAGGTTTCTGTACCAAATATTAAGTTCTGCTTTTCGGATGTATCAAATACGTTTGTCATGCAATAAAATGCAAATTACTTAAAAATCATACAAATGTGATTTTATGGACTTTAGATTCTGTCTCTCACAGTTGAAGTGTACCTATGATAAAAATGACAGACCTCTACGTCCTTTTTAAGTAGGAAAACCTGCAAAATCGGCAGTGTATCAAATATGTGTTCTCCCCACTGTAGCACAGCTGGGTGATATGAAAAGTAATAGTCAAATCAATCAAGAATATAATAACTTTTTGCAAAAAAAACACCTTTAATATACAATCTGTGGAAACTATGAGAATAGAACGGTTCAGAACTTTTGTGAAACATCACAGCAGAGTTGAAAAATACATGGCAAATATAAATAAATTAAAGAGAAAGTATATAAATTGTATTATTAAAGAGAAAGATGGCAGGGGTTGGGTAGAGCTGAAGCGTAGAACAAAGAAACTACAAGATAACTAATATAAAATATACGGTGTTTGTATAAGGAATATAGGTCTTGAAGGAGTTCTGACATATTCTGAGCACTAGTTGGCTGTGTTTCCTTCACTTTGTGGTCCAACTCATCCCAAACTATCTCAATTTGGGTTGAGGTCATGTGATTGTGGAGACCACGTCATCTGATACAGCACTCGATCACTCTCCTTCTTGGAAAATAGCCCCTACAGAGCCTGGAGGTGTGTTGAGTCATTGTCCTGTTGAAAAACAAATTATAGTCCCACTAAATGCAAACCAGATGAGATGGCGTATCACTGCAAAATGCTGTGGGAGCCATGCTGTTTAAGTGTGCGTTGACTACTAATTAAATCACTGAGGGTGTCACCAGCAAACCACCCCCACGCCATCACACCTCCTCCTCCATAATTTACGGGTGGGAACAACACATTGCAGAGATCATCCGTTCACCTACTCTACGTCTCACAAAGACAGTGGTGGAACCAAAAATATCAAATTTGGACTCATTAGACCAAATGTCAGATTTCCACCGGTCTAATGTCCATTGCTCGTGTTTCTTGACCCAAGCAAGTGTCTTATTCTTAATGGTGTCCTTTAGAAGTGGTTTATTTTCAGTAATTCAACTGTGAAGGCCTGATTCACTCAGGCTGGTAACTAATTAACTTACCCTCTTCAGCAGAGGTAACTCTGGGTCTTCCTTTCCTGTGGTGGTCCTCATAAGAGCCAGTTTCATTATAGCGCTTGATGGTTTTTGTGACTGCACTTGAAGAAACATTCAAAGTTCTTGAAGTTTTCCGCATTGACTGACATTCATGTCTTAAAATATTGATAAACTGTCATTTCTCTTAGCTTATTTGAGCTGTTCTTGCCATAATATGGACTTTTACCAAATATCTTCTGTATACCAACCCTACCTTGTTACAACAAATGATTGGCTTATTCTAAAATTGATTTAATATTTTTTTTCCTGATCAATCTACAAACAATACCTCATATTGACCAAGCATAAACAGGTTTAGAAATGTTTGCATATATATATATATATATATATATATATATACATATATATATATATACACTCACAGTTGAAGTCGGAAGTTTACATACACTTACGTTGGAGTCATTAAAACTAGTTTTTCAACCACTACGCACATTTCTTGTTAACAAACTGTAGTTTTGGCAAATTGTTTAGGACATTTACCTTGTACCTTGTTTACAGACAGATTGTTTCACTTATAACTCAATGTATCACAATTCCAGTGGGTCAGAAGTTTACATACAACAAGTTGACTGTGCCTTTAAACAGAATGGAAAATTCCAGAAAATGATGTCATGGTTTTAGAAGCTTCTGATAGGCTAATTGACATAATTTGAGTGAATTGGAGGTGTACCTGTGGATGTATTTCAAGGGCTACCTTCAAACGCAGTGCCTCTTTGCTTGACATCATGGGAATATCAAAATCCAAATTTTGATTTTCATGGGAAAATCAAAAGAAATCAGCCAAGACCTAAGAAATAAATTGTATGTTGTATGTTGTATATATGTTGTGGTGGTGCTTTACTGCAGGAGGAACTGGTGCACTTAAGAAGATAGATGGCATCATGATGGAATATTAGGTGGATATATTGAAGCAACATCTGAAGTTAAAACCTCTTGGCGCACCGATTTCTTTTGGGGGATCATTTTCGTCAACATCTGCTGAATTGCAGAGGGACAAATTCTATTTAACTTCTTGCGTCGAGCCATCCCGGATCCGGTATCGTGACTACAGCCTCAAGCTCATTACCATAACGCAACGTTAACTATTCATGAAAATCGCAAATGAAATTAAATTAATCTATTTGCTCTCAAGCTTAGCCTTTTGTTAACAACACTGTCATCTCAGATTTTCAAAATATGCTTCTCAACCATTGCAAAACAAGCATTTGTGTAACAGTATTGATAGCTAACGTAGCATTTAGCGTAGCATTTAGCGTTAGCATTCAGCAGGCAACATTTACACAAAAAAACAGAAAAGCATTCAAATAAAATCATTTACCTTTGAAGAACTTCAGATGTTTTCAATGAGGAGACTCTGTTAGATAGCAAATGTTCCGTTTTTACAAAAAATATTATTTGTGTCGACTAATCGCTCCGTTTTGTTCATCACGTTTGGGTAAGAAAAAATAAATAATAATAAGTCATTGGTTTCGCCTGTTGCATTAGTTCTGGGGCTCTCACAGATAATATCTTGGCAGTTTTGGAGACGTCAGAGTTTTGTCTTTCCAAGGCTGTCAATTCCATGCATAGTCGAGCATCTTTTCGTGACAAAATATTGCGCTTAAAACGGGCACGTCTTTTTATCCAATAATGACACAGCGCCCCCATAGGTTCAAGAGGTTAAATTGCTAAAAATATTGAATTTTCATGAAATCACAAGTACAATATACCAAAACACAGTTTAGCTTGTTGTTAATCCAACTGGCATGTCATTTTTCAAAAAAGCTTTACATCGAAAGCTATCCAAGCGTTTATGTTAGGACAGCTCTCAGCAGACAAAACATTACAAACAGCTAGCAGCAAAGTAGATTGGTCACGAAATTTAGAAAAGCAATACAATTAATCGCTTACCTTTGATGATCTTCGGATGTTTGCACTCACGAGACTCCCAGTTACACAATAAATGTTCATTTTGTTCCATAAAGATTATTTTTATATCCAAAAATCTCCATTTGGTTGGTGCATTTTGTTCAGTAATCCACCGGCTCGTGCAGGTCACGACGGGCAGACGAAAATTCCAAATAGTACCCGTAAAGTTCGTAGAAACATGTCAAACGTTTTTATAATCATCCTCAGGTTGTTTTTTAAAATAAATAATCAATAATATTTCAACCAGACGATAGCTTTTTAAATAGGAGAGAGAGAGAAAAGGTCTGCTCCAAGCTGCTCGCGCATGCAAAACTCTGGGGTGACACAGCTATCCACATTTTCCAGAATAAAAGCCTGAAACTATGTCTAAAGACTGTTCACACCATGTGGAAGCCATAGGGAAAGGAATCTGGTTGATATCCCTGTAAATGGAGGGAAGGCATGCAATGGAACAGGGAGGTTTCAGAAAAACAGTACTTCCTGGTTGGATTTTCCTCATGTTTTTGCCTGCAATATCAGTTCTGTTATACTCACAGACAATATTTTGACAGTTTTGAAAACTTTAGAGTGTTTTCTATCCTAATCTGTCATATATAGGCATATTCTATCTTCTGGGCCTGAGAAATAGGCAGTTTAATTTAGGTGCATTTTTCATCCAAACATCAAAATACTTGCCCCTACACTCAAGAGGTTAAACAATATTGCATTTCTGAAGGACAAGTTCATAAAAACTACAGTGTCTGCATAGCCTATGTGGTCATAGATAGGAAATATCATAGCAATTCATACTTTTGTCACTTATTTTACTCATGGATCCATGGATCGACTACTAGATTAATCAATAATACTGCATGAATTGCATGATTCGATTCCATACTGCTGCAAGAATTGACTGTATAATACTTCATTAATCAATTTCATAATACTGCACGAATAGATTTAAATTTGGCATGAATCGACTGTATAAATCTGCATAAATCACTGGACTCAATAATACTGCATGAATACATGCATCACAGGGGTATATTGCCCACTCCATACTAGTGTGCCAGCCTGCCAGTTATCCAGACTGGCAGACAGACAGTGTACTGTAAACAGCGGATTACACTGTGGCTTGTGAGATTGCCCATAAACGGACCTCCAATAATTACCTTTTAGTGTTTACCGTCTGAGCGTGTTGTGTATTTTCTGACTTGTCTAATTCAATAAGTGCTAGCAGGTATATAGTAAATCCCCTAGTCCTGTGTTGTCTGACGACTGTCAAACTCCAATTAGCTGGCAGACCTGACAGCATGGCTCCATTGTATGGAGTTCTCTCTTCCCTTCCATTTGATGGTCTCCTCTTTGTTTTCTTTCTGTCAATTCTCTCTCTTATTGGGGTTAACCATTGAGTCTGAGAAGCATACCATATGTCCCAAATATCCCTGGTCAGAAGTAGTCAAAATGTAGGGAACAGGGTGCCATTTGGGACACAAACAGACTGCAAGAGTCATCAGCGGAATGTGCAGTGGGAAAGTAAAGAACACTGGGTAAAAACAAAGTACTTTAGGAGATTCTGTACACAATTGAAGAGTAGCCACTGTACATTTTATGTTGAAATTATTATCTTGGCTTATCATATTCTTCAATGTTCAGCAATGAACATCAGGAGTAAAACTATTCAGACTGTAGCTGTATTCATAATCAGCGTCCCAAAATCGAACCTTATTCCTACTTTTCACCAGTGCTGTGCACTAAATATGGAATAGGGTCCATTTGCATATTTCTCACTTTCTTCCCAAAGTTGCATTGTTGTTGATCCTGGTTTTCAGATTGCAGAAAATAATGAGTTTCTCCCTCACTGTGTTGATATTAATATTCATGAATATTATGATGCTGTGTCCCTCATTGCTTGTCACTTAGGATGTGATGGCCCATGAGATATAGTGCTAAATATAAGCCTATGACACTGTAGTATCAGCAGTGCAGTAATGAGCTTCAAGCCAGTCACTCATCATAGTTACTTGAAGTAATGCTAATTTATTTCAAGACGATGAATAGTCTAGAAAGACGCACTTAGATGGTACATTGGACCAAACTTAGCAGAAACAAAAGTACAAGAATATATGTTGTATTGTGTTCTTGTGATGCAATGATTTCACCTATTTGGGAGTGAGAGGCACCTTTTCATTATAACATTGGAGGAAATACCTTCCTAGTGTATGATTCATGTTTTTGCTGGTCTTATAAATGCTATCCAGTTAACTAATATTTAGAAAAACAAAAGTTTGTTAGGCTAGATACAGTATATAGATGGTTATGCTAACCTGTTTGCAAATCCCTTTAACTTTGCTAGCTAGCTTCCTGGCTAGCTATAGAGGTTATTGGGTTACAGCAGTTAGCTAGCTACTGTCATTAAGTTGTTGTTTTGCTATTATCATATTTTACCTAAGCATCCTGGCATGTAAATATAACGCCATAGACACATTTAAATGTAGGCGTAGAAGCATGATGTGTTCAGAATTCCATGATCTGAACTCAAATCAAATCTTGCAGAAGTTATCATAGGTGCAGCGAAATGCTTCTGCTTCTAGCTCCCATCAGTGAAGTAATACCGAACAACATAAAAAAAACACACAAATAAATTATAATAAAATAATGAAAATCAAGAAATATCTGAATGAGCAATGTCAGAGTCCAGAATATACACTGCTCAAAAAATAAAGGGAACACTAAAATAACACATCCTAGATCTGAATGAATGAAATATTCTTATTAACTTCTTATTAAATACTTTTTTCTTTACATAGTTGAATGTGCTGACAACAAAATCACACAAAAATTATCAATGGAAATCAAATTTATCAACGCATGGAGGTCTGGATTTGGAGTCACACTCAAAATTAAAGTGGAAAACCACACTACAGGCTGATCCAACTTTGATGTAATGTCCTTAAAACAAGTCAAAATGAGGCTCAGTAGTATGTGTGGCCTCCACGTGCCTGTATGACCCCCCTACAATGCCTGGGCATGCTCCTGATGAGGTGGCGGATGGTCTCCTGAGGGATCTCCTCCCAGACCTGGACTAAAGCATCCGCCAACTCCTGGACAGTCTGTGGTGCAATGGAGACATGATGTCCCAGATGTGCTCAATTGGATTCAGGTCTGGGGAACGGGCGGGCCAGTCCATAGCATCAATGCCTTCCTCTTGCTGGAACTGCTGACACACTCCAGCCACATGAGGTCTAGCATTGTCTTGCATTAGGAGGAAGCCAGGGCCAACCGCACCAGCATATGGTCTCACAAGGGGTCTGAGGATCTCATCTCGGTACCTAATGGCAGTCAGGCTACCTCTGGTGAGCACATGGAGGGCTGTGCGGCCCCCCAAAGAAATGCCACCCCACACCATGACTGACCCACCGCCAAACCAGTCATGCTGGAGGATGTTGCAGGCAGCAGAACGTTCTCCACGGCGTCTCCAGACTCTGTCACGTCTGTCACATGTGCTCAGTGTGAACCTGCTTTCATCTGTGAAGAGCAGAGGGCGCCAGTGGCGAATTTGCCAATTTGGTGTTCTCTGGCAAATGCCAAACGTCCTGCACGGTGTTGGGCTGTAAGCACAACCCCCACCTGTGGACGTCGGACCCTCATACCAGCCTCATGGAGTCTGTTTATGACCGTTTGAGCAGACACATGCACATTTGTGGCCTGCTGGAGGTCATTTTGCAGGGCTCTGGCAGTGCTCCTCCTGCTCCTCCTTGCACAAAGGCGGAGGTAGCGGGCAGTGCTCCTCCTGCTCCTCCTTGCACAAAGGCGGAGGTAGCGGGCAGTGCTCCTCCTGCTCCTCCTTGCACAAACGCGGAGGTAGCGGTCCTGCTGCTGGGTTGTTACCCTCTTACGGCCTCCTCCACGTCTCCTGATGTACTGGCCTGTCTCCTGGTAGCGCCTCCATGCTCTGGACGCTATGCTGACAGACACAGCAAACCTTCTTGCCACATCTCGCATTGATATGCCATCCTGGATGAGCTGCACTACCTGAGCCACTTGTGTAGGTTGTAGACTCCGTCTCATGCTACCACTAGAGTTAAAGCACCGGCAGCATTCAAAAGTGACCAAAACATCAGCCAGGAAGCATAGGAACTGAGAAGTCTGTGGTCCCCACCTGCAGAACCACTCCTTTATTGGGGGTGTCTTGCTAATTGCCTATAATTTCCACCTGTTGTCTATTCCATTTGCACAACAGCACGTGAAATGTATTATCAATCAGTGTTGCTTCCTAAGTGGACAGTTTGATTTCACAGAAGTGTGATTTACTTGGAGTTACATTATGTTGTTTAAGTGTTCCCTTTATTTTTTTGAGCAGTGTATATACAGTACCAGTCAAAATTTTGGACACACCTACTCATTCCAGTGTTTTTCTTTATTTTTACTATTTTCTACATTGTAGAATATAGTGAGATACTACACTATGAAATAACACATATGGAATCATGCAATAACCAAAAACGTATTTAAAAAATGTAAATACAAGTCCATATTGTGGCAAGAACAGCTCAAATAAGCAAAAAGAAATGACAGTCCATCATTAATTTAAGACAAAGGTTAGTCAATGCGGAAAATCTTAAGAACTTTGAAAGTTTCTTCAAGTGCAGATGCAAAAACCATTAAGCACTATAAAGAAACTGGCTCTCATGAGGACCATCACAGGAAAGGAAGACCCATAATTGCCTCTGCTGCAGAGGATAAGTTAATTTGAGTTAACTGCACCTCAGATCGCATCCCAAATAAATGCTTCACAGAGTTCAAGTAACAGACACATCTCAACATCAACTGTTCAGAGGAAACTGTGTGAATCAGAAAACTGCGTGAATCAGTCAAATCTCTGCAAAGCAAACATTACTAAAGGACTCCAATAAGAAGAGGAGACTTACTTCTGCCAAGAAACACGAGCAATGGACATTAGACCAGTGGATATCTATCCTTTGTTCTGATGAGTCCAAATTTGAGATTTTCTGTTCCAAATGCTGTGTCTTTGAGACGCAGAGTAGGTGAACGGATGATCTTCACATGTGTGGTTGCCACCATGAAGCATGGAGGAGGAGGTGTGATGGTGTGGCGGTGCTTTGCTGGTGATACTGTCGCTGATTTATTAAAAATTCAAAGCACACTTAACCAGCATGTCTATGACAGCATTCTGCAGCGATATGCCATCCCACCTGGTTTGCGACTAGTGGGACTTTTTGTTTTTCAACAGGACAATGACCCAACACACCTCCAGGCTCTGTAAGGGCTATTTTACCAAGAAGGAGAATGACGGAGTGCTGCAACAGATGACCTGGCCTCCACAATTGCATGATCTCTACCCAATTGAGATGGTTTGAGATGAGTTGGACCGCAGAGTGAAGGAAAAGCAGCATATGCGGGAATTCCCTCAAGACTGTTAGAAAAGCATTCCAGATGGAGCTGGTTGAGAGAATGCTTTGTTTTGTTGCTTTGTCTGGTTGAGAGAATGCTTTTCTGGTTACTACAAGATTCCATATGTGTTATTTCCTAGTTTTGATGTCTTCACTATTATTCTACAATGTAGAAAATTGTACAAATAAAGAAAAACCCTTAAATGAGTAGGTGTGTCCAAACGTTTGACTGGTACTGTATTTATATATATATATATGATGGCGTGTATAGACAGTAAAGACAGTATATGGATAGAAAAGGTGTGTACATTAGTAGTTATATAGGATGAGCCTCGACTAGAATGCTGTATATACATATGCAATGGGCAAAACAGTATGTAAACAAGCATCTCTGCATGTCTGGCAGACATATCAGTGTGGATGACGGATCATCACCTCAAGCTGAACCTCGGCAAGACGGAGCTGCTCTTCCTCCCGGGGAAGGACTGCCCGTTCCATGATCTCGCCATCACGGTTGACAACTCCATTGTGTCCTCGTCCCAGAGCGCTAAGAACCTTGGCGTGATCCTGGACAACACCCTGTCGTTCTCAAATAACATCAAGGCGGTTGCCCGTTCCTGTAGGTTCATGCTCTACAACATCCGCAGAGTACGACCCTGCCTCACACAGGAAGCGGCGCAGGTCCTAATCCAGGCACTTGTCATCTCCCGTCTGGATTACTGCAACTGCTGTTGGCTGGGCTCCCTGCCTGTGCCATTAAACCCCTACAACTCATCCAGAACGCCGCAGCCCGTCTGGTGTTCAACCTTCCCAAGTTCTCTCACGTCACCCCGCTCCTCCGCTCTCTCCACTGGCTTCCAGTTGAAGCTCGATCCGCTACAAGACCATGGTGCTTGCCTACGGAGCTGTGAGGGGAACGGCACCACACTACTCCAGGCTCTGATCAGGCCCTACACCCAAACAAGGGCACTGCGTTCATCCACCTCTGGCCTGCTCGCCTCCCTACCACTGAGGAAGTACAGTTCCCGCTCAGCCCAGTCAAAACTGTTCGCTGCTCTGGCCCCCAATGGTGGAACAAACTCCTCACGACGCCAGGACAGCGGAGTCAATCACCACCTTCCGGAGACACCTGAAACCCCACCTCTTTAAGGAATACCTAGGATAGGATAAAGTAATCCTTCTCCCCTCCCCCCTTAAAAGACCTAGATGCACTATTGTAAAGTGGCTGTTCCACTGGATGTCATAAGGTGAAAGCACCAATTTGTAAGTCGCTCTGGATAAGAGCGTCTGCTAAATGACTTAAATGTAAATGTATTAAAGTGACCAGTGCTCAATAACTATATACATAGGGCAGCAGTCGCTAGGGTGCAGTGTTGAGTACTGGGTGGTAGCTTACTAGTAACAGTGACTAAGTTCAGGGCAGGCTACTGGGCGGAGACCGGCTAGTGGTGACTTCTAGATAGTAGATGGGTGAATTGGATTTTTAAATTTTATTTTAAAGAAACCACAGGAAAGTAATACTACAGTAGTAGGAATACTACAGTAGTATCCACAAAAGAAAACACTGTTGTAAATGACACAGTAAAGTGTGCAAAAACACATAACTTTTCTAACTATACTAAATACTACAGTAAAAATTTGCATATACCCTGCCCCCTCCCCCATATCCCAATTTGTGTCACCCATAAGTGAGAAACATGCCAAGTAGACCATATATTGTGTACACTACACATTATAGAAAAGTGCAGGAATGTTGAACTACTTGAATAGACCCTATTGTGAACTAGCTACAGATTATGGAAATTGTGGACTTTGAATATTCCTCTAGGAGAAAGCTTGCACATAATAAAGCAAAAACATTATAGTAAACACTACAGTATTGTCTGCAAAAACACTACAGTATACTACAGTATTCATTCTATTGTTAACTGTAAATACTATTATAATATAAATACTAAAATCTGCAAATACACTGGAGTGAATAGTATAGTATTTTTTTATGTGGGGGTATGTTGATGTGGGTGTTGTAACATCAAATACAGGACTCATGGGTTGTCCGCTTAAAATTACCCACAGAATATGATTATTTTGATCAGACAGGGCACACCTTCGATATATCGATATACAGTAACTACTACCAATTGGGGAGAAAAAGGGGGTAAAATAATATATCGAAGGAAACACTGTACACCTAGCGACCTGGTCAGCATGCACTGCACCGCCACAGGAGACACTAGTGCGTGATGAGACAAGGATATCCCTGATGGCCAAACCCTCCCTAACCTGGACGACACTTGTGCGCCGCCCCATCGGCCTCCCGGTGTGGCCACTTGCAAGTTACAATTAAGATAAGAAGCATTGCAGGATAAGAAGCATTAAGTACACACTCACTTTGCTAAGAATCTATTGGAATGCAAGATTCAAGATGGATGTTCTGTGCCAAACAGAGCAGTCTCTGAGCAACCATTCATGTTCTTTGAAATTATTTTACCCCCTTTTTCTCCCCAATTGGTAGTAGTTACTGTCTTGTCTCATCGCCGCAACGCCCGTACGGACTCGGGAGAGGCGAAGGTTGAGAGCCATGCGTACTCCGAAACACAACCCAACCAAGCTGCACTGTTTCTTGACACAACGCACATCCAACCCGGAAACCAGCCACACCAATATGTCAGAGGAAACACCGTACACCTAGCGACCTGGTCAGCATGCACTGCACCGCCACAGGAGACACTAGTGCGTGATGAGACAAGGATATCCCTGATGGCCAAACCCTCCCTAACCTGGACGACACTTGTGCGCCGCCCCATGGGCCTCCGAGTTGCGGCCGGCTGCGACAGAGCCTGTGCTCGAACCCAGAATCTCTGGTGGCACGGCTAGCACTGGCTCAGACCACTGTGCCACCCGTGAGGCCCATTTATGTTGCAATATATATGGTCCATACAAGAACCAAATAAGATCCAAACAAGAACGATTCCATTTCAGTCTCTGAGCTAACATGCTTGTGCTAGCATTCTTGTTTTTCCATTTCTCAAATTAAGTAAATAAATTGTGGTATGGGATGGTAATCGTCAGCCAAGAGTATATAAACTCTGAAATCAAATGTTTGTGAATTGAATGTATCCAAGGCCAACATAGTGAGCAATAATCAAACTCTCAAGATAGTTGCTAAATGGCGTATATTATTATTATTATTATTATTATAGCTAGCTTGGCTGTATATGAATATCTGTCCAGAGAGACTAATCCAAGGCAGATGTAAAAAGATGTTGAATTTAGTGTTGAATCTGTTATTTACATAAACCTGCCAACTGTACTTGCCATTTTAGTTTTTTGTACATTTCAAATTTCCTGACTGACGCTGAATGCTCTCTCCATCTCAAAAGAAATCTCTCACATGGTTTTTCCTTCTTTCTATCCACAGCTGCATTCCAATATGGACCGAGGGGAAGGTAACGTGAAGTACATTCTAACTGGAGACGGGGTGGGGAGCTTGTTTCTAATAGATGAGAACTCAGGTGACATTCACGCCACTAAGCGGTTGGACAGGGAGGAGAGGGCCATATACACACTCCACGCTAAGGTGGTGGACAAGAGGACCAACAAGACACTGGAGGCTGATACTGAATTTAACATCAAGATCCACGACATCAACGACAATGAGCCAAAGTTCTCAAAAGACATCTATTTCGCCAGTGTCCCAGAGATGTCAGATGTAGGTGAGTAAAAACAACTGCATTGTCTGAGCTGGTCCTTTTGTGGTGCTGTATTTCCATGAAGAAATGTGAATGACAATTATTTTTTAAACTTAGTTAACAAAGGCAGAGATAATGAACTGGAAATCAAATCATGTAATTGACACCATAAAATCTACATGTAATAGTGGAAAGTTGAATCTTTAGTGAAGGTTTTGCCTCATTGCACTGAACTTAATTCAGATAATATAGATGAACCAGTAGGTAGGCACAAATACAAAAAAGCCTTAAAAAGGCAAAAGGGCCAACTGGAATACATTTCCAATTATGAGCCCACAAATTAATAGAATGTGTAATTGCAAGTTAAATAAAAACCTATTTGCCAATATGGCAAATAATCGTCACTATCGTGTTCACATAATGATGGAATCATTAACTGATTCCAGAGAGAGGATGTTGAGGTTAACAGTGGCTGGATTTGTGGCTGGAATTGCTGGAATTGTTGGAAACATTTGATGAAAGTATTGAGCAGTGGAGCTCATATACAGAACAGTTTGAATATTTTGTTCTTGGATATTACATTGATGAGGACAAAATTGTGCCTAAATTATTTAGTATTATGCGGCCAAATAAATGTAATTTACTCCGCAGTCTGCTACAGGCAAGGTAACACAACGTGTGGAGATATTGTGGAAATACTGGAAGGACCATTTTCACCAAATCACTAGTTATTGCTGAAGTGTTCCACAGAAGGACTCAGGAATAGGGAGAATCAGAGACGTGTTTGCTGCTGCATTAAATAGTGCACTAAATTAAATCAGTGCACTGTGAGTTTGAAGTTCTAAATGACAGCATTAGAGACAGACTAGTATGTGAGCTAAGGCATGAAGCTACACAAGAGACTATTGACTGAAAGTAATCGGACCTTTGCAAATGCTATTACAGTCAGTGTGTCCATGGGAATAGCTGCAAAAGAGGCTCAACAGTTGGATTCATCAGGAAATGTGCACCAAGTTGCAACTGAAAATCAGGAGAGGGAAATCAAGGCACATGCTTCCACTTTGTCAAAGCATGATATCAGGCGTCTACTTGCTGGCATAATGACATAGATTGATGAGTCTGTGGTAAAAAAAGGGCCCTGTCGAACGAGGTGGCAGAAACAAAAAGAGCTCAGAGAAAACGTGTAAAACTGAAGACAGGAAAGAGATATTCCAACACGGGAAAAATAGACATGTTTAGGCTGTTGAGCAAGTGACCAATCAGAAAGAGGAAGTCACACTGAATATACTGACTGTTGCTGGGGAGCTGCACGGCTACTATGTCTCTCCCTTGCTAGAGGGGCAGCCGGTGCATATAGAGATTGACATGGGCAGCTGTATCTCTTGTGTCAGACACAGTTTGACAAAAAGACACTGGAACACCTTGCATTTCAGCCAGCACACATCATATTAAAGACTTACATGGGTGAATCTGTCGCCATGAGAGGCATCACTGAGGTCACAGTTCAGATAAAGGGACAAACTGAAAAAATGCCAGTCTATATTGTGAAAGGAAACTGTCCATCACTACTGGGATGCTTGTGGTTATAGAAAATCATGCTGGACTGGCCATCAGTGCATACAATGACACATGGAGACACAGGCCTATCTTAAAGAAACATGGAGAAGTATTTAATGGAGAGCTGGGTTTCATGAAATACTGTATATTAGAGTGAAACTCAGCATTAAGCCAGACAACAAACCAAAGTTTCTGAAAACACGACCGGTACCTTATGCTATCAGACCAAAAGTTGAGGCTGACTTGGACGCTCTAGTCCAGGGTTCCCCAACTGGCGGACAGCAGGCAGGGTTTTGTTTGGCCCCCCCAAATTTTCTCAGGAAAAAAAATAGATATACACCGCATATTTTTTTAAAAATATTGTTGGCCATAAAAAGCTGTAAAAACACCAGGAAATCACCCTCATGTGATTTTAATGATGATATTCTGTTACCCAGTATTCCCACACATAAGAGAGACATGTTTGTATACAAATTTGGCAAGTTTTGAAATCATTATGTTTTAGTCAAATATTTTATCTATTTGAGCTTCTTGCGGTCAATTTGACGTCGACAAATGTCTTATAATGTTCTAGCCCCCTGACCATCCACTCAATAAATGTTTTTCTTCCCACAGCTGAATCTAGTTGACATTCCCTGCTCTAGTCAAAAACAAAGTCCTGGAGCCGGTCAGTGTGAGTGAACGGGCGACACCCATCGTACCAGTCCTTAACAAGGATGGTGGAATCAGGATATGTGGAGACTTTTGAAAGTCACAGTTAACCCTGTGTTGTCTGCTGAACAGTGTCTGCTATCATACATCAATTTAGCCGACAGTCAAAAGCAAAATAAACCACTACCAAGCCTAGTTGCGGATGCATGTGGAAGAAATGTCAAAAGAGCTGCTGACAGTTCTGACGCAAAATGGGCTCTTCAGGTATTGTCGTCTACCGTTCGGAATCACAATAGCACTAGAGCTGTTCCAAAAGGACATGGAACAGACCCTGAGTGGATTGCCAGAAGACCAATGCTACCTGGATGGCATCCTTGTTACTGGAAAGGAACAAAAAGGATCATCTCCAGAACTTGGATGCAACACTACAGAGATTGAAGGACTATGGACTGCGAGTTTGTAAAGAGAAATGTGTATTCTTCCAATCCATGGTTAAATACCTTGGACACGTCATCGACACTACAAGCTTTCACAAGGCTTTGTCCAAGGTCAAGGCTATCTTGGACGCCCCAGCTCCTCAGAACGTGGGCCAACTACATTCTTCCTGGGGTTACTGAACAGCTATGGACACTTTCTCCAAAGCTTAGCAGCAAAGCTGAAGCTGCTGTATCCGTTGCTTTGTCAGGACAAAACATGGAAATGGACAAAAGAATGCGAGGAAGTGTTGATGAAAACCAAGAAAACACTCCGTAAATCTGCACTGACAAAACTTTGACCCATCATTGCCCATCCAAATAGCTTGGGATGCTGGTCCCTATAGTGTGGGAGAAGTCGTGTCCCATGCCTTCTGGTGAAAAGAAGCCTATCATTTTCGCATCGTGGACATTGAACAAAAGCAAAAATGAATTATGCGGTGATAGAATGAGAAACTCTAGGCATAGTTTTTGGAGTGCGTAAGTTTCACCACTCTCCCACCCATGCACCAACAACCAACACCCTTAAAAAAAAGACAAAGACGAAAGAAAACAGAAAACAGCAATGCAACAAAAAAAAGACATCAAGGACAACAAAAATCCTAACAACAAGGCCGACTGAATATGTTTGAGTCCATGTATGGTACTATTTACATGTGTGTTTGTGTCCATGTATGTGCATGTGTGTGCATTTTGAATGAGAGTGTGTGTATATGCCAGTGTACAAACAGCTGTGTGGCATCAGCCTCAGGAAAACAGGCATTAGCTGTAACCCTGCCCCTCGGTGTCATTCAAACATACTTTTTATTTTGACGTAATTTTTTTACTTTTATCTTTGACCGTCATTCTATCCCCCGCCCAGCAACTCCACTCTCACTTGTCTCCAACTCCACATCCCAACCCTCAGCTTCCATCAGACCATCCCACCTATCTCTGCTGGCCACTCATATCTTTCAACTATGCTCTGATGTTTAACATACAATTTCAATCTATCTAATCAAATAGAATCCACAGATTGCAAGTTGAAGATAAATACTTTTACTAAGAATATTAGTTACTGACCCAGTCTCTCCAGAGGTTTATTATTATTTCTAAAGGTACTGGATAGGTGTAAACATATATATTTGTTTTGCAAGAGATAGTACTTGTATAGCCTAAGAAAGTAGCATAAATGTGCAGAAAGTAGTTTTGAATGCATTTTATTGAAGGAAAACAATAACAGTCTTGAATATTTTTGGCAAAATAGTGATATATTCTTATACACTATACAATAAGGAATTCAACTACAAAATACTAGTCTTCTCCCATTTTTTTAACCATTGCCCCCCCACCCACAAGATGTATAAAAAAACAACACTAAATAATAAGAAAATAAGATGCAAATCAAAAATATGAAGAACATAAATCAATCGACTGTAATTAGCACATACAGTACAGTATGCAAGTGTGACTGCATGGACTTTGCAGATGCATTTCGCACATGTGCAGCACATAGTATTTGTTTTACAGTACTTATTTGGGGGGCAGAATTGTCATCTCTTCTTGCCTGCCCCAGCTGCAGCCTCAGGTGGATTAGGACCAGATTCAGCCCCCTGAACAGTTTTCACAAGCCCTGCAAAGGCTGCTGTATGGGGGAGGCACTCCATCCTTTGAATGTTTGGAGTTACAGGTGCCTTTCTCAGCTGCTCCAGGAACACCCTCCTCTTGTTACGCTTATCTGGCATCCAGGTAGGGTTGATCTTGTTCCATATCACAAAGGCATTGTATGAGGACACATCAATGATGTTATGGAAGATGACCAGGGGCCAGCGGGCGGTCATCCTCCTGCAGCTGTAAGTTCCAATTACCTTGTCCAGGTTGTCCACGCGTCTTTTGTTGTGGTTGTAGTCCAGGATGATGGCTGGCTTCCTGTCCTCATGATCATTGATCTCAGCCGTTTTGTGCAGTGTGTTCAAGAGGACGACATTATTGTTCCTCTTTGGGAGGTAATAAACTAGAGTGGTGATGGGGGTGAAGGCAAACTTTGATGGGAAGGCCTCTCTCCCCCTTGTTGCGAGGATTGCAGGGGGCTTAGGCTTGTTCTTTCTAACTGTGCCAACCATGTTGATCTTCCTCTTCAGGAGCTGCTGGCTGAGTTCATGAGAGGTGAAGAAATTGTCACACGTGATATTGTACCCCCTCAGTCAATCTGTCACATTAAGCACAACCCGCATCCCCTGGTTCTTCCTTGTGTAGACTTGCATCTTCCAAGCGTAGCTGGATTGTACGTCACAGGCCACCCATATCTTGATGTCATACTTTGCTGGCTTGCTGGACATATACTTCCGAAAGGACAGTGACCTTTTGAACCAGTTGCTCATCTACTGTTACTTCAGGCCCAGGGTTGTAGAGGTATGGCAGACGTTCCACCCACTTCTCCCAGACCACTTTTATGGCCGCCAGATTCTCTCACACGTCTTGCAGGTCTTGACAAAGTGTGAAAGACTTTCAGTGGCATCGTGGCACGGAAAATCACCCTTCTAATCTCTGCATCCCAGAGACTGCATGTAGCCTTGCTTCAGGACCTATACATACTCGCTAAGATTAGCAGCCCTATGTAGGCACACTGGTCAATCTCATCCATCCTTTTCCAGTTGTCTCCATATTTACGGAAACCCTAAAAATGTGTAATCTCCAGGATTATTTTTCGATGGCTGGTGTGATGAACATGTAGAATGTTGAGGCAATGTCTGTCACATTCTGACCTTTATTTCCTTTGTTTTGTCTTTATTTAGTATGGTCATTCAGCTTGGGGGATTTCTTCTTCATCTGAAGATGATGCATCATGCTCTGGGTTGTAATTCTTCCCCATCTTCTTCTTCTTCCTCTTCTAAATCATTGTTCTCTTGTTCCTCCTGGAGATCTGAAAAAAATCAGATCTATGACCTGTTGGGCACTGAAACGTGCACATATGACTTCAGCAAAGAGAGAACTGGGGGACTGTAATCTGAACCACCTGTAAAGCCTCGGACTGCATTCCCCATTAGTAAACAATGCTTTCAATACATTTTTATTTTGTCAGAAATGTTGTTTATTTTGACTGAACTTGAGTCATGTGTGGGGAGAGGGGAGATGCTGCACAAGCACAAGAAAGTTTTCGACTTATCTGTGTTTAATCAGTAGCACGCAATCTCAATTTCTCATTGTGTGTGTGTGTGTGTGTGTGTGTAAATTAGTTTATAACTGACAGGTAGATACACTTACTTCAAACCCTAGCTAACAACACTGAACAAAATGTAAAAGTAATATGCAACAATTTCAAATTACAGTTCATATAAGAAAATTTGTCAATTGAAGTAAATTAATTAGGCCTTAATCTATGGATTTCACATGACTGTGTAGGGGCACAGCCACTTGAGTTGGGTTCCCCATTATGGATATGTGCATGATCTCTATCTTCTCCTCCACAGGCACGTCAGTTATACAAGTCACCGCGACAGATGCTGATGATCAAACATACGGGAACAGTGCCAAGCTTGTGTACAGTATTCTACAGGGTCAACCCTATTTCTCAGTGGATTCAGACAATGGTAAAATATTCCCAACAAGCAAAATGGGCATGCAAACACTTGAAATGAGGTATCTTGTGTGCATATTATCTCTCTGCAAAAAAAGACTCAGCAGCACTCAGTATGAGGTGTTTTTTTGTGAATGAGAAGTGAGTTGAGGTGAATCAAAGGTTTCCTCTCTTGTCTGAATCAAGCAATGATATTTTATTTGTGGGTTAATGTCTGCCGTAAACTGTTGGTGTGGTGTAAATAGAGCTGAAGTCCGACGTTTACATACACCTTAGCCAAAAACATTTAAACTCAGTTTTTCAAAATTCCTGACATTTAATCCTAGTAAAAATGCCATGCCTTAGGTCAGTTAGGATCACCACTTTATTTTAAAAATGTGAAATGTCAGAATAATAGTTGATAGAATGATTTATTTCAACTTTAGTTTCTTTCATCACATTCCCAGTGGGTCAGAAGTTTACATGAGTATTTGGTAGCATTGTTTAACTTGGGTCAAATGTTTCAGGTAGCCTCCCACAAGCTTCCCACAATAAATTGGGTGAATTTTGTCCCATTCCTCCTGACAGAGCTGGTGTAATTGAGTCAGGTTTGTAGGCCTCCTTGCTCGCACACAGTTCGCACAGTTCTGCCCACAAATTTTCTATAAGATTGAGGTCAGGGCTTTGTGATGGCAACTCCAATACCTTGACTTTGTTGTCCTTAAGCCATATGCTTGGGGTCATTGTCCATTTGGAAGACCCATTTATGACCAAGCTTTAACTGATGTCTTGAGATGTTGCTTCAATATATCCACATCATTTTCCTACCTCATGATGCCATCTATTTTGTGAAGTGCACCAGTGCTTCCTGCCGCAAAGCACCCCCACAATATGATGCTGCCACCCGTGCTTCATGGTTGGGATGGTATTCTTCGGCTTCAAAGCCTCCTTCTTTTTCTCCAACCATAATGATGGTCATTATGGCCAAACAGTTCTACTTTTGTTTCATCAGACAAGAGGACATTTCTCCGCATGTACAGTTGCAAACCGTAGTCTGGCTTTTTATGGAGGTTTTGGAGCAGTGGCTTCTTCCTTGCTGAGCAGCCTTTCAGGTTATGTCGACATAGGACTCGTTTTACTGTGGATACAGATAATTTTGTACCTTTTTCCTCCAGCATCGTCACAAGGTCCTTTGCTGTTGTTCTGGGATTGATTTGCACTTTTCTCACCAAAGTAATTCATCTCTAGGAGACAGAATGCGTCTCCTTTCTGAGTGGTATGACGGCTGCGTGGTCCCATGGTGTTTATACTTGCATATTATTGTTTGTACAGATGAACGTGGTACCTTCAGGCGTTTGGAAATTGCTCCCAAGGATGAACCAGACTTGTGGAGGTCTACAATTGTTTTTCTGAGGTCTTGGCTGATTTCTTTTGATTTTCCCATGTTGTCAAGCAAAGAGGCACTGAGTTTGAAGGTAGGCTTTGAAATACATCCACAGGTACACCTCCAATTGACTCAAATGATGTCAATTAGCCCATCAGAATCTTCTAAAGCCATGACATCGTTTTCTGGAATTGTCCAAGCTGTTTAAAGGCACAGTCAACTTAGTGTATGTAAACTTCTGACCTACTGGAATTGTGATACAGTGAAATATTCTGTCTGCAAACAATTGTATAAAAAAGTATGTGTCATGCACAAAGTAGATGTCCTAACCGACTTGCCAAACTATAGTTTGTTAACAAGAAATTTGTGGAGTGGTTGAAAAATATGTTTTAATGACTCCAACCTAATTGTATGTAAACTTCCGACTTCAGCTGTATACATTGGTGTTCAGCTTTGATGCCTTCATTTAATAACTCAACAAGATTTGTAATATGTTGTATTCATACTTATTACTGGCAATACAGATGATTGTTTATTCAAAATTAAGTAGATCTTGTCCTTGCAAATTATTTTTAACTCGTGTTAAACCTGACCAATCATACACCAGTCGTACCTATTTATACTGATAGTAGTCTATTTTCTTACTCAGGTACTATCAGGACAGCCCTGCCCAACATGGACAGGGAGACGAAGGAGAACTACCAGGTTGTGATCCAGGCTAAAGACATGGCTGGCCAGATGGGGGGACTATCAGGGACCACCACCGTCAGCATCACTCTCTCTGATGAGAACGACAGCCCACCCCGCTTTGCCAACCGTAAGACTCAATTCCGCTCTCCTTGTTGACCTGTTTTTCATTTAGGCGCACACAATGCTGTACTGTACAGTACATGTATGTGCTTTATAACTGTGCAAAACTGTTTGAACCAAGTCAACAAAGGTTATTCTAGCTTGTAGGCCTATCAACAATAACTTATGATCTCTGTCTAGTCAATGTCGGATAAGGTTTTAAGACACAACCAATAAGCTTTTTCCTACCATTGTACTGAACCTTTAATGTCCTTTCAAAAAGCAGATGTTGTTCTATGTACTGTATGTAGCCTATGGTTAGGACTGGCATCATAGTCCCAAAGAGAACCATCTGTACGAAATAATCCTTTCTGAAGGATTCCCACAACTAATGACAACGTTGCCAGACATTCCCACACAAGGAAAATTGCACAAACAATGGCAGTGCTTATTCTGTTCTTTTTTTAAATCATAGTTTTTCCTCATCTCCCCAGATACATTTCGTCTTAGCACTCTGGAGTCAGCTGAAGTAGGAGCTGCCATAGGTCGGATCAAGGCTAACGATGCGGATGTGGGGCGGAATGCTGAGATGCAGTATAGCATCGTTGACCGAGACGGACAGGACATATTCACCATCATCACTGACCAAAATACACAGGAGGGCATTATCAGAGTGAAAAAGGTAGCCCCTAAACTCCTGAGTGCCACGTTCTCATGTTTTAATCGCCTATGACCCCACTGCTTCAAATCACAAGATACCACTTTGTGTGCAGACAGAGTGATCCTCTCTCTGAACTAAACCCGTCTTCTATTATTATCATCATCTTCACGAAAGTACTTAATTATTTTCACTGTCAAGAGACCCTTATTCCTCCTTGGGATTTGAATAAAGAGTCTGAGACTTTTGAAATCCAGGTTTAGCTTTTCCTTTCTTAGCCAGGGCCATGCTTTTCAGAGCCTCAGCGAATTATGTAAATTGAAGAACCTAAGTGGTGCGTACGTACTGAATACACAGGCTCAGATGAAAAATGATAGCAGTCCTGATACTATTTCTGTCAAGCCATCTATGCATTCAGTTTGACGCAAACTTTCGATAAATCTAACATATGCACCACACCGAACGCACTGCAACTGCCTGGACAACTCAATGCTGCAAGGGAAACACAGCGTTTCATTGGAAATTAATGTAATTCTGGTGTACCAAAATGCAATGACGCTGTCGGTGTGTTCGAAGCATTAGACCACTGCGCCACTCGGGAGCCCATCATACAGTTTGCGCCATTCAAATAGACTTACACCTAAATGGCACCCAATCAAATCCCAAAATGTGCTGACATGTTAACAAACAACATATCCTAAAAACAGGATACTTTGAAGTAAAATGATCAATATTTAATGGATAATCAGGCTACTCACAACTGCTCTCCAGGAGTTTCACCCCGTGGGATAAATTGTCATGATCATTGGTTTCTAGTTTGTTTCCGTCAATTGTTGATGATCTGACACAGCGAGAAAAAAATTACTTCTACATTTCCCGCTATGTAAACACATTGCAAATAGGCTCAGGATAACTCCTGATGTACAGTAGCTGGGTAGATGATATTCAGAGCAGCCAAATTGATTGGTCACAGGAATCAACATCAACATCTTTTGGATGTCTTTTTTTGGTCCTGTCCAAATTAGCATTATTTTTTTGGTCCGGTCTGGACCAGCCTTGATTTGACCCAAACATAAACATCTACAGTATGTTTAGTTCAGATTTGGTACAAACAGATGAATGACTTCTTTTCAACTTTCATTCAGAACTGAAAATGTACATAATTTCAACATCCGGAAAATACATATTTTCAACTTCGATTCAGAACTGAAAATAAACCTGATTTCAATGTCTGAAGACGTCTTTTCGACTTTCATTCAAAACCTAAATTGAACCTAACTTCAATTTCTGGAAAATGCATATTTTAGAAATCTTTTTAACGTAATTTTGCTTACTGAGACTTTTCTTGTTTTGCAAGATACAGCAATAATTTTGTCTCGTCTAGGGTGGCAGATAAAAGTCACCTTGTCCTAAAGATATTTACACGGTTATCAAAACGTCCCACCATGGTTAGCCTACACGAAACGAAGCCTTTATTTGAAGTGTTTCTAAAATCCCCTATGGGAAAAATGAATGGTGGAAAAGCGATTGGAACCATTTCCTTGTTTGACCGCAAAGTTTTATGGGTATTATGACTCGTACTGTGGTACTCTATATTGGACCATTAAAACAGGAGTTGCAAAGGTCCAGTGCACTTCTTTTGTGAGTAACTTTTAATTTAAATTTGTGTATTATTATTTATTTTAGGGGGTGCAACAGCATCCTCAGCACCCCTACTTCCTATTGCTATGGAATGAAAGCCAGGGTTAGAAACATTATGAGGATACTAAATAAACTTAAACAACCATTTCAGTAATGGGTGCAAAAAAAATCTAACATTGGATAATTCTAGAAAGAGAAATGTAATTTATCTTCATATCTGCAATGTGATTGGTCAATAATCTAACACATCTAGGGTGTGTTGTATGGTTTTCAGTTTTTACACATTAATTGCAGTTAAAAAAAGATCACATTTTCTAAGACTGTAGGCATTGAGAATGAACAATATAAACCTGAATAGTGTATAAAGATCTGTGCCTTGCAAAATATAAATCCCCCTTGGCGTTTTTTTCCTAATTGTGGCATTACAACATGTGATTGAAATTGATTTTTATTTGGATTTCATGTAATGGACATACACAAAATAGTCCAAATTGGTGAAGTGAAATGTAAAAAAATTACTTCTTTCAAAAAATGAAACAAAACTGGCGCGTGCATGTGTATTAACCCCCTTTGCTATGAATCCCCCAAATAAGATATTGTGCAACATATTACCTTCAAAAGTCACATAATTAGTTTAAAAAAAGTCCAACTGTGTGCAATATAAGTATCACATGATCTGTCACAGGATCTCAGTATATATAGAACTGTTCTGAAAGACCCCAGAGTCTGCAACACCACTAAGCAAGGGGTACCACCAAGCAAGCGGAACCATGAAGACCAAGGAGCTCTCCAAACAGGTCAGGGACAAAGTTGTGGAGAAATACAGATCAGGGTTGGGTTACAAAAAATATCAGAAACTCTGAACATCCCACAGAGCACCATTAAATCCATTATTATAATTTTTTTAAGAATATGGCTCCACAACAAACCTGGCAAGAGAGAGCCGCCCACCAAAACTGACGGACCAAGCAAGGAGGGCATTAATCAGAGATGCAACAAAGAGACCAAAGATAACCCTGAAGGAGATGCAAAGCTCCACAGCGGAGATTGGTGTCCATAGGACCACTTTAAGCCATACACTCCACAGAGCTGGGCTTTACGGAAGAGTGGCCAGGAAAAGCCATTGTTTAAGAAAAAAAACAAGGAAACATGTTTGGTGTTCGCCAAAAGGCATGTGGGAGACTCCCCAAACATATGGAAGAATGTACTCTGGTCAGATAAGACAAAAATGTTGCTTTTTGGCCATCAAGGAAAACTCTATGTCTGGTGCAAACCCAACACCTTTCATCACCCCGAGAACACTATCCCCACAGTGAAGCATGGTGGTGGCAGCATCATGCTTTGATGATGTTTTTCATCGGCAGGAACTGGGAAACTGGTCATAATTGAAGGAATGATGGATGGATCTAAATACAGGGAATTCTTGAGGGAAACCTGTTTCAGTCTTCCAAAGATTTGAGACTGGGACGGCAGTTCACCTTCCAGCAGGACAATGACCATAAGCATACTGCTAAAGCAACACTCAAGTGGTTTAACTTCTTATGGCTGGGGGCAGTATTGAGTAGCTTGGATGAATAAGGTGCCCAGAGTATACTGGTCCCAGAGGTGCCCTACTACCTGGTCCCAGAAGCTAATATATACATATCATTAGTATATTTGGATAGAAAACACTCTGAAGTTTCTAAAAGTGTTTGAATGTTTTCTGTGAGTATAACAGAACCCATATGGCAGGCAAAAACCTGAGAAAAAATCTAATCAGGAAGTGGGAAATCTGATGTTGGTCATTTTTCTACTCATTCCCTATTGAAGATACAGTGGGATATTGGTCATGTTGCACTTCCTAAGGCTTCCACTAGATGTCAACAGTCTTCAGAACCTTGGTTGATGCTTCTACTGTGAAGGAGGGGGGAATAAGTCAGAGGTCTGCCAGAGAGCCACGAGCTGGTGACGCTCGTTCACTTGAGAGCGAGATCTGTTCCATTGCATTTCTACAGACAAAGGAATTCTCCGGTTGGAACATTATTGAAGATTTATGTTATTAAAAACATCCTAAAGATTGATTCTATACTTCGTTTGACATGTTTCTACGGACTGTAACGGAACTTTGACTTTTCGTCTGTTCCAAGTGAACGCGCTTCATGAATTTTGATATGTGAACTGAACCCGCTAACAAAAGGAGCAATTTGGACATAAATTATGGACATTATCGAACAAAACAAACATTTATTGTGGAACTGGGATTACTGGGAGTGCATTCTGATGAAGATCATCAAAGGTAAGTGAATATTTATGTTATGTCTGACTTCTGTTGACTCCAACATGGTGGATATCTGCTTGAGTTGTTTTGGTCTCTGAGCACCGTACTGAATTTTTGAGTGTCATCTGATGAAGATCATCAAAGGTTAGTGATTAATTCTCTATCTCTATTTCTGATTTTTGTGACTCCACTCTGGCTGGAAAAATGGCTGTGTTTTTTCTGTGACTTGGCTCTGACCTAACATAATCGTTTGTGGTGCTTTCACTGTAAAGTCTATTTGAAATCGGACACTGTGGTGGGATTAACAAGAAGTGTATCTTTAAAATGGTGTGAAATACTTGTATGTTTGAGGAATTTTAATTATGAGATTTCTGTTGTTTGAATTTGGCGCCCTGCACTTTCACTGGCTGTTGTCATATCGATCCCGTTAGCGGGATCTCAGCCATAAGAAGTTTTAAGGGGAACATTTAAATGTCTTGGAATGGCCTAGTCAAAGCCGAGACCTCATTCAAATTAAGAATCTGTGGTATGACTTAAAAGATTGCTGTGCACCAGCGGACCTATCGAACTTGAAGGAGCTGGATCAGTTTTGCCTTGAAGAATGGGCAAAAATCCCAGTGGCTAGATGTGCCAAGCTTATAGAGATGTACCCCAAGAGACTTGCAGCTGTAATTGCTGCATAGTGTGGCTCTACAAAGCATTGACTTTGAGGGTGAATTGTTATGCACGCTCAAGTTTTCAATTTTTGTCTTATTTCTTTTTTTTTTTTCACAATAAAAGATAGTTTTCATCTTCAAAGTGGAAGGGGTGTTGTGTACATCAAATGATACAAATCCCCCCCAAAATCTAAATGGGAAAAATGCCAAGGGGGGTGAATACTTTTGCAAGCCACTGTAGGTGGGGGAACTCCACTATATTTTACTCATTCACTCATTTTTACTTCAACCAAGAATCCACCAAGTTTATCAATTAAAGTATAAACCTACAGTTATGAAAGGACTTACAGTTAGGATAGTATATTCATTCTATTGAATAATTATTGTTTCATCTGTTTCATTTTCTTCATAGCAACTGGATTATGAGAGAAAAAAGACATTCTCATTTAAAGTGGAGGTGACCAACACCTATCTGGATCCCAGGTTCATGTACAGTCCCAACCCTCCATTCAAAGATGACGCCATGGTGCGGGTGACAATAGAGGATGTGGACGAGCCGCCAGTGTTCAGCAGGAACCCTTACATCATCGAGGTGCATGAGGATACAGCCGCTGGTAGCTTTGTTGGTGTGGTGTCAGCCAAGGACCTCGATGCTGACAACAACCCAGTCAAGTAAGTGATTGTGTGATGAGGGTCACGCTGCTTGCTTAACAGTATAAAGCTAACAATTCAATGGCACATGTGGAGGAATGTCATGCAGAGGAGCGATGCTACTAATCCAACTCGGTTACACATATTATACTGAACTAATCTGTATCGGCATCTTTTTTATATATGCTGTTCATTCAGAGGACTAAGTTTACATACACCTTAGCCAAATACATTTAAACTCAGTTTTTCAAAATTAATACTTGAAAAAATACCCTGTTTTAGGTCAGTTAGGATCACCACTTAATTTTAAGAATGTGAAATGTCAGAATAATAGTAGAGTGATTAATTTCAGCTTTTATTTCTTTCATCACATTCCCAGTGGATCAGAAGTTTACATAACTAAATTAGTATTTGATAGCATTGCATTTAAATTGTCTAACTTGGGTCAAACATTATGGGTAGCCTTCCACAAGCTTCCCACAATAAGTTGGGTGAACTGTGTCAGGTTTGTAGGCCTCTTTGCTCGCACACGCTTTTACAGTTCTACCCACACATTTTCTATATGATTGAGGTCAGGGCTTTGTGATGGCCACTCCAATACCTTGACTTTGTTGTCCTTAAGCCATTTTCCCACAACTTTGGAAGTATGCTTGTGATCATTGTCCATTTGGAAGACCCATTTATGACCATGCTTTAACTGATGTCTTGAGATGTTGCTTCAATATATCCACATCATTTTCCTACCTCATGATGCCATCTATTTTGAGAAGTGCACCAGTGCCTCCTGCAGCAAAGCACCCACACAACATGATGCTGCCACCCACGTGCTTCACAGTTGGGATGGTGTTCTTCGGCTTGCAAGCCTCCCCCTTTTTCCTCCAAACATAACCATTTTTAGAATGGCCAAACAGTTATATTTTTGTTTCATCTGACCAGAGGACATTTCTCCAAAAAGTATGATCTTTCCCCCATCTGCAGTTGCAAACTGTAGTCTGGCTTTTTTATGGCGGTTTTGGAGCAGTGGCTTATTCCTTGCTGAGTGGCCTTTCAGGTTATGTCAGTATAGGACTCTCGTTTTATAGTGGATATAGATACTTTTGTACCTTTTTCCTCCTGCATCCTTTGCCGTCCTTTGCCGTTGTTCTGGGATTGATTTGCACTTTTCTCACCAAAGTAATTCATCTCTATGAGACAGAATGCGTCTCCTTCCTGAGTGGTATGACGGCTGCGTGGTCCCATGGTGTTTATACTTGCATATTATTGTTTGTACAGATGAACGTGGTACCTTCAGGCATTTGGAAATTGCTTGCAAGTATGAACCAGACTTGTTGAGGTCTACAATTGTTTTTCTGAGGTCTTGGCTGATTCATTTTGATTTTCCCATGATGTCAAGCAAAGAGGCACTGAGTTTGAAGGTAGACCTTGAAATACATTGACAGGTACACCCCCAATTGACTCAAAGTATGCCAACTAGCCTATCAGAAGCTTCTAAAGCCATGACATCATTTTCTGTTTAAAGGCACAGTCAACTTAGTGTATGTAAACTTCTGACACACCGGAATTGTGATACAGTGAATTATAAGTGAAATAATCTGTCTGTAAACAATTGTTGGAAAAATTACATGGGTCATGCAAAGTAGATGTCCTAACTGACTTGTCCAAACTACAGTTTGTTAAAAAGAAATGTTTGGAGTTTTTGGAAAAAAAATGTAATGACTCCAACCTAAGTGTATGTAAACTTCCGACTTCAACTGTATTTGAGAATCCTATTCATTGACTACAGCTCAGCATTTAACACCATAGTGCCCACAAAGCTTATCACTAAGCTAAGGACCCTGGGACTAAACACCTCCCTCTGCAACTGGATCCTGGACTTCCTGACGGGCCACCCCAGGTGGTAAGGATAGGCAACAACACATCTGCCACGCTGATCATCAACACTGGGGCCCTTCACGGGTGCATGCTTATTCCCCTCCTGTTCTTCCTGTTCACCCACACTGTAGTGTGGTGCCAGGACAACAACCTCTCCATTAATGTGAGCAAGACAAAAGAGCTGATCGTGGACTACAGGAAAAGGAGGGCTGAACAGGTCCCCATTAACATCGACAGGTTTGCAGTGGAGCGGGTCGAGAATTTCAAGTTCCTTGGTGTCCACATCACCATCAAACTATCATGGTCCAAACCCACCAAGACACTTGTGAAGAGAGCACGACAACAACTTTTCCCCCTCAGGAGACTGAAAAGATTTGGCATGTGTCCCCAGATCCTCAAAAAGTTGTACAACTGCACCATTGAGAGCATCCTGGCCCATTGCATCACCACCTGGTATGGTAACTGCTCGGCACCTGACCGTAAGGCGCTACAGAGGGTATTGCGAACGGCCCAGTACATCATTGAGGGCAAGCTTCCTGCCATCCAGGACATACATACTAGCCAGTGTCATAGGAAGGCCCAAAAAATTGTCAAAGACTCCAATTTCACAAGTCATAGACTGTTCTCTCTGCTACTGCACGACAAGTGGTACCGGAGCACCAAGTGTAGGTCCAAAAGGCTCCTTAACAGCTTCTACCCCCAAACCATAAGACTGCTGAACAAATAATCAAATGATCAACCGGACTATTTACATTGACATTATCTATGCATAGTCACGTAACCCCTACCTACTTGTAGAAATTACATTTACTAACCTGTAACCTCACACATTGAGTCTGTACCGATACCTCCTCTATATAACCTCATTATTTTTACTTTTTATTTAGCTTTTTACTTTAGTTTGTTTAGTAAATATTTTCCTAACTCTATTTCTTAAACTGCATTGTTGGTTAAGGGTTTGTAAATAAGCATTTCACAGTAAGGTCTAAACCTATTGTATTTGGCGTATGTGACAAATAAAATTTGATTTCATCCTTTTTTGCATTCACTCTCTTGCACTGACTATGCACTCACTGGATTCTACCCAAACATTCACATATACTAAAATTCTGAGGATATACCCACCCTATATCAGCTTTCTGGTCACCATAGCAGCACCCACTCGTAGCACACGCTCCAGCAGGTATATCTCACTGGTCACCCCCAAAGCCAATTCCTCCTTTGGTCGCCTTTCCTTCCAGTTCTCTGCTGCCACTGACTGGAACGAACTGCAAAAATCACTGAAGCTGGAGATTCCCACCTCCCTCACTAGCTTTAAGAACCAGCTTTCAGAGCAGCTCACAGATCACTGCACCTGTCCGGAGCCCATCTATATACAGCCCATCTATCTACCTCATCCCCATACTGTATTTATTTATTTTGCTCCTTTTGCACCACAGTATCTCTACTTGCACATCCATCTTTTTCACATCTACCATTGTTTAATTGCCATATTGTAATTACTTCGCCACCATGGCCTATTTATTGCCTTAACTCCCTTATTTGACCTAATTTGCACTCACTGTATATAGACTTTTTTTTCTACTGTATTATTGACTGTATCTTTTGTTCATTCCATGTGTAACTCTGTGTTGTTGTATGTGTCGAACTGCTATGCTTTATCTTGGCCAGGTCGCAGTTGCAAATGAGAACTTGTTCTCAACTAGCTTACCCGGATAAATAAAGGTGAAAAAATATATAAAAAATACACACACACACACACACACACACACACACACACACACACATCAAAAGGATTCCGCACAGACACACACACACACACACTTCACATACACTGCTGCTACTCCATGTATTATCTATCATAATTGCCTAGTTATTTTCCCCCCACCTACATGAACACATTAACTCGTATCCCTGCACAACGATTCTGTACCGGTACTCCTTGTATATAGCATTGTTATTGTTATCTATTGTGTTACTATTTTTATTTTGGACTCTTTGTACTTTTTTACTTTGCATTGTTTGGAAAAGGGCTCTTCAGTAGATTTGATGTTCTGCTGCTGAATAAAGCCGTTTGAGGTCATTTGATTGTTTTATGACCTAATGGATGGATATGGTGTAAGAATAAACACAGCAAGAGAAACAAATGATTATTGGTGTGGTATCAAGTCTATAACAACAATTCAACGTTTCCTCTAATACGTTTTTTTGGGGGGGTGGAAATATGGTTCGCTTGGCTAAATCTAATCCATCCGTGTATCCGAGTGTCAGTGTGGTGAGGGAGAGAGGAAGGGAGGTTGGAAGAAAAGCAAATTATTCATGGGTCCCTCCTGGTGATTTCCCAGCGGAAGTTTGTGGCACTGTGAAGAGAATACAGACACTGTTTATATCCACATAATTATGTAAACTAGCCCAGTGCGGTAGCGGCACAAAGTCAAACTGAAAGAGCCTCATTTGCTCTATCAATTCACACTGCTCTGTTCTGCCATTCCACACATATCGTGCATGTCTGTTTGTGTATATTTCTGTCTGTGTATCTGTCTGTCTGTCTCCCTCATGGAGACAACCCGGTCTCTGCTTGTGCAGCATGGGAGGATTGTGTTGCAAATTATGAAATGTCAGTGGAATATGTAAGTTGACAGTGATAAATGAGACAGCAGTATATAAGGATTCATAATTTCTTGACAAAAGAAACAGAAGGAGAGGAATGATATGTACTGTGGGGGACCAAAAATGTGTGATTTGTAATGTATTTTCTCATAGAGTCGTGTGTTGTTATTCTCTAATGTAATGGATCACAAGAAACAGGGACAGCCTTGTGCAAATAGCGTACTGTATGGGGAAATAAATCATGTCCAGATTCTTTAATTTGATTAATGTGTAAATTATGCGTATGTAAAAAAAATATTGATATTTTTACACAATCAAAATTAGGTATTTGTATTTCTCTGCAGATACTCCATTGACCGCCATACTGATCTGGAGAGACTATTCAACATTGATTCTGTAAATGGCACCATTACAACACTGAAAGCCCTCGACAGGGAGATGTCCAAATGGCATAACATCTCTGTTGTTGCAACTGAAATAAGTAAGATTATAATCCCTTTTCTTTACCTTCTTTTGCAAAAAATGTCTATGCATGTGTCAGGCAGCCGAGGTCTAAATGTAATGTGGCCGAACTACGCCAACTAGGTAAGCCCAAGGAACTCAGATAAATTAGGATAAGACAACAAGACATCCGCAGCCCAGTAGCGATTGCGTGCTCTAAAACACAGAGAAAACTGGCCAGCGCCTTGTCCCACAGATATGTGCACCCTGGCACGAGTGTGCAAAGTTGGCAAAAGTTTTAAATGTATAAAATCAAGAAAGAAAAAGTAAAAAAACAAGGGCATCTGTGTAATATTCAAGTAAATACGGTGCAATGTGCAAATAACACTAAATCACCACACTATAGCTAACCAACCGAGCCCAGCAGCCAATCCTGCAAGGACCCATAGCTGGCACTATAATCGGTTCATCTTCCACTACATAGAATTGACAAAGTCAACTTACAATTTTCCTGGGTAGCTGGCTCCAACCGATCGGACCAGGAAGTGTGTAGTTTGCCTTCATATACAAGTGCTGCTACACTTCAGGCTTCAGGATGGCTGGCTTGGTCAATCTGGCGTCAGCTCCGAGTGATATCCAAGGCTTTCCACTCCAGTCGTTCCACATCCGCATATATACGGTCACAACCAGGATGGACAACCCCTGTCCCAACCCAATAGGTCCACATCAAAGAGCCACTTATCAGACCCAATTGTCCGATGGGATTCTCATTAGGAAGTTCAGTGTTCACGGCAGGAGCGAGTAATTTGGAAGAAAACTAAAATAAACATGCAAATACAATGTCATGGATTCATCAATGTTTCAGTGTAGGATAATCAGTCTGCAACAATGTGAGTCTTTCCAATTCCACAGTAAATCAAAGTTTATTGTTCACAGCAGCATGACATCCCCCCAAAAACTTTAATGTAGCCAGTCCCTGGCACATTCCATGTCTTGTTCTCTATAGTGAGCTGGTGGTTGTCCAAGGTTCCCCGAGTAGGTGCCGGGTTATAACATCTGCTTCATCTGGTCTATGGGGCTCAGCAGCAGGGACAACATAAAAAAACATAGAATTGAGGTCTACTCCAGCGTCTGCCTCAACTATGGGTGTAGGTTCCTGTTCAGGTGCTCACCCTGTCCCTTTCTCTTCCTGTCTCGCACCCACACCCACTCACTTGGAAGTAGAGATAAAGCTTGTGTTTTGCAGTCATAGTACTTATTATGTTGCTCAGTTGGGTCCCCCATTTTCTTTTTGACTAAGTCATAATCAAAAGGTCAGCCTTTGGTGACAGTCCCTAACCCACCCATTGGGGTTGTGCTTTCGGCTGAGGGGGATCTACGCCTAACCCAACAGCTACTGTGAGTCTTAAGTGGCAACCAAACATGAATACCCTGGGACTTGCAATAGCTTGGGATGTGCTCTGGCCACCTACTCCGCTTCTCTGCCTCCAAAGTGTGCAACAATGTTTTGTTTATTCGCTCTACCCTGTCATTTCCTGCTGGATTATATTTGGTCGTACTACTCTTAGAAATGTCCTACATTTCAGACTTGAGGCTTCAGGATGGCTGGCATCAAAGCTGACAAAAATGTATGCTCATATCAGAGTGGAAATGGGAGGGGCAACAAAAATGTCTCGACTACATGGGAACATACTGCTCCGACTTTGGTTTTTGCTGTCTGATCACGAGTAGGGACAGCCCATGTATATCAGGCAATCGTGTCAATCATGACCAATATGTTTTGATAAGTAACTAGGGGCATACTGAGGGAAGGGAAGTCTAGGGCAATCACTTCCAGGGGGAAGGACACTGGAATGGGGTTTAAGGGGGGCCCTGGCATCTACTCTGTCTTTCTACAGGCTACAGACAACGCATCCTTGAAATTATGTTTTTACATTGGATAAAAGTAGAGACTCAGAGCTACAAAATGGTATATAACACACTACAGTTGAGGAACGACGGGAAAGTAATTTTGCTTTAAAAGTTGATGAACTTGTAACCTTCAGCATCTCTTTAAGGGTTGATCTGAGAGTTCTTTACTAACAACAGCAGTCAAGCTGCTAGCTTGCTAGCTACTTCCAGACACAAATGAGAGAACAGCTCACTGAACATTACTCGCCCTAAGAGAGCTGGTTAGGCTGTTATGTAATCCAGCATCATACCACCCTGCATACCAATGCTGGCTTGCTTCTGAAGCTATGCAGGGTTGGTCCTGGTCAGTCCTTGGATGGGAGACCAGATGCTGCTGGAAGTGGTGTTGGAGGGCCAGTAGGAGGCACTCTTTCCTCTGGTCTAAAAAAATATCCCAATTCCCCAGGCCTGTGATTGAGGACACTGCCCTGTGTAGGGTGCTGTCTTTCGGATGGGACGTTAAACGGGTGTCCTGACTCTCTGCGGTCATTAAAGATCCCATGGCACTTATTGTAAGAGTAGGGGTGTTAACCCTGGTGTCCTGGCTAAATTCCCAATCTGGCCATCAAACCATCACGGTCACCTAATAATCCCCAGTTTACAATTGGCTCATTCACCCCCCTCCTCTCCCCTGTAACTATTCCCCAGGTCGTTGCTGCAAATGAGAATGTGTTCTCAGTCAATTTACCTGGTAAAATAATGGATAAATAAAATCCAGAGTGTTGGTGACTGCAACTGTGCTGTCAGATTGTCTACTCATAAATTCAGAGCACTTTTCTCTTGGAGCGTTCAGACTTAGCTTGGGTTGTTAACTGGCTAGCTACTTCCAGGCACAATGAGATAACACTGAACATTTTACTCGCCCCAGCAGATCTGCTTAGGCTGTTTTCATGTTATCCAGAGCATTGGTGACTGTAACTGTGCTGCTGGCAACAATTGAATTACGTTTTTTTGCCAACGTTTACTGACACCGGCCGTATTTAACGGGTGTTAAATGAACCATGATCCCAACTCATGACATTACTACCCTGCATGCATCTGCAGGTAGCTAACCAACCAGGTTCAAGCTAGCTAACATTAGGCTATAACTAGTGGCTCTGAGATACAAATTACCAGAACATACATGTACCGTTAGATAGCGAGCCAGCCAGCTAACGTTAGCTAGCAGTACACTTTAACTTGAAATGAAAAGACTATGTCAAAATGATAAACTTGCAATATCTGCTAATGTAAGTAGCTAGATTATTTTACCCATACATATTATGGATGGAGGCGTCTCCTGTCAGATGCCATGGTTGCCCTTAGTTTGAAAATGTAATCCGGAGACAGGTGTTTTCTCCATCTCCTTAGTTAACATACTCAAATTCTACTGACTTCAAAACTCTGTCCTCCAGAAAGTGGAGAGCACACACGTAACATTAGCCAATGAGCCAGCCAGCTAACATTAGCTAGCTAACTTTAACTTGACATTAGGTTTATGCAGTTTTACTACACAATACATTTTATAAAAAGCCACGTTAGACAGGATTACCTAGACTTACTGATCAGCTCAAATAGACGGAAGTGTGCTATATGGCAGACCAATCCAAACTCATCTCTCGGCATGTCTAGCCCTTCATTATCTCAGCCAATCATGGCTAGCGGGAAAGTTGCTGACCTTTTCTGTGGCTAAACCAACTAGGCTCGTAATTTAACAATTTGATTCGTATTTACAGATGGTATACACGTTCACAAGTTCACATATTCTAGAGGGCATTTCTGCCCAAAAACACATTTTGATAAAAATAAAGTTTGCGTTCAAATGGCTCCCCTGTGAAGTATGGTAAAGAGATGAACATTCAATTCTCTGTCATCAGCTCTAGTGGACATCCCTGCAGTCAGCATGCCAATTGCACGCTCCCTCAAAACTGTGGCATTGTGTGACAAAACTGCACATTTTAGAGTGGCCTTTTATTGTGCCCAGCAAAAGGTACACCTGTTTAATGATCATACTGTTTAACCAGCTTCTTGATAAGCCACACCTGTCAGGTTGATGGATTATCTTGGCAAAGGAGAAATGTCCACTAACAGGGATGTAAACAAATATATGCACAACATTTGAGAGAAACATGATTTGCTACTATGTAAATGTTACCTCAACAGGGGTATAGAAACCTGTTTGCCATACAGGCAATCTAAATAGGCAAATACCTTAGTGGCTCTGTTGCACTCCTCTGAGATCACGCTGACCTGTTGCTTAGCTTTGCCCATTTAAAGCCCCTACTTGGATAAACTTTTTATTTTTTATTTTCCTTTAACACCTAAAAGCCCCTTAATATTCTCTTTCCATTAGCCATACTTGAAATCACCATTAGGACCTTTACACTTAGGCACCCAGTGTGCCCTGTGGTAAAATGGCATCATCATATTTGTTTTCCTAAAACCTGTCCTTTGAGTAACTGAACACTGCTTCTAAAAACCCAATCTTGCCAACTATTGCCAAATGTCAGGCAGCTGAGGGCCACCTGGCCAGCCCCTTGTCCCACAGATTTGTGCGCTCCGGCAAGAATGTGCAAAATTATCAAGAGTTTTAACTTTTTAAAATAAAAACAACAAAGGGAACCTATGCAATATTGAAGTAAAAATTGTGAAATGTGCAAATAACGCTAAATTACCACATAACTTAGCTAATATTAGCACTATAGCCAACCAACCAAGCCCTGCAGCAAGTCCAATGTGGAACTGTAGCCGGCACTATAATTGGTGTATCTTCCACTACATAAAATAGACTAAGTCTACTTAAAATCTTCCTGGGTAGCGGGCACCAGCCCACTGACCTGGGATGTATCAGTGCTGCTACACTTCCTGGCTTCGTCAACCTGGCATCGGTTTGGTTGATATACACAGTGTTCTGCTGCAGTCTTTCTACATCTGCATATATGTGGTCACAACCAGGATGGACAACTCCTGTTCCAGCCTCATAGGTCCACACAGGCAATGCCCACAGTTTCATTTGGCTCAAAGGGCTGCTCATCAGAACCAGTTGTCCAATGGGAGCCTCGTTAGGAGTATTAGGAGAAAACTAAAATAAACATGCAACTACAACTTAATATCTGAATGAATGTTTCAGGCAATTGTGTAGGATAATCAGTCTGCACCAATGTGAGTCTTTCCAATGCTACTGCAAAAATACAAAAAAATACTCTTCAATCTACACACAATACGCCATAATGACAAAACAAAAACAGTTTTAATTTTTGTGGGCAAATGTATTAACAATAAAACACAGAAGTATTGAGACCCTTTGCTATGAGACTCGAAATTGAGCTCTGGCCCATTCGTTTTCCATTGGTCATCTGTGAGATGTTTCTACAACTTGATTGAGCAATTGGGGGAGAAGGGCACTGATCAGGGAGGTGAACAAGAACCCGATGGTCATTCTGACAGAGCTCCAGAGTTCCTCTGCTCTGTGAAGATGGGGGAACCTTCCAAAAGGGCAATCATCTCTGCAGCACTCCACCAAATCAGGCCTTTGTGGAAGAGTGGCCAGACTGAAGCCACTCCTCAGTAAAAGGCACAACAGTCTACTTGGAGTTTGCCAAAAGGCAACAAAAGGACTCTCAGACCATGAGAAACAAAATGTTCTGTTCTGATGAAACACAGATTCAACTCTTTGGCCTAAATGCCAAGCATCACGTCTGGAGGAGACCATGCACCACTCATCATCTGGACATTACCATCCCTACGGTGAAGCATGGTGGTGGCAGCATCATGCTGTGGGGATGTTCTTCCATGGCAGGGACTGGGAGACTAGTCAGGATCGAGGGAAAGATGAACAGAGAAAAGTACTGAGAGATCCTTGATCAAAACATGCTCCAGGACCTCAGACTAGGGCGAAGGTTCACCTTCCAAGAGGACAACGACCCTAAGCACACAGCCAAGAAAACGCAGGAGTAGCTTCAGGACAGGTCTCTGAATGTCCTTGAGTGTCCCAGCCAGAGCCCGGACTTGAACCCGATCAAACATTTCTGGAAGCACATGAAAATAGCTGTGCAGCGACACTCCCCATCCAACCTGACAGAGCTTGAGAGGATCTGCAGAGAAGAATGGGAGAAACTCCCAAAGTACAGGTGTGCCAAGCTTGTAGCATCACACCCAAGAAGACTCAAAGCTGTAATCACTGCCAAAATTCAACATAGGTATATAGAGCCTTCACTCAGTACTATGTCAATGTGTTTTTTATATATATATAAATTTGCTAACATTTCTAAAAACCCATTTTTGCTTTGTTATTATGGAGTATTATGTGTAGATTGATGAGGGGACAAAACAAGTTTATCCTTTTTGAGAATAAGGATGAAACGTAACAAAATTTGAAGAAAGTGAAGGTGTCGGAATACTTTCCTGTACGTTATTTTTTTTGTTAACTTTGCTAATGTTAACTTCAGGGATATTTCAATTTTACTGTACGAGCTCCGAACTACTGCTGTTTTTCTGTTCTACCTGATAATGAATTACACCCACCTGGTGTCACTGGTCTAAATCAGTCCCTGATTAGAGGGGAAGAAATGTTTTAAAAGCATTGTAACTGGCTTTGAGGTCCAGATATGAATTTGAGGGGGTCTACTCTATGGGCCAACTAACACATTTTCAAACTTCTTGTTTAGGTAACCCTCGCCAAACCACTCGAGTCCCAGTGTTCATACGGGTCCTGGACGTAAACGACAATGCACCTGAATTTGCCATGTATTACGAGACATTTGTCTGTGAAAATGTCAAATCTGGACAGGTACAGTAGATGTATGACATCATATTACTACAAATGGTGATGAAAAGCCTGAAGAAACATGTGTTTTCCCATACCTTTTTGTTTCACTATCCACAGCTGATTCAGACAATAAGTGCGGTTGACACGGATGAGCCCCTTGTTGGACATAAGTTTGTCTTCAGTATGAGCTTCTCCAATCCAAATTTCACCATCATTGACAATGAAGGTAGCTAATGTTAGCCTTGTGCTTTTTATCTGGCCATTATCTGGTCTTAGTTGTGTGAGTTGTATTGACAATTTCACTTTTTTTGTAACCTATGGAGCTGCAATGTCACAATCATTACTGGGAACATTTGTTCTAAACATTAGAAACAACCTTAAATTTCTCATATCCCCTTTTGCTTCCCTCTGCGATCTACCCCTTAGATAACACAGCCAGGATCATCACTCGAAGGGGAGGATTTAGCCAGCGTGAGATGAATACATACCTACTGCCCGTGGTGATCTCAGACAATGACTACCCTATCCAGAGCAGCACCAGCACTTTGACTGTGAACGTGTGTGCCTGCGACAGCCGGGGGAACGTGCAATCCTGCAACACAGAGGCTCTGCTGTCTGCCGGGCTGAGCACTGGAGCTCTGGTGGCTATCCTGCTCTGTGTCATCATCCTCTTGAGTAAGTATCACTATCAATCACACTGGTAAAGTCAACCGTTGCGTAACAAACTACACCCTATTCCCTGTTTTTACGAACCAGCTCGTAGCCAGTAACAAAGAGAGAGACAACGCAGAAATAAAGAAATGACAAACGTATTTATTAAACAAAGTAAACTATATCCAAATAACAATGGTGTGTGTGTAGTCAGTAGTCAATAGTGTAAGTGAGTGGATGTGTTCAAAGATTGTGATAATGAAGGGTATTGAGGGGTGTTCACACACGCAAGAAACGCCACCAAAAATGCCACAACAAAAAACACCAGTGTGTTTGAGGAGACTCTCCCACACAATCTATGGGGAGAAAGGTGTATTTATCCCCGGGACACACCCGGGACCAGGTAGTGTCCCATTTCGCTGACAACCCTCCCGGCTCCACCCACCGACATCCTATTAGGGAAAACAAGAGCAAAGAGAAAGAATTCGGCAGACAGAGTGGGAGGGTCGTCACACTGTGTTGAGCCCGTAAGGCTTTGGTCATATGTAGTGCACAATATAGGAATATGGTGCCATTTGGGAGACGCCCAACTCAAACTGAGTCAGAGAACTTAAGTACTATTCTTAACATACAGTACTGTACAGTAGCACACAGCAATCCAAGTCACTTATTACAAAGCTGAAGCAATTATTCTAGGCTGTGTTGGACTCTACCACAATAAACGACACTGCACATGTAACGAACTGGTCTGTAGCCACAAATATCCTGGAGTATAATGTGATAACACCCTACGGAGTGAGAAAGGACTTCATTTGCACCCGGTAGGCACTGGCTAGCTCCTTCTTTTTCTCTGCTGTGAGTCCTTCGACAGCACTTAAATCCTCTGTGCTACTTCTGTGCTATTCTTTTGTGTTATTCCTTTCATCATCAAACTTCTTCAACTAAAGAAAGTTTAAAGTAGGGCCACTCACTGAGACATTACTTTGCTGGCTGCATGTGTAAATAGTGTGTTTCCTCATGAAAATGGTGCAGCAGGATGAAAGCTTTTATTATTGGTTATATCCACTTGACAAAAAGGTATTTGTGTTTTTCCCTGCTAAAGTAGGTCACATCCTATTTCCTGGCATCCTAAAGCACCACTTCAGCCTCCTTTGTGAGCTAATGCAGTACGTAAAAGCACAAAGTGCAAAACAGAAAGTGTGCATGTCTTTTTCCCCGTCAAAAAGCAAAAGATACGTAGTGCTTATGTTCAAGGGGATATCAATAAGTAATGGGCAAAAAGATGACTTTGAACCTGGTATTGCACTTGGCCAAGCATAACCCCAGTGCCATCTAAACAGCATAATCCATGAGCCTATTAGGGATGTTGAAATATTCAATTATCCAATTAAAGGTCATGAGTGACTTAATAGCAACATAAATACCAATCCACTGAGTTTTGTTTGTGTACTCTGCTTTGCGTTATGGCTAAGAACAGCCCTTAGCCCAGTGTTATTCATGATAATGCACAGGTTCTCTTGTTTTATTGCTTAAATGAGTGTGTGTGCTATTCCTCCTCCTCACTCAATAATGCAGAGACCCAGCTCATCTGTTGATCTGTTCATCTGTGCTCTCTTCCTTTCTCTTCCTGTTCCATGATCTCCACCCAACTTGAATCTTGCTCACATCCTTGCCTAGCCACTGATCCCTCGCTAGCAAATTAACTATTGACATTTCTTCCACTGCATGCTGTGCTTGTTCCTTCTCACAGTCCCCCTTCACTTGTCTGTCTGACACTGGAGAGAGCTCTACTGTAGCTCTGGCTTCTGGCTCACTCAGATTGGAAGTGCTGAAGGTTGAACCCCATGTTCGCCTCTTGAGTGAAATATCATGACATCTGCTCATTATCCGATGGTTTTCTCACTTGAACCCCTCTGACAGGCTGTCTAATTCACCTCCACTACGCCTCTGACAGGCAGGCAGGCAGGCAGGCAGTAGGCACTGAGCTGGAACAGTTTGCGCTCCTCCTCCACACTGCACCACACCCCTCCATGCCACCCAACACTGGGGTATTAGTCAGAAAGGCATGGTAACTGGGCCTCTAAAGAGCCACTCCTTCAGAGACCTTTGTAATTAACACCTGGGTGGGAGGCAGGTAGAGTACTACAGCACCTGCTGAGGGGTGGGAAAGAGGAGGAGGAGGAGGGGGATGAGGAGGAGGCCCCATTGTAAGGGAATTGTTTTTCCTCTCGATTTGCTCCTTTTTCATGAAAATAATGAGCAACAACATACATCCAATGCTCTCATAGTGCCACTGGATGCAAATTCCTCCTTCAGCTGGCAAGTTTGGATTTAAAGTCCTGCTCAGAAATTAAAATAGAATAAGATGCATTTAATTATGTGAGTAAGGGTAGTCTGTCTTGAGAATGAGAAAAACAAAGGGATAATTCAAGTGCTACAGATTTTCTACAGTGAATTTGATGTTAAGGGGAAAAGCGAAAGAAAAGCTTGTTCTGCTCAATCTTTAATAAAAGGAGGTGAGTGCCCAAGGCAGTGCAGCGTATTTATCACTGATAGCAAATGTCTTTCTCTCCGGTGTGTATTCCTGAGTTTACTTAATGAATGACGGAGCACACTCTTCTTCTCTCCCATCTCATACTCAAGTTTTAATCTCTCTATCTATCTGTCTGTCTGTGTGTGTAGTGATCGTGGTGCTGTTCGCTGCCCTGAGGAGGCAGCAGAGGAAGAAGGAGCCTCTGATCATCTCCAAAGAGGATGTGAGAGACAATGTTGTCAGCTACAACGATGAGGGGGGCGGAGAGGAGGACACCCAGGCCTTTGATATTGGCACACTGCGCAATCCAGAGGTGATGGACGCTAAGAAGCTGCGCAGGGACATCATCCCAGAGATGCTGTTTCCCTTCGGGAGGACATCACCTATAAAGGATAACGCTGACGTCAGAGACTTCATTCACGGGAGGCTCCATGAGAACGACTCGGACCCCACCGCGCCCCCGTATGACTCCCTTGCCACCTACGCCTACGAGGGGAGCGGCTCGCTAGCCGAGTCCCTCAGCTCCCTGGAGTCTGGAGCTACGGAGGGGGACCAGGAGTACGATTACCTAAGCAACTGGGGACCGGCGTTCAAAAAACTAGCGGATATGTATATAGGGAAGGACACAGAGAGAGAAACCTAGATAACAGTTAGGGCTGTACTACCGGAGCCCATCATCAATGACATGTATTGATAATCTCTCTCACACACTATCCTGCAACCGATCCATTGATTCATATGGCTGGTCAAGTAGAATTCATGAATTAAACATTAAACTCACTACTGGTGGTGATATTCCTCACGGTTTTACTGTTTTTGGTTATAATCAGTAAAGATGCCTTTGAATTTTAAGAAATGTTGTGAACAATGGTATGGACAATGTGTTTTGTAACTGAGGAGTGAGATAGTAGTCTTGTATACTATCAATGTTTATTGGAGAAAAAAAATGCTTTTCCTGCAAAGTAAATTTGAAATAGATACATGTATGAACTGCTTTTCCATGATGGACATACTATATCCTATTCGCCATCTTTGTTTGGCAAGCAATGTTCATGTTAATGGTTGGTTAGGTTTATTCTGTGGATCCATTTCATCATATACTGTAGGTGTATGATGTAATAAGGACGTGTACGTTGTAGGGTAACTGTCACACACTGAATTCATGTTGTTTGAATGCCAAGTCATATTGTTTTATATTTATATTTTTATACTTCTTTTCTTAATAAAAAAATTAAGAAGCTTCACATTTTCATACATTTTTCATAGAGTTTCAAGTTTTATTAGTAGTATTTTATGAATCACACAGTTAACGCCTTGGCCTCTATAAAATACAAGTTGATACATCATGTCAGTGGAATTTGATAATATAGAAGTTCCACAATATTCAGCGGACAAAACACATTGTAAATATAACGTTTTCACATCTGAAGTATGGGAAGCTAGGCATGAGCTACAACCACCACCTCAATTTATTGTTAGCCACTATGGTGCAATGTAAATCAGATGGCAGTAATATATTAGCAATATGAGTATTGCTAGGAAGGTTCCACTTTACATATACTGTATGATCAATAACTCTCGACTTTCTCTTTGTGGACAAAAAAAAACATTTAATTTCTTTGCCCAATTATGGATAATGTATCTGCATGCATATTTTGAGACGAGTGGAATGAAAACTAATACAGCCAGTGCTTTTGACCCAAAATGGCACAATATTCCCTACATAGTGCACTACTTTTGACCAGAGCCCTAGGGTACTAATGTATATAGAGAATAGGGTGCCAATTGGGATGAATCCAATGTATAGCTCTCAGAGTTACAAACACACATCACTCCAGTAACAAACTCAATCATCCCCTTACACCAGCCACAATCTGAAACTTTGAAGGATATCTGTGGGGTGGTCATGGATAGTTTCACAATAGAATAATTTGTGATCCTATTGAAGTGCCATTGCTTATAGGGTGGCAGGTAGCCTAGTGGTTAGAGCATTGGGTCAGTAACTGAACGGTTCCTAGATCGAATCCCTGAGCTGACAAGGTAAAGATCTGTTGTTCTGCTGCTGAACAAGGCAGTTAACCCACTGTTGCTAGGCTGTCATTGTAAATAAGAATTTGTTCTTAACAGACTTGCCCAGTTACATAAAGGTAAAATAAAAACAACATGGGTAGATAACATTCTCATGCTAATACTATTCCTCCAGCAAGATGGTATATTGATTTATGATACACATATCATACACATGTTGACTGCTATGGACCTTGTGGGAGTCTATAGTAATAGTATTCATTCAAATTTACATATAAACTCAGCAAAAAAAGAAATGTCCTCTCACTGTCAACTGCATTTATTTTCAGCAAACTTAACATGTGTAAATATGTGTATGAACATAAGATTCAACAACTGAGACATAAACTGAACAAGTTCCATAGACATGTTACTAACAGACATGGAATAATGTGACCCTGAAAAAAGGGGGGGTCAAAATGCCGCCAGCTGCATTAAGTACTGCAGTGCATCTCCTCCTCATGGACTGCACCAGATTTGCCAGTTCTTGCTGTGAGATGTTACCCCACTCTTCCATCAAGGCACCTGCCTTACAACAGGCCTACAAACCCTCAGTCCAGCCTCTCTCAGCCTATTGCGGACAGTCTGAGCACTGATAGAGGGATTGGCGTAACTCGGGCAGTTGTTGTTGCCATCCTGTACATGTCCCGCAGGTGTGATGTACAGATTTACCGATCCTGTGCAGGTGTTGTTACACGTGATCTGCCACTGCGAGGACGATCAGCTGTCCATCCTGTCTCCCTGTAGGCGTCTCATGGTACGGACATAGCAATTTATTGCTCTGTTCTCATCTGCATTCCTCATGCCTCCTTGCAGCATGCCTAAGGCACATTCCCGCAGATGAGCAGGGACCCTGGGCATCTTTCTTTTGGTGTTTTTCAGAGTCAGTAGAAAGGCCTCTTTAGTGTCCTAAGTTTTCATAACTGTGACCTTAATTGCCTGCCGTCTGTAAGCTGTTAGTGTCTTAATGACCGTTCCACAGGTGCATGTTCATTCATTGTTTATGGTTCACTGAACAAGCGTGGGAAACAGTATTAACCCTTTACAATGAAGATCTGTGAAGTAATTTGGATTTTTACTAATTATCTTTGAAAGACAGGGTCCTGAAAAAGGGACATTACTTTTTTGCTGAGTATATAATGTGTTTCATTTACTTGTAAACACAGTGAGTAAAAATCAAGTAACAATCTACCTTTGCCTTTTAAATTGAACTGATGACTGCTATATCCAGGAATGTATTATCTCTGTAGCACAATCTGAGGTGTAGGCTCAGGATAAAGAGGGGGACTCCATGACTCTACTGAGAGACCAGACCATACTAGAGTATGTTCGGGCAGAGAGACAAGCCAAGGTGACTTCAAAGACTTAACACGGTGTAACGCTCGAAGAGTGATGGGTGTGGAGTCAGGCGCAGAGAGCAGAAGATTCGGGGGAAAAAACTTTAATGTCCAACAGGAAAACGTACAATGGGTGACACTGAACACAGGCGTAAATACACATACCCAAGTACAAACTGGTACCTCACCTGCCAGCGGAAAAACCCAACAATAATCAATAACACCTCTTAACATAAACAGTAACAAGCCCGCACAAACGCAGGCGGGCTAACTGAACTTAAATAACCCCAACCCAAAAACCACAACAAGGAACAGGTGAAACCAATTAGACAAAACCAAACGAAAAGGGACAAAAGGCATCGGTGGCAGCTAGAAGACCGGCGACAACGACCGCTGAGCGCCACCCGAACGGGAAGGGGAGCCACCTTCGGTGATATTCGTGACACACGGTTACTGGCCATTACCTTAAGATTTGTACTAAGTCCCAAATGGAACCCTATTCTCTATACTGTATAGTTTACCACATCAGGTCAAAAGTATTGCACTACAAAAGGGAATAGGGTGAAATTTGGGACACAACCCTGGTAATATGGGGCACAATGAATTGTCCATGGCTTGTTTTTCAAATAGCGATGGAAATCCACTCTCTGAAAATATGTATTTTTTTTTAACACATCTGTGTCTAATTAGGGATGACACATGTTGTGTTACTTTTAAGACAATCACCGTGTTGGCACAACATGATTTTAATAAATGTTTCAACACATTTCGTGTCAATTCCTGGAATTAATGTGTTAAAAGCTGAAAACCATACAGTATCAACCAGTCAAATTGCAGATCCAAAGTAATCATGCATCTACTCTCTTAGAACATATGTCGTGTTTTTATCTGTGTGTCTAGTCAGGGACGGTATGTTGTGTTGCATTTATGTACATTGTTCAACACAATCATTACGTTAAAAGTAACACGTGTCATCCATAACTAGACAAACAGATGTGTTAAAAAATGTGTTGATTTTTACTCAATGTGTTGCATTCCACTTCAATCCACTTTAACTGAGGAAGACATGTAGAAATAAGTTGCCATTTAATTAACGAATACAGTGCTGCTCCACATACAAAATCTTACATGAAACAAATTCTGTACATGCAAGATATCATTAACAAAATAATTCAAATGTGTTAGTGCTAGTTAGATATGCTGTCTAGGGAAACCAACAGACAATTTTTGTACCTGAGATAAGGACTCAATCATCAAGTTTGCAGACGACACTACAGTGGTAGGCTTGATTACCAACAACGACGAGATGGCCTACAGGGAGGAGGTGAGGGCCCTCGGAGTGTGGTATCAGGAAAAGAACCTCACACTCAACGTCAACGTCAACAAAACAAAGGATATGATCGTGGACTTCAGGAAACAGCAGTGGGAACACCCCCAAATTACTCATCTCATATGTATATACTGTACTCTATACCATCTACTTCATCTTGCCTATGCCGTTCGGCCATCGCTCATCCATATATTTATTTGTACATATTCTTATTCATTCCTTTACACTTGTGTGTAAAAGGGAGTTGTTGTGAAATTGTTAGATTACTTGTTAGATATTACTGCATGGTCGGAACTAGAAGCACAAGCATTTTGCTACACTCGCACCAGCTAACCATGTCTATGTGACCAAAAACATTTGATTTGATGAGGACTAAATGGTTACCATATCCAACAACAGTCCAGAGGCAATAAAATAATCTCTACCGTAGAACAGTTAAAATAGTATAGCTCTTCCACTCACGGGTAAGCAATAATAACTAGCTTAAAGCCACACTCCCACTAAGCCAACCTCCAATATAATTTCCCAGTGTGCCTTTCCAGTGAATTGTAATTACCACCCATGACTGTATTTGTACTTGTTAGATGGTTGTTGAATTCACTCATTTCTAATTCAGTGGCTATCACCAAATGAGTTCCTAAGTAAATGCTGTCATTAAAACTAAATGTCATGAACTGGTTTTCTGACTCCCAAGTAAAATAGCCTTTTTTGTAACTATAATATCACCTATAATAAAAAATAAAAAGGTATGCATCTGTTTGGCATGTCTCTTGTGATACAATTCACAGCAGCACTGACGGATGTGTTGACATTACTGTTTTAGAGTTTTGAACATCGCAGCCCCTTCTTTTGTTCCGTGCTGACTGAAGACCTAGCTAGCCAGTAACTAGATAACACCAGGCACAGATGAAAGGGGTAAAACATTACACAAATAATTACACAAGTCAGTATTTATTATGATTTTAGTGGCAAAGCAGATAAAAAAAGACAAAGATGAGATGAACTCCCAGCGTGTTGATGTTCTCCGTTTCCACAGCCAGAATGATTTTGCAGTGCATGGTGATCGAACAGGTTTCCTGTTATTTTCATAACAGGTGTAGGGAGGGTGAAGTCTGAATTAAAAAAATAGTAATTATACAGATTTTTAACAAAACATGCACACAAGAGATTTAATATCTTGGTTTTTGTGATAAATGTGGAGCGTTGGACTAGTAACCGAAAGTTTCCACGATCGAATCCCCGAGCTGATAAGGTGAAAATCTGCCGTTCTGCCAACGAGCAAGGCAGTTAACCCACTGTTCCTAGGCCATCATTGAAATTAAGAATTTGTTCTTAACTAACTTTCCTAGTTAAATAAAGGTAAAAATGTACATCATTCAAGGGACAAAAATGTAATTGATGATATCTTTTCATTTTTCAGTTGTGCCTGCACCTGCTGACCTTTGAAATCCAAATCCAAATGTTTCAGTTGGGCAGTTAGGCTCCTGCAAGAACCCCACCTCCTATGGGGTTCTTGGAAGAACCCTTTGGGGGCAATTTTCAGTGCCAAGAACCCTAAGGTTCATCGAAGAGCTTTGAGGATCTTCAAAGAACACTTGTTGAACCCCTATTCTTTTGTATACTGTACATACACAGTGAGTAGACAAGAGTATATAAACAGAATATGAAGTAACCAATGTTCAATGACTCTATCAGTGTTTCTCAAACTTTTTCACTCTGGCCTCACTTACATCACATTGTGCATTTTACTGTTACAACTTTCAAGAGTAGGTTGAAATCCCAACTGAGGTCTTTAAAAAAGGGGGAGCGGGAACCCCACACCCCTACTGCTACCCAACTGTTTGGAAACCACTGCTCAATATATATGGGGAATTAGTCTCAAGGTGCATTAGTCTCTGATGCGCCTGTACTGTCTCTGTCCACTAGATGGTAGCAGAGTGGAGAGAAGGCAGTGTACCCTCGGTGATGCATTGGCCTGACCGCACCACACTCTGGAGAGCCATGCGGTTGAAGGCAGTACAGTTGCCATACCAGGCAGCGTAAATAATAGACCACAAGCACGTTGAAATAACTACATCCAAAACGTTCTTTATTTGGGATGTTATTATACCCCCTGTGAAGTTGACGAGAACAAGTGATTGTCAGTTTCCATGTCACATTGCATAATACATCAGGTTCAAGAATGGCAGAGGGAAAGAATGTTTTCAGAGATGGGTAAGGACCCCCTAGGCCATATTTATCAATAATTCAGGTAAAGTATTGGCATGTGGACGGGAAGTGACAGGCTGTGTCAGGTTAGGCGGACCACCTGAGGCATGGAGGGGTCCTATGGGGAGTGGGAATGGTTACTTAAAACCATTCCCACTCCCCATAGGACCCCTCCGTCAGTGGTTACTTAAAAATTACATCCCATTCCCTATTTAGTGCACTACTTTTGACCAGGGGCCATAGGACTCTTGTCGAAAGTAGTGCACTATTTAGAAAATAGGATGTCATTTGGGATGCAACCTTTGTTCCCCCTGTTAAGAGGTTGAACTCACACTTGAGTGGAGTTAAGAGGTGCGTCCAGCGATGCGTCCTGGAGGAGGAAATTAACTATGAATCAAACGAGTCATCATGGAAGCCAATGGTCCTGTTAAACGCAAGACTCATCTGTTCTTAAGAATAAATACATTCTTAAAGACACTGCCGTGCTAGTCATTGGGAATGTTGAGTTATGGGCTTTTCTGAGGTTGGTTGGTTTTTAGAAGGACCAGTCAAGGTAAGAGAAGCGTTTGGTTTACAAGGAAGGGGGCATTTTTGCAAGCAAGGTGCACAAGCATATTGCATTTTGCATTGACCATAGTTTTCAATATTCTGAGAATAGAACATTTTATTTTCTATTTGCAGCTCTGAGGTAGTCCTTTATACTTTCCACTGTCACATTTTAGGGATATGGCGCACTAGTAAAACATAGGCAACATATATTACCTCTTGCCTAACGCTACCCCTCTAAACTTCACAGTGCCTTCTCAGTGCTTTTCATACCCCATGACTCAGCTAAGCCAATTTTTTCTAACACCCAGGGATGCACAGTCAGGATGAAGATACTCAGTGTCCTGATGAAAAATAGCCCCAGCAATTCTACGGTCACCTTCGGATTTTACAGTGCGAGAGAGCTGAAGACTGAATCTGTGCCAGGACAGGACACACCACACCAGGGAGAAGATACTGAGCATCATCAGCTGGAACTCTGCTATACCTATCTATGGAGGACCATAGGTTTTTTACTATACTGTGTAATATATATATATTATAAATCGTTTTTTCTTACTATACATTTTTAATATAAGAAGGTTAAACTCTACTAGTGCTTTGTTTGTAATCATAAAACCCAGGGAGAGGAATGCTGGGCCATTCCATCTCAAAAATGAACAATAAAGAGGATTGACAGAAACCTCCGGTAGCTCTGCTAAACTTTTCTGTTTTTTAGAAACATTCTACAAGTGTCTATTCTACAAGTGTCTGGAACTCTATTAATGGGATGTGAGACTATTATTCCACAAGAAATTCCATAATTTGGTGTTTTGTTGATGGTGGTGGAAAATGCTGTCTCAGGTGCCACTCCAGTATCTCCCATAAGTGTTAAATCGGGTTGAGAAAAAGATACTCACACACCACAACTGTTTAAACCTCCTATGCTGCTTTGCAACCTCTCTTTCAAATTCACTGAGATCTCTTCCACTAGCCATGGTAGTTTGATTACAGTGCCTTTGGAAAGTATTCAGACCCCTTGACCTTTTCCACATTTTGTTATGTTACAGCCTTATTCTAAAATTCCTCGGCATTCTACACACAATACCTCCGAATGACAAAGTGAAAACAGGTTTGTAGAATATTTTGCAAATTTATTACAAATAAAAAACAAATACCTTACATAAGTATTTAGACCCTTCGCTATGAGGCTAGAATTTGAGCTCAGGTGTTTCAGGTGTTTCCATTGATCATCCTTGAGATGTTTCTACAACTTGATTGGAGTCCACCTGTGGTAAATTCAATTGATTGGAAATTATTTGAAAAGACACACACCTGTCTATATAAAGTCCCACTGTTGACAGTGCATGTCAGAGCAAAACAAAAACAAGCCATGTGGTCGAAGGAATTTTTTTTTTTTTTTTTTTTTTTTCACCTTTATTTAACCAGGTAGGCTAGTTGAGAACCAGTTCTCATTTGCAACTGCGACCTGGCCAAGATAAAGCATAGCAGTGTGAACAGACAACACAGAGTTACACATGGAGTAAACAATTAACAAGTCAATAACACAGTAGAAAAAAAGGGGAGTCTATATACAATGTGTGCAAAAGGCATGAGGAGGTAGGCGAATAATTACAATATTGCAGATTAACACTGGAGTGATAAATGATCAGATGTTCATGTACAGGTAGAGATATTGGTGTGCAAAAGAGCAGAAAAGTAAATAAATAAAAACTGTGGGGATGAGGTAGGTGAAAATGGGTGGGCTGTTTACCAATAGATTATGTACAGCTGCAGCGATCGGTTAGCTGCTCAGATAGCAGATGTTTGAAGTTGGTGAGGGAGATAAAAGTCTCCAACTTCAGCGATTTTTGCAATTCGTTCCAGTCACAGGCAGCAGAGTACTGGAACGAAAGGCGGCCGAATGAGGTGTTGGCTTTAGGGATGATCAGTGAGATACACCTGCTGGAGCGCGTGCTACGGATGGGTGTTGCCATCGTGACCAGTGAACTGAGATAAGGCGGAGCTTTACCTAGCATGGCCTTGTAGATGACCTGGAGCCAGTGGGTCTGGCGACGAATATGTAGCGAGGGCCAGCCGACTAGAGCATACAAGTCGCAGTGGTGGGTAGTATAAGGTGCTTTAGTGACAAAACGGATGGCACTGTGATAAACTGCATCCAGTTTGCTGAGTAGAGTGTTGGAAGCAATTTTGTAGATGACATCGCCGAAGTCGAGGATCGGTAGGATAGTCAGTTTTACTAGGGTAAGCTTGGCAGCGTGAGTGAAGGAGGCTTTGTTGCGGAATAGAAAGCCGACTCTTGATTTGCTTTTCGATTGGAGATGTTTGATATGGGTCTGGAAGGAGAGTTTGCAGTCTAGCCAGACACCTAGGTACTTATAGGTGTCCACATATTCAAGGTCGGAACCATCCAGTGTGGTGATGCTAGTCGGGCGCACGGGTGCAGGCAGCGAATGGTTGAAAAGCATGCATTTGGTTTTACTAGCGTTTAAGAGCAGTTGGTGGCCACAGAAGGAGTGGTGTATGGCATTGAAGCTCGTTTGGAGGTTAGATAGCAAAGTGTCCAAGGAAGGTCCAGAAGTATACAGAATGGTGTCGTCTGCGTAGAGGTGGATCAGCGAATCGCCCGCAGCAAGAGCAACATCATTGATATATACAGAGAAAAGAGTCGGCCCGAGAATTGAACCCTGTGGGACCCCCATAGAGACTGCCAGAGGACCGGACAACATGCCCTCTGATTTGCCACACTGAACTCTGTCTGCAAAGTAGTTGGTGAACCAGGCAAGGCAGTCATTAGAAAAACCGAGGCTACTGAGCCTGCCGATAAGAATATGGTGATTGACAGAGTTGAAAGCCTTGGCCAGGTCGATGAAGACGGCTGCACAGTACTGTCTTTTATCGATGGCGGTTATGATATCGTTTAGTACCTTGAGCGTGGCTGAGGTGCACCCGTGACCAGCTCGGAAACCAGATTGCACAGCGGAGAAGGTACGGTGGGATTCTAGATGGTCAGTGATCTGTTTGTTGACTTGGCTTTCGAAGACCTTAGATAGGCAGGGCAGTTTGGATATGGGTCTGTAATAATTTGGGTCCAGGGTGTCTCCCTCTTTGAAGAGGGGGATGACTGCAGCAGCTTTCCAATCCTTGGGGATCTCAGACGATATGAAAGAGAGCTTGAACAGGCTGGTAATAGGGGTTGCGACAATGGCGGCGGATAGTTTCAGAAATAGAGGATCCAGATTGTCATGCCCAGCTGATTTGTACGGGTCCAGGTTTTGCAGCTCTTTCAGACCATCTGCTATCTGGATTTGGGTAAAGGAGAAGCTGGGGAGAATTGGGCGAGTAGCTGCGGGGGGGGGGCGGAGCTGTTGGCCGAGCGGAGCTGTTGGAGGAAGGCATGGCCAGCCGTTGAGAAATGCTTGTTTTCGATTATCATGGATTTATCGGTGGTGACCATGTTACCTAGCCTCAGTGCTGTTGGCAGCTGGGAGGAGGTGCTCTTGTCTCCATGGACTTTACAGTGTCCCAGAACTTTTGGAGTTGGAGCTACAGGATGCAAATTTCTGCTTGAAAAAGCTAGCCTTTGCTTTCCTGACTGACTGCGTGTATTGGTTCCTGACTTCCCTGAACAGTTGCATATCGCGGGGACTATTCGATGCTATTGCAGTCCGCCACAGGATGTTTTTGTGCTGGTCGAGGGCAGTCAGGTCTGGAGTGAACCAAGGGCTGTATCTGTTCTTAGTTCTGCATTTTTTGAATGGAGCATGCTTATCTAAGATGGTGAGGAAATTACTTTTAAAGAATGACCAGGCATCCTCAACTGACGGGATGAGGTCAATATCCTTCCAGGATACCCGGGCCAGGTCGATTAGAAAGGCCTGCAGAAGTGTTTTAGGGAGCATTTGACAGTGATGAGGGGTTGTCGTTTGACTACGTAGCGGATACAGGCAATGAGGCAGTGATTGCTGAGATCCTGGTTGAAGACAGCGGAGATGTATTTGGATGGCCAGTTGGTCAGGATAATGTCTATAAGGGTGCCCTTGTTTACAGATTTAGGGTTGTACCTGGTGGGTTTCTTGATGATTTGTGTGAGATTGAGGGCATCTAGCTTAGATTGTAGGACTGCCGGTGTGTTAACCTCTTGCTTCTACTCGGGACGCTTGCGTCCCAACTAGAGCTCTGGAAATGCAAATGCGCTACGCTAAATGCTAATAGTATTAGTTAAAACTCAAACGTTCATTAAAATACACATGCAGGGTATCGAATTAAAGCTACACTCGTTGTGAATCCAGGCAACAAGTCAGATTTTTAAAATGCTTTTCGGCGAAAGCATGAGAAGCTATTATCTGATAGCATGTAACACCCCAAAAGAACCGCAGGGGACGTAAACAAAATAATTAGCATTTCGGCGTTACACAAACCGCACAATAAAATAGAAAACATTCATTACCTTTCACCATCCTCTTTGTTGGCACTCCTAGATGTCCCATAAACACTATTGGGTCTTTATTTCGATTAAATCGGTCCATATAAAGCCTAGATATCGTTATATGTAGACTGTGTGATAAACGAAAAAAACATTGTTTCAAAACGTAACGTCATTTTTTAAAATTCAAAAAGTCGACGATAAACTTTCACAAAACACTTCGAAATACGTTTGTAATGCAACTTTAGGTATTAGTAAACGTTAATAAGCGATAAAATTCATCAGGAGGCGATGTAAAGATCATTAGCTGTCCGTCTGGAAAAATGTCCGGCTAGAAACTCAACGAAAATATCCGGTCCTAGACCTGAGGAAATACGGTGCCCTGCATGTGTTTGACCAAGAAAAAACTCGAAGGGAAATGACAAGACTCTAGACACCGTGTGGAAGCTGTAGGTACTGCAACCTCAGTCAATTAATTGTGGTTCACCTTTATCAATAGGTTCAAGTAGCGCATGGATATATTTTCCCATTTTCAGTGATCAGTTTTTCCTGTGCTTTTCGATGTAAATGCCGTTCTGGTAAAGCCACAGCAGTGATTTAACCAGTTTTATAAACGTCTGAGTGTTTTCTATCCACACAGACTAAGCAAATGCATATACTATATTCATGGCATGAGTAGCAGGGCGCTGAAATGTTGCGCGATTTTTAACAGAATGTTCAAAAAAGTAGAGGGTAGAAGCAACAGGTTAAGCATATTCCAGTTTAGGTCAACTAACAGAACAACTCTGAAGCTAGATGGGGGCGATCAATTCACAAATGGTGTCCAGGGCACAGCTGGGAGCTGAGGGGGGTCGGTAGCAGGCGGCAACAGTGAGAGACTTATTTCTGGAGAGATTTGTTTTTAAAATTAATAGTTCGAACTGTTTGGGTATGGACCTGGAAAGTATGACATTACTTTGCAGGCTCTCTCTGCAGTAGACTGCAACTCCTTCCCCTTTGGCAGTTCTATCTTTTTCGATCACAGAAGTCAACAAATGAGGGTGCCTGAGGACATGCAGGGCCTGGGGTTACCTATACATCACCCGCGGAACAGAGGAGGAGTAGTATGAGGGTGCGGCTAAAGGCTATCAAAACTGGTCGCCTAGAGCGTTGGGGACAAAGAATAAAAGGAGCAGATTTCTGGGCATGGTAGAATATATTCAGGGCATAATGTGCAGACAGGGGTATGGTGGGATGCGGGTACAGCGGAGGTAAGCCAAGGCACTGGGTGATGATAAGAGAGGTTGTATCTCTGGACATGCTGGTTGTAATGGGTGAGGTCACCGCATGTGTGGGAGGTGGGACAAAGGAGGTATCAGAGGTATGAAGAGTGGAACTAAGGGCTCCATTGTAAACTAAAACAATGATAACTAACCTGAACAACAGTATACAAGGCATATTGACATTTGAGAGAGACACAGCGAGGCATAAAGTAATCGCAGGTGTTGATTGGGAGAGCTAGCTAAAACAACAGGTGTGACAACAACAGCTAATCAGCTAACAGAACAACAGCAGGTAAAATGGCGTTGACTCGGCAGAGAGGGTCGGATTAACTACACACAGAGCCTGAGTTCGCGGCTGAGGCCGACAGATAAAAAATAAATAAACAGAATGGAGTACCGTGATTATTGGACAGTCCAACAGGCATCAGCTATGTAGCCAAGTGATCATAGTGTCCAGGGGGCAGCAGTAGATGAAACAGGGAACCCGCCACTACGCCAGCAGGCGACAAGGCGTTTAAAGTTAGTAGCCTTCCGACGGAGGCCGGTTGAAGGCACAGCGGATGGAGTATTCGTCGGCAGACCAGTCGTGGTGGTGCGATGGGGCGCCGTGTCGACAGAGAATCCAAGCCAGATGGCGAAAGAGGTATTGTAGAATTTTGTTTGCTGGCCGGGAGATGCTCCTGGCTCACGGCTAACTGGCGATAGCTTCGTGGCAGTGGCGTTAGCCATTATAGCCAATCGGTAGCAGCGGTGATCCGGTGCCAAGGTCCAGAGTTTACAGCAAGGATCCGATGGAGTATCGGGCTCTAGCCGTGTATGAGTGGGGTTCGTGTGAACATCTGAGTAGGCCGGGAGGTGGGCCTCAGGGATAGCTTCGGAACTGGGTGCCACGGTGAGCTAGCTAGCTGCAAGCTGTGAGCTAGCTAGCTCCAAGCTAGCTGTGAAGATCAGAAGTAGTGGTCCAGGGATTACGGCAGGAATCCGGCGTTGTTGTGGAGAGACAGTCCGATACTGGTAGAGTATTATCCAGGCTAAAAACAGGGCTGGTATCTGTGTAGAAGGTAAAAGCCGCTAGCAGTGTCTAACAATGACTGAATAGCTAATTAGCTGGTTAGCTTCTGGAGGTTCTTGAATGTGTTCTAAAATGTAAAATAATAGCAATACCATATCACATTGGGTGAGGTAGGTTACCGGAAGGTATAATCAAATTAAAAATCGAAAAGAGATGGAAAATAAAATTGAAATACAGAAAAGTACACAAGACACGAACAAAACACGTCTTCACTGCTATGCCATATTGGGAATAATCCTCATTCAGTGTAATTGAAAGTGGTAATTTCCCACAAATTAACCCTATTACATTATGAATCCCCTGTATTTGACACTGAGCTAATTCTCTATCTGAAGTAACTGTATGAATCATATAGCCTTTGGAGTACTATTGCATTCGATGGGCCCTAGTTAGGGTAGTCCACTAATATAGGGAATAAGGTGCCAATTGGGAAGTATCTTTGGTTATGTCATGTACAAACATTGAAATCACCTGATTTTTTTCAGGTATGTGCGAGTGGAAAGGACATGACGAGAACGCGAAAAATAAATAAAAGATACTACTCTCCAATACAGAGGGACTATATCCATCGTGGGCACACTGAGTGGTTTGTTATAATTACAGGCATAAGAAACTTCTGAATAGGCGTCTTAGTTACCAAACAAATTGGTGCCCATCTGGGCAATTTTCTTAGGGGGAAGATTGTAATTGCTGTTTTTGTAGTGTGTGCTGCTCTCCATGCCAGAGTGATATGTATTCATCGCATTTCAGATGATTACGGAGACAATTATATGCCAATCATGCCATTCCCAGCTAAAGCTGGTTGCACATTATTTTGACAGGGAGGATGTCATGCTGAAAGTGTATTAAAAAAAGAGGGGGAACAAGAAAATAAAGGGAATATAATATGAATGGGGGAGAGATGCAAATGGATGAATAATGAAATTGCTGTTTAAATAGCCAAAACATTGCTTGGCACAAATTACCATGCAACCTTCATATCTAGTCGCACAGCTGCAAATATCACTAGCTGGTCCAATAGCAAGAGCCCGTCAGTGGCAAGTTGATGACAGGCAGTTTGTTGCAGAAAAATCAACAACCTTAATTGTAAATTACTGTATGTGTTATGGTAAGGTAACACAATTATACTGTACTAATCTCAGTAATACTTGGTATTTCTATCAGATGATAGGCCTAACCCCAGTTTACAGTGTGGGAATAACGGCTATAAGAACAGACCTATAAGAAAGGAAGCATTGCGCAGTATGTGGCACCATCTTCTGGGAAGGACATGCTATTGCTTATTAGGGATAGCCCCCTTTTTTTCAATTTTAAACAAAATGACCTACCCAAATCTAACTGCCTGTAGCTCAGGCCCTTGAAGCAAAGATATGCATATTCTTGGTACCATATGAAATTAAACACTGAAGTTATTATTTTTTTTTCTACCACCATCTTTGAAATGCAAGAGAAAGGTATATGTTCTAACCATCACTCTAGTTGTATTTCCAATAGTGTCCACAAGATGTAGTGTATATGCAAAGTTTCAGATAACTTGAACTATGAGTGAACTACAATAAACTACATAAACTATTCTACATAAACTACATAAATATTCCTATACCTTTGAAAATCTTTCATCAGAATGCAGTGCCAGGAATCCTAGTTCCGCAATAAATCGTTGTTTTGTTCCATAATGTCCATTACGAGTGTCCAATTAGCTAATTTTGCTAGCACGTTTAGTTCACATGTCCAAACTCTGGCGCCAGTCCAGGCGAACTCGGATGAAAACTTCAAAAAGTTTTATTTCAGGTCGAATAAACTGGTCAAAATAAGTAGAGAATCAATCTTCAGGATGTTGTTATGACCAGGAACTGGCATTCTGCCAGACCACTGACTCAAATAGCTGCCATCCGGGCCCACATCACACTAGAGGGTTCAGTCCATGTTCTACTGACTGTTGACATCTAGTGGAAGGCATAGGAAGTGCGAACAGATCCATATCTTACTGGGATCTGAATAGGCGATGAGTTGAAAATCATCCTGTCCAAGAATTTCCACTTTGCCTGCCATATGAGTTCTGTTATACTCACAGACATAATTCAAACAGTTTTTAGAAACTTCAGAGTGTTTTCTATCCAACCGTAATAATAATGTGCATATATTAGCATCTGGGACAGAGTAGGAGGCAGTTCACTAAGGGCACGCAATTCATCCAAAGTAAAAATGCTGCCCCCTATCCTTAAAAAGTTCATCTGTTTAGGGTTTCAGACACTCCCAGGATGATCAGAAGCGAGTCTGGGTCAATTGATGTGTCCAGAACTTGAGCGAGGATCCTAAACAAATAAATAAATAAATAAATACAGCATTGGGATGAGGTAGATAGATGGTCTGTTTACAGATGGGCTATGTACAAGTGCAGTAATCTGGGAGCTGCTCTGGCAGCTGGTGCTTAAAGCTAGGGAGGGAGATATAAGTCTACAGCTTCAGTGATTTTTGCAGTTCGTTCCAGTCATTGGCAGCAGAGAACTGGAAGGAAAGGCGACCAAAGGAGGAATTGGCTTTGGGGGTGACCAGTGAGATATACCTGCTGGAGCGCATGCTTCGAGTGGGTGCTGCTATGGTGACCAGTGAGCTGAGATAAGGCGAGGCTTTACCTAGCAGTGACTTGTAGATAACCTGTAGCCAGTGGGTTTGGCGACGAATATGAAGCGAGGGCCAACCAACGAGAGCATACAGGTCGCAGTGGTGGGTATTGTATGGGGCTTTGGTGACAAAGCGTATGGCACTGTGATAGACTGCATCCAATTCGTTTGAGTAGAGTGCTGGAGGCTATTTTATAGATGACATCACCGAAGTCGAGGATCGGTAGGATGGTCAGTTTTACGAGGGTATGTTTGGCAGCATGAGTGAAGAATGCTTTGTTGCGATATAGGAAGCCGATTCTAGATTTAATTTTGGATTGGAGATGCTGAATGTGAGTCTCGAAGGAGAGTTTACTGTCTAACCAGACACCTAGGTATTTGTAGTTGTCCACGTATTCTAAGTCAGAGCCATCCAGAGTAGTGATGCTGGACAGGCAGGCAGGTGCAGGCAGTGATCGATTGAATAGCATGCATTTAGTTTTACGTGCATTTAAGAGCAGTTGGAGGCCACGGAAGGAGAGTTGTAATGGCATTGAAGTTCGACTGGAGGTTAGTTAACTTCTTGACGCTACCCATCCCTTTTGCGGGATAATTTTCGTCAGCAGCCGCTGAATAGCATAGCGCAAAAATTCAAAAAATATTACAAAAAAATATTCATATTCATGAAATCACAAGTGCAATATTGCAAAACACAGCTTAGCCAATCAGCAAGTGCCTCTTATTTTGAAACCCTTCTGTTCCTATGCATGCCTATCCTCCATTTAAAGGGATATCAACCAGATTCCTTTTTCTATGGCTTCCCTAAGGTGTCAACAGTCTTTAGACATAGTTTCAGGCTTTTATTTTGAAAAATGTGCGTGAAAGATCACATTGCGTAAGTGGATAGATGGGGGCTCTCAGAGTGAGTTTTTGCGCTACAGAGTAAAGCGGCCATTGTTCCTCCCGCTGTTATTGAAAAACCTACACACTCGGTTGATATATATTTTAAAAACTACCTAGGAATGATTATACAAAAACGTTTGACATGTTTCTGTGGACATTATGGAGACTGTTTGGAATTTCAGTCTGTGTTGTCATGACCGCTCTTTCCTGTGGATTTCTGAACATAATTCGACAAACAAACGGAGGTATTTTGTGTATAAAAATAATCTTTATGGAACAAAAGGAACATTTGTTGTGTAACTGGGAGTCTTGTGAGTGAAAACATCCGAAGCTCATCAAAGGTAAACAGTTAATTTGATTGCTTTTCTGATTTTCTTGACCAAGCTTGCTGATGCTAAGTGTACATAATGCTATGCTAGGCTATCGATAAACTTACACACACGCTTGGATTGCTTTCGCTGTAAAGCAGAATTTCAAAATCTGAGACGACAGGTGGATTAACAAAATGATACACTGTGTTTTGCAATATTGCACTTGTGATTTCATGAATATGAATATTTTTTTATAATATTATTTGAATGTTGCGCTATGCTATTCAGCGGTTGCTGACGAAAATGATCCCGCGACAGGGATGGGTAGCGTCAAGAAGTTAATGGCATTGATTATTCCAAGCAATGAAATTGGGAAAGTTCTCTAAAATTGTGTTTGCCTTGAGTTTTCGCATCTTTGTTTCATGTAAGATTTTGAATATGGAGAGCTGTATTAATTAAATAAATGGCAACTTTTCTACTCGCCTTCCCCAGTCATTTATAGGAGTGGAATTTTAAAAAAATGTTAAAAAACATCCGTGTGTCTAGTTAGGGATGACACTTGTTATTCAAAAATTTACAAATCATGTGTTTATATGTGTTTATATGTTTGATTGTCTTAAACACAACATGCGTCCTCCATAACTAGACACACATACAGTATGTGTTAAAAATAAGTTGTTTTTAACACATCTGTTTCAAAAGTGTAGATGCATGATGACTTCGGATACACGATGTGATTGGTCAATAAGCTAACACATGTTGGATGGATTAAAGCTTTTAATACATTAATTTGCAGGAATTGACATGTGTTGGATAAAAGTACACAAATGTGCCAACACAGTGATTGTGTTAAAAGCAACACGTGTCACCCCTAACTAAACACACAGATGTGTTTGAGCATTTCTAATTATGCTAATCATTTACAAAATTGTTGATTTGGAGCTGTCAACCTGGGTACATGACCAATGGAAACAAATTAAGGTCATTAAGACCTGCCCAATAATGTCATATACTCATTATTTAGGCTGTTGACTTGGTTTCTGGAAATATGTTAATAGAACATGCAGTGAGGCTGTTCAATATTTACTCAAGCATATTGATTGTCTGAGGAGTTTTGTGAAGGGGTCCTAGAGAAGAATGGTACTTTTTAAATTGGGCCAGTCAGCATAAATCCTGCAGAGTGGACCTTCGAGGCTCTGAATGACTGCATTTAAAGACATCAATGTCAACAAAGATGGCAAGGAACACACATTCAAATAAAAAAACTCTTTGGTAGAAAATAGCAGCATAGTACTGTATCAACTTTAGAGGGAAGCAAAGTTAATCTTAATGATAAAATGACCTGTTCAAGCAGGTTTGCAGTTCGTTTACCATACCCAAACAGCTAAAAACTTTAGGTTGGACTCCGTGGGCGAAAATGTGACTTGCATCACTGATCCAATTTGTATTAATGGTATCATTAATATTATGAATAAATGAATGAATTTGATTTCATTAATCGAGTGTCAACAGTTCACCCATCCAAAAGCTAACTTGAACTGCTTACTTTGACATACATGCACATTACTACTACTATATCCTGGAATTACATTCCTGAATCAGATTTGACCTTTCCTTCAACCCATAAAAGAGAGCCCTTTTCCAAACAACAGACCAGAGAACACTTATGTCAGAGTACGAGTGCTCACAGCCTAAGGGAAAATGTCAACATCTATCCTGCCTCATCAAAACTCATACCACCAGTGGTACACAAAAGACTCAAGTGTGTGGTGTGTGTGCATAGGTGCAGACCGAGTGTTAAGATCACAAATTCAAATGGGGATGAAAAAATCACCCCCCCCACACATTAAATTCTGAGGTGCCTTTTTATGATGCCAGTGTCATATATTAGACTACACAATGACAAAGGGTTAACACCCTCTACAGCTAATGTCTGCAACTACACCTTCTGGCCATTACCAGCATATTGTGTTCCAGAGGTTGACTCTGATTCCATCTCTGACAGTAGTTAAGCTTCATTCTCATTAGCGTATCCAAATAGGGCCATTATGTGTTCAATTAACCAGGCCAGACAGAGCACAAACCACACAATATCACTGTGCACAGAGCTGGCAGAGCTGAGAGCCATCAATTATATAGACACTGAAAACAGTGGACAATAAGCTGTCATATGCCCCTCGGTATGCACCTTTCAAGGCCGTCCCCGCAATTGACTTGAGCAAGTGATTCCCTCCACCCCCCACCATTTTGAATCGAGCCAATAACCCTAACCACCCCCACCCCAACTCAAATCAAAGAGGCTATCAACCCGTGCACAAAAGAACCTGCCACCCTTGTAAGCTATTTTATTGTGCGGCTGTCCATAACCTATCATAAAGCCCACCTCCTACAGACCAAACTGTTTGAGCCAAAATGAAGGAACAGATTGACTGGGGCACACAAAGAACTGCAGTGTTCTTCAGGCAACTAGCCAGTGAGAGCGAGAGGCAAATGAGAGTAAGGGAAAGAAGGGGTATGCATGGGGATAAAAAGGATTTGGTAGGAGAGCCAAACCGAGAGGAATAAAAGACTGTAGGAGAGGGGGGAGAGAGTGGGGGAGAGAGTGGGGAGAGAGAGAGAGAGAGAGAAGGGGAAAATAGAGAGAAAGAGAATAAGAGAACGAGAAAGAGAGAGCGAGAGAGCGAAGATGGAGGGAGAGCGCTTAAATAATGAGAGACAGAGGGAGAGAGACAGAAGGGGGAGAGAGAAAGAGAGTTTGGTGTCTGCTGTGGGGAAGCCAAATGTCTGTGGGCCAGCAGCCAAGAGGAGAGGCCAGTCAAGTGGACAGAAAGCCAAGACAATGTTGCCTTCCTGCCAGGCTTTACTGCCAGATAAAGAGCTCTGCTGGTCTCCAATAGTTCTGAGGCCTCCATGTGTGTGTCCAAAATTATATTCAGTAAGGTAATCTGATTAATTTGAAGTTTCCCTTTTATTTTTTTATTGTACCTTTATTTAACTAGGCAAGTCAGTTAAGGACAAATTCTTATTTTCAATGACAGCCTAGGAACAGTGGGTTAGCATTTGCTATAAGCCTATTTTTTCATGTTTTTGATGTCAACACTTTGATCACTTTGATCTTTGTCTGTTTAAGTCTATCAAAAGTATACGCGTTTGAGCATGTGTCTATGGAACTGCGTTAGGCCGATGGATTTTTTTTTTTAAACAGCACAAATTAGATTGAGCAATAAAAGCCCAACTCCATGTCTTCTTAAATAAAATAAAATGTTTTACCGTTTGAGGTACAACACCACGGAGGAGTTTAGAAGGCAGGAACTCCCTCAAACATTTCCATAGGCTGGAATCTGCACTATGCAGCTGTTGCAAGAGCGCATTTTTCATTGGCTGTCCATTGTTCGCAAAAACAATGGTTGTTAGGGAGTTTAAACTTTTTCAATTCTACCATTATTGGGTTAAAATACATGTTTATTCAAGTTGAATAATCTTTGGATGTTTACAGCATTTGCACCATTGGAAGACATATCTTAAACAGAACTTAATCAGGCTTAGCGCGTGCGCCATCAGGCATACATTTATTTTGTTTCCCCATACCAAACGTGATCATGACACGCAGGTTAAAATATCAAAACAAACTCTGAACCAATTGCAATAATTTGGGGACAGGTCGAAAAGCATTAATAAACAGTTATGGCAATATAGCTTGCACTTGCAAGCTAATTTGTCCTATTTAGCTAGCTTGCTGTTGCTAGCTAATTTGTCCTGGGATATTTCGTAATTTCACCCCATTCCATACAAATGTGCGCAACCGCGACATTCAAACGAGGCTGCAAAGAAAACTAATCGGACTGTTGTGACTGTGTTGAGTTCAAAATCTGGGTGTGAACTACGTTCCTATTCAAGCATTGATCGAGATGGTAATGGCTCTATAGTATTGGAGAAAAGTTGAAAAATCTGACCCTCCGTTACATCGTGACGTGTCATGTTGTAACATACAGCACGCATAAAGCAACTATTTCTGTTTTACAATCTCTCTCCACAGTGTGTAGCACTTCTCTCATCGTTTATAACAAGAAATGGACAATGACGGGGGTAAGGTGGACATCTAGTCATTTTTTGCGTCATCACTGCAAGCGATCATGACTCTCAAAAGCCGCTGTTTACTTCTGAAGATCACTTTAGCACCGCCCAAAAAAACTGATTCATATTCAACAAACCTTCAAAAAGGTATGTAATGACACATTATATAAACTCTTTATAGTGTTTTATTTACATTTTAGAGGTGATAAGGTGATAAGTTGGACAGATCGAGTGAAAAAAAGCCATTTCCCCACACTACGTCCCTCTTTCTCACTATCACGCGTTAGTTTCGCTTCCCCATCTGCCATTTTTTTTAAATACCCGACGGAGCTCATTGCCTTCTTGAATCATGCAGAAACGGGCAGCGTGGAGGTCTCGGCATGGATTTTGTTGGAAAGGGGAGAAATTATGCTTTACAAATGGTATTGATATTACAGTTGATCTGAAAGTATTACGTTTTTTGGGCGCTAAAATAAGGTCAATTGTACGGACCAAGGCGATGTACAGAAGTGAGTGAGTTTACGTTATAAACATTGAGTTGTTATTTTACCTGAAATACACAAGGTTGAACCAGATTTGTGGAGGTCTACAATTGTTTTTCTGAGGTCTTGACTGATTTCTTTTAATATAAGCATGATGTCAATGTAACGGTTGTCGTCCTCCTCTTCTGAGGAGAAGGAAATATCGGACCAATATGCAGCGTGGTAAGTGTTTGTCATATTTATTTAATGAACACAGAAAACAAGCGAATAAAGAAAAACCGAAACAGTCCCGAAAACAGGCTACCTATGGTTTTCAATCAGAGACAACGATTGACAGCTGCCTCTGATTGGGAACCATACCAGGCCAAACACATAGAAATATAAACACAAGAACAAAACATGAAATGCCCACCCCAACTCACGCCCTGACCAACCTAAAATAGAAACATACAAAAGGAACTAAGGTCAGGACGTGACAGTCAAGCAAAGAGGCACTGAATTTGAAAGTAGGCTTTTAAATACATCCACAGCTACACCTCCACCTGACTCAAATAATGTCAATTAGCTTATCAGAAGCTTCTAAAGCCAATACATCATTTTCTGGAATTTTCCAAGCTGTTTTAAGGCACAATCAACTGATTGTATATGAACTTCTGACCTACTGGAACTGTGACACAGTGAATTTTAAGTGAAATGTTCTGTCTGTAAACAATTGTTGGAAAGATTACTTGTGTCATGCACAAAGTAGATGTCCTAACCGACTTGCCAAAACTATAGTGTGTTAACAAGTCATTTGTGGAGTGGTTGAAAAACTAGTTTTAAGAGCTGTGTCCGATTTTTTAAATGTTTTACAGCGAAAACACCACATGTATTTATGTTAGATCACCACCAAATCCCCAAAAAACACAGCCATTTTTCCCAGCCAAAGATAGTCACAAAAGCAGAATTAGAGAGAAAATTAATCACTAACCTTTGATAATCTTCATCAGATGACACTCATATGACATCATGTTACAAAATACATTTATGTTTTGTTTGATGATATTTATATCCACAAATCTCGGTTTACATTGGCGCGATGTTCAGAAATGCCAGAAATACTCATCATAAACTTTGACGAAAGATACATGTTTTAAATTATATTTAATTAAAGATACACTGGTTCGTAATGCAACCGCTGTGTCAGATTTTAAAAAACGTCACGAAAAAAGCATACCATGCAATAATCTGAGACGGCGCTCAGAGGTAAATATATTTCTCCGCCATGTTGGAGTCAACAGAAATACGAAATTACATCATAAAAATGTCCTTACCTTTGATGATCTTTCATCAGAATACAGTGCAAGGAATCCTAGTTCCGCAATAAATCGTTGTTTTGTTCCATAATGTCCATTACTAGTGTCCAATTAGCTACTTTTGCTAGCAAGTTTAGTTCACATGTCCAAAAGCTGGTGCTGGTCCAGGCGAACTCGGACGAAAACTTCAAAATGTTATATTCCAGGTCGAATAAACTGGTCAAACTAAGTAGAGAATCAATCTTCAGGATGTTATTATCATATATATCCAATAACGTTCCAACCGGAGCATTTGTTTTTGTCTACAGAGTAATAGAACGCAAGGCGATATAATGACTACTGTGTGTAACCAGGAACTGGCATTCTGCCAGACCAGTGACTTAAATAGCTGCCATCCGGTCCCACATCCCACTAGAGGCTTCTTTCTACGTTCTGACTGTTGACATCTAGTGGAAGGCGTAGGAAGTGCGAACAGATCCATATCTTATTTGGATGTGAATTTGGATGAGTTGAAAATCAACCAGCCCCAGAATTTCCACTTCCTGTTTGGAAGTTTGCCTGCCCTATGAGTTCTGTGATACTCACAGACATAATTCAAACAGTTTTAGAAACTTCAGAGTGTGTTCTATCCAATAGTAATAATACTATGCATATATTAGCATCTGGGTCAGAGTAGGAGGCAGTTCGCTACGGGCACGCAATTCATCCAAAGTGAAAATGCTGCCCCCTATCCCTAAAAGGATAATGACTCCAACCTAAGTGTATGTAAACTTACGACTTCAACTGTATATTGTACCTTGCAACTGGAGATTTCTTCAAAATGATTGCCTATTTTACCTTGTATAGCACTGCACAGTTCAGTTACCAGGGCCATCTGTGACTGTCTCGTGGGGCAATTCAGGCGTTTGTGAAGGCTACCTGTGTGCTACATAACTTCAGGGGGATGGACATGAGGACCAAGAGGGGATCTGCAGCTCGCCGTCGTGTGCCAGAGTACTTGTGTGCTGCTTTGCAGGATGTTGTAAGGATGGGGGCAAACTACGCAGCATTGGAGGCAATCCGTGTGTGGGAGATCTTCAGCTCCTACTTCTTTTGAAGAGGGTGCTGTTCCTTGGCAATACCATAGATTACACTATGCACAACCAAAGCTCTTTTAAGAGTCACCCACATTGCACTAAGAGTAGTCTTCCATTTACTTAGCTATGTCAACTGCAGTTATTAAATCCCAGTTTCTCCACTGGGATTTCTACTTCTCCGGTGAGGCTGCTGTTCAGGTAAGGGTGATATCTGTACAAAACAAAACAGGCTCTTTTAAGAGTCACACATATTGAAAAATTAAGAACCATTAGACACCCTACAACCCACATCTACACAGTTGTGTATAAATCGTATTGATAGATTGTGTTGAGCAGTAAGCAGGCTCAGGTGTATAACTGTGACTCCTTCCACTTCCAAAGAATAGGCAAGAGGACCAACCATGGAGAATAGCAAGACACTCCATTATTTTTATTTATGTAACTATGCTGTATTTTTTGTCCTTATGTGTCTGTGCATGCTTTTCAATTTAAAGTACTCTGCAGCCACTCAGTGTGGACACCAGGTGAGGCCTCACACAGATTCCTGTTGGACATAGTCTCTTTAACTACCTTATTTTCTAAATAACAGTTTCTCTCCTTCACCCTTCTCCATAAATCCTCTAGGTTATATCAGGTGTGTTGGTGAACCCTTCCCGCTTCTGAACTGCGTGACACATTTTTTTTATTTTTTATTTCACCTTTATTTAACCAGGTAAGTTAGTTGAGAACAAGTCTCATTTACAACTACGACCTGGCCAAGATAAGGCAAAGCAGTGCGACACAAACAACAACAGAGTTACACATGGAATAAACAAGTGTACAGTCAATAACACAATATAAAAAAATTAAGTCTATATACAGTGAATTTAAAGGGCACAGCATGATCAGACGTGAGAGGTCACTAGGTGGGGTAAACAGGAAGTATTATTAAAGAGATGCTTTACATTGAAATACAGATAGAGATATAGTAGTCCCATAGTTAATGATCCACGGTCAGTTTTGTATTTCACCTCCTGGTGATTATAATGACTGACGGTGTTAGCATGATTAAGCCTTGTATTTTTTGAATTCTATCTGTATCTTGTCTGCAGGTATGTTTTGAGGTGAGAGAGGATGCCAACTCCCAGTCCTGTCATCGACACCTTACCCACTCTAAGATAACCCCAAGCCAACAGTGGGCGGAAGGCTCGTAAGAAGACACCGCTAGAGACACTATTATGTAATTGTGATAACTTGAGAGAATATGAAGTAGCACTGTAATTCATTAATGATATGCTGTCTTCCCTGCTCCTATGTGCTTATCTCTTTCCCTTTCTTTCTTTGAAACTCTCTCCCCACCTCCTCTTTTGTCCTTTTTATGTTTTTATAATGCACATCAGATGTATATTGAAGTACAGATTGAACTTGTATAACGAATGTATTATTATTATATTTATAACACTTGGATAATGAACTTTTCACATTCTCTACTGGAATTGGTTTATAATAAAGGAATTTATATGTTTGAAGTAATGACTAAAGAATTCCACCCTGAAACATATTTAATGGTGTGAAATGTATTATAATTATAAGACTATAATCCAATAATGTATGTGTGGGACAAGTTAGGAGGGAGAAATGTATGGTTGAGAAAACAGAGGCAGGTAGACTACACATGACCTGGTTATGGCTCTGAAAAAGCTGACAACAGGAAAGAGGTCCCTTCCATGGCCTCTCTAATCTAGGGAGGAGAGGAACGGCGAGAAACTGCCAAGGCTGGTAGAAAAGCGATACAATTGTGTGTGTGTGTGTGTGTGTGTGTAAGTAGGTGGGGGTGGGAGTTGTAAATGGACTGTGTTTGCATTTTTTACTTCAGAACTTTCTCTGAATAAAGAACCAACCTTTTGCAGAAATCTGAGAATTCTTATTAACCCTAGCTTTACAACCTAGCGGGAATTGGTCAAAGCAATAGTGATTATCATCATTGGGATTGAAAATTCTCGTGACAGTTTACATTCTCTATTGGTTGAAATTATGTCTCATTTGATGAAATACTGCACCTATCCTGTGTCCTCAGATCAGTGCAGATTAAGGAAATTAGATATTGAGATGAACCTGTTTTAGAGTATTTACGTAATGCATAAGAAGCGTAGTGTACTGTTTTTTTTCCAATTCTGGTTCTGTATATATGAATTACAAATCAGCCTTTAACTAGTTAAATTATGTGTTCTAATCCATTGCAGACTTACAATGTTTAACCATTCATGTCCCAGGACCGGGATTGGTAAACACCGTTGAAGTGTAGAATTGTAAAACAGTCATGCAAACACAGCATCATTCAAAAAAATTGAGTTTGATACTCCTGGTATTGGATATGACTAGCTAGCGTCCCACATATCCCAGAGAGGTTATTAAACAACATATATTACAATTGCATATCAAAATGCCCAGAAAGCTAGCTATCTAGCATAGTAATTTGTCTCTACATTAACTAATATATGCATAAAGTTGGGAAATGCTGAACTTTTCCAATGCCTCCCACTCCACGTTCGTGCTGTCCAATAGTCCCGTTCACTCAACGCTTTCCTTCCATTGAAAATGGTAAGCGGTGTTTCAGCGTGTGGTGCCGCCCCAAGTGTAGAAGGGTCGTACATTGACTTGAGAATTCTAAGGTTAGATGATTCAGGTAAATTATACCAACAACTGTTACCCCGTAAACAATGAAGTGTGCAATCAACATAGAAAAGAATGATTGCATGTCAAAATATTTATTTATTTCTGCAATAAAGATATGTACTGTATGGAATATAAGAAACAAAAGCTACGTTTCGTGTCGTCATTTTTATATTATGTATATCGTCATGTATATAGTGCAAAGTGAGCATTGACGTTCATAAAATGACAAGGATATTTGATAGGTAGGGTTATTTTTTTACTGTGCGGCCCGCGGTGCGGCCGTCACACTTAGCAGATTAGGATAATTAAAGCAGCAGTTTAGAAAAACTAACATAGTGGGATAAGATATTTAACCAAGCAGGAAAATATTATTAACGTAGCAGGTTATGAGAATGAAGTTAACTTCTTGACGCTACCCATCCCGCTAGCGGGATAATTGAAAATATGCTTTACAGCGAAAGCAATCCAAGCGTTTCACAGTAGCTTGGTCACGAAAATCAGAAAAGCAATAAAATGAATCGCTTACCTTTGATGATCTTCGGATGTTTTCACTCACGAGACTCCCAGTTACACAATAAATCTTCCTTTTGTTCCATAAAGATTATTTTTATATCCAAAATAACTCCGTTTGTTTGGCGCGTTGTGTTCAGAAATCCACAGGCTCGAGCGGTCACGACAATGCAGACGAAAATACCAAATAGTATCCGTAATGTCCACAGAAACATAACAACGTTTTTTATGATCAACCCTCAGGTTATTTTTAAAATATATAATAGATAATATATCAACCAGCACTGTCTCATTTTCAGTAGGAGAGGGAGAGACAATGGCTGCCTAAGCTCTGTTGCGCAAGCAAAACTCATGCGAACACCTGACGTGACGTTATCTTTCTCGCTCATTTTTCTAAATAAAATCCTGAACCTATGTCTAAAGACTGTTGACACCTTGAGGAAGCGATAGGAAAGGGAATCTGGTTGATATCCCTTTAAATGGAGCGAAGGCAGGCTATGGAACATGGAGCTTTCAAAATAGAAGCCACGTCCTGGTTTGATTTTCCTATGTTTCGCCTGCAATATCAGTTCCGTTATACTCAGACAATATTTTGACAGTTTTGGAAACTTCAGTGTTTTATATCCTAATCTGTCAATTATATGCATATTCTAGCATATGGGCCTGAGAAATAGGCCGTTTCTATTGGGAATGTTATTTTTCCAAACATAAAAATAGTGCCGCCCTAGCTGAAAGAGGGCAAGGTTAGGAAAAGGCGTAGCTATAATGCTACAGTGATCGTCACTGGCTTCTATACCCACAAAGTCATAAACCCTGCCCATTTCTAAAATGTCTAACCATATAACATTTTTGTAGCTACTTTTGACATTGTGGCTGTGGAATCTGACTTTGTGGGTGTATAAGCTAGTGATAACCTGCAACAGTCAACCCGTAGAAGGTGTAAGTAGCCAGGAGCCAACAGAAAGAGAAGGAAGAAGGGGCTTAGATTCCCTGAGTGGTTCTTCCCTGGAGGTTCTCTGGATGCGGGTCGCAGTCCTTCTCCCTGAATATGCTACAATACAAACTCAGCAAAAAAAGAAAAATCCTCTCACCGTCAACTGTGTTTATTTTCAGCATGTGTAAATATTTGTATGAACACAAGATTCAACCACTGAGACAAACTGAACAAGTTCCACAGACATGTGACTAACAGAAATTGAATAATGTGTCCCTGAACAAAGGTGGGGTCAAAATCAAAAGTAACAGTCAGTATCTGGTGTAGCCACCAGCTGCATTAAGTACTGCAGTGCATCTCCTCCTCATGGACTGCACCATGTTTGCCAGTTCTTGCTGTGAGATGTTACCCCACTCTTCCACCAAGGCACCTGCAAGTTCCCGGACATTTCTGGGGGGAATTGCCGTAGCCCTCACCCTCCAATCCAACAGGTCCCAGACGTACTCAATGGGATTGAGATCCGGGCTCTTTGCTGGCCATGGCAAAACACTGACATTCCTGTCTTGCATGAAATCACGCACAGAACGAGCAGTATGGCTGGTGGCATTGTCATGCTGGATGGTCATGTCAGGATGAGCCTGCAGGAAGGGGACCACATGAGGGAGGAGGATGTCTTCCCTGTAACGCACAGCTTTGAGATTGCCTGCAAAGACAACAAGCTCAGTCCAATGATGCTGTGACACACTGCCACAGACCATGATGCACCCTCCACCTCCAAATCGATTCCGCTCTAGAGAACATGGCCTCGGTGTAGCGCTCATTACTTCGACGATAAACGGGAATTCGACCATCACCCCTGGTGAGACAAAACTGCGACTCATCAGTGAAGAGCACGTTTTGCAAATCTTGTCTAGTCCAGCAACGGTGGGTTTGTGCCCATAGGCAACGTTGTTGCCGGTGATGTCTGGTGAGGACCTGCCTTACAACAGGCCTACAAGCCCTCAGTCCAGCCTCTCTCAGCCTATTGCGGACAGTCTGAGCACTGATGGAGGGATTGTGTGTTCCACACTTCAAGATTGCTTCGATCACGTGGACTGGGATATTTTCCCCATACCGTCGGACAATAACATTGATGAATACGCTGATTCAGTGAGCGAGTTAATTAGAAAGTGTATCAGTGATGTAGTACTGTCACAGGCCAGCTCATAGCCTGTGGCAAAAATGAGGGGACACGAACAACAGGTATAGGCCAATCAAAAAGGTTCTTTATTATAAACCAAACTATTAACCTTAAACAAAGAAAAAGGAATGAGGTGTGAACGTATCCTAATGTAAGGTGTATGTAAAGTGCAGGGATGCGTGAATCTGTGTGTGTGAATGACTGAGTGAAAACTTTGCAAAACTACAAAGTAACCAACCAAACAGGATCATACCTGAGGAGCAGAGAGAGAGAGAGACAAGAGTGATTAGTGAAGCAGTTTAAATACCCTGAGCCCAGGTGACTCCAATAACTAACGACCCTCCTCTGCCTGCAGGAGGAACCGCCCCTGCACTGCAGAGGAGGGGCCTTGACAGTACCCACACTGTCTATTAAAACATTCCCCAAACAGAAACCGTGGATTAAAGGCAGCATTCGCACAAAATTGAAAGCGGCAACCACGGCTTTTAATCAAGGTGACTGGAAACATGACCAAATACAAACAGTGTAGCTATTCCCTCCGCAAGGCAATCAAACAAGCTGAGCGTCAGTATAGAGACAAAGTAGAGTTGCAATTCAACGGCTCAGACACAAGAGGAATGTGGCAGGGTCTACAGTCAATCACGGACTACAAAAGGAAAACGAGCCGAGTCGCGGACCGGATGTCTTGCTCCCAGACAAACCAAACAACTTCTTTGCCCGCTTTGAGGGTAATACAGTGCCACTGACACGGCCCGCTACCAAAACCTGCGGGCTCTCCTTCACTGCAGCCAACGTTAGTAAAATACTTAAACGTGTTAACCCTCGCAAGGCTGCCGGCCCAGACGGTATCCCAGCCGCATGCGCAGACCAGCTGGCTGGTGTTTTATGGACATATTAAATTAATCCTTATCCCAGTCTGCTGTTCCCACATGCTTCAAGAGGGCCACCATAGTTCCTGTTCCCAAGAAAGCGAAGGTAACTGAGCTAAATGACTATCACCCCATAGCACTCACTTCCTTTATCATGAAGTGTTTTGAGAGACTAGTCAAGGATCATATCACCTCCACCCTACCTGACACCCTAGACCCGCTCCAATTTGCTTACCGCCCCAATAGGTCCACAGACGACGCAATCACACAGCACACTGCCCTAACCCATCTGGACCAGAAGAATACCTATGTACGAATGCTGTTCAATGACTACAGCTAAGCATTTAACACCATAGTACCCTCCAAACTCGTCATCAAGCTTGAGACCCTGGGTCTTGACCCCGCCCTCTGCAACTGGGTCTTAGACTTCATGACAGGCTGCCTCCAGGTGGTGAAGGTAGGGAACAACATCTCCACCCCGCTGATCATCAACACTGGGTCCCCACAAGGGTGCATTCTCAGTCCTCTCCTGTACTCCCTGTTCACCCATGATTGCGTGGCCATGCACACCGCCAACTCAATCATCAAGTTTGCAGACGACACAACAGTGGTAGGCTTGATTACCAACAACGACGAGACGGCCTACAGGGAGGAGGTGAGGGCCCTCTGAGTGTGGTGTCAGGAAAATATCCTCACACTCAGTCAACAAAACAATGGAGATGATTGTGGACTACAGGGAACAGCAGACGGAGCAGCCCCCTATCCACATTGACGGGACAGTAGTAGAGAAGGTGGAAAGTTTTAAGTTCATCGGCGTACACATCATGGACAAAATGAATTGGTCCACCCACACAGACAGCGTAGTGAAGAAGGCGCAGAAGTGCCTCATCAACCTCAGGAGGCTGAAGAAATTCGGCATGTCACCGAAAAGACTCAAACTTTAACAGATGCACAATCGAGAGCATCCTGTCAGGCTGTATCACCGCCTGGTACGGACACTGCTCCACCCACAACCGTAAGGCTCTCCAGAGGGTAGTGAGGTCTGCACAATGCATTACTGGGGGCAAATGACCCCTATATACCACCCGATGTCACAGGAAGGCCACAAAGATCATCAAGGACAACAACCACCTGAGCCACTGCCTGTTCACCCCGCTATCATCCAGAAGGCGAGGTCAGTACAGGTGCATGAAAGCGGGGACCGAGAGACTGGAAAAACAGCTTCTATCTCAAGGCCATCAGACTGTTAAACAGCCATCACTAACATTGAGTGGCTGCTGCCAACATACTGACTCATCTCTAGCCACTTCAATAATTAAATATTGATGTAATAAATGTATCACTAGCCACTTTTAAACAATGGCACTTTATATAATCATAAAAATGATGGATATTAAACATTTAGGTACATACAAGTGTCTTATATCAGTTAAAAGCTTAGAATTCTTCCTCGTTTGGGAAGAAACAAGCCTGAAACCTTGAACAAAGTCTGTAGACGTCTAGTGGAAGCCATAGGTAGTGCAATCTATTAGCTGGATTTGGATATGACCCTATACGTTCCTTGTAAAAGCATGGGCTCTCAAATCTTTTACATTCTGGTTGGTTTTTCCTTTGGAATTTCTCGTACCATATCAATTGTGTTATAGTCTGATACATTATTTTAACATTTCTACAATTATATGCATATCCTGGCTCCTGGGCCTGAGTAACAGGCAGTTTACCTGGGGCACATCAGTCAGACAGGAAGTCCTGAAAAAGGGCAGTTTCTTTTTTTGCTGAGTTTTTTATTTAGAAAATGTGAGTAATAATTATATGATGAATATGCTAACAGGTGTGGTTACAGATAGGCTACTCCTATTCTTGCTGAAAGGAGTTGTACACATGTTAGATAATTATCACTTTCATTTTGGCAGAAAGTGTGCATTGGCAGTTTAGGATGCACATGTTGGTCTTCACCTCTGAATCCCTATTTTGAATAGGAGAAGAGAATATGGACATTTTACACTGCTGCCCCATGTAACCATACTATAATTGCATGCAGATTCCCCCCAAGTCCAAGTCCAACTACCCTGTCACTAAAACCAATAGGGTAAGAGAGGGGAGGAAATGAGAAAATGAAACCAAGGTAGGATAGAAAGAAATTAAATGGATCTAGGAAAGTATCAAAGGAAGCTAAGAAACAATGAAAAGACAGGGAGTTAGGATAGAATGAGGATACACGGGATCAAGAAGAGTCTTTGAGAAAATTCCTACTTAGGCTAATGCAACTCCGACTGAGACTGACTCAACTGCTGACTCAACTCCTTGTGGGAATATGGAGAGGTGGAGATTAAAGAATAGAGAGAGGTCGGCCGGCCTGACTGCATCAATATCCTGTCTGTTGAGGTGGGAGAAAGAAGAGCGAGACAGGGGGTGGGGGATTAGAGAATACCGTATAGAGATAGAGACTACATGTCTGTCTATCTGTAAGTCTCATCTTTTCCCATTGATTTGAGTGTATTGACTTAAGCATCAATTGGTTGACATCTTTTTCTATTGACTGAAAATGTATTGACACAAGGGGGCAACCCTCTGTTCTGGGCCAACCTGATCCTAGGGCTAGGTCTAGGATTTTCAATCGTGATTGTTTATGTTATTTATTCTGCTTTCATAATATTACAATATTAAAAGCAACCTTTAGTGAGAAGCAAACAAGGGAAATGATGCTGATAAACTCCTTTGTCTTTGCTTGCATCCCAGCAGTTCACCATGATAAACACTGGATGGCAGTCAATGACAGGTCAAAAAAGAAATACATAAGATTTGTCCATTGACAACAGTAATGTAACTTAATGAACAAGGCATACCCTTCTTTGCTCACTGTTTCTTTTTTTTCTCCTAGTTTACCGTTTCATATCCTCTATGTGTTTTCCATTGGTACATTTATACTGAAGTTTATACATATTGTATTTTCCTAATATAAGGCATTGGCTTACCGGTTTCACACCAAGAGGAATATTTGTATTTTATTGATTTACGATCCCCATTAGCTCTTCCTAGCGTCCAGCAAAAAACAGTTATACATTTTTATAAACATTACAATACATTGACAACAGATTTCACAACACATTAAGTGTGTGCCCTCAGGCCTCTACTCTACTACCACATATCTACAACACAAAATCGAGGACCAGATAAAGACATATTTCATGGGAGGTATGCTACTAACTCCACATGACGTTACAGAACACTTTATCAGAGTCAAATCATACTGCACAAACATTTTACACCAGAGTACACAGGATACTACACAACATAGGCCACAGAATAGTATATTTATTTTCCAAAACCTTTTACCATGCCTGAAACTGCTTGCATGTATTCACATAAGTGATTATAGATCAAATTGATAAAAACTTTATGCTTAACCTACACTCTTAAAAATAAAAGGTGCAAGTTGGAAGATAAACACTTCCGGGTTGGAGCGAGCGGTCGCATCTGCACTCGGTCCGCAGGTAGTATTACATTTCATTACATTTCATTATAGTACAACGGTTTGATTTGTCTAATCTTATCAATTTCTTCTTAGCTAGCTACACAGCCGTCTTTGTTTCATAGATAATTGCGTAATTATCGTATTTCGTCGTCCTAACGCAGTCTACACTGCCCTGCAGCTAGCCAGCTAGCTAACGTCCACCGTTAGCTAGTCCACCGTCTACCGATTAGCAGCACAACTATTACACTCAACTGAACGACTTGATTAGTGTAGTGTTAGCTAGCTACATAGTTGTCTTTGCTGTCTTCGTACCCAAGATAATTGTGTAGTTTAGAGTGTGTAGTTTTATGTCGTCCTTAACATAGGAGACTCTGCTAGCTAGCCAACAGCTAGCCAACGTCTACCGAACAGAACTTCTGCACTCAACAATCCGGTCGCATTTCGCTGCTCCACAGGTAGTATCACATTTTTCATTTCATTTCATTACAGTACAACGGCTTGATTTGTTTGATCGTAGCTAGCTACATAGCTAGCTACACAGCCGTCTTTGTATCAAAGATAATTGTGTAGTCTAGAGCGACTTCCTAGGTTAGTTAGCCAGCTATTGTCGTTCTTTTAACGCAACGTAACGTAATCAACACTGCTAGCTAGCCAGCTAGCCCCGAATAGCAGCACAGTAGAAACTATTACACTCAACGGAACGACTTGATTAGTGTAGTGTCAACAACGCAGCCAATGCCAACTAGCCTACTTAGTCAACAACGCAGCCTCTGCCAGCTAGCCTACTTCAGCAGTACTGTATCATTTTAATCATTTTAGTCAATAAGATTCTTGCTACGTAAGCTTAACTCTCTGAACACTCGTGACGTGTAGTCCACTTGTCATTCCAATCTCCTTTGCATTAGCGTAGCCTCTTGTGTAGCCTGTCAACTATGTGTCTGTCTATCCCTGTTCTCTCCTCTCTGCACAGACCATACAAACGCTCCACACCGCGTGGCCGCGGCCACCCTAATCTGGTGGTCCCAGCGCGCACGACCCACGTGGAGTTCCAGGTCTCCGGTAGCCTCTGGAACTGCCGATCTGCGGCCAACAAGGCAGAGTTCATCTCCGCCTATGTCTCCCTCCAGTCCCTCGACTTCTTGGCACTGACGGAAACATGGATCACCACAGACAACACTGCTACTCCTACTGCTCTCTCTTCGTCTGCCCACGTGTTCTCGCACACCCCGAGAGCTTCTGGTCAGCGGGGTGGTGGCACCGGGATCCTCATCTCTCCCAAGTGGTCATTCTCTCTTTCTCCCCTTACCCATCTGTCTATCGCATCCTTTGAATTCCATGCTGTCACAGTTACCAGCCCTTTCAAGCTTAACATCCTTATCATTCGCCCTCCAGGTTCCCTCGGAGAGTTCATCAATGAGCTTGATGCCTTGATAAGCTCCTTTCCTGAGGACGGCTCACCTCTCACAGTTCTGGGCGACTTTAACCTCCCCACGCCTACCTTTGACTCATTCCTCTCTGCCTCCTTCTTTCCACTCCTCTCCTCTTTTGACCTCACCCTCTCACCTTCCCCCTACTCACAAGGCAGGAAATACGCTCGACCTCATCTTTACTAGATGCTGTTCTTCCACTAACCTCGTTGCAACTCCCCTCCAAGTCTCCGACCACTACCTTGTATCCTTTTCCCTCTCGCTCTCATCCAACACTTCCCACACTGCCCCTACTCGGATGGTATCGCGCCGTCCCAACCTTCGCTCTCTCTCCCCGCTACTCTCTCCTCTTCCATCCTATCATCTCTTCCCTCTGCTCAAACCTTCTCCAACCTATCTCCTGATTCTGCCTCCTCAACCCTCCTCTCCTCCCTTTCTGCATCCTTTGACTCTCTATGTCCCCTATCCTCCAGGCCGGCTCGGTCTTCCCCTCCCGCTCCGTGGCTCGACGACTCATTGCGAGCTCACAGAACAGGGCTCCGGGCAGCCGAGCGGAAATGGAGGAAAACTCGCCTCCCTGCGGACCTGACATCCTTTCACTCCCTCCTCTCTACATTTTCCTCTTCTCTCTCTGCTGCTAAAGCCACTTTCTACCACTCTAAATTCCAAGCATCTGCCTCTAACCCTAGGAAGCTCTTTGCAACCTTCTCCTCCCTCCTGAATCCTCCTCCCTCCCCCCCCTCCTCCCTCTCTGCAGATGACTTCGTCAACCATTTTGAAAAGAAGGTCGACGACATCCGATCCTCGTTTGCTAAGTCAAACGACACCGCTGGTTCTGCTCACACTGCCCTACCCTGTGCTCTGACCTCTTTCTCCCTCTCTCTCCAGATGAAATCTCGCGTCTTGTGACGGCCGGCCGCCCTACAACCTGCCCGCTTGACCCTATCCCCTCCTCTCTTCTCCAGACCATTTCCGGAGACCTCCTCCCCTACCTCACCTCGCTCATCAACTCATCCCTGACCGCTGGCTACGTCCCTTCCGTCTTCAAGAGAGCGAGAGTTGCACCCCTTCTGAAAAAACCTACACTCGATCCCTCCGATGTCAACAACTACAGACCAGTATCCCTTCTTTCTTTTCTCTCCAAAACTCTTGAACGTGCCGTCCTTGGCCAGCTCTCCCGCTATCTCTCTCAGAATGACCTTCTTGATCCAAATCAGTCAGGTTTCAAGACTAGTCATTCAACTGAGACTGCTCTTCTCTGTATCACGGAGGCGCTCCGCACTGCTAAAGCTAACTCTCTCTCCTCTGCTCTCATCCTTCTAGACCTATCGGCTGCCTTCGATACTGTGAACCATCAGATCCTCCTCTCCACCCTCTCCGAGTTGGGCATCTCCGGCGCGGCCCACGCTTGGATTGCGTCCTACCTGACAGGTCGCTCCTACCAGGTGGCGTGGCGAGAATCCGTCTCCACACCACGTGCTCTCACCACTGGTGTCCCCCAGGGCTCTGTTCTAGGCCCTCTCCTATTCTCGCTATACACCAAGTCACTTGGCTCTGTCATAACCTCACATGGTCTCTCCTATCATTGCTATGCAGACGACACACAATTAATCTTCTCCTTTCCCCCTTCTGATGACCAGGTGGCGAATCGCATCTCTGCATGTCTGGCAGACATATCCGTGTGGATGACGGATCACCACCTCAAGCTGAACCTCGGCAAGACGGAACTGCTCTTCCTCCCGGGGAAGGACTGCCCGTTCCATGATCTCGCCATCACGGTTGACAACTCCATTGTGTCCTCCTCCCAGAGCGCTAAGAACCTTGGCGTGATCCTGGACAACACCCTGTCGTTCTCAACTAACATCAAGGCGGTGGCCCGTTCCTGTAGGTTCATGCTCTACAACATCCGCAGAGTACGACCCTGCCTCACACAGGAAGCGGCGCAGGTCCTAATCCAGGCACTTGTCATCTCCCGTCTGGATTACTGCAACTCGCTGTTGGCTGGGCTCCCTGCCTGTGCCATTAAACCCCTACAACTCATCCAGAACGCCGCAGCCCGTCTGGTGTTCAACCTTCCCAAGTTCTCTCACGTCACCCCGCTCCTCCGCTCCCTCCACTGGCTTCCAGTTGAAGCTCGCATCCGCTACAAGACCATGGTGCTTGCCTACGGAGCTGTGAGGGGAACGGCACCTCAGTACCTCCAGGCTCTGATCAGGCCCTACACCCAAACAAGGGCACTGCGTTCATCCACCTCTGGCCTGCTCGCCTCCCTACCACTGAGGAAGTACAGTTCCCGCTCAGCCCAGTCAAAACTGTTCGCTGCTCTGGCCCCCAATGGTGGAACAAACTCCCTCACGACGCCAGGACAGCGGAGTCAATCACCACCTTCCGGAGACACCTGAAACCCCACCTCTTTAAGGAATACCTAGGATAGGATAAAGTAATCCCTCTCACCCCCTCCCCTGAAAAGATTTAGATGCACTACTGTTCCACTGGAGGTCATAAGGTGAATGCACCAATTTGTAAGTCGCTCTGGATAAGAGCGTCTGCTAAATGACTTAAATGTAAATGTATAATAAGGCTCTTGAGAGCGATACCATAGGGGAACCATTTAAGGTCTATGAAGAACCATAAATGGGATGGTTCTTTGAAGAACATCACAAAAATCCAAAACCAGAGCTGTTTCGGCCTTCCGGGACCGGAATTTAATATCCCTGCTGCTGGGTTTTAAGCCTTTTTGCATATTTCCCCTGGTGCATTTCAAATGATTTTTAGAGTTACCAGGACCACCCATAACTGCTTTTGTTAGTGACAGAGACATGGTTCTGTTCTGTGGCCTTCACCATATGACATCTTATGTACATGCTACATACCCGTAGCACGTTTTCCAGCAGGTATATGTCACTGGTCATCCCCAAAGCCAACCCCTCATTTGGACGCCTTTCCTTCCAGTTCTCTGCTGCCAATGACTGGAACGAATTGCAAAAATCGCAGAAGTTGGAGACTTATATCTCACTAACTTTAAGCATCAGCTATCTGAGCAGCTTACCGATCGTTTCAGCTGTACACAGCCCAGCTGTAAATAGCCCATCCAACTACCTACCTCATCCCCATATTGTTTTTATTAACTTTTTTGCTCTTTTGCACACCAGTATTTCTACTTGCACATCATCTGCACATCTATCACTCCAGTGTTAATTTGCTAAATTGTAATTAGTTTGTAACTATGGCCTATTTATTGCCCTACCTCCTTACACCATTTGCACACACTGTATATAGATTTTTCTATTGTGTTATTGACTGTACTTTTGTTTATCCCGCGTGTAACTCTGTTGTTTTTATATTGGCCAGGTCGCAGTTGTAAATGAGAACTTGTTCTAAAATGGCCCACAAGGTGAAATAAAAATATAAAATCATACGTTGTCATTACAATACAATGCTTTAACACAATTCATATTTTTTAAGGCCTTCTTTTGAGGGCATAGTTTTAACCTAAATCAGTGGCCGGAAACTCATAATTTTTGGGACACATCAGGCCTGCAATTCACATTATGCTGGCTTGCAAACTGATGTGCAATTCCTATTGGAATCCAGCCAGAGTGGGGATATCCAACATTTGGAAGTTCCATCACAACCTGGATTAGCCACACACTTCATTCCAGATGACTACCAAGGTTGGGAAGACTAAGATATGAGAATAACTTTAAACATCTATCATGGAAAAAAAATTCAGTAATGGGTGCATGTAACAGATTGGAATTAGTTTTTAAAAAATTATGTTATTTAAATCAATGCAAAAACATAGACATTGTAAGAAATTATTCTAAAAATCAACCTGCAATAGAGCATGCTGGGAAATATGATAATGATGGGTATGGTTTTAGTTCAACTCTGGTTATTAAGACCAACACTGCTTTTTATTAAACCACTGAGTAATAATTTAACTATTTACAGTGTTATATAACTCTTAAATCAACACTAGAAATATTACACTGAAAAATATGCACTTGTTAACACTGACAAATTTGCTGTGTGCTACGAAAGGGACAAATCTGTAGGCTTTTATACATTTCAAGAACCTTTCAGAATTCTGATGAAGATGCCACATCAATAACCCCACACTTAACTCAAAAGTGATATGTCAGGCAAGAGTTCTTCAAGGAGCATGCTAGTAGATACCCATACACTTCCAGTTAATGTGCTAACTCTAGTTAGCAGTGGCTCAGGAAACTACCTCTAACTTCCTTAATACCAGACACAGAAACATATAAATGGTATTCATCTGACTCTGGGGAAGTAGATCAAGGGCCTCATTGCCAAAATCCTGAAGTATCCCTTTAAGACCTGAGGAAGAACCATTTAAGAACCTTTATTTTTTTCCAGTGTAGTTTTTTCAGTGTGCCCCACATTTACAAACCTCCTTCCACTAAACTACTAGTTATGATCATGCATGTCTCAGTGTACGATTAATATTTATGCTGAACATTTGGAAAACCAACTACAAAGAAAGGAGACTCTGATATCATCTGACATGGTTTCTCCAATCTAAATCCCTGCTCTATGTATTAACCTGACTCCTGCTTTGCCTCTGTGGAGGACAGAGCTGATATCATCAACAACCTCTCTCTGGCTGTTGACGGGTGCCATTGAGTCTGGGCCTTTCCAATACAACTCATATGTTTTATATTTATAACCTCCTATACGCTTTACTGTGAGAGCCTATGATGCATTATTCATGCCAGCCAATACGATATATTGAATTTTAAAACATACTGACACATTGGATAAGATATTGTCGACCCTAGCTAAAGAGAACAGCATGAAATTGTTGAATTTATTTAACCTTCATGGAAAGATTAATCTTTAATTCAGTTTGTGCTAGAGATTAAACCATTGATTTAACACAATATTACAGATGAATACATGTTTGATTGGAACAGACAATCTCACACATTCCATCACTTTCCTTTGATTTGAATGTATGACACAAACCTGTATTTCCTCGCTGTCAGGTGTAACATTCGACACTAATGGGCCATGAATATGTCATAACAAACACTTACTACGTGGCACCCTATTCCCTATATAGTCCACTACCTATAGGGTACCATTTGGAATGCAGACACACTGTACAAGTGGGGCCTTGGTATCGGCTATATTTAGCCTGTGCTTCAGATTGCAGAAAAGGTTTGAGGAAAGTAGAATGTCCTTAATATGTCACCCCAAAATAACCTGGCTGAGTCAGACTCTGTCAATATTACATCAGGATCAGCACTTTTGAAGAAGTGGTACAGTAGAGACTACATGGCTTCTCTACCTAAATCACAGAAGACTGTGGAGGCACAGATCTGTGCTGTCTTGTAAGAGTTTGCTGTAGTGACGGATGTATTGCAGCTCTGGTTTGAGATGGACAGGACGAGACACTATCTCTGTTCTAAGATGGACGGACAGGAAAATACACTTTTATGGCAGAATATCTATATCGTTTACATACTGTGAATATGAGTAAAGATAATGTCAATATGATATGATATTACAGTATATGTCAATATGATGTCCGATATGAGATGATATGTCAATAATGCATTAACATCAACTTTGACCTTGGCACATGCCATATATCTTATTAATACAATAAATATGTTTTAAGTGAAATATAAGCATTTGTCTGAAGCCAAAAAAGAAAGGAAATTCAAAAGCTAATTTGACCTATGCACTAACCATGCTTTTCAGCATAAGCATTATTGATCTACTGTACTTCAACAACATATGTACTCACATTGGATTGGTTGATTAGGGTTCAAACCTTCTCTCAAACAGGCTAATACATACTCTTATAGTATGTTTACCCCATTAATGTACTTGCTAATGTACAATATAATCCCATTCCACTCAGTTAAACATTATGGGGAGGTTTTAGCTGAAACAGATTAAGTTCAGACCTGTTTCTAGTCCAGGACTATGTGTAGTCTGTGTCTGCAAAAGCGCTCCTTAACTCTACATTTGACCAAGCCTGATATATAAGCCTACTGAGACAAGGTAGTCAACAGCTTTTGAAGCTATACATGGTTTATGTTCCTGTTATAAACAATGGAGTAATGCAACCTTCAATTTTGGGTTATGATATGGTATTCACTCGCCTATGCAAAACCTCCCCCAGTCGTGTTCTTCTTCTATGGTATTAGATGAACGCCAAAGAGACCACCTTTTCCCACGTGCACAAAAGGAACACCTATGTGAGAATTCTGTTCATTGACTACAGCTCAGCATTCAACACCATAGTGCCCATCACCTCATCACTAAGCTAAGGACACTGGGACTAAACACCTCCCTCTGCAACTGAACCTTGGACTTCCAGACGGGCTGCCCCCAGGTCATAAGGGTAGGCAACAACACATCTATCACGCTGATCCTCAACACGAGCTGCCCCTCAGGGGTGCGTGCTTAGTTTCCCTCCTGCACTCCCTGTTCACCCATAACTGAATGGCCATGAAGGACTCCAACACCATCATGCTGACTACACAACAGTGGTAGGCCTGATCGCAGACAACGATGAGACAGCGAATAGGGAGGAGGTGAGAGGCCTGGCAGTGTGGTGCCAGGACAACAACCTCTTCCTCAATGTGACCAAAGCAACGGAGCTGATCATGGACTACAGAAAAAGGAGGGCCGAACAAGCCCCTCAGGAGACTGAAAAGATTTGGCATGGTTCCCCAGATAATCAAAATGTTCAACAGCTGCACCATCGAGAGCATCCTGACCGGTAGCATCACCACCTGGTAATAATGAATTTATTTGCAAATTATGGTGGAAAATAAGCATTTGGTCACCTACAAACAAGCAAGATTTCTGGCTCTGACAGACCTGTAACTTCTTCTTTAAGAGGCTCCTCTGTCCTCCACTCGTTACCTGTATTAATGGCACCTGTTTGAACTTGTTATCAGTATAACAGACACCTGTCCACAACCTCAAACAGTCACACTCCAAACTCCACTATGGCCAAGACCAAAGATCTGTCAAAGGACACCAGAAACAAAATTGTAGACCTGCAGCAGACTGGGAAGACTAAATCTGCAATAGGTAAGCAGCTTGGTTTGAAGAAATCAACTGTCGGAGCAATTATTAGGAAATGGAAGACATACAAGACCACTGATAATCTCCCTCAATCTGGGGCTCCACGCAAGATCTCACCCCGTGTGGTCAAAATGATCACAAGAACGGTGAGCAAAAATCCCAGAACCACACGGGGGGACCTAGTGAATGACCTGCAGAGAGCTGGGACCAAAGTAACAAAGCCTACCATCAGTAACACACTACGCCTCCGGGGACTCAAATCCTGCAGTGCCAGACATGTCCCCCTGCTTAAGCCAGTACATGTCCAGGCCCGTCTGAAGTTTGCTAGAGAGCATGGTCAGATGAAACCAAAATATCAAATCAAATTCAAGATCGGAACCGAAGGTACAGTACCAGTCAAAGTTTGGACACCCTTACTCATTCAAGAGTTTTTCTTCATATTACTATTTGCTACGTTGTAGAATAGTATTGAAGACAAACTATGAAATAGCACATATGGAATCATGTAATAAGCAAAAAAGTGACTACAGGAATGTCCACCAGAGCAGTTGCCAGGGAATATCATCTTAATTTCTCTGCCATAAGAGTTCGGCAGTACATCCAACTGGTCTCACAACCGCATGCAACCGCATACCTAACCATGACAGCCCACGAACTTCATATCCAGCATCTTCATCTGCTGTATTGTCAAAGGGGTGTGCTGAGGAGTTTTTCTGTCATAATAAAGCCTTGGAGAGGAAAATCTCATTCTAATTGGCTGGGCCTGGCTCTCCAGTGGAGCTAACGTTTGCTAGCTAACTTAGAGTACGCTTTAACTTGCAATATAAATTACTTTCTGACAAAATTAGAAACGTATTGTCAAGAGATGATGCTGGAGAGGCAAAGCAGGTACGGGAAGTCAAACATTTATAGGGAAAGGACATAGAACGAGACAGGAACAGCGTCAGCACACGGGTAACAAAGACACATTACAATCAATGCAGCAGCGGGAAAGAGTGCTGGAGAACTGAGAAATATAGGGGAGGTAATAAACATGTGATTGAGTTCAGGTGAGTCCAAAATCGCTGATGCGAGTGATGAGGGAATGCAGGTGTACGTAATTGATGATGGCAGGGCGGGAGGAGGCGTGACACATATCTGAAAATGTAGCTAGACTCTTACCTGTAAACACAGATGAATGCTTCACAGTAGACTGGAACCATTTAACTATCTTGTTTGTAGCTACATTTTGTTTGGCCACTGTTGTGTCATGTCATTCCGGTTAACACTGACCATGCGTGTGCAGATTGTAGCCCATCCCTTTTTCCAACTGATCTTTCGATAGAGCCTGCAAAATACAGGGTGTCAATGTTGTTGAGAAAAGTAACAAACATCTTGTAGTTCTCGATGGCTAACGCTATATCTTTCAAAAACAGGACTGTCAACACATACTGAACAGCTCACGTTATAGACAGAAGCAAGCTACATGGCAGAAGCAAGCTCTCCGGCATGTCCAGCCCATCCATTCATGGCTAGCGGGAAGGTTCCTGACTTTTTCCATGGCTAAACCAGCTGGGCTCATAATTTAAGAACTGTATTTGTATTTATGGATGGAATACAAGTTTGTTATTAACCTCTTCAACCTATGGGGGCGCTATGTCATTATTGGATAAAAAGACGTGCCCGTTTTAAGCTCAATATTTTATCATGAAAAGATGCTCGACTATGCATGGAATTGACAGCCTTGGAAAGACAAAACTCTGACGTTTCCAACACTGCAAAGATATTATCTGTGAGTGCCCCAGAACTAATGCTACAGGCAAAACCAAGATGAAGTTTCATACTGGAAATGCCCCAGATTCTGAAGGCGTTGTGTTCCAATGTCTCCTTATATGGCTGTCAATGCGCCAGGAATGAGCCTGCCCTTTGTGTCGTTTCTCCAAGGTGTCTGCAGCATTGTGACGTATTTGTAGGCATATCATTGGAAGATTGACCATAAGAGATTACATTTACCTGGTGTCCTGCCCGGTGTCCTGTTTCGAAATTATTGCGTAATCTGTAGGTCCATGCCCGTTCCATTTCTTCAGGAGAGAAAGTCAACTGCCACGAAGGATTTTATCGTCGATAGATATGTGAAAAACACCTTGAGGATTGATTCTAAACATCGGTTTGCCATGTTTCTGTCGATATTATGGAGTTAATTTGGAAAAAAGTTTGCGTTTTAATGACTTAATTTTTTTTTTTTTTTTTTTTTTTTTTTTCTTACCCAAACGTGATGAACAAAACGGAGCGATTAGTCGACACAAATAATATTTTTTGTAAAAACGGAACACTTGCTATCTAACTGAGAGTCTCCTCATTGAAAACATCTGAAGTTCTTCAAAGGTAAATTATTTTATTTGAATCCTTTTCTGGTTTTTGTGAAAATGTTGCATGCTGAAAGACAGGCATAATCCTATGCTAGGCTATCAATACTGTTACAAAAATGCTTGTTTAGCTATGGTTCAAAAGCAAATTTTTAAAATCTGAGATGACAGTGTTGTTAACAAAAGGCTAAGCTTGAGAGCAAATAGATTAATTTCATTTCATTTGCGATTTTCATGAATAGTTAACGTTGTGTTATGCTAATGAGCTTGCGGATAGATTTACACAATCCTGGATACAGGTTTTTTTCGTAGCTAAACGTGACGCAGAAAACGGAGCGATTTGTCCTAAACAAATAATTTCAGGAAAAACTGAACATTTGCTATCTGAGAGTCTCCTCATTGAAAACATCCAAAGTTCTTCAAAGGTAAATGATTTTATTTGAATGCTCTTCTGGTTTTTGTGAAAATGTTGCTGCTGAATGCTAACGCTAAATGCTACGCTAGATATCAATACTGTTACACAAATGCTTGTTTTGCAATGGTTGAGAAGCATATTTTGAAAATCTGAGATGACAGTGTTGTTAACAAAAGGCTAAGCTTGAGAGCAAATAGATTAATTTCATTTAATTTGCGATTTTCATGAATAGTTATGGTAATGAGCTTGAGGCTGTAGTCACGATACCGGATCCGGGATGGCTCGACGCAAGAAGTTAAGGCACATGAATGTTAAAATGTTCCAGGAAGCAGTCCGAGAAAAAATAAATGTTTACGTTCAAATGCATAGCTACGTCCGATCTAACCTACTACAAAATGAAAATTGCCTTGAAGAACACCCCATTCTCTATTAATTAACAATTTCCTCATGAAATAGTGGATAGACGACATGCCCTGTACATCACTTTCAAAAGGCTCCGAGCATAGAAGCACTATGTTTGTCTAGTGGTCGATAAATTAAATGTAAATAATCAAATGTTCAAAGACCCGAAGATTACAACGTGGCTGTGAGTGCAGCTACCTCCTGATGAAGTATTCCCCGATACTCTGGCAGTCTCTATGGGGGTGCCACAGGGTTCAATTCTTGGACCGACTCTCTTCTCTGTATACATCAATGAGGTCGCTCTTGCTGCTGGCGAGTCTCTGATCCACCTCTACGCAGACGACACCATTCTGTATACTTCTGGCCCTTCTTTGGACACTGTGTTAACCTCTTCCTCCTACCCTCTACTTTTTCGAACATTCTGTTAAAAATCGCACAACATTTCAGCGCCCTGCTACTCATGCCAGGAATATAGTATATGCATATGATTAGTATGTGTGGATAGAAAACACTCAGACATTTATAAAACTGGTTAACCTGTTGCTTCTACTCGGGACGCTTGCGTCCCAACTAGAGCTCTGGAAATGCAAATGCGCTACGCTAAATGCTAATAGTATTAGTTAAAACTCAAAAGTTCATTAAAATACACATGCAGGGTATCGAATTAAAGCTACACTCGTTGTGAATCCAGGCAACAAGTCAGATTTTTAAAATGCTTTTCGGCGAAAGCATGAGAAGCTATTATCTGATAGCATGTAACACCCCAAAAGACCCACAGGGGACGTAAACAAAATAATTAGCATTTCGGCGTTACACAAACCGCACAATAAAATAGAAAACATTCATTACCTTTCACCATCTTCTTTGTTGGCACTCCTAGATGTCCCATAAACACTATTTGGGTCTTTATTTCGATTAAATCGGTCCATATAAAGCCTAGATATCGTTATATGTAGACTGTGTGATAAACGAAAAAAACATTGTTTCAAAACGTAACGTCATTTTTTAAAATTCAAAAAGTCGACGATAAACTTTCACAAAACACTTCGAAATACGTTTGTAATGCAACTTTAGGTATTAGTAAAGTTAATAAGCGATAAAATTCATCAGGAGGCGATGTAAAGATCATTAGCTGTCCGTCTGGAAAAATGTCCGGCTAGAAACTCAACAAAAATATCCGGTCCTAGACCATAGGAGATACGGTGCCCTGCATGTGTTTGACCAAGAAAAAACTCGAAGGGAAATGACAAGACTCTAGACACCGTGTGGAAGCTGTAAGTACTGCAACCTCAGTCAATTAATTGTGGTTCACCTTTATCAATGGGTTCAAGTAGCGCATGGATATATTTTCCCATTTTCAGTGATCAGTTTTTCCTGTGCTTTTCGATGTAAATGCCGTTCTGGTAAAGCCACAGCAGTGATTTAACCAGTTTTATAAACGTCTGAGTGTTTTCTATCCACACAGACTAAGCAAATGCATATACTATATTCCTGGCATGAGTAGCAGGGCGCTGAAATGTTGCGCGATTTTTAACAGAATGTTCAAAAAAGTAGAGGGTCGACTTAAGAGGTTAAATCACTGCTGTGGCTTTACCAGAATGGCAGTTTCATCGAAAAGCGCAGGAAAACCTGATCACAGAAAATGGAAATAAATATCCTTGCGCCACTTCCAGCAATTGTTCAAAGTGAACCGAATTACATAAAACCGAGATTTCAACGCCTACAGCTTCCACACTTTGTCTAGTCTTGTCATTTGATTCAGCTTTGATTCTTGGTTGAACCGAATCAAGGGAACCACTTCCCCCAAGTCTCCGTCCAGCTCTTTTTGTCGAGCCTTCTGTGGACATTTTTTTCCAGACGACAGCTAAGGATTTTACATCGCCTTCCTGATGAATTTTATCGCTTATTAACGTGTACTAATACCTAAAGTTACATTACAAAAGTATTTCGAAGTGTTTTGTGAAAGTTTATCGTCGACTTTTTGAATTTTAAAAAATGACGTTACGTTATGAAACGCAGTTTTTTTTCGTTGATCACACCGTCTACATATAACGATTATTTTGTGGTGTTACATGCTATCAGATAATAGCTTCTCATGCTTTCGCCGAAAAGCATTTTAAAAATCTGACTTGTTGCCTGGATTCACAACGAGTGTAGCTTTAATTCCATACCCTGCATGTGTATTTTAATGAACGTTTGAGTTTTAACTAATACTATTAGCATTTAGCGTAGCGCATTTGCATTTCCAGAGCTCTAAATGGGACGCAAGCGTCTCAGTAGGAGCAAGAGGTTAACAACCCTCCAGGCAAGCTTCAATGCCATACAACTCTCTTTCCGTGGCCTCCAATTGCTCTTAAATACAAGTAAAACTAAATGCATGCTCTTCAACCGATCGCTACCTGCACATACCCGCCTGTCCAACATCACTACTCTGGACGGCTCTGACTTAGAATACGTGGACAACTACAAATACTTAGGTGTCTGGTTAGACTGTAAACTCTCCTTCCAGACCCACATCAAAATCAAATCTCCAATCCAAAGTTAAATCTAGAATTGGCTTCCTATTTCGCAACAAAGCATCCTTCACTCATGCTGCCAAACATACCCTTGTAAAACTGACCATCCTACCAATCCTCGACTTTGGCGATGTCATTTACAAAATAGCCTCCAATATCCTACTCAACAAACTGGATGCAGTCTATCACAGTGCAATCCGTTTTGTCACCAAAGCCCCATATACTACCCACCATTGTGACCCGTACGCTCTCGTTGGCTGGCCCTCGCTTCATACTCGTCGCCAAACCCACTGGCTCCATGTCATCTACAAGACCCTGCTAGGTAAAGTCCCCCCTTATCTCAGCTCGCTGGTCACCATAGCATCTCCCACCTGTAGCACACGCTCCAGCAGGTATATCTCTCTAGTCACCCCCAAAACCAATTCTTTCTTTGGCCGCCTCTCCTTCCAGTTCTCTGCTGCCAATGACTGGAACGAACTACAAAAATCTCTGAAACTGGAAACACTTATCTCCCTTACTAGCTATAAGCACCAACTGTCAGAGCAGCTCACAGATTACTGCACCTGTACATAGCCCACCTATAATTTAGCCCAAACAACTACCTCTTTCCCAACTGTATTTAATTAATTTATTTATTTTGCTCCTTTGCACCCCAGTATTTATTTGTATTTATTTATTCCATTGCAAAACTACCATTCCAGTGTTTTACTTGCTATATTGTATTTACTTTGCCACCATGGCCTTTTTTTGCTCACATTGTATATAGACTTCTTCATACTGTATGTTTGTTTTACTCCACGTGTAACTCTGTGTCGTTGTATCTGTCGAACTGCTTTGCTTAATCTTGGACAGGTCGCAATTGTAAATGAGAACTTGTTCTCAACTTGCCTACTTGGTTAAATAAATAGAAATATGGATTCATTGGGTTTTACAAAGACAATTTTTTTGCATTAACAACTTAATGTTTTTATTCATGCATTATTGAACCGCGGACTATATGGACTTCAAATAAGGTTGGAGTTATGGTCATGCAGAATGGGAATGATGAACTTATCCTTTTTCTATTTAGTCAATATGGAACTTTGGACTACAATGCCTGCAAAAGTATTCATCCTCCCTTGACATTTTTACTATTTTGTTGCATTACAACCTGTAATTTAAATGGCTTTTTAATTTGATTTCATGTCATGGACATACACAAAATAGTCCAAATTGGTGAAGTGAAATTAAAAGTGCAATAAAGTGGAAAAAGTGAGAAAAAAATGGAAAAGTGGTGTGTGCATTTGTATTCACTCCCTTTGCTTTGAAGCCCTTAAAAAAATACCCCGGTGTAACCAATTACCTTCAGAAGTCACAATTAGTTAAAAAGTCCACAACTTTAAGCCGTACACTCCACATAGCTGGGCTTTAAAGAAGTGGCCAGAACAAAGCCATTGCTTAAAGAAGAAAATAAGCAAACATGTTTGGTGTTCATCAAAAGGCATGTGGTAGACTCCCCAAACATATGGAAGAAGGTACTCTCGTCAGATGAGACTCAAATTTAGCTTTTTGGCCATCAAGTGTTGTGTTTGGTGCAAATCCAACACTTCTCATCACCCCGAGAACACCATCCCCATAATGAAGCATTGTGGTGGCAGCATCATGCTGTGCGGATGTTTTTCATCGGCAGGGACTGGGAAACCAGTCAGAATTGATGGAGTGATGGATGATGCTCAATACAGAGAAATTCTTGAGGGAAACCTGTTTCAGTCTTCCAGAGATTTGAGACTGGGACAGAGGTTCACCTTCCAGTGTGACAGGTTAAAGGACATATTCATAGCCTGTTATACATTGAAAAGTATTAGTAAGTTCATAGTATGTGAGGATCTTAAAACATCTAAGGTTAAAAATATGCATTCAGTATTAGTTGATAGAGATTGATAACATTCATATAATTGTGTTAAAGTTCAAATCTGTCAAAGGGTATGAATTGTGAGAGTAATGTGTAAACGTTATATTGATTACTTTATTTTGTGGTGCCTAAAAGTGTTAATCTGTGATCTACGAAATGCTCTTAATCTATGAGCCGGAGATCGATTGCTCTGGTCTCCACGCATATTCCTGGGGAAATTCGCGGTCTTTTCTCATTGAACTAAATGTTGACTTGAGAATACAACACCGTATCACTCTCGTGATTATTTCTCCCCTGTTTTCAGGTACTTTATTGATGATAAAAATAGTAATTTAAATGTTATAACTAGCGAACATGTCAAGAGTGTTTAAGGTGTGTTTTACTAACGTCTTGAGGAAGTTAGAGTTAAGTTTGAAGAGAGTAATATTAGCCCTGCTCGGTTGAAGTGAAGGATAGCATCGTACTGAGAGTAGCTGCCATTTTATGTCGATTGTGAACGAACATGCGTGTTGTTAATAAGATATTTTGCTGTGTTATTTGTATAATGGGTTTTCTGTTATGTAATGTGTTACTTTTGTGAAATGATTGAACTAAATGTTGACTTGAGAATACAACACCGTATCACTCTCGTGATTATTTCTCCCCTGTTTTCAGGGGCGTAACATTTTTGGAGGCTCCGCTGAGATAGCTGCTCAGATGTCCAGTTTCCACATCCTGGTCGCTGAATTCCGAGCCAGCTAAATCTCCACATAACAACTCAGGCAGGCTGCAGTGAGGAAAGTGTTGCTGTTTGGAGGAAGTTGGAAGTTAGTGGTTAAAGGGCTAGCCCTGAATACTGCCCCTTCTGGAGGAATTCGGCACCCATATAAACCATGATAAATTTTTGTCAAAAGTTGCTAATATATGCATATAAAAATTGTTATCGAATAGGAAACACTCTAAAGCTTATAAAACCGTTTAAATTTTGTCTCTAGCTAAAGCAGAAGTCTCAGGGCATGCATTCTCCCAAAGTCTCTCTTGTAATGGGAAAAGTTGCCATCACTTTGACGTTATCGTATACACACTTCCCAAACAGCTATAACCATGGAAACACTTTATATGTCTTCAGCGTGAAGCCTGCTTTCGATGAGGCGTGTAACTGTGAGAATCGCGCGCTCACGAGACATTCAGCGTGACCAAACGTCCCGGTGACGCAAAAAAAAAAATTCACCAATGGGAGCTGGGAAATTTCTCTCTCTTTCTCTCAGGACGGACTGAACAACGTGTGCTTATCTGTTCGCCCTCACGATTGCTGTAGACCTTTATAACATGCTAAGGCTTAATTATAAACATAGTTTGACAAGTTTACTCAAAATATAATGTATACTTTCGACGTTTTGGTGCGCATCCACTTGAAATTTGCATACATTTAGACCGAAAAGTGTCTAGTTTGAGAACGGAAAGACACAGACTTGAAAACTGAACGCTAACTTGGTGAGTATTAACCCTTCCACGTCTTCTGAAGCAAGAACAGCCATGGTAAGGGAATATTTACGTCTTCATTTTGGGTTTCTGTCGACTCCATGATAGAGGAGTCAGCATGCTAAATGAGAGCGCCGACTCTCTATTATAGCCTAGTCAACGCCAAATGTAACGTTAAAAATAATTGTAACATAGCAATTGCATTTAGAAGAAGTTTATCTTGCCATACATATGTAAAACATGCATATTTAGTCAAAGTTTATGATGTGTATTCCTTGTTAGCTGACGTTATCTGCCGGAGCTATTTATTTCTCCTGACATTGCAGTAGCATTTTTTGAACGATGCATAATTGGAAACAGAGATTTATGGATATATATTGCATATTATTGAAAAAAAAATGAATGTACTGTGTAACATGTTATATTACTGTCATCTGATGAAGATTTCAAAAGGTTAGTGAAATGATTTTTCTTTTAATCCTGCGTTTGTTGATTGCATATTTTTTCCTACTTGGCTAAGCTAATGAGGTATGTATGCAGTGGTGGTTGGACATAAATATGTGCTATGTTTTCGCCGTAAAACATTTTAGAAATCTGACTTGCTGGGTAGATAAATAACTTCTTTATCTTTAATTTGAGCCATTTTTCAAGCGATTCTGTGGAGGTTAAATATTTTTAGGATTATTTATTGCGTTCCCTGCGCCACATTACAGCTCAGGGGGGGTGGGGTGAGTTCCCAAAGGGGAACTAGTAGCTCTAACAGGTTTTAAGTACGTGTCAACTGAGGCCATTGATCGACCATCAGAGACAGTAAGGACCATCTAATTCAGAGTCAACTCCTGCACAGTAAAAGTTCCTCCTGTTCTGTCAACATGACAAGCGCCTTGGAAGAACTACAGGAAGAGGTAGTAGGAGAATTGCACACCCTGACTAAAGACAAATTACTAGAGATATGTGATTTCCTTGAAATATCAGGCGAACAGAGAAGAGATGTTAAAGATAAATCCCGCATATCATTAATGACTCGCATTATGATGTTCCTTGGAAGAGAGGAAATCACAGAGTTAGAAGATGGCGGCATGTCGGAATTGTTGCTACTTAAAGACGAAATGACAGAGATGATCAGTGGCAGAGATAACAAAACAGGGCAAATTGACCATGATATTGAACCAGCTGGAACACATCACAGAATAGAGGAACTGAGAACTGTAACCCCACAACAAGGGGTGGGAACTGAGCAGATTACTGCAGCCAAAGCCAGTGATTCTCTGCGTCAGCCCCAACACCATGCCAATCTTCAGGGGAGCGTGCCGCTCTCACCCAATGCACAGCCCAGCTCATACTGGCGCAAAGAGTTTAAAATTTCTGGTCAGATAGGTGAACCGGGCCAAAAAGAAAAACAGATTTTTTCCAGCCTTGCCCATCAGATTGAAAATGGACTTAACAGAGGATATCCTGAGGTAGAAATAGTAGACGCAGTAGTCAGGGCTATTTCTCCAGGCTCACAGCTACGCAGCTACTTGGAAGGTAAACCCCAGCTAACTCTTCCCACACTTAGATGTATCCTGCGTTCCCACTTCCAAGAGAAGAGTGCAACAGAGCTTTACAAACAGCTAGCTTCAGAAGCACAGCATAGCAAGGAGACCCCTCAAAGCTTCCTGGTGCGTGTTTTAGATTTGAGGCAAAAAGTGCTGTTTGCATCCCAGGAGTCAGAATCAGGGCTTAAGTATGACCCTGCTCTAGTCCAGAGCATGTGTTTTCACACAGTCCTTACGGGTCTCCAGAGTGACAGTATCAGGATAGACATGCAGCCTCTCCTGCTAGAGAGCGAAACATCAGATGAGGTTTTGCTAGAGAAGCTTAACATTGCTTGTGCTAATGAGAGAGAAAGACGAAACAAAAAGCGTTTTAATGCCCCACAGCCTGCTACAACTGTAAGTGTAGTCCAGTTAGAGGATATGCCATCTGCAAAGTGTTCTGTGAAGGAAGCCAAAGCTACGATACCCGCAGAACTGTTAACAGAGTTAGCTGAACTTAAGACAGGTGTAGCTTCTCTAAAAGGTCTCAGTGCAGAGATTGCTCAGATTAAGGAGACATTACAGCAGCCTATGTTTCAGTCACAGCCTTGTGCCTATGCCCCACCGCCAGTTAGGAGGCCAGATAGGGACCCCCAGCCACCTGTTTCCCAGCAGCAGTATTACAGCAACTACAGTCTGTCCCAAGCACTTGACCCTGCACAGCATCAATATGCACCTAACCGGTATACCAACCACTCTGCTCAAGCTCCAAGGAGGTGTTTTGTCTGCCAGCAGGCCAGAACAGATGCACGCTGCACACACTGCTTCCGATGTGGGAGTGGAGAACATTTTCAAGCTGGATGTAAAATCCGGGAGCCAGACCATCAAGGGAGGCCCTTTAAACGGAAACGGGTTACCGCTGAGGGACGAGTGTTAACCGTAGCTACCAAAAAGTCCCAGAAATGTGCAAATTGTGCCAGAGAAGAGTCATTTGAGAACCTGAAACAATGTTCATCATGTAAAGAGACACTGTACTGTTCCAAAGTATGTCAAAACCAACATTGGACTAAACATAAGGAAAAATGCACTCACCTGAAAAGTGACTCTACCAGTGAAAGGTTTTCCTGCACAGAGGAAAATGCCCACTCCTTACCATCCCTAGCTCAAGGTTGCCACCCCCGTAAGGTCACCTCGCTAGTCGGCAGACAGTGCCTTATTGAGTGTCACCTGAATCGCCACCACCTCCAAGCTTTATGGGACACAGGCTCTCAGGTATCGGTCATTGATGAACGATGGAAAGAGGAATCTCTCCCAAACGCAAGGCTGAGAGATGTTTCAGAAATCCTGGACTCACCTGATGATCTAAGGTTGACTGCAGCAAATGGGACTGAAATGCCGTACCTGGGATGGATTGAAACAACTTTTCGTCTAGCCTCTGAAACTGACCAAACAAAGGAACTGATCATCCCAGTGCTGGTAATGAAAGGCTGTCACCTATCTCATCCCATCATAGGTTTCAATGTTATCGAGCACATCTTGACAATGACCGAAAAGACTAAACGATACAGTACAGTAAAAACAGCTTTCCCAAGCCTCAAAAGAAACAAGGTGAGAGCTTTTATACAGGCTGTTAGCGCAGAACAGACAGATGAATACGCAGTGAAAACCAAGAAAGAGAAGGTTGCTGTACCAAAACACAGTAGCATTCAGATTGAGTGCCGTGTAGCTTCCCAGCCTTTCAAAGATGACATGACAATGCTTTTCCAGCCAGACCTGAACCCGCAGTGGCCAGATGACCTTGAGTTCTTTGACACACTAGTCAGAGTCAGTAAAGGTGTTTTTCCAGTTATCCTGCTTGATGTCTCTAACCCCACTGACCACGACATTGCCCTGCTAGGACGCACAATAATCGGTACAGTACAAACCATTATGACTGTGTTACCTGCCCAAGTCTATGAAAAAACTGTCACCTCAGCCACAGTGAATCACACCAGCGTTCGAACCCCATGTACTGCTACTGAACAGTGGGATCCACCAGTAGGTTTAACTCACCTAACCGAAGAACAGAGAGAGGTTGTTAGGAAAATGCTTAGAGAAGAGTGTCACTCCTTCTCCAGATCAGACAATGACATTGGCTGCATTGAACGATTGAAAATGACTATTTCTCTAAAGGACTCTGAACCAGTAAAGCGCACATACATGTCAGTGCCCAGGCCACTGTATCAGGAGATGAAGGGTTACATTTATGACCTCATAGTCCAGGGCTGGGTTAGGAAGTCAAACTCTTCATATTCTTCACCTGTCGTGTGCGTTCGTAAGAAGGACGGGACCCTCCGGTTGTGTATAGATTACAGAGACCTGAACAGAAAGACACATCCCGACCGCCAGCCCATCCCTCGGGTCCAAGACATCATGGACAGTTTAGGTGGTAATTCCTGGTTCTCCCTCTTAGATCAGGGGAAAGCGTATCACCAGGGGTTCATCTCTGAAGAAAGCAGACCACTGACAGCATTTGTGAAACCGTGGGGACTCTATGAGTGGATACGTATGCCATTCGGCCTCATGAACGCTCCTGCAGCTTTTCAGCGGTGTATGGAGGAGTGTTTGGAAGGGCTCCGGGATAACATCTGCATTCCTTATCTGGACGACACGCTAGTTTTCAGTAAAACATTCAACAGCCATGTGAATGATGTGCGAAAAGTTTTGCAGCGTCTCAGAGAGTATGGCATTAAACTCAAACCAAGTAAAGTGTGATCTCTTTAAACCCCAGGTCCGTTATTTGGGCAGAATAGTGTCTGCAGAGGGCAGCCGAGTTGACCCAGCCGATTTTGAAGCAGTAAGAGCATTGAAAGAAATCAGACCAGAGACTGTGGGCCAGCTCAGAAAAATGCTTGGTTTACTCACGTACTACAGACAGTACATCAAAGACTTTTCTAGGAGTGCCAGCTGCCTGTATGACCTCCTGAAAGCAGATTCAGAGAAATTACCTGACCACCCACGGAAAACAAAAACAAAGAAAGTAAGTCATGTGGTGCCCTCAAACAAGCCAATCCTGTGGACTGACCAGCATCAACAGGCACTTGAACAGCTGATTGAGTGTTTGCTTCACCCACCAGTTTTAGGTTTCCCTGATTTCACTCAGCCATTTGTTGTACACACTGATGCGTCACACCAAGGCTTGGGAGCAGTTCTTTATCAAAAGCAAGAGGGGAAGCTTAGGGTCATTGCTTATGGCTCTCGAACATTAACAGCAGCTGAGAAGAACTATCACTACCACTCGAGCAAGCTAGAATTTCTAGCTCTAAAATGGGCAATCACTGATAAGTTCCATGACTATTTGTACTATGCTCCCACCTTCACTGTATACAGCGATAACAACCCGCTCTGCTACATTCTGTCTACTGCAAAACTGAACGCAACCACTTCCAGGTGGGTTGCAGACTTGGCTGATTTCCACTTTACAATAAAGTACAGGCCAGGCAGAGAGAACGGTGATGCAGATGCTTTGTCAAGGATGCCACTGGATGTAGAGTCACTGATGAGAGAATGTTCTGAGGAGCTTCCACCAGACACCATCGCCGCCACGATACAAGCAGTTGAGGTACAGAAAGAGGCTGTTGTACCTTGGTCATTTTCAGCTGCATCTATGTCAGTATCAGCTGAAGGTGAGACAACCACTGCAACAACCAGCTCGATCCCAAAAGATGGGATTAGAGAAGCACAAGAATCTGATCCAGTCATCCGTCCTGTGCTCAATTTCAAACTGTCGGGTTCCAAACCGCCAGTTAAAGAGCAAAAGAAATTCAGTCCAAAGACAAAATGCCTATTCAGAGAATGGGACAAATTGACAATAGACAGTGATGGCATTTTGTACAGAATCACTACAGCCCGCAAGCAGTTAGTTCTACCAGAGCAGTACAAAGGTAAAGTGATGGAAGAGTTGCACAATAACATGGGACACCAAGGTACTGACCGCACTGTATCACTAGTACGTGACCGCTTCTTCTGGCCATATATGCAATCTGACATCGAGCACTATGTGACTAAAACTTGTAGCTGTGTCAAGCAGAAAAGGCCAGCCCATGCAACAAGAGCTCCTCTGACAAACATTGTGACAACACAGCCATTTGAACTGGTATGTATAGACTTCCTTCATCTCGACAGATGCAAAGGAGGATATGAGTACATCCTCGTGATTGTTGATCATTTTACACGTTTCACTCAAGCCTACGCCACCACATCAAAGTCAGGTAAAACTGCTGCAAATCTCATCTTCAATGATTTTGCCCTGAAGTTTGGGTTCCCGTCCCGCATCCACCATGACCAAGGGGAGAATTTGAAAATCAGTTGTTCCATCAGTTAAAGAAACTCAGTGGCATGGCGGGGTCCAGGACAACACCCTATCACCCGATGGGAAACGGTCAAGCGGAACGCATGAACAGAACATTGTTGCAAATGTTAAAGACACTAACTGAGACACAAAAGTAAAATTGGAAGGAGTCTCTGAACAAACTGGTTTATGCCTATAACTGCACCCGTTGCGAAGTGACTGGCTATTCACCATTTTATCTTCTGTTTGGGAGATCACCCAGGCTTCCAGTTGATATGCTCTTTGGATTGTGCACAGAGGCAGGTTCCAGTAACCAGCGAGAATACGTGGAGAACTGGAAACGAGGGATGGAAGAAGCATACGCCATTGCAAATGAAAATGCTCAGAAAGCCGCTGAAAGAAGTAAGAAGTACTATGACACTAAAGTTAGGAGTTCAGTGCTACAGCCTGGCGAGCGAGTTCTGATTAAAAACCTGACACCAAGAGGAGGACCAGGAAAACTCCGTAACTATTGGGAAGATACAATTCACACAGTGGTGAGACAAATGGGTTCAGACCTGCCGATTTATGAATTGAGACCAGAAAAGGGTAGGGTACGCTCCAGGGTCCTGCACAGAAATCTGCTCATGTCCTGTGACCACTTACCTTTTGAGACACAACCAGAAATGACCAAAGTGGACAAAAGTCAGAAAACGAGGAGACACCAGCCTGCATCACAGACTCTAGATTCTGATGAAGACAGTGGGGATGAATATGACCTTCATCATGATCCGCTACAGGTTCCCACATCTCCTACAGTACCTGAGGAGAGGAATGCTGAACCAGCGAGAGAGTGGGAACACAGACCCCCAACAGTGAAACAGACAGTTGCAGTGCCAGTCCCTTATACACTACCAGCACAGCCTCTTGTTGAAAAGCGGCTGGAGGAGACAACAGTTAAAGACCTACCTGCTGAGGAGATTAACTTGCCTGCTGAAAATGTGCCTGATGATCGTCCACCAAGTGCCTTTCCTTCATATACTTCTGCTGCTGAACCTGAGGAACCAGCCTACCAGCTGCCACAAAGAGAGAGACACCCTCCAAGACGTATCACCTATGATCAGCTTGGTATCCCTTCCTGCTACAGTATACAGCCACAGCCACAGTTGTTCCCTGTCTACTCTGCACCAGGACTGGTTCCATGGCTGCCATCACTACAGCAATGTTACTTTCAGCCACCTTACATGTATGGGCTTCAGCAAACATGAGGCTACAGAGTTGACATGTTTGACCATGGACTACTGTCAGATTTCACAGACTGTCAAAAGAGACAATTTACAGACTATGCATATAGATCATTAAAATTGATGGACTGTTGATCAATAGTATGAGAAAATACTGCTTATGTTATATAGCTGGTCAACAGATATGGACTGTGAATATAACTTGTTAGTTATATTTGAACTGTGACCCGTGACTTCTGCTCAAGTACTACCTTACAGAAGAGGATTTTCTAGGTCCAGTGCATACGAACTGTTGAAGAAGACAATGTTGGTAATGTTGGGACAACATTTATTTTGTCGGGGAGAGTGTGACAGGTTAAAGGACATATTCATAGCCTGTTATACATTGAAAATATTAGTAAGTTCATAGTATGTGAGGATCTTAAAACATCTAAGGTTAAAAATATGCATTCAGTATTAGTTGATAGAGATTGATAACATTCATATAATTGTGTTAAAGTTCAAATCTGTCAAAGGGTACGAATTGTGAGAGTAATGTGTAAACGTTATATTGATTACTTTATTTTGTGGTGCCTAAAAGTGTTAATCTGTGATCTACGAAATGCTCTTAATCTATGAGCCGGAGATCGATTGCTCTGGTCTCCACGCATATTCCTGGGGAAATTCGCGGTCTTTTCTCATTGAACTAAATGTTGACTTGAGAATACAACACCGTATCACTCTCGTGATTATTTCTCCCCTGTTTTCAGGTACTTTATTGATGATAAAAATAGTAATTTAAATGTTATAACTAGCGAACATGTCAAGAGTGTTTAAGGTGTGTTTTAGTAACGTCTTGAGGAAGTTAGAGTTAAGTTTGAAGAGAGTAATATTAGCCCTGCTCGGTTGAAGTGAAGGATAGCATCGTACTGAGAGTAGCTGCCATTTTATGTCGATTGTGAACGAACATGCGTGTTGTTAATAAGATATTTTGCTGTGTTATTTGTATAATGGGTTTTCTGTTATGTAATGTGTTACTTTTGTGAAATGATTGAACTAAATGTTGACTTGAGAATACAACACCGTATCACTCTCGTGATTATTTCTCCCCTGTTTTCAGGGGCGTAACACCAGCAGGACAATGACCCTAGGCATACTGCTAAAGCAACGTGCAAAGTGGTTTAAGGGAAACATCTAAATGTCTTGGAATGGCCTAGTCAAAGCCCAGACCTCAATCCAATTGAGAATCTGTGGTATTACTTAAATATTGCTGTACACCAGTGGAACCCATCCAACTTGAAGGAGCTGGAGCAGTTTTGCTTTGAAGAATGGGCAAAAATCCCAGCGGCTTAATGTGCCAAGCTTATAGTGACATTCCCCAAGAGACTTGCAGTAATTGTTGCAAAAGGTGTCTCTACAAAGTATTGATTTGGGGGAGTGAATAGTTATGCACACTCAAGTTTTCAGTTATTTTGTCTTATTTCTTGTTTGTTTCACAATTTTTTATTTATTTGCATCTTCAAAGTGTTAGGCATGCTGTGTAAATCAAATAATGAAAACCCACAAAAAAATCTATTTTCATTCCAGGTTGTAAGGCAACAAAATAGGAAAAATGCCAAGTGGGGTGAAGACTTTCGAAAGCCACTTTATATGAATGTAATATCAGGTTGATTTAGGGGAAGGCGAGGATTGGTAAGGCTGACCTTTTTCATCATCTTACACTAATTAGCATAACGCAACGGACATAAATCTTCTAGAAAATATTCCTATTCATGAAAATCACAAGTGATATATATTGGAACACAGCTTAGCCTTTTCTTAATCACCCTGTCATCTCAGGTTTTCAAAATATGCTTTACAGCCGACGCTATACAAGCATTTGTGTAAGTTTATAATAGCCTAGCATAGCATTATGCCTTGCTAGCAGCAAGCGACCTTGTCACAGAAATCAGAAAAGCAATCAAATTAAATCGTTTACCTTTGATGAACTTCTGTTTTCACTCACGAGACTCCCAGGTAGATAGCCAGAGTTCTTTGTAGGCGAAACAGCTCCATTTGTTCTCCACGTTTGGCTGAGAAATCGCCCGGAAATTGCAGTCACCACAACTCCGAAATCTTTTCCAAATTAGCTCCATAATATCAATTTATTTTCCTCTAGGACCGATTGGAGTAATGGCTACCTCTGCACTTTTACGCGAGAATCTCTCTCGGAGCCACCATGTGACCACTTACGCAATGTGCCCCCATACGGCTATTGTTCAACAGAAATGTGTGAAACTACATCACAATGCTCTAGACACCTTGGGAAATATGTAGAAAGCGTAGGCTCGTTGATGGTACATTCACAGCCAAGTAAAGAGTTGTTAAAATGAAAACAAAGATTCACTACAAGTTCATGAATCTTCCATCATGCCAACTAGAGGTTGGGAAGGGGGAGAGTAGTTGATTAATTGACTGACATGGGACAAACCACCATTTATTTTAAATAAAAGTCTTGCAGAGATAAAATGTTGTTTAAAAGCAACACTTATCTAATTTCTATCACTAAAGATGCTATACCCTAACACAACTTGCTTAATTAAGCAGGGAGGGAGATTAATTAACTATTGTCCAAAATGTTGATGGATCACCAGCAGAGTCTGAGATTGAATTTAGAAAGTAGCATGATTTAGCTTTCTTGATCGAGGAGGAGCATATACTGTTTTTCTTAATTGCATGTACAGAGTCAGTTTTCCTTGCGTTGGCCCTGGCTTGATTTCTCATCATAACACAGCAAATTGGCCGGTGTTATATACTGTTGATTTCTGTGTAACATTTCTAGTGTTGATTCAGATGTTAAATTAACACTCATTGAATCATAAGAACCCCAGTGTTGGTGTTAATAACCAGAGATAAATCAAAACTCTGCCCATCATTATCATATTTCCCAGCATTCTCTATTGTAGGTAGAGTTTTTAAATTGTTTGTTTCAATAGCTATGTTTTTTCATGTACATTGATTGTCTAATTGATCTTATGCTACCCAAATATAAATAACATACATTTTTCTAAACTTATCCAATCTGTTACTTGGATTTTTTTGCACCCATTTCTGAAATGGTTGCTCCAATTTAGATTATTTAGGAAGTATCATATTTTAATCTTCCCAACTCAGCAGTCATAAAAAATCTAAATGTTAGATATTCCTACTCTGGCTGGATTCCAATAGGAATTACAAATCACGTTGAAAGCCAGCATGAGGTTAAACTAGGCCCTCAAATTAAGGCCTCATGAAATATGTGTTGTATTGTGTTAAACGTCCTGAAGAGTCATTTTGAGAAGTCCCTTTTCTCTCATGGCTAACTACCAAGAAGTTTGTGAAGAGATGCTGAGTGGGCGGGGAACGTATATTCATGAGCCAGTAACTAGCTAACACCAGACACAAATGGAAGGGGAAATAGGGTAAACTTTAAATACATATTTGCTGAAACACTACAGTCAAATTTTGGCACCAGTAGAGTAGCTATCTAGCTATATAAACCCTGACCCTCTGCAAACGTATCCAAGTGTTTGACATGGGGAAGGGGTCCAGTAACTTTATAATCAAACTCTTTAAATGTAGAAGCAACAGTCATTTTATCACATTTCATGAGATACATGATTTTGAATGTTCTTGACTTTCAAATAATTATATTTTAATGATAACACATTTTCTTATGATCTCACTTGGTGAAGGCCAAAAGACTGAAATTGAACGAATGCAGCAAACATGTCTCGGTCACTAACAAATACAGTCATGGGTGGTAACTTGTTCAAGTCACTTGAAATGCAAATAAATCTTTACACACAAGCATTTAGTGAATTTAACACTGAAAAGTGTGGACCTGTATAGACACTGGACCAGTGTTAAATTAAACACTCTCAGTTGTGATTCAACACTTGATAATTTGCTGTGAAAATTACATCTCAAAGTTCAACAGAGAACCAAGGATTTGTTCATTTTTTTTACTCTAAGGTGTATAAATGGTGCGTGTTTGTCTGCCAGAGAGATACAAATAGATGTTCTAGAGCTAATTTAGGGTCAGGCATGCAGCTGATTGACTTCTCCTCTGAGTAATACATCTCAAGGGGACAAAAAACAATATTCATAATTATACAGGGATCAATGTTAATCTGTATCTCTAATACATGCAATATGACAGTAATCACAGAGATCATTAGCAAAAACACTACAGGACTTGTACTTGTGGGGGCTATTTGTCAGAATTAGGTCAATCAGTGACGACTTTGCAGGATTTGTTTTACATTCATCTGTGTGGGTTTTGCAATCAGTTGAGTCAGGTTAAAGTCAAGACAAATATTCTTAAAATGGTCTGTGGCCGGGGTAAACCAATCTAGATTAAAATGACTAATTCAGATAACAGAACAGGATTTAAATACTCAGAAATAGTACCAACAGCGCCCACTAGTGAAGCCACATCTATAACCAAAGTAGTAGCACTGGACCAGCACTTGTCTTCTAAGTCAAAGACGTCACGACAATAAAGGCTGTTTAACATCAACATTCTGAAAAAAAGTGCCTTCGTTTTTTGTAGCTATGCCGTACATGTGGCTCTTTATCAAATAATGTACAGTATATATGATTACGTCAATAGCAAGCTGTGTGTGTGAATAGTTGACCCACACTGGGCATGTAAGTCAAAAATAAATAGCATCTGTTGCTATTACTACCACCTTACAGCTGTGCTGCTTTCCAATAATCCACAGAGAAAATGAACCCACACAGATAATGCCTCCACAACGACCATAACAATTTCATCAACACACTATGCTCTGTTTTTAACCCATTAGATTATAGATATGTGGTTTATGTGGTTGTGTGGGTGCGTGTAGTGTGTGCGCATGTCCAAATTCTCCAAATCCCCAAGACACCCGACAGCATGCTGCATAACCCCATCTTGGACCAGTCACCCAGGCCATCGGGGTTGCTAGACTGTAATTCAACAATCTCAGGCTCCCGTTTTGATTCTGCCATTGCCATGTGGCTCCAATAGACTTTTTATTTTAATTTGTCTCCCATGCTGTATGTAGGGATTATCAAATGTATTGGAATGATAGTAAAACCTCTAGCACAATCCAGTTGGTCCCTGATGAAGCCACCTGTGTGCTTAGCCTGAGAGATAGAGGCGTGCTTCTGGCCAGGATAGTTCTGAGTTGTGATACACAAATGAAAAAAACTTCCAATTCGTAATCTTTATCAAATGCAGGGGTGCAACTTTCAACCCCCCCCCCTGACCCACACACATTCTGAAATTGCATTTTGTTCCCCCCCAGTTTTATCATTGGAATGTAATATAAAAAGAGGCAACGGTGTACTTTACAACCATATGTACGCCTCCGAGCGTTTGGGTAGGTTTGTGTTTGGGAGTGTTTGTCCAACTGGATGAAAACAATTATAATAATTTTGCCCCCCCCTTCTAAAACCAACGTTGTGCCCCTGATCAAATGAACTATGATATTTTACTGTCAATACCTTATATTACTTTCAAACTAAATTACTATAATACTGTGTAATGGTAAATTCCACTTTCATATTATTGTTTCCTCCGTCTTGAAATAGTGACTGAAGACTATTAATAATAATACTGTGTTGTATTGCCGGATGGCTACCACTCCTGTCTGCAGCCTCATTGAGCAGTCAGCTCATATTTAGAAGCAACTCACTTCCTTGGCCCGACGTAACAACCGTTCAGACAGTTGGTGGGTTCCCCAAGCTCGCTGTATATTGGACAATCAAGAGTGGTATTTGATGGCATTAAGGCTGGAGATGAAAGGAAGGACACTTCTCAATTACCAGGGGGATAATGGGGCTGCTGCCTCTACCTTTGTGTCCAATTAAATGGGAGTCTGTTAATGATCATTGCCATTAATTCGGTTTCTCTCCTATCCATGGGAAAGCAGTTACTCTTCATAGACAGTCTACTCATGTAATTCATCAGCCTCCTTAATTTCTCACACGCCCATCTCTTTCTCTCCCCTGTGGGTAGGCAGTCCATTTCACAAGCCTTGGTCACCAGAGTGAGGGAACAACATCGGCATAGAAAACGGTGCGGTGTGTCTTGATAAAATGATTGAACTACAGGTGGTGGCCTAATGTTTATAAAATGCAGTGGAAATAGCTAACACTTTGAGGGTAGTTTAAATAGGGAATCTAGCTGAATCTATCCCAGCTTGCATAACTATGATGTGTTCATGCACTATAGAGTTAGCTTTTTGCAGTTTATTTGGCATAAGTGAACATGACTCAAATGTAATAATCTCTGAGTGATTTCGCTGATTTAATGTGACTATACCATTGCTTCAAATATGAGGTGGATAGTCATAGCACATTTCCACATCAAGTCCTGTGAGAGAATGTGCATTCGGAGGTGTCTGCCTACGTGACGGACAGACATGGCAATTATAATAATGAAAGGCTGCTGGGAGAATTCAGCACCTCCATTTTAAACCCATTGATGTGTACGGTAGTCCCAAGTGAGCAGCCAAATACAACTCATTCCTTTATTATTATCAGGCACCAAAGGGGGGGGGACTTAAGGTTTTCCTTCAAAGGCCTTTTCTCATTTGGATTTGCTAAACTCCTGCGATTTCTCTACTCTGTCCTCTCTCACCTCCTTTTGAAAAAAGGTCAAATGTAATCGAGGACAGGCAGCCATAAGAGGCAATGTGGACGGAAATGTGCTTGTATGAAATGTGACACTTCTCCACTCAGTCAGGCATATTACGTTTACATGGTTGGATCCCCCCAAAAATGTGTAAAGTGCGGCAAGTAGCCTAGCAGTTAAGAGTTTGGGACAGAAACCAAAATATTGCTGGTTTGAATTCCTGAGGTGAAAAATCTGTTGATGTGCCCTTGTGCAAGGTACTTAACCCTAATTGCTCCTGTAAATCGCACACGTGATATTTCACGTGGTCACACAAATACAGTGCTTTTAATATAGTGACTTCAAATTACATATTTGACGTAATTGATTACATTGTGTATGTTTATTTATACAGTAATTATTATTCAACATATCCTCCCCTGGGATTCTAACTCATCAACTGCATTCTGATCTTCGTGCTACGCCACTGCGTCTGTATCAATGACTGATTTCACCTGTATTCCTACACTTTGGATTTAAGTTAAGTCTCAGCTTTGTTAAAAATACACTCAAGAAAAACTATTATGTTTATCATAGTGTTTCAGCAGTAACATTAAAACAAAATAATATCCCCAACCAAAATTAGAAAACTATACAGAAAATACTTTTTCATTGCATTACCTACCTATTGGTTGGTGTATTTTTCAAACAATTGCAGACCACTACTGACCAATCAAACCATTAAAGTAACCTCAAACTAGCCCAACCTCCAAACAGAATGTGAGCACAACACCTCATCTTCCCAAAGGTGTGTGTGGGGATTGGAGCAATGAAGCATTCCTGAGTGAGAGAAAGTAAACCTTGAATACTGTGTTGAGATCGAGACAGTGACATGTGGTGAGGTCTGTGACTGAATAAGCACTGGCTATTATCAATACTAGATTTATTCACTAATAAACATTGAAGCCCACCATCCAACTTATTCAGTAGCTCCGACAACCAGAGTGACATAGGCTATTAACCTAAATGTAATTTTTTTAAATCAAATGTGAATACCAATGTCACCAAGATAAACAAGCCTCCGATGATGGCATATTTTACATCATCCGACAAAATGACACACAGCTCAGTCTTAGATCGATGTAGTATCCACAGTTACAACCAATAGGTGGCATTTAAAGACCACTATACGGACACATTTCATCTGAAAAGTTTGCAATGCAAACTCCGTAGCCTTTCAAAATTAATTTACAATTCTTCCAATGCACACGTGTGCAAACTTACATACACACACAATAATAATAATATTATTATACACACAAGGTTCTAACTAAATTTCCATACCAACAATCGAAATTACTGAAACATTTTGTTCAAAATGTCAATAACGTGTCTTATCAAAATGAAATTATAGCTTGATAAATCAAATGCTGTCTATTCTCATGTTCATTCAACAGTAGCCTAACCCTCAAATGTCCAGTGGTGGAAAAAGTACCCAATTGTTATACTTCTGTAAAAGTAAAAAACCCTTAATAGAAAATGACTCAAGTAAAAGTAAAAGTCACCCAGTAAAATAAGACTTGAGTAAATGTCTAAAAGTCTTTGGTTTTAAATATACTTAAATATCAAAAGTAAAAGTATAGAAAATGTAGATTTTGAAGGTGATATAGCTAGTCCCATAAAGCCATAGACTGACTTTAATATAGCACTACAGTACGTCATACAACCTTCTCAAAGATTTTGATGCAAATAACAGTGGAGTCTCCTCAAGAAATGCTGGAGGCCCTGACAGAGGCCAAATGTGAGTTGGCAAGGGGGTGTGGTTTCATGTGGTTGTTTCTTGTGTGTGTCTTTGTTGCCACCACCAAGACACACCCATCTGTAAGAAACTTGCCTGCAGCTGTTTCCCCCCACTCAATCACAACAAAGAAAACCTCTGCCGGTTCAGTTCAATAAATACAGGCAGATGTATGGTGAGATTCCGAAGGAAGCTTTGAATTAGTCAGTAGCCTACAGAGCATTGGTGGCTCTTCAGAGGAGAAAAGGGAGGACCATACTCATCAGTGAATTTCCAACAAATAGAAATAGTGAAAAATTTAAAAAAGTTATCCTTTTTAAATAAAAGTATACTAAATATATTCACGTCACCAAATAATGTATTATAACACACTGTTTTGCAATGAAGGTTTACAGTAGCCTCGAGCACTCTGTAGGGTAGCACCATGGTGTAGCTGGAGGACAGCCAGTTTCAGTCCTCCTCTGGCTATGGCTATCCAACACAAACTCTTCCAAGTCAAGATAAGCTCTTGGTTATAGTAATATATTGCCACCGGGGCCCACCGGTATAACTGCTAAACTGCTTGCTGACTGTACACAGTACTGCATGACTGTAGCGGGTTTACTAATACGTTAGTTCTATTAGCTCTGTTGACTAGCTATAATGTTAGCTAATATGACAACGGAGACAATGGTGTAGGCTGTGTGAGGCAATTATGATAGGTCTTGGAAACGTTTATTATCCTGGTCACAGACAGCTGCTGTGTTGTGCATTAAAGTCCACAAGCGAAGAAAAAAGGTGAGTGGAGGAGTGGAGGTAGATGCAACAAGGAATTTTACAATGAGCAAAAAATCATGCAGTTTGTATGTGGCTGTTATGAAAGTGAACTGTGTTTCCGTGTGATCAAGGTACATTCATTCCTCTGATTCTGTTGAAAAACCTTTCTTAAATGGAAGCAAAGAGAACAAAACCGGGTTAAACATACCTGAATTTGTCCAATAGAAACTCTCATTTGCAACTGTTGGACTAATGATTGCACTCTAAATCAGCTAGATGCAGGCTAGAGTGTGCAAGGCGATATTTAATGTGTCACTACCTATTACCTTGATTACTCAAAATTTTCTCTCAAAATATGCACCTACATTGTAAACATTCATTCACAGGCTAGGTTGTAGCAACCAATTGATAGGTATAGGGAAACATTTTGTATCGTGTAAAAGCCTAAACCTATTAATCTTACATTGAGTTGGGTGAATGGAATATGAATGACAATCATCCAATATGCTGTAAAATAAATGAGGCCATGCTCATAAAAAAAGTGTACTCCCTCATCTTAAACGTCACCGACCACCACTGGCATACAACCATTGCTAATACACCACACTGACTATCTCCTCAGACAACCTGTTATTGTACTGAAATAGAGAGGCATCTGTCGTCGGACAGCCCAGACAGAGCATCGGAGACGGACATTAAAAAGCATAGGCGGCATTGCCAGACATAGGTTAGTTTATAAGTGTTAACCAGTTCATACATTTGAAATAACATACTGAGTTTTGAAAAGTTGAGACTTGTTTTGTTTTTTCTTTGAGATTCCAGTGTTCAGGATCTTTTGCTTATTGGACAGAATAACTTAGTCTCTCCTGTAAATTCACAGGCTTTGTTCACTCGCCTAAAATAGCTCTCTGCTCAAGAGAGGCAGTGATTTGAGGGGCAACTGAAGACATTATGTCTGATGTGGAGACGGACCCAATGACCTCCCCAAGCTGGCGCTCCACTGAGTTTGAGGACCTGATTGCGGTGAAGAAGGGCAGAGCATACTTATGGGGAGAAAATGCGCTGTCAGAACAAAAACTGGGGCAACCATCCATGTCCACCTCAGCCCTACACAGAACATCTGCGCAATATACCACAGACAATCACCTACACTTCAGATATTTATTTCACTGATTCTCTTCCCATCTTAACTTTCTAGTGACAGGGAGCAGTATTCGGAAATTCGGATGAATGATGTGCCCAAAGAAAACTGCCTGTTACTCAGGTCCAGAAGCTAGGATATGCAATTAATTGGATTTGGATAGAAAACACTCTAAAGTTTCCAAAACTGTTAAAATAATGTCTGTAATCCATCCAGGAAGTGGGATTTTTTTGATGTGGGTTGTTTTCAATTGAATGCCTATAGAGTATCTAATGGGTTAGGACCCAGATTGCAGTTCCCATGGCTTCCACTGGATGTCAACAGTCATTAGACATCGTTTCAGGCTTGTTTTCTGAAAAATCAAGATGAATGAGACCTTTCTGTCAGGGGACTTGGGAAGCATGCAGTGCTAGTGTGCGCACGTGTGCACCCTTCATTCATTTCCCTTTCTATTGAATACGCTATTGTCCAGTTGAAATATTATCAATTATTTAGACAATTGACAACCTGAGGATTGTAATATTTGTATTGTGGAGAAATGACCAGGCAGGAGACGGGAGTACAGTTAGTTGTCGTTTAGTCCAAAAACCCCTCGTGCTCTACAGTTCCCGGCATTCCAGTGTGCATGTGCATTTCCTATTAGGTGTAGTAACGTAACACTGCCGTAATGCATTACTGCTTAGTAACAGCACAGTAAGTAATATAAACAGATGTAGATCCCAGATACTACACTCCTCCCCCATAGTGTTTAACTCCCAGAGAACAAGGTAAATATGTTAGGTAACTACTAATGCAATATCTGAACAATGCATTCTTAAACATTTTTCAACTACTGGGTTGAAGCAGACTTTTCAGAGCCCAGCACAAATCCAGGGGATTATTCTGCCCCGAAGATGGAGTTTGTGTCCTAATAACTAACCCAGGTAATGTCCTTTTTCTTCCCTTTTATCTAGGACATATTAAAGTGTTTGTTTTACTGTCCGTTACGTCCTTAACCAGCTCAACTCACAGGTCAAGCCTTTGAGGTGCCCTTCGCTGTCGAATAGGATATCTCCGCTCCTCCTGGGCTTCCTGTGGTGGGCCAGGTTCGGGTGGAAGGTCAGGCTCTGTCTCTTCCGTACGTCCACAGTCAGGAGAATAGTCCTGGGGGTCGTTATTGTTCTTGTTCTCTCGGCATGTCTCTGCTGGGGCGTTGGACCGTAGCAGATGATCCACATGAACGTTGACCTGGCGATGACCAATTTGGACTTGGTAAGTCAAAGGTCCTCTGCGTTGCAAGATCACACCTGAGTTCCACAGGCGCTTGGGGTGTCTGAAATCACGTACCATCACCCTCTCTTCCTCTTTCAATTCTCTGACAGTCTTTGAGTGTCTGTCATGAGCTTTCTTCTCAATTTGAGCATAATTTTTCTCACTTGGTGACAGAGTCCGTGATGCAAATGCAATAGGGTGTTCTTCACCTGACGGTAGAACATGTGAGATGACGGCTCCTACTCCGTATGGAGATGCATCACACGCGAGTCTCAGCTTCATCTCTGTGTTATAGTGGGCAAGCCACTTGCTCTTTAGCAGACGCTGTTTGCAAGTCTTGAATGCTTCTTCGCATTGTGGGGACCAATTCCACTTTGTATCGGCCTGCAGGAGTTGGTGAAGCGGATGCAACAATGTGGGCAAGTTTGCCACAAACTTTCCGTAATAGTTCAGGAGCCCCAAAAATGACCTCAGCTCTGAGATATTTGTGGGTGCTGGAGCGTTTACGATTGCTTCCACCTTGCTGTTGGTTGGGTGCAGGCCTTGTGCATCAATCTTGTATCCGAGATACTCCACTGAGTCCTGGAGGAACTCACACTTGCTGCGTTTCATTCTCACTCCGTATTTCTCCAGTCTTGACATCACTTTGTCCAGCACTACAAGGTGCTCTCCAATGGTTGGTGCTGACACGAGGATGTCGTCCATGAAGCACACAACATGGGCTATACCGTCCAAGATCTGATCCATTGTTTGTTGGAATATCGCTGGAGCTGTCGAGATTCCATAGGCCAAGCGATTGAATCTGAATAGCCCCTTGTGTGTATTGATGGTCAGATACTGTTCTGACTCCGGATCCAGCTTCAGTTGCTGATAAGCGAATGCCAGGTCCAGCTTACTGAAAACCTTCCCACCAGCTAGAGTGGCAAACAGATCTTCAGCGTTTGGTAGTGGATATTCCTCTGGTAGTATGCAGCGATTTACTGTGACCTTGTAGTCACCGCACATTCTGACGGTCTTGTCTTTCTTTGGGACTACAACAATCGGAGCGGCCCAGTCGCTCCTCGCTACTTTCGTTATTATGTTATTCTTCTGTAGGCGGTGGTTTGTGAAAGATAGGCTTGGTTCCTTCTTGCACTCTGACTTTTGCTGTGAAGTCTTGTATTTCACCGTAGCCATCTTTGAAAAGTTCTTTGTGCTTCTCCAGCATGTTAGTGAGTGTAGCCTGACTCACTGGTTTGTCATTTCTCAGACTGAAGATTTCTCCCCAGTTCAACTTGATCTTTTGTAGCCAGTTTCTGCCTAGCAAGGCTGATTTTTCTCCTTTAACTAGTTGCTCCTACCCTCTACTTTTTTGAACATTTTGTTAAAAATCGCGCAACATTTCAGCGCCCTGCTACTCATGCCAGGAATATAGTACGTTCATATGGTTAGAATGTGTGTATAGGAAACCCTCGGACGTTTTTAAAACTGGTTAAATCACGACTGTGGCTATTACATAACGTGCGTTACATCGGAAAGCGCAGGAAAACCTGATCACAGAAAATGGAAATAAATATCCTTGCGCCACTTCCAGCAATTGTTAACAGTGAGCCGAATTAGATAAGACCGAGCATTCAACTCCCACAGCATCCCCATGTAGTCGAGTATCTTGTGAATTTAATCATCTTTGATTCTTGGTTGAACCGAAAGAGGGGCACCGCTTACCTCCGGTCTCCGCCAGATCATTCCGGAAGAGCTCTCTCCTGAAATTTTTTCCAAGACGACAGCTAATGATATATACATCGCCTACGGATGATTTTTATCGCTTATTAACGTTTACTAATACCTAAAGTAGCATTACAAACGTATTTCGAAGTGTTTTGTGAAAGTTTATCGTCTACTTTTTGAATTTTAAAAAATTACGTTACGTTGTGAAATCGCTGTTTTTTTCGTTTATCACACAGTCTACATATAACGATATCTTGGCTTTATATGGCCCGATTTAATCGAAATAAAGACCCAATAGTGTTTATGGGACATCTAGGAGTGCCAACAAAGAAGATGGTGAAAGGTAATGACTGTTTTCTATTTTATTGTGCGGTTTGTGTAACGCCGAAATGCTAATTATTTTGTTTACGTCCCCTGCTGTGCTTTTCTGTTGTAGTGTATTGGTGCATGCTATCAGATAATAGCTTCTCATGCTGTCGCCGAAAAGCATTTTAAAAATCTGACTTGTTGCCTGGATTCACAACGAGTGTAGCTTTAATTTGATACCCTGCATGTGTATTTTAATGAACTTTTGAGTTTTAACTAATACTATTAGCATTTAGCGTAGCGCATTTGCATTTCCAGAGCTCTAGTTGGGACGCAAGCGTCCCAGGTAGAGGTAAGAGGTTAACAATGACAAGCGGTAGCGTCCACTCCTTCCCCTCATACCGGACTGGTACCTGGATCTGCCCTAACACAGGAATAGTGTCACCAGTGTATGAAGAAAGGCGGATGGACGCGGGCTGAAGAGGGCACTCTTTCAGTTTTTCTTTGTAGAGTCTCTCTGGAACCAGGGATACAGACGCTCCGGTGTCCAGCTGCATTTTTACTGGTTTTCCCGCTAACTCCATGTTGAGATAGATTCCATCTTTTAGTTGTTGAGCTGTGTACACTGTGAACAGTTCCACTACTGTTTCAGTTGTACCTTCCTCTTCTTGTGCTGCGTCTGACACTTTGTGCGCTCTTGCTGTGCGTTTCGAGGCTTTACACACTCTCTGTAAATGTCCAACCTTTCCACAATTGTGGCACTTTTCCTTTTGGAATCGACATTCACTGTGCTGATGACTATCTCCCCCACATCTGTAGCAACTTGGCTTAGACCTTTGAGATGTGGGCTGCTTTGTTCTTGTGTAACCTTGAGGACGGGACTGAAAAAAGTGTGACTTTTGTGAGCTTTTTTCACCACGTGCATCACTGACCTTGTGAACACGTTTCTGACATTCTGCATGTCCCGATAGCTCAATAGTATCCCTGTGGGCAAGCTCGAGTCCAAGTCCTATATCACAGGCTTTCTTAAAGGTCAGGTCCTTCTCTGACAGGAGCCTTCTGTGATATGCTTCACCTGTGAGACCACATACAAACTTGTCTCGGAGAGCATCATCAAGAAATCGTGCAAACTCACATGTACTTGCCAGCCTTTTCAAAGCAAGGATGTAGTCAGCCACGGTTTCCCCTTGACTCTGGTGACGTTGGTAAAATCTGAAACGTTCTGCAATGAGAATTGGCTTAGGCTTGAAATACCTTGAAAGAGTTTCAGTCAGTTCTGCATAGTTCAACTCCACTGCTTTCATTGGTTCAATGAGACCTTTCAGCAATCCATACTCAGTTGGACCCAAAACACTGAGAAATACATCTGCTTTCTTTCCATCTTTGATTTCATTTGCAGCCAGCCAACGCTCAAAACGCTCCAAATAGGAATCAAAATCCTCTTTTGTAGCCTCAAACTCTGGTACTCGACCAATGGTTGCCATTTTCACAGTTAATTGTTCAGTTTCCTTATATTCCTTAATTTTCTGAATATTCATCTACTTCTTCACTTCAGAAGTTTCTGCAATTACTTCATTCACTGCACTCATTTGTATTAATGTACACACCGTGTTACGTCCCTTCTTCCTTTTTTTTTCCTTCCTTGACAATATTTCTCCACTGAGATCGCCTAATTTCAATGGGTTCAATGACAGTTTCTTTTATTTAACCTGTTGCTTCTACTCGGGACGCTTGCGTCCCAACTAGAGCTCTGGAAATGCAAATGCGCTACGCTAAATGCTAATAGTATTAGTTAAAACTCAAAAGTTCATTAAAATACACATGCAGGGTATCGAATTAAAGCTACACTCGTTGTGAATCCAGGCAACAAGTCAGATTTTTAAAATGCTTTTCGGCGAAAGCATGAGAAGCTATTATCTGATAGCATGCAACACCCCAAAAGACCCACAGGGGACGTAAACAAAATAATTAGCATTTCGGCGTTACACAAACCGCACAATAAAATAGAAAACATTCATTACCTTTCACCATCTTCTTTGTTGGCACTCCTAGATGTCCCATAAACACTATTTGGGTCTTTATTTCGATTAAATCGGTCCATATAAAGCCTAGATATCGTTATATGTAGACTGTGTGATAAACTAAAAACATTGTTTCAAAACGTAACGTCATTTTTATAATTCAAAAAGTCGACGATAAACTTTCACAAAACACTTCAAATACGTTTGTAATGCAACTTTAGGTATTAGTAAACGTTAATAAGCGATAAAATTCATCAGGAGGCGATGTAAAGATCATTAGCTGTCCGTCTGGAAAAATGTCCGGCTAGAAACTCAACGAAAATATCCGGTCCTAGACCGGATTAGATACGGTGTCCTGTATGTGTTTGACCAAGAAAAAACTCGAAGGGAAATGACAAGACTCTAGACACCGTGTGGAAGCTGTAGGTACTGCAACCTCAGTCAATTAATTGTGGTTCACGTTTATCAATGGGTTCAAGTAGCGCATGGATATATTTTCCCATTTTCAGTGATCAGTTTTTCCTGTGCTTTTCGATGTAAATGCCGTTCTGGTAAAGCCACAGCAGTGATTTAACCAGTTTTTTAAACGTCTGAGTGTTTTCTATCCACACAGACTAAGCAAATGCATATACTATATTCCTGGCATGAGTAGCAGGGTGCTGAAATTTTGCGCGATTTTTAACAGAATGTTCAAAAAAGTAGAGGGTCGACTTAAGAGGTTAACCACCAGAGGGCAGTGTCGCTATTCTGGACTCCAATAGTCTTGCTACTTGGCAGCTCCTGAATACTGTACTAGCAGTGCTAGCCTACTCTACTGGCGAAAGAAAATAAAAAATAACTGACGAATTACATACTTTTTTTGAGTTTCATTACTCACGCAACATTCTTCCCTTCAAGCAATGTCCGTTTATGTAGTTTAATCACCTCGTCGCCACTGTAATATTTGTGTTGTGGAGAAATGACCAGGCAGGAGACGGGAGTACAGTTAGTTGTCGTTTAGTCCAAAAACCCCTCGTGCTCTACAGTTCCCGGCATTCCAGTGCGCATGTGCATTTCCTATTAGGTGTAGTAACGTAACACTGCCGTAATGCATTACTGCTTAGTAACAGCACAGTAAGTAATATAAACAGATGTAGATCCCAAATACTACAAGGATTAATTCTAAACATCGTTTGATATGTTTTGAAGAACTTTACCGATACTAGTAGGATGTATTCGTCTGCATGTTTTGATCGCCTTTGAGTCAGTGGATTACTGAACAAGTCACGCCAACAAAACAGAGTTTTTGGGATATAAAGAGGGACTTTATCGAACAAAACAAACATTTATTGTGGAGCTGGGACTCTTGTGACTGTAACCAGATGAAGATCTTCAAAGGTAAGTGATTCATTTTATCGCTATTTCTGTCTTTCGTGACTCCTCTACTTGGTTGGAAAATGTTTGTATGCTTTTGTAAGTGGGGCGCTGTCCTCAGATAATTGCATAGTACACTTTTGTCGTAAAGCCTTTTTTAAATCTGACAAAGCGGCTGGATTAACAAGAAGTTCATCTTTAAGCCGATGTATAACACTTGTATTTTTATGAATGTTTATTATGACTATTTCTGTGTTTTGAATTTGGAGCTCTGCAATTTCACCGGATGTTGTCGAGGTGGGTCTCTAGCGGCATGCTAGTGTCGGAGACTTGTTGCACTGACTCCCACTCACTCAGCCACCCAGTGGTGGATTTAGGTATAGGCGACATGGGCAGCTGCCCAGGGGGGTGGCCGGAGGATGCGTCCCAAAAAATTGGCATGGTGACATTTGCGCGATTGGTTTTCTATCGCTCATTTGCACGTCAAGTCAATAATATCATGTCACCGTGTCAGACTGTGGCTGTAGTCCATTGCTTTTTGTTATTGCGGCACGCCCTCGCAATGTGTCCTATCATCCCACATTCAAACACTTTTCATGTTCGAAATTACAGTCAAATGCGTGTGTTTGTGTTACTTTCTGACCTTTATTTCCTTTGTTTTGTCATTATTTAGTATGGTCAGGGCGTGAGTTGGGATGGGCAGTCTGTTTGTTTTTCTATGATTTGGGTATTTCTATGTTTCCGCCTAGTATGGTTCTCAATCAGAGGCAGGTGTCATTAGTTGTCTCTGATTGAGAATCATACTTAGGTAGCCTGGGTTTCACTGTGTGTTTGTGGGTGATTGTTCCTGTCTGTGTTAGTTTGCACCAGAATAGGCTGTTTAGGTTTTCACGTTACGTTTCTTGTTTTGTAGTGTTTGTGTTTCTCTTTTTATTAAACATGAATCAAAATAACCACGCTGCGCTTTGGTCCGCCTCTCCTTCAACTCAAGAAAACCGTTACAGTTTGGCTTTGCAATAATAACAGTCTATTGGCTGCTGCCCCCGGCTTTCCCTTCTTTGAAACTCAGAGCTGCTCTCCTTTACTATATGACTATTTACTATTACTATATGACACGCAGTTGCGCCTCTTCACTGCAAAGCCAGTTCATTGCTATTCGCGGACTCCATGGCCTGTGCCAGATTGAGAGCATTATCAAATGTGAAATTCAGCTCTGATAATAAGTGTATTAGTATCCTATCGTCCGGTTGTGGTTGTAGCTTGTATGGCTCCCTGGGCAATGCCCTGTAACTGTAATTTTTATTTAGACATTTGGAACACAAATAAATAATCATAACATTTAAAAATATATAAATATAAAAATATATACAAAAAAAGACTCAAAAATTAGTTACAAAGACAAATAGAAACAAATTGTAGTGTATAAATACAAATTAAAAAGAGAATCAAGAATCACACTATTACCCTATTGCCATCAAAAAACACAAATAAACTAAATTGCACAAATCCTATATCACACAACTACACACATTGAATAACACACAGAGAGAACCTGATTATTACACTTTTGCACTTCAAACAAGAAACACAAACTAAATTGCACAACTAATTGCATTAATAATTGCATTAGTACTTTACAAATTTAGAGGTGCGCAACTTTGGCTTCCGTGGGGAGACCTGAGGTCAACCTACCCCCGCCCCCTCCCCATCTCGTACTTCTGAGTGGGAGACCTTACCAGGCAGTAGCCTGCCCAGCTTAAACTAGAATCAGGGCGCCCACTACGACAAGGTTAATTGACCTACAGTCCCACACGGTGGGGGGACGGGAGCCTGGAATTTAAATAAATAAATAAATGCAATATAAATATAGGACAAAACACACATCACATCAAGAGAACCACCACACCACTACATAAAGAGAGACCTAAGACAACAACATAGCAAGGCAGCAACACAATATAACAACATGGTAGCAGCACAAAACATGGTACAAACATTATTGGGCACATTCAACAGCACAAAGGTCAAGAAGGTAGAGACAACAATATATCACACAAAGAAGCCACAACTGTCAGTAAGAGTGTCCATGATTGAGTCTCTGAATGAAGAGTTTGAGATAAAACTGTCAATTTTGAGTGTTTGTTGCAGCTGGTTCCAGTTGGGGAGTGGAGTGTGGGGGGTGGGGGGGCATGTGACAATAAAGAGAGTCTGAAACTAGGGTATTTTGTGTAGTGGTGGGAAAGGGATGAGGGGGTCGTCAAATGAAACACTGACAGAAACCCACACAAACCAAAGCCTAACTGAGACATAGTATCAAGCTACATGTGACAGACTGCCAGCGTACACAGAATGTACTGGCTTCCAAAAGACCGCTGAAAGTCAGACAATCAATCCCAACTTGTGCCAGACCAGGCAGCACTTACCAGCAGCAGTGGCAGTCCCATGTATCATATGAACTCAATGCTTGCTTCCCAAATGTCAACCTATTCGCTGTATAGTGTACTACTTTTGACCAGAACCCTGTGGTACTGGTCATAAGAAGTGCACTTTATCAGGGAATAGGAACCAACTAGTGCTAGGTCATTATTTTATCCTCAGATGTTGTTGTTTTTAGTATATACTGTATATTAATATTTGGGATGCACTCCAGCTTATCTCCCAGTATTTTTCTATTCACAATGTTGCTGGATGGACAGGGATTAATTAAAGTAAGGGAACACCCCCCTGAAATGTACAAAAATGAATGGGAAGTCATTGGCACTGTACAAACCATATACGCAGTGTCCAATACCACTTCATTCGGCATTGTTTCATTCAAAGTTGATTGCAAATGCCATATGGCAAATGCCAATTGTAACACTGCAAAAATCCAACAGATGGCGAGTGCGCTCCACCGTGATTTTTCATATTGCAAATGTAACACAAGTCAAGACCCAAACGTACAATTTTGAAAAACTGATTTTTTTTTCTAAAACTTATCACCCCCTTAAAAAATGGCTTTCTGGACCGTTTTTCGAAATTCTTTTGATTTTTGTGTCAATTACACATGTATGAGAACTGTATCAACAAACTTTAGTCATATTTTATTATCGTCATTCTGTGCAGGAACACCAATCAGCGGAAATTTCAGAGTGCCACCTATAGTTTTCGATAAAACTCAAACTTTCATTAAAACACACATGCAAGGTACTGAATTAAAGCTACACTCGTTGTGAATCTAGCCACCAAGTCAGATTTGTAAAATGCTTTTCGGCGAAAGCATGAGAAGCTATTATCTGATAGCATGCACCCCCCAAAATACCTGAACGACACCTAAACAAAAGATTTTGCGGTAGCCGGCGCTACACAAAACGCAGAAATAAAATATAAAACATTCATTACCTTTGACGAGCCTTTTTGTTGGCACTCCTATATATCCCATAAACATCACAATTGGGTCTTTTTCCCGATTAAATCGGTCATTGTATAGCCAAAATGTCATTTTATAAAGGCCGGTCTGATCCAGGAAAATTCCCCTTTACAAGACGCAACGTCACTTTTTAAAATTACAAAAGTTGCCTATAAACTTTTACAAATCACTTCAAACTACTTTTCTAAACCAACTTTAGGTATTAATAAACGTTAATAATCTATCAAATTGATCACGGGGCGGTCTGTATTCGATAGCAGCAAGTCTTGAAATCATCGTCCATGTTTTCACTTTCATAACATCCTGCTGTCACGTCTTGGTCATTATATTTTGTGTTTTTGGTATATGTTTGGGTAAGCCAGGGTGTGACATGGGTTTATATGTTGTGTTTCGTATTGGGGTTTGTAGTAATTGGGATTGTGTTGATTAGGGCTGTGTCTAGTTAGGCTTGGCTGCCTGAGGCGGTTCTCAATTAGAGTCAGGTGCTTCTCGTTGTCTCGGATTGGGAACCGTATTTAGGTAGCCTGTGTTCACGTTGTATTTCGTGGGTGATTGTACCTGTCTTTGTGTATTCACCAGATAGGCTGTATAGTTTCACGTTCCGTTTGTTGTTTTGTACTCTCAGTTATTTCATGTATCGCTATTTCCTTTATTAAAGCACATGAGTAACCTACACGCTGCATTTCGGTCCGACTCTCTTCTTTCAACAGACGAATGCCGTTACAGAATCACCCACCACTCACGGACCGAGCAGCGTGGTAACTGGCAGGAGCTAAAGGACGACATTATGGACAGCAGAAGTATGGATTATACGATGTGGGAGGAAATCGACAGGTGGGCGGCCGACCCAGAGCGAGTGCAGGAGCCCGCCTGGGATTCCCTACAGCAATGCGAAGAGGGCTATAGACGTATGGAGTCGAAAAGGAAAGCACGGAGGCGCAGAGCGAAAACCGAAAGTAACGGGGGAAAGCGCAGAGAGAGAGTGGCTGAGTCAGGAGTCAGACCTGAGCCTACTCTCCCTGTTAATCGTGAAGAACAGTTGCAGTGGGAGAGACTGCACCATTTGGAGATTTGGACATGGGAGGAGGAATTAGACGGTAAAGGACCCTGGGCGCAGCCGGGAGAATATCACCGTCCCAAGGAGGAAATAGAAGCAGCTAAAGCGGAGAGGCGCAGGTATGAGGAAGCAGCACGGCGACTCGGTTGGAAACCGGAAAGTCACCCCAAAAAATTTATTGGGGGGGGGCTAGAAGGGAGGATAGTTATGCCAGGTAGGAAACCTGCGCATACTCCCTGTGCTCACCGTTGGGCTAGAGAGACCGGGCAGGCACCGTGTTATGCTATGGAGCGCACGGTGTTTCCAGTGCGGGTGCAGAGCCAGCTGCGACACATACCAGCTCTTCCTATTGGCCGGGCTAGAGTGGGCATTGAGCCAGGTAAGCTTGGGCAGGCTCGGTGTTCAAGAGCTCCAGTGCGCCTGCACGGTCCGGTCTATCCAGAGCCACCTCTACACACCAGTCCTCCGGTAGCAGCTCCCCGCACCAGGCTTCCTGTGCGTGTCCTCGATCAAATACCACCAGTTCCAGCACCACGCACCAGGCCTTCAGTGCGCCCCGCCTGTTCAGTACAGCCAGAGCCTTCCTTCCCTCCTATGCCGCCAGTGCTCCCCGTCTGCCCAGCGCTGCCAGTGCTCCCAGTCTGCCCAGCACGGCCAGTGCTCCCAGTCTGCCCAGCGCAGCCAGTGCTCCCAGTCTGCCCAGCGCCGCCAGTGCTCCCAGTCTGCCCAGCGCCGCCAGTGCTCCCAGTCTGCCCAGCGTCGCCAGTCTGCCCAGCGTCGCCAGTCTGCCCAGCGCCGCCAGTGCTCCCAGTCTGCCCAGCGCCGCCAGTGCTCCCAGTCTGCCCAGCGCCGCCAGTGCTCCCAGTCTGCCCAGCGTCGCCAGTCTGCCCAGCGTCGCCAGTCTGCCCAGCTCCGCCAGTGCTCCCCGTCTGCCCAGCGTCGCCAGTCTGCCCAGCGTCGCCAGTCTGCCCAGCGTCGCCAGTCTGCCCAGTGCCGCCTGTGCTCCCAGTCTGCCCAGCGCCGCCAGTGCTCCCAGTCTGCCCAGCGCCGCCAGTGCTCCCAGTCTGCCCAGCGCCGCCAGTGCTCCCAGTCTGCCCAGCGTCGCCAGTCTGCCCAGCGTCGCCAGTCTGCCCAGCTCCGCCAGTGCTCCCCGTCTGCCCAGCGTCGCCAGTCTGCCCAGCGTCGCCAGTCTGCCCAGCGTCGCCAGTCTGCCCAGTGCCGCCTGTGCTCCCAGTCTGCCCAGCGCCGCCAGTGCTCCCAGTCTGCACAGCGCCGCCAGTGCTCCCAGTCTGCCCAGCGCCGCCAGTGCTCCCAGTCTGCCCAGCGCCGCCAGTGCTCCCCGTCTGCCCAGCGCCGCCAATGCTCCCAGTCTGCCCAGCGTCGCCAGTGCTCCCAGTCTGCCCAGCGTCGCCAGTCTGCCCAGCGTCGCCAGTGCTCCCAGTCTGCCCAGCGCCGCCAGTGCTCCCAGTCTGCCCAGCGTCGCCAGTCTGCCCAGCGTCGCCAGTCTGCCCAGCGCCGCCAGTGCTCCCAGTCTGCCCAGCGCCGCCAGTGCTCCCAGTCTGCCCAGCGCCGCCAGTGCTCCCAGTCTGCCCAGCGTCGCCAGTCTGCCCAGCGTCGCCAGTCTGCCCAGCTCCGCCAGTGCTCCCCGTCTGCCCAGCGTCGCCAGTCTGCCCAGCGTCGCCAGTCTGCCCAGCGTCGCCAGTCTGCCCAGTGCCGCCTGTGCTCCCAGTCTGCCCAGCGCCGCCAGTGCTCCCAGTCTGCCCAGCGCCGCCAGTGCTCCCAGTCTGCCCAACGCCGCCAGTGCTCCCAGTCTGCCCAGCGTCGCCAGTCTGCCCAGCGTCGCCAGTCTGCCCAGCTCCGCCAGTGCTCCCCGTCTGCCCAGCGTCGCCAGTCTGCCCAGCGTCGCCAGTCTGCCCAGCGTCGCCAGTCTACCCAGTGCCGCCTGTGCTCCCAGTCTGCCCAGCGCCGCCAGTGCTCCCAGTCTGCCCAGCGCCGCCAGTGCTCCCAGTCTGCCCAGCGCCGCCAGTGCTCCCAGTCTGCCCAGCGCCGCCAGTGCTCCCCGTCTGCCCAGCGCCGCCAATGCTCCCAGTCTGCCCAGCGTCGCCAGTGCTCCCAGTCTGCCCAGCGTCGCCAGTCTGCCCAGCGTCGCCAGTCTGCCCAGCTCCGCCAGTGCTCCCCGTCTGCCAGATCCGCCAGACAACCAGTCTCTTCCAGATCTGCCAGACAACCAGTCTCTTCCAGATCTGCCAGACAACCAGTCTCTTCCAGATCTGCCAGACAACCAGTCTCTTCCAGATCTGCCAGACAACCAGTCTCTTCCAGATCTGCCCGACAACCAGTCTCTTCCAGATCTGCCCGACAACCAGTCTCTTCCAGATCTGCCAGACAACCAGTCTCTTCCAGATCTGCCAGACAACCAGAATCTTCCAGTTCCGCCAGCCAGCCAGGATTTACCGGAGCCTACTACCTGTCTGAGCTTCATCTCAGTACTGGGATTCCTCACAGTCCCGGGCTTCCCCTCGGTCCCGGGCTTCCCCTCGGTCCCGGGCATCCCCTCGGTCCCGAGCTGCCCCTCGGTCCAGAGCTGCCCCTCGGTCCAGAGCTGCCCCTCTGTTACGAGCGGTTCCTCAGTTATGTGGGGATCTGGGTGAGGACTATTAGGCCATGGTCGGCGGAGAAGGTGGATTATCCCAGGACGCGAAGGGGAGGAACTAGGACATTCATGGAGTGGGGTCCACGTCCCGAGCCAGAACCGCCACCATGGACAGACGCCCACCCGGACCCTCCCTATGCTCTTGAGGTGCGTCCCGGAGTCCGCACCTTAGGGGGGGGTTCTGTCACGCCTTGGTCATTATATTTTGTGTTTTTGGTATATGTTTGGGTAAGCCAGGGTGTGACATGGGTTTATATGTTGTGTTTCGTATTGGGGTTTGTAGTAATTGGGATTGTGTTGATTAGGGGTGTGTCTAGTTAGGCTTGGCTGCCTGAGGCGGTTCTCAATTAGAGTCAGGTGCTTCTCGTTGTCTCGGATTGGGAACCGTATTTAGGTAGCCTGTGTTCACGTTGTATTTTGTGGGTGATTGTACCTGTCTTTGTTTATTCACCAGATAGGCTGTATAGTTTCACGTTCCGTTTGTTGTTTTGTACTCTCAGTTATTTCATGTATCGCTATTTCCTTTATTAAAGCACATGAGTAACCTACACGCTGCATTTCGGTCCGACTCTCTTCTTTCAACAGACGAACGCCGTTACACCTGCGGTGCGCCTATACGTCATCTAACCAAGGATAAAGCAGCTATGAAATGCCAGTACTGGCGACATCATGTGGAAGCTGTAGGCATTGTAATGGGAACCTCATTTATTTTCCGTCGCCTTAGACAATACATTGACTGGCGGATGAATATTTGTTTTGTGTTTTTGGTGAACAGTTTTCCCTGGGATTTTTACTCCTAAACACGTTCTGTTATAGCCACAGACACGATTTAACCAGTTTTAGAGACGTCAGAGTGTTATCTATACACATACTTATCATATGCATATACTATATTCCTGGCATGAGTAGCAGGACTTTGAAATGTTGCGCGATTTTTAACAAAAAGCTGCGAAAATTCGCATCATCCATAACAGGTTTTAAAACAAACTTTTTTCCAAATTAACTCCATAATCTCGACAGAAACATGGCAAACAATGTTTAGAATCAATCCTCAAGGTGTTTTTCACATATCTATCGATGATAAATCCTTCGTGGCAGTTGACTTTCTCTTCTGAAGAAATGGAACGCGCAAGGACCTAGAGATTACGTAATAATTTCGACACAGGACACCGGGCGGACACCTGGTAAATGTAATCTCTTATGGTCAATCTTCCAATGATATGCCTACAAATACGTCACAATGCTGCAGACACCTTGGAGAAACGACAGAAAGGGCAGGCTCATTCCTGGCGCATTTCCTGTATGAAACTTCATCTTGGTTTCGCCTGTAGCATTAGTTCTGGGGCACTCACGGATAATATCTTTGCAGTTTTGGAAACGTCAGAGTTTTTTCTTTCCAAAGCTGTCAATTACATGCATAGTCGAGCATCTTTTTGTGACAAAATATCTAGTTTAAAACGGGAACGTTTTTTATCCAAAAATTAAAAGAGCGCCCCCTATCTCGAAGAAGTTAAGAACTCTAGGTCTGACGGTTCTTTAATTGTTCGAAATAGGTAACTATTGCCTGTCTGTCTCTACGCACCACAATATGTCCGTCCAAGCTGTGTGTGTGTGTGAGTTTTTCTTGGAAATGTTATGGGAGAAATGACTGATTTACAGTTCATGAGGGTTGCCTATTCGCACATATTAAGTTTTGGAAAGGTGTGACATTTTTAACCCTTCGAAACAGACACTGTGACCCCAATAAAAGGCACTTTCAGTTGGCACAGGAAGCTATAAGTAAATACATATCTTGCTTGGGGTATGCTCTTAAAGACTTTAAACTCAGGATTCTGTATGTTAAGAATTGACTGATCTACACAAGGTTGAATGCAGTCATTTTCACATTTGCAGGTTATGTACATCAAAATAACTTGTGAATTTAACCACTTCCGGTTACTTCAGGAAGCTTAGAATTGACACAGGTAGACCTCATAGTACCCTGATGGATTGTCATTGAAGACAGTTTCATAAGGCATTACTAACCCACATAAATTCAACCTAGAGCCTAAGGGAGCAGGCAATGTATTCCTATGAGGAGAGATGTCATTGTAATCTGTGCGATCAAAAAACCCTGTTTAACTGTTAAGGGTTAATGCCACATGGTCAAGGTTAGGCATGCAGAGATCGGGAGGACCTTAGGAACATTCCTGTGGTTGAATTGTCCTTCTAAACCTAACGATTCTGCCGCTATCCCCCAAAGTCCCCTGGAATTTAGTGCCAGGCTTCATTTTGAGCCTGCCAACTATCACATATTTCAGAGCAGGCCCATAATTCACAGCGCCTTCAGTTTGAAACATAATAAAAATGTAAAACAGAGTTACGTTCTAGCTGCGGGTCCAGTTCTGACATTATGTGTAGGCCGATGTGAGCCGACCCCGAATCCCGAGTTTCGGCTCAATAGGTCCTTCGGTGCCCGTATATTCCTGGCATGAGTAGCAGGGCGCTGAAATGTTGCGAGATTTTTAACAGAATGTTCAAAAAAGTAGTGGGTAGGAGTAACAGGTTAACCTCTAGTAACTACCCATCCCGGGTAATATTCCTAAAAAATATTCCTATTCATGAAAATCACAAGTGAAATATATTGAGACACAGCTTAGCCTTTTGTTAACCTGTTGTGACTAGAGGGCAGTATTTACATTTTTGGAGAAAAAAAACGTTCCCGTAGTGAAAGGGGTATTTTGTCAGGACAAGATGCTAGAATATGCATATAATTGACAGCTTAGGATAGAAAACACTCAAAATTTTCCAAAACTGTAAAAATATTGTCTGTGAGTATAACAGAACTGATGTTGCAGGCGAAATCCTGAGAAAAATCCAATCAGGAAGTGCCTCATGTTTTGAAAGCGCTGCATTCCAATGCGTCCCTATTGAGCAGTGAATGGGCTATCTACCAGATTACTCTTTCTCCGTATTCCCGAAGGTGTCTACAGCATTGTGAAGTAGTTTTACACACACACAGCAAGGATGGAGTGACAAAGTGCGGTGCTTAAAGACAGTAAGAGCCTGCAATGGCATTACTGTAATCTCTAGGCTGTGCCAAGTTCAACGAGATGCCCCGCTTGAACGTAGCTCGTTCGGTCTAAGAGCAGCGACCATGAGAAAAAGTAGGCCCATAATGAAGTCTGGCCCTAATTTTCATTTGCTTTTGGGTGACAGTGGGAGAACCGTTAGGGTGAGAAGCACAATTTGACCTAGGAACGTTCCTGAGGTCATCCCGATCCGTGCAAGCCTAACCTTGACCGTGTGGCATTAACCCTTAAAGAACAAGTTAGACCGAGAGTTCTGAAACTTTATAAACCTGTTCTAGAGCTCAGGTCGATAGTGCGGGGTGAGTTATGTGGCTCTAGAAATTTCTCAGACCGAGAAACTGCTTTGTACATTTGCAATTACTTCAATTCATTTTTACATCACGAAAATGCCGACATTTAGAAATGTCCCAGAGTCGCAAGACTAGATGCATTGCGACCGCCTCGGCCCATATAGACGGACCCCAACGTTTCTGGCCGATAGCTCATTCAAGGACCGTAGCAAGTCATGGAAAAAAGTGGATTTTCAGCACCAATTAAGGTCTTGCTCGGGCACCAAATGACCTATCAAGCCGAAACTTGGGATTCGGGGTCGCCTCAGCTAGGCCTACACATAATGTCAGAACTGGACCCGCAGCTAGAATGTAACTACGTGTTTTACGTTTTTATTATGGTTTGAACAGAAGGCGTTGTGAACTTTGGGCCAGCTCTGAAGTATGTGATAGTTGGCTTCTAAACGAGTTGGAAAAAGTGGGTGTGGTGTCAGTTTGTATCAGTTTGGTGTCAGAATATCTAATTGACTGATAGACGGTGACTTGCTAGTGACTTTTGTCCATTTGCAATATGTTTAAACAGTCAGGTACCATCACCAAAGTGACATTCTGAAATGTCACTTTGGAGAGGAACCAGAATCCCTGCCCAGCCATCCCGAGTTCACCGGGCCAGTCAATTTCGCATTCCTGCAGGATTTTTGAGCATGCCAAATTTGTGATGGTAAAATGCCCATTGAACCATATTGCAAATGCACAGTGCATTTGCAACAGTGAAAAAACATCACCAAATGGACATGATGAAATTAACACAACGAGCGATGGAGAGGAACCACTATCACTGCCCGGCCATCCCGAGTTCATCAGGCCAGTCAATTTTGCATTTCTGCAGTATTTTTGAGCATGCCAAATTTGTGATGGTAAATGCCCATTGAAACATATTGCAAATGCACGTGCAATAACATTCAACTGTTATGGTACGCCGACTAATAAATAATGTACCACAGTCACTCGACGAACTTATATTATTTCCAATATAACACAGGTCTCTTGCCTGTACTATTATCCGTAGATCATTCAGCCCGTCATCAGTACGCCGACTGATAACTAATGTACCACAATCATTCGACTTCTCCTTATCAAATCTTCATTCACACCAGTAAGTACGCCGACTCACCCACACACAAACCAGTAGGTACGCCGACCCACCTAGTACATTACATTCGCTGTTATATTGCCGTTCATCCACACTCACAAAAGTAGGTTCGCCGACCCACCCTCATATAAACCAGTAGCTTCGCCGAACTACCTAGTACATTACATTCACAGTTATATTGCCGATCACCTCACATTCACATGGGTAGGTTCGCCGACCCACCCTCACATAAACCAGTAGCTTCGCCGAACTACCTAGTACATCTCATTCACTGTCATACCATAAAAGTGATCGATTAGTTCAAAATTGCATTTACCACTCTGTATTCCTTATGATCTTTTACCAATATAAACAAATACAATTTGGTTACTTACATCAAACAGTTGTCTCACAAAACAAAATTTGGATAACCCCAACATGTAGAACATTAGTTTTTCACAACAGGTGTCTGCTTACATTTTTTGTTGACCGGTCAGGATTTGTGAGACACACCGTCTGATGACAGTACTGGCCAATCGACTGGCACACCAATGCCCACCGAAGTCCGGTTACCAGATCACGTCGGGGTCACCAATTGTTAGGGTTGCGTCAATTCGAATCTGGTATCAGGCTAAATATGACATTGAGTCACCGATTGTATACTATGTATTTTTTATTACCTAAGCAATAAGTGGTAAATGCAATTTTCGTATATACGGGCTCTCTGTCCCACCTCGCAGGGTAAACAGAGAACTGACTTGTTCCAGACAAAGATATTATAATATACTCTTGACAGAAGTAGTTGCTGCTTCCGAGCCGGCCTGTCTGAGTAGAGACTGGGCGTGGTTTAGACTCACCCAGCCTATCATTGATTGTTGGCGCAGAGCTGGTCCCAGCCCCCGGGCCCTCCAGCGGTCAGTTGTTGTAGTTGTGTAGAATATACAGTTATCAGGCACCTGCCTCCTGTTATCTAACAAAATACTGTTTGTTCTCGCAACACTACGTTCTGAATGTGCCCCCCCAACTCATTGCACAGGTCCTGTCTTCATGTTATTTTGTATTTTCCCATTATGAGAAAGGCCCATGGGCCTAAAACTGTTAACAATGTCTCAAGTCAGCTATGTTGCATAAAACATATACCCACACAAGCCAACAGCAAATAATATTCCATCACATATGATATGGTAAGGGCTATAGTGTATAACACAGAACCTCACAGTACACACAATTTTAGAAGAAATTGATCAGAAAAGAGAGACAGAGATTGTTGTAGGATGATTCATTTAGCGATTCCCAAGTGGAGGAATATTTCTTGAATGGAGGACACCGTTGGAGCCACTGTGTATAATCTGTAACGATGCCTGCAGAAGAGGAACAATGTCACTGTTTTGGACTGGTAAATTCTTCTCATGCTAATGCCCTTGTTTGAAATTAATAATATAACATATGTGATTTTATTTTATTTTAGAAGCAATATATAAAATATATGTAATGTAATGAAACGTGATAAAATGTGTCTGCCGCCCCACCCCAACCCACATGAAATAGCCTGTTGAGGGGAGAGCAGGCCCACAACAATGGTCAAAGTGAAATGGAGACAGTAGATACAGCTGGTCTGTTGTAATATAATAAAGACAGTAGATACAGCTGGTCTGTTGTAATATAATAAAGACAGTATATCTAGCTGGTCTGTCATAATATAATAGAGACAGTAGATCTAGCAGGTCAATAATAATATATTCAACCTTATGTTCCCTGTACTCATATATATATTATACCTCAGCAGCACAATATTGTGTAGAGCTTTGGCAAAGTGGGTGATGTTATATCCTTCCTGTTTGGCCCTGTCCGGGGGTCTCATCAGATGGGGCCACAGTGTCTCCTGACCCCTCCTGTCTCAGCATCCAGTATTTATGTTGCAGTAGTTTATGTGTCGGGGGGCTAGGGTCAGTTTGTTATATCTGGAATACTTATTCTGTCTTATCCGGTGTCCTTTGTGAATTTAAGTATAATTCTCTCTCTCTCTCTCTCTCTTGCTGCTGTTCCAGTTTCAACTGTTCTGCCTGCGGCTACAGAACCCTGAACTGTTCATATTTATTCTTGAGGTGCTGTCCTGTTGCATCCTCTACAACTACTGTGATTATTATTATTTGACCCTGCTGGTCATCTATGAAAGTTTGAAAATCTCTGCCATGTTCTGTTATAATCCCTACCCGGCACAGCCAGAAGAGGACTGGCAATCCCTCATAGCCTGGTTCCTCTCTAGGTTTCTTCCTAGGTTTTGGCCTTTCTAGGGAGTTTTTCTTAGCCACCGTGCATCTACACCTGCATTGCTTGCTGTTTGGGGTTTTAGGCTGGGTTTCTATACAGCACTTTGAGATATTAGCTGATGTACGAAGGGCTATATAAATAAATTTGATTTTATAGAGGACTGAGGGTCTTCCAAATATTGAAAGTGTGTAAATAGTTACCCATTTTGTAAATGTATATATTTTTTTCTTCATATTTTTTTCCCCATATTTTGTTCGCAATTTTTTTGGGGGGGTGTGTTAGAATACCATTTTGGCATTTTGTATATAGTTATTTGATTCAAAATGTATACCTTCACCAATTTGGCCACTTGGGTACATTTGGGCTACTTGTGTGGGACACCTGGGTGACTTCATGATAAATGTCATGTAGCACACTCATTTTGGAAGTTATCATTCTGAAACCTTGCACACGTACTGTTGCCCTCTTATGTTTTTCACTGAAATTGTCCCCATCATCCTATCTGAATGTTTGTTTTATCTTGTTCATTTTAAAGATGATGATACAACAATAAAAATAAAAAACATTTTTTTTTCATTGTATTATCTAAACCAGATCTATTGTGTTATATTCTCCTACATTCAATTCACATTTACACAAACTTCAGGGTGTTTTCTTTCAAATGTTACCAAGAATATGCATATCCTTCCTCTGGGCCAGAGCTACAGGCAGTTAGATTTGGGTATGTCTTCAGGCGGAAATTGAAGAAAGTAGTCTAAGACCCAAACCAAAGCGGGATTTTTTTATAATTCCAATCTGTAAAATTACTGCAGATTAATAAAACTGTCGTCCCACTTTTTGCAGTGTTGGACCTCAGTGGAGGAAATCAGTAAAGGAAAAATACCAATTCAAATGGTCACAATTCATTTTGTAGCATTGGTGTCTTCACATTTTTCTTGTCCTTGAGGAAACACGTCTGATAATTAATACAGAAAATGAATCTTATTGGTGAACTATTCAACAATTCTTTCACATCTTCAATTTAAGGCTACTAGATACTGAGTGCCCTCAGGCCTGGAGGGAAGATAAAGTAATTCCACTACCCAAGAATAGTAAAGGCCCCTTTCCTGGCTCAAATAGCCAGGTCACACAGTGTGTTGTGAAAACTGTGAATGTATTGTAATGTTTTTAAAATGGTATAAATTGCCTTAGTTTTGCTGGACCCTAGGAAGAGTAGCTGCTGCTTTGGCAGCTAATGGGGATCCATAATAAATTCAAATACAAACAGCTATATGTTTCCAAATATTGACTTACTGTCTAATTGGAACATAAAAGGACATCCAAAGCTATGTATACAAACATGTATTATCCAAACAGCAAATCGAGAGAAAGATGGTGGATAGTGCCGAGGTGCTAGTTGTAATTTAGGAACACAGTGATAGCGTCAGAGCGTACTTTGAGCTTGACCTTACACTGGTGATGAATGGTACAAGTCTAGCACATGACATTTGAGCAGGGAGTCATCATTGTTACTGGGTAACTGCAAGGTACAGTATGAAGTAATTAATAATATAAGTTTCTCTAGTTTCTTTATTAACACAATTGCTTGTCTTCAGGGTAGGGGGTAAGGAAGGGACTTAGGTACTGAGGTGCATCCTAAATAGCACCCTATTCCTTATTTACCGTACTACATTTGACCAGGGCCGATAGGGCTCTGGTCAAAAGTAGTGCACTATATAGGGAATAGGGTGCCATTTGGCACGTCACTACTAAGGTATTACTATGTGCATCAGTATTGATCTTTACATGAAAGGTTTTCCTTCTTTTCTACAGTCAAGAAATACAAAGCACTAAATTATTTCCCATGAAGCAGGATCATACAGTAGACTGGCTGGAAATGTATAGGCTAATGTATTTAGTTTGAATAGGAACAGTTTTTTGTTTGTTAAATGTCAATGTTTCTGAGTGTGGCATTGCAAACAAAGACATTTAACATTGGGAGCAGCATTCAATCGTATCTATTTGTTTTGATGCCATTTTTGGTGCCATTTTTGGTCCATACGTCTGTGGTGGCACATGATCTATCCATTTTAGAAAAAAATGGCCTCCCTCCATTTAATGCATTGATTTATCACTGTGGAGTTTCAGTTACTGGCTCACTTTCAAAGAGTGATACATTTCTGCAGGTCAACCCATCACATCCATATAATCACTCATGTCATTGGATTCCGGTCCAGACGGAGAAAGGGAGAGGAGTATTCCTGGAAGTATGGGGAGGCGGGAGGCATCCTAGACGTGTTGTAGGTTAAGTTACAGAGCAGGGGATAATCTCATCAGGCATGGAGGTGTTTCAGACAGCCACAATGACACACATCTCGTAACAAGCCATATAGAACACGTTCAGAGCCCCAACCCAGCAGCTGGAGGAACAGAAGGCCTTGATATGAAGAGAAAGTGGATTCTGCTCGCTTGGCTGACCTCAGAACCAGAGCCAAATTACTTACAATCAAAGCTACATGTCATTTCTGCTTAACATTCAGGATAGGAGTTATAAGCCACAATGGGGCTGAATGTCAATGGGAGACATGTTATGCGGTTGAGTTTGAAAGCATCTAGCGAAAATGTTTGGAATATCAGTGAGGAATATGAGGGGTAATGAAAGGTGGCAGATGCAGGGGCTTGTCACACTGAAGGACATTGAGACAGTTAACTGTAAACTTTGACTAGCCGTGTCAAGATACACCAAAATGTTATTTTATGAAATCATTTGTCAATGACCCTGCATATGTTTAAGTACGCCATGTAGTCTTTTAACAGTCAGCCTGTTTGGGCTAGGGGGCAGCATTTTCACTTTTGGATGAAAAGCCTGCCCAGAGTAAACTGCCTCCTACTCTGTCCCAGATGGGAATATATGCATATTATTATTACTGGTGAATAGACAACACTCTGACGTTTCTAAAACTGTTGGAATTATGTCTGTGAGTATAACAGAACTCATATGGCAGACTAAAACCTGAGAAGAAATCCAAACAGGAAGTGAGAACTTGATTTTCAAAACAGTGCCATTTGAAGTCCATCTTAGTTATGGATGTGCATGCACTTCCTAGGGCTTCCACAAGATGTCACCGTCTTTAGAGTCTGGTTGTATGATTATACTATAAAAGGAGGGGCTCATAGGAGCTCTTTTACTGAGTGGTCTGGCAAAAAGCCTCGGTCTCATTGCGCACGGTCACGAGAGAGTATCCTCCGTTCCAATGCTTTTCTTCAGACAATGAAATTCTCCGGTTAGAACCTTATTGATGAATAATGTTTAAAACATCCTAAATATGGATTGATTCATCATTTGACTTGTTTCTACGAACTGTAACGGAACTTTTTTAGTTTGTCTGGAGGAATTGCTCGTGCTTTTTGAAGATTGAATGCTGGGCTGAACAAGCTAACAACAAGTGGCTAAATGATGGGCTTTATGGAACTTTATGAAACAAATCATGGCATTTATTGTCGAACTGGGATTCCTGGGACTGCCTTCTGATGAAGATATTCAAAGGTATGTGAATATTTAGTGTTTTTTGTAGCTTCTGTTGACGCCAAAATGGCGGCTATTTCTTTGGCTAATTTAGGTTCTGAGCGCCGTTCTTAGATTATTATTTTTCCGTAAAGTTTAAAAAAAATCTGACACAGCGGTTGCATAGAGGATACGTTTATCTTTAATTCTGTGAATACAGTTGCATCTTTTATCAATGTTTATTGTGAGTATTTCTGCAAAATCACCGGATGTTTTGGAATCAAAACATTACTGCACGTAGCGCGCCAATGTAAACTGAGATATATATATATATATATGTACATTATGGAACAAAACACACAATACATGTATAACATGATGTCCTATGAGTGTCATCTGATGGACATAATCAAATGTTAATGATTTATTTTATTTATATTTCTGCTTTTGTGACTATCTTTGGCTGTGAAAAATGGCTGTGTGTGTTTTTGAATTTGGTGGTGATCTAACATAAATATATGTTGTGTTTTGCTGTAAAACATGTTGTTTTTTTTATCGGACACGATGGGTAGATTAACAAGATGTTTATCTTTCATTTGCTGTATTGGACTTGTTAATGTGTGAAAGTTAAATATTTCCCAAAAATATTTTTTGACCACGTTTTACGGTGAATGGGAGGGGGTGTTCCTTTTGGGGAACTCCTAGCCATAAGTTTTTAACCCAATGCACAGAATCCAGCAACGGAGGGAACGGATGTCATGTAATGAGAGGATTATTACACAGTAACTGAGAACTGAATTCATACTGTCATTGGAGGACAGTGACATTATTGCTAAACTAAAACAGACTTGCTTTGCAAGAGACAGCCGCGTGAGTTGGTTTTGGGGAATTCTGAGTTTAGTGCTAAATGACTGTTACTTGCTACTGTAACAAGAGTCAGGGATGGACAAAAATTCCAAAATACAGAAACAATTTACCATGAAAGTAACATTTACCGAAATAAACTACAACATACTTGTATTTTGTAATGTATTTACACCACCGGTCAAAATATTTAGAACACCTACTCATTCAAGGGTTTTTCTTTATTTTGACTATTTTCTACATTGTAAAATAATAGTGAAGACATCCAAAGTATGAACACATATGGAGTCATGTAGTAACCAAAGAAGTGTTAATTAAACAAATCAAAATAGATGTAATATTTGAGATTCTTCAAATAGCCTCCCTTTGCCTTGCACAGTCTTGACATTCTCTCAACCAGCTTCATGAGGAATGCTTTTACAACAGTCTTGAAGGAGATCCCTCATATGCTGAGCACTTAGCTGCTTTTCCTTCACTCTGCTGTTCGACTCATCCCAAACCATCTCAATTTGGTTGAGGTCGGGGGATTGTGGAGGCCAGTTCATCTGATGCAGCACTCCATCACTCTCCTTCTGGGTAAAATAGCCCTTACACAGCCTGGAGGTGTGTTGGCTCATTGTCCTGTTGAAAAACAAATGATAGTCCCACGAAGCCTAAAACAGATGGGATGGTGTATCACTGCACATGTGACATTAATGCTTGGACGAACTCGAACCCAGGCACAGAGAAACACAGCAAGCAGAGGAAAGTGTAAATCCAGAACTTTTACTTAGAGTCTTAACAGAAACAAGGCAAGTCCAAATGGAATGACACGGTACTCATAATGTCCATTAGGGGTTTTGAACACTGTCTTCCACTCATCTCCATTTCTGATGAGCACCAGATTGTACGCATTCTGTAAATCCAATTTTGAGAAAATCGTAAATCCTTGGAGTCTCAAAGCCTGGCGACATAAGAGGAAGAGGGTAACGGTAATGTTATTTAAACCCCGGTAATCGAAACAGGGACATAATCCCCCATCCCTCTTTCCAACAAAGAAAAACCCACTCCTGCAGGTGATGTGGACTGCCGAATAAAACCAGCTGCCAGAGCCTCCTTAATATAACTATGCATGGCTGCAGTCTCTGGACATGAGAGAGAATACAGCCCTCCTCTCGGAGGAGTGGTGCCGGGCAGGAGATTGATGGCACAATCATAGGACCTGTGAGGAGGCAGGTCAATGGCCTTTCGTTTACTAAAGATCTGACCCAGATCCCAATAATCCCGAGGTACGTGGGAAAGATCAAGCTTGTCATCCCCAGCCGGTGGAACAGGAGAATCGGAAGCCTCCAGACGAGCAGGGATGGAAAGATGTGAAGAAAGTTGCTGGCAGGTGGACTGGCATGAAGGATTCTATCCCAGAACTCTTCCCGAGGGCCAGTCAACTTTAGGTTTAAAGATAGAAAGCCACAGATGTCCAAGAACCAGGGGAAGCTCGAGACCACCACATTTAACCTCTTCAGTCGACCCTCTACTTTTTTGAACATTTTGTTAAAAATCGCGCAACATTTCAGCGCCCTGCTACTCATGCCAGGAATATAGTACGTTCATATGGTTAGAATGTGTGGATAGGAAACCCTCGGACGTTTTTAAAACTGGTTAAATCACGACTGTGGCTATTACATAACGTGCGTTACATCGGAAAGCGCAGGAAAACCTGATCACAGAAAATGGAAATAAATATCCTTGCGCCACTTCCAGCAATTGTTAACAGTGAGCCGAATTAGATAAGACCGAGCATTCAACTCCCACAGCATCCCCATGTTGTCTAGAGTCTTGTGAATTGAATCATCTTTGATTCTTGGTTGAACCGAAACAGGGGCACCGCTTACCTCCGGTCTCCGCCCAGATCATTCCGGAAGAGCTCTCTCCTGAAATTTTTTCCAAGACGACAGCTAATGATATTTACATCGCCTACGGATGATTTTTATCGCTTATTAACGTTTACTAATACCTAAAGTAGCATTACAAACGTATTTCGAAGTGTTTTGTGAAAGTTTATCGTCTACTTTTTGAATTTTAAAAAATGACGTTACGTTGTGAAATCGCTGTTTTTTTCGTTTATCACACAGTCTACATATAACGATATCTTGGCTTTATATGGCCCGATTTAATCGAAATAAAGACCCAATAGTGTTTATGGGACATCTAGGAGTGCCAACAAAGAAGATGGTGAAAGGTAATGACTGTTTTCTATTTTATTGTGCGGTTTGTGTAACGCCGAAATGCTAATTATTTTGTTTACGTCCCCTGCTGGGCTTTTCTGTTGTAGTGTATTGGTGCATGCTATCAGATAATAGCTTCTCATGCTGTCGCCGAAAAGCATTTTAAAAATCGGACTTGTTGCCTGGATTCACAACGAGTGTAGCTTTAATTTGATACCCTGCATGTGTATTTTAATGAACTTTTGAGTTTTAACTAATACTATTAGCATTTAGCGTAGCGCATTTGCATTTCCAGAGCTCTAGTTGGGACGCAAGCGTCCCAAGTAGAGGCAAGAGGTTAACTGGATAAAATCCACATGATAATCCAGAACACGTTGCTGAATAGGCATGGTATATTGCTACACCTTCAACAGACCCTAGGGGTTGACCATCCAGCGCAGTGACCGACAACGGAATGTCCAGTTTAGTGAGAGGCAGCCCCTGTTGGCGACCCATCCCGTTTCCCGTCAGCTCGGGACAGGAGGAAAGGAAATGTACAGACTGTCCACAGTAAAGACAAAGTAGCTCGTTAATCCTGCACCTTCTCTACAGAGCGGAAAGTCGTGGGTCCAAATTGCATCGACTCCTCGGAACCCGAAACACTGGAACCAACTCGGGTGTCAATCCGGATGGCCAGAACAATAAGCTTATCCAAAGAGTCAGGGTTGTCCCGGGAAGCCAGTTCATCCTTAACAGCCTCACTGAGTCGGTTCAGAAAGGCTGAGTGAAGTGTCTCTGCATTCTAACCGCTCTTTACGGCGAGCATCCAAAAGACAATGGCATAATCAGCTACACTCCGGCTGCCCTGCTGAAGCGCAATGAGTGTTTGAGCATTGTTCCTGCTGCTGATCAAAATTATCTTCTTCTCCAGGTTGAAGCTTTGCCAATTAAAACAAATGTCTGATTGCTGCTCCCATATAGCCGTGGCCCAGGCCAAAGCCCTTCCTGAGAGCAGAGAGATGACATATGCCACTCTGGAATGCTCGGTGGGAAACGTTGATGCCTGCAGCTCAAAGGCCAGCGAGGATTGGAGTAGGAACTCACGACACCTTCCAGGATGCCCCTCATAGTGCTCCGGTGCCTGGAAATTAGGCTCCCGAAGGGAGGAAGACGCTGAGCTGGTATGGAGGGGAGGATTAGGAACAGCCACAGGTGCAGCAGCCATTTCTCCCGCCTGTCCAGTCTGCAGAGCGGACACGAGTTCTTAAACAATCCTACAATGTCTGCAGCTGCACCTCATGGCGACCAATCACAGTTCCATGGTGGGTGAGAGCCGACCGTAACTGATGGAGTTCAGAATGTATCTTGGTAGACTGGGAAAATCGCTGCTGGGTCCATTGTAGGCATAGGGCTACTGTGACAATAATGCTAGTATGAACTTGAGCTCAAGTGCAGAGAAACACAACAAGCAGAGGTAAGAGTAAATCCAGAACTTTTACTTAGTCTTAACAGAAACAAGGCAACCGCACAAGAGGACACTAATAAAACAAGAGACCTAAGCAAAGATACCAGCCAACTGAGGAAACTAAATAACAAGGCAACCAGGTGAACAGAGAAGGTAGGTAAACACAGGTGAATCCAATAGGGTGTTAATCAGGGTAACCTGGAAACTAGAAAACAGGATAAGGGTGCCCTTCAGCGGTAACCTAAGGGAACAACAATCAAGTAACACAGAAACTGACCGCACAGTGCTGTGGAAGCCATGCTGGTTAAGTATGCCTTGAATTCTATATAAATCACCGACAGTGTCACCAGCAAAGCACACCCACACCCACCTCCTCCATGCTTCACGGTGGGAAATACACATGCAGAGATTGGCCCTGTTTCAGAAAGTGGGTTTAGTGAAAACTCAGAGTAAGTTGACTCAGAGTTGAAGGAAACTCTGAGTTTTCTGTTTTACAAAGCCAGTTCAGCTTAACTCTGAGTCAGTTACTATGGCAACATACTCCTTGAAGCTAACCTGCTCACTTACAGGTTTTCAACTAACCCTGAGTTTCTCCTCCTCTTTATCTGAAGCCTGCAGTCTGAAGGTGTCAGACATGGCATGCACTTTTCTTGAAGAGCCAGTTGGTATTGAAGCACAAATACTCCGCAGAAATCTCCGTCGGGAGAGGGTGATCAGACCTTTGGTTGTTTTATCATTCTCTAATGATTTTCTGTTTTTCTGCACAATATTCTCAGCCCTTATATCGTTCATATTACACATCGTGGACATGCTCACAGTTCGAAAAAAAATCTTTGTGTTGTACTTTTTTTGCAAATGGGAGTTTTCTATATAACATCGGTGACACTGAGCATATTTCCAAGTCAACCATCTGTCGGGCTGTCAGAAATGTGACTTTTGCACTGAAACGTTTACTGTACACTTTTGTGGTGTTCCCAAGTCACAAACCCACAAGATTTATCAAAATAGAATTCCAGGTACCAGTCTAAGCAACACTTTGAGATTTCATATGTATACAGTGCCTTGAGAAAGTATTCGGCCCCCTTGAACTTTGCGACCTTTTGCCACATTTCAGGCTTCAAACATAAAGATATAAAATTGTATTTTTTTGTGAAGAATCAACAACAAGTGGGACACAATCATGAGGTGGAACAACATTTATTGGATATTTCAAACTTTTTTAACAAATCAAAAACTGAAAAATTGGGCGTGCAAAATTATTCAGCCCCCTTAAGTTAATACTTTGTAGCGCCACCTTTTGCTGCGATTACAGCTGTAAGTCGCTTGGGGTATGTCTATCAGTTTTGCACATCGAGAGACTGACATTTTTTCCCATTCCTCCTTGCAAAACAGCTCGAGCTCAGTGAGGTTGGATGGAGAGCATTTGTGAACAGCAGTACGGCGCTCAGATATCTGTCATGTTGGAGTCAACAGAAGTCAGAAATAGCATTATAAATATTCACTTACCTTTGATGATCTTCATCAGAATGCACTCCCAGGAATCCCAGTTTCACAATAAATGTTTGATTTGTTCGATAAAGTCCATCATTCATGTCCAAATACCTCCTTTTTGTTCGCGCGTTTAGCCCAGCAATCCAAATGCTCAATGCGCGATCGCTTAGTTTAGACGAATAGTCAAATAAGTTATATTACAGTTCGTAGAAACATGTGAAACGAGGTATAGAATCAATCTTTAGGATGTTTTTATCATAAATATTCAATAATGTTCCAACCGGAGAATTTATTTTTCTTCAGAAATGCAATGGAACTCAAGCTAACGCTCATGTGAATGCGCGTGACCAGCTCGTGGCACTCTGGCAGACCACTGACTCATTCCCCTTTCATTCCCACCTCCTTTACAGTATAAGCATCAAACAAGGTTCTAAAGACTGTTGACATCTAGTGGAAGCCTTAGGAAGTGCAAAGAGTTGAAAAACTACAAACCTTTTTTTCCCACTTCCTGGTTGGATTTTTCTCAGGTTTTTACCTGCTATATGAGTTATTTTATACTCACAGACATCATTCAAACAGTTTTATAAACTTCAGAGTGTTTTCTATCCAAATATACTAATGCCATGCCTATATTAGCAACTGGGACTGAGTAGCAGGTAGATTACTCTGGGCATGCTTTTCATCCAAACATGAAAATGTTGCCCCCTAGCCCAAACAGGTTAACTGTCTAATCTTCATCTTCTACCCGTTACTGATGGTGTAATCTGTCTGGTAGAGCCTTCTGCCATAACATACCTCCATGCAGTTGTAAGTACTCTTAATAAATTCTAACTTTACCCAGAAAAGTGCCCCACCTAATTTGACTTTTGTTTTTACAACAGTGTGCAGGCCACATCACAAGAAAATAGACTCTGATATCTGAAGGACAACTAAGAATCTGAAAAAGTAACAGCAGTCAAATACAAAGAATTGTACCGCTACAAGAAAATCAGTTTGCCAAGTTGTGTCTAAGATGGATGGGTGGGTGTCACTGAGGTAACATTGGCAAAAGGATGAATGTACATATATCTTAATTTGAACAACTAACCTCTTATGTAGGGCCTTGTGTCCTGGGGGGTGGTTGGGTCAGATGAGCTTCCTCCAGAGATGCCTTCAGCAATAGGTCGCCCACTGTTTTGACTGAGGGCCATCTCTTCAGCCTCTGTGAATGGTGGTTGTGGTGTTGGACCCCACCTGTTTTTCGGCCCTCAGTCTTTTTTTTATTGGCTACAATGGAGGTCAAATGTGAGCATGTCCAGTAAGCACACATTTGGAGACTTGTAGGTATAAAAGGCATTTAGGTGTTACTTTCAAATTGAAAATATTAAATACTGGCAGTGTTTGGATGGATGAAAAATGTACTTTTTTTTGCTTAGAAAATCTCAAACTTTTTCAATTAATACTCACGCATTGACTCCGTCAGCAATTTTCTGCTACGCCAGCTCACATTCTTTTGCTGCTGCTATTGTATAGCTTTTTTTCTTAAATATACTCTCATATTCTGCCTACGCAATCATTCATATTTCTAACTCTACTGGGGAGAAGTAGGAGGTTCGAGACCTTTTTTCTGCTGTAGCCATGATGAATCATGTTATCTGCTTTCCATTGAAGAGGACTTTTTATCTCCTCCTCATGAAACTCAGAGTTCATTAAGCTAATTGTTATCACCTGTTCTGAAACTGAAAACTCTTGAGTTTGACAGCTCAGAGTTAGTCAACTCAGAGTTCAGGTTTAAACTCAGAGTCTGTTAAACCTGCTTTCTAAAACAGGGCCCTGATCTGTTCACAAACACCGTGTCTCACAAAGACATGGCGGTTGGAAAAAATCTCCAATATGGACTCCATACCAAAGGACACATTTCCACCAGTCTAATGTCCATTGCTCGTGTTTCTTGGCTCAAGCAAGTCTCTTCTTATTATTAGTGTCCTTTAGTAGTGATTTCTTTGCAGCATTTTGACCATGATGGGCTGATTCACACAGTCTCCAATGAACAGTTTTGTTGAGATGTGTCTGTTAACTGACCTCTGTGAAGCATGCAATTTCTAATGATCTTGTCCTCTGCAGCAGAGGTAAGTCTGGGTCTTCCATTCCTGAGGCAGTCCACATGAGAACCACTTTCATCATAGAGCTTGAGGTTTTTTGCGACTGCACTTGAAGAAACTTTCCAACTTTTCCAACCCCAAACAGCAAACAATGCAGGTGTAGAAGCAAAACTCCCTAGAGAGGGACCAAGCTATGAGGGGTGGCAAGTCCTCTTCTGGCTGTGCCAGGTGGAGATTATAGCAGAACACGGCCAATATGTTCAAATGTTCATACATGACCAGCAGGGTCAAATAATAAAAATCACAGTGGTTGTAGAGGGTCCAACATTTCAGAAACTCATGAGTAAATGTCAGTTGGCTTTTCATAACCGATCATTCAGAGTATCTCTAACACTCTTGCTGTCTCTATAGAGTTGAAAACAGCAGGTCTGCGACAAGGTAGCACATCCGGTGAACAGGTCAGGGTTTCATAGCCGCAGGCAGACCAGTTGAAACTAGAGCAGCAGCACGACCAGGTAGACTGAGGACAGCAAGGAGTCATCAGTCCAGGTAGTCCTGAGGCATGGTCCTAGGGCTCAGGTCCTCCGAGAGAGAGAGAAAGAAAAAAAAGAGAGTGAGAGGATTAAGAGAGCACACTTAAATTCACATAGGACACCGGATAAGACAGGAGAAATACTCCAGATATAACAAACTGACCCTAGCACCCCGACACAAACTATTGCAGCATAAATACTGGAGACGGACCTTCATGTCAGTAATGACGGACTGTCGTTTCTCTTTACTTATTTGAGCTGTTCTTGCCATAATATGGACTTGTGTCCACCTGTGGTAAACTCAATTGATTGGACATGACTTGGAAAGGCACATACCTGTCTATATGAGGTCCAACAGTTGACAGTGCATGTCAGAGCAAAAGCCAAGCCGTGAAGTCGAACTAATTATCCGTAGAGCTCCGAGAAAGGAGTGTGTCGAGGCACAGGTCTTAGGAAGTTTACAGAAACATTTATGCAACATTGAATGTCCAAAGAACACAGTAGCCTCCATCATTCTTAAATGGAAGAAGTTTGGAACCACCAAGATTATACCTAGAGCTGGCCGCCCAGCCAAACTGAGGAATCGGGGGAGAAGGGCCTTGGTCAGGGAGGTGACCAAGAACTCGATGGTCACTCTGACAGAACTCAAGAGGACCTCTGTGGAGATGGGAGAACATTCCAGAAGGACAACCATATCTGCAGCAACTCTATTAATCAGGCCTTTATGCTACAGTGGCCAGACGGAAGCCACTCCACATTAAAAAGGCACATGACAGCCCGCTCAGAGTTTGCCAAAAGGCACCAAAAGGAATCAGAAACAACATTCTCTGGTCTGATGAAACCAAGATTGAACTCTTGGCGCTGAATGTCCAGGTTTCCTCCAGCATCACGTCTGGAGTAAACCTGGCACCATCTCTACGGTGAAGCATGGTGGTGGCAGCATCATGCTGTGGGGATCTTTTTCAGCGGCAGGGATTGGGAGACTAGACAGGATCGAGGGAAAGATTAACGGACCAAAGCACAGAGAGATCCTTGATAAAAAACCTGCTCCAGAGCACTCAGGGCCTCAGACTGGGGCGAAGGTTCACCTTCCAAAAGAACAAAGTCCCTAAGCACACAGCCACGACAATGCAGGAGAGGCCTTGGGACATGTCTCTGAATGTCCTTGAGTGGCCTAGCCAGAGCTCAGACTTGAACCTGATCTAACATCTCTGGAGAGACCTGAAAATAGCTCTGCAGCGACACTCCCCATCCAACCTGACAGAGCTTGAGAGGCTCTGCAGAGAAGAATGGGAGAAACTCCCAAAGTACAGGTGTGCCAAGCTTGTAGCGTCATACCCAAGAAGACTTGAGGCTGTAATCACTGCCAAATGTGCTTCAATAAAGTACTGAGTAAAGGGTCTGAATACCTAGGTAAATATTACATTTCAGTTTTTTATTTTTAATACTTTTGCAAAACGTTTTAAAACAGGTTTTGCAATTGAGATTATTGGGTATTGTGTGTAGATTGAATAGGAAAAACAACATTTTAATCAATTTTAGAATAAGGCTGTAAAGTAAGGGGTCTGAATACTTTACGAATGCACTGTATAAGTGAAAATGAACATGTCAAATGAACTGCAAAACACATTGGGTATTATTATTGGACATGTTTTGGGGCAGAGGTCTTTAGAATAATTCTTAGAATGCTTATACATATACATTTTAGTAATTTAGCAGACCCAGAACGACTTTCAATTTGTGAATTCATCTTAAGATAGCTAGGTGAGACAACAACACATCACAATCGTATCAAGTACATTTTCCCTCAAAGTATTTATCAACATTTTTACATGTACATTTATATTAGTTATATTTAGTTAATTTAGCAGTTGATCTAATCACACCATAGTCCTATCAGACTTCTGATATCAATGCTGTGTCAAAGGGTGTCACAAGTTGTGAACCGCTATAAGTAAAATCGTATAGAAATGTATTTTGAAAATACATTGGAGTGTCATTCAGCCCAGTGTAATTCAGATGACAAAATACTCAGTAAATATTTAAAATACATGTAAAAGAAATACTGACCATCTCTCAAAACTAAGTCAACTAGTATCAAAAACAAAACTAAAAACTTCATCCATATTGGATGATGAGGATATTGGTGACTTTCATTTAATAATTTTGTTAATAAATTAATTTGTATTTTGTTTGCAATTCATCCATATATTCATGAATGGATACAAAGAGAGAGCAGAGAGATATTCCCTTGTGCAGAAGCAGCATGACATGACAGAGATAGATTTAATCCCAAATGGCACCCTAATCCCTACATAGAGCACTATTGTACTTTCAACCAGAGCCCTAGTGCACTATATAGGAAATAGGATGCCATTTGGGATGCAAAAGTCTCGGGATGACAAAGTGAGGGATGACCTCAAGCCTCTCAGCTGCCTCTGGATATAGCTGGCACAGTTTAAATCACAGGAACAGGAAGACAGGAAGTAAAGACTGGATGCCATGGCAACTGAACCACAAGCAGCCACCACTGTCCCCGTCATCAGAGCAACCAACATACGATGTGCAGAGGGCACATTGTTTTTAGCATATGTAAATGAACATCCAAAACATTGTACCAGAATGTTGCAGAATATAGCTTTGCTTTTTGATGTAGAATTAGGTACTAGTCTTTTTCCAGCTACTGTAATGTTGCTTTATGTTTTTTGAAATTGATCATGTGGCTCCAGGAATGCTCAAATGTTAGCCATATGTGACATAGCATATTGATAGGAGAGAATATTAGAAATGGGTTCATTGTCCCTATGAACTTACTATGCAGTTGTGAATATCATTGTGAAAGTCAACGTGGAGTTTTCGTTTGTCTGTTCTCTCTGGGAGACTGGTGCAGTTGTAAGGTTCATACGAGGGACGCCCATATCTGATGTAGTCAGCTGTCAAACAAGTGAAGAGGCACATCAAACACAACTCACCTCTCATATCCCTCAAATCCACCATTTTATCCCTCTCCTCCCATTCCTTTTTTGGGATGGAGAATGAAGTATTGTCTGAAGTTTCTGGAAGCCTTCACCTAGGTGGAGATTTATTTGATGTTCATTTTTTTTATGGTCAAAGAAAAACATTGTTCTTTCTTTTGGAGCAGTTATTTATTTTTCTGTGGGATAAAGTCACTGAGTGTTCCTTCAGTAGTGTGCAGACGTTATGCTGAATTGATTGTGAAATAGGAAGCACCTCTGTGCTGCTCATTTCTAGGGCAAGCTACACCATCTTTGAGAAAATCGAATCTGACATTTATCCACATCATTTCTCCACAAAAATCACATACACAACTGGGTACCTGAACTCAGTTGCAAAATGCAGCATGACAACATGTTGCAAAAAAGCTAGGGTACCTCATAGCTTTACCCATCCTAACTGGTGACCTGCAAGTGTATCATATTGTACATTTCGAACGCTTGCATTATTCATTTTGTTTATCAATTTCCGACAGTTACCTTTAAGGTTTTCTAATCCGTGACCGGATCTTTTATTTCCGAGGCTTCATATCCGTGAGTGTGCAAATTGTCACAGTATCTTCACATATTTTCTCATGCCAATTTGATAGAAGCTTTAGTCTAGTCCAATGGAAACCGATGCAACCCTGCTGGCTACACAGCTAGCTAGATGACCAGTGATGACATTGAGGCCCATATGAGATTCAAGGCTTCAACAGCTGTGTTTTTGTGAGATGTATTGTAGGTGAACGGATGATATCTGCATGTGTGGTTCCCGCCATGAAGCATGGTGGAGGAGGTGTGATGGGGTGGGGGTGCTTTGCTGGAGACACAGTCAGTGATTTATTTAGAATTCAAGTCACACTTAACCAGCATGGCTACCACAGCATTCTGTAGCAGTACGTCATCCCATCTGGCTTGGGCTTAGTGGGACTATTATTTGTTTTTCAACAGGACAATGACCCAAAACACACCTCCAGGCTGTGTAAGGGTTATTTGATCAAGGAGAGTGATGGAGTGCTGCATCAGATGACCTGGCCTCCACAATCCCCCAAACTCAACCCAGTTGAGATAGTTTGGGATGAGTCGGACCACAGAGTGAAGGAAAAGTAGCCAACAAGAGCTCAGCATATGTGTGACCTCCAAGACTGCTGGAAAAGCATTCCTCATGAAGCTGGTTGAGAGAATGTGCAAAGCTATCTTCAAGGCAAAGGTTGGCTATATTAAGAATCTCAAATGTGAAATATATATTGATATGTTTTACTACATGATTCCATATGTGTTATTTCATAGTTTTGAAGTCTTCAATATTATTCTACAATGTAGAAAATAGTTTTCTTAAACAACCCTGGAATGAGTAGGTGTTCAAAAACTTTTGACCGGTAGTGCATAAAATCTACTTTTTATTATTATGTTTTATTTATTATTATTATGTGCATGGGAAAGTGGACTCACCCAACATCAAGCTTGTGAAGGGGGACACACATTTATGACAGCTAGTGATCCGGTATGTAAAACCTGGTGACCATTAGATGTACTCATATACCCAAATTTAGATCCTAGTGCACTTGCTTTGTCATCAGTACTTTGTGAGTGTCTTGCCCATTTAATCTAATTTGTGGTATAAAAATAAAAACGTAACATGCAACAATTTAAAAGATTTTACTGAGTTACAGTTCATATAAGGAAATCAGTCAATTTAAATACATTAAATTAGTCCCTAATCCAGTCACATGACTGGGAATACAGATATGCATCAGATTCCTTAAAGATGCATTAAAAAAGCAGGTGTGTGAAATAGAAAAACAATCAGTATCTGTTGTGAACACATCTCCTTCGCATATAGTTGATCAGGCTATTTATTGTAACCTGTGGAATGTTTTCCCACTCCTCTTCAATATTTGTGCGAAGTTGCTGGATACATACTGTTGTACACATCGATCCAGAGCATCCCAAACATTCTCAATGTGTGACATGTCTGGTGAGTATGCAGGCCATGGAAGAACTGGGACATTTTCATCTTTTAAGAATTGTGTACATATCCTTGAGACATGGGGCCGTGTCACGGTATCTCCGTGTATTCAAATTAACAAAATGCAATTGTGTTTGTTGTATGTAGCTTATGCCTGCCCGTAGCATAACCCTACTGCCACCATGGTGTACTCTGTTCATAATGTTGACATCAACAAACTGCTTGCCTACACAACGCCATACAAGTGGTCCGCAGTTGTGAGGCCGGTTGGACATACTGCCAAATTCTCTAAAACAATATTTTATGGTAGAGAAATTAACATTACATTGGTAACAGCTCTGGCAACAGCTCTGGTGGACATCCTGCAGCCAGCATGTCAATTGCACACTCACTCAAAACTTGAGACATCTGTGGCATTTTGTTGTGTGACAGAACTGCACATTTTAGAGTAACCTTTTAGTGTCCCCAGCACAAGGTGCACCTGTGTAATAGTGATGCTGTTTAATCAGCTTCTTGATATGTCACACCTGTCAGGTGGATGGATTATCTTGTCAAAGGGGAAATGCTCACTAACAGGGATGTAAACAAATTTGTGCATAACATTTGAGAGAAATACGCTTTTTGTGGGTATGGAACATTTCTGGAATATTTTATTCCAGCTCATGAAACATGGGACCAACACTTTATATGTTGTGTTTTTGTTCAGTGTATATATATATATATATATTATATGTTATACACATGCATGCAAACTGTTCTACAAAATGTCTAACTGTTCTACAAGGTAGTGGATATCAAGTACTTTTGATATCAATTTGATATGTGGGTATATGATGACACCTACTGGTCATATGGTTGATTTCTCCCTAACCATATTTTTTTTCTCCCTCTATTCACTGTTTTATGTGATCTGGTAGGTCCCTGAAAACTGTCTCCACTTCTTTCCTGCACAAGAACCACGAGCCAAATTGTCAACTAAATATGCAATTTATTGAGAGATATGTCATATGGATGTTTTTATGTGATAGCAAAATGTATATCGAATGCAGATGATGACACATCTAGCTAACTACTTTATCGTTTACAATAGGGTCACTCATAGGTATGTGAATTTATGTGTACTGATTGTTATTAACTACAGCTAATAAAATATAATTGCATTTCATGAGTGCTGCATCTGTGTATGTGCAGGCATTTTTGCTTCACATAGGACAGTCCGTTCTTGTTGTAATGTTGCCACAACGCCAGAGTCTGCCATCTTTAACATCACTGGTCCTGACATGCATGCAAAGTTATCTACATTTACATTACATTTAAGTCATTTAGCAGACGCTCTTATCCAGAGCGACTTACAAATTGGTGCATTCACCTTATGACCTCCAGTGGAACAGTAGTGCATCTAAATCTTTTCAGGGGGAGGGGGGGTGAGAGGGATTACTTTATCCTATCCTAGGTATTCCTTAAAGAGGTGGGGTTTCAGGTGTCTCCGGAAGGTGGTGATTGACTCCGCTGTCCTGGCGTCGTGAGGAGTTTGTTCCACCATTGGGGGGCCAGAGCAGCGAACAGTTTTGACTGGGCTGAGCGGGAACTGTACTTCCTCAGTGGTAGGGAGGCGAGCAGGCCAGAGGTGGATGAACGCAGTGCCCTTGTTTGGGTGTAGGGCCTGATCAGAGCCTGGAGGTACTGAGGTGCCGTTCCCCTCACAGCTCCGTAGGCAAGCACCATGGTCTTGTAGCGGATGCGAGCTTCAACTGGAAGCCAGTGGAGGGAGCGGAGGAGCGGGGTGACGTGAGAGAACTTGGGAAGGTTGAACACCAGACGGGCTGCGGCGTTCTGGATGAGTTGTAGGGGTTTAATGGCACAGGCAGGGAGCCCAGCCAACAGCGAGTTGCAGTAATCCAGACGGGAGATGACAAGTGCCTGGATTAGGACCTGCGCCGCTTCCTGTGTGAGGCAGGGTCGTACTCTGCGGATGTTGTAGAGCATGAACCTACAGGAACGGGCCACCGCCTTGATGTTAGTTGAGAACGACAGGGTGTTGTCCAGGATCACGCCAAGGTTCTTAGCGCTCTGGGAGGAGGACACAATGGAGTTGTCAACCGTGATGGCGAGATCATGGAACGGGCAGTCCTTCCCGGGAGGAAGAGCAGCTCCGTCTTGCCGAGGTTCAGCTTGAGGTGGTGATCCGTCATCCACACGGATATGTCTGCCAGACATGCAGAGATGCGATTCGCCACCTGGTCATCAGAAGGGGGAAAGGAGAAGATTAATTGTGTGTCGTCTGCATAGCAATGATAGGAGAGACCATGTGAGGTTATGACAGAGCCAAGTGACTTGGTGTATAGCGAGAATAGGAGAGGGCCTAGAACAGAGCCCTGGGGGACACCAGTGGTGAGAGCACGTGGTGTGGAGACGGATTCTCGCCACGCCACCTGGTAGGAGCGACCTGTCAGGTAGGACGCAATCCAAGCGTGGGCCGCGCCGGAGATGCCCAACTCGGAGAGGGTGGAGAGGAGGATCTGATGGTTCACAGTATCGAAGGCAGCCGATAGGTCTAGAAGGATGAGAGCAGAGGAGAGAGAGTTAGCTTTAGCAGTGCGGAGCGCCTCCGTGATACAGAGAAGAGCAGTCTCAGTTGAATGACTAGTCTTGAAACCTGACTGATTTGGATCAAGAAGGTCATTCTGAGAGAGATAGCGGGAGAGCTGGCCAAGGACGGCACGTTCAAGAGTTTTGGAGAGAAAAGAAAGAAGGGATACTGGTCTGTAGTTGTTGACATCGGAGGGATCGAGTGTAGGTTTTTTCAGAAGGGGTGCAACTCTCGCTCTCTTGAAGACGGAAGGGACGTAGCCAGCGGTCAGGGATGAGTTGATGAGCGAGGTGAGGTAAGGGAGGAGGTCTCCGGAAATGGTCTGGAGAAGAGAGGAGGGGATAGGGTCAAGCGGGCAGGTTGTAGGGCGGCCGGCCGTCACAAGACGCGAGATTTCATCTGGAGAGAGAGGGGAGAAAGAGGTCAGAGCACAGGGTAGGGCAGTGTGAGCAGAACCAGCGGTGTCGTTTGACTTAGCAAACGAGGATCGGATGTCGTCGACCTTCTTTTCAAAATGGTTGACGAAGTCATCTGCAGAGAGGGAGGAGGGGGGGGGGAGGGGGAGGAGGATTCAGGAGGGAGGAGAAGGTTGCAAAGAGCTTCCTAGGGTTAGAGGCAGATGCTTGGAATTTAGAGTGGTAGAAAGTGGCTTTAGCAGCAGAGAGAGAAGAGGAAAATGTAGAGAGGAGGGAGTGAAAGGATGTCAGGTCCGCAGGGAGGCGAGTTTTCCTCCATTTCCGCTCGGCTGCCCGGAGCCCTGTTCTGTGAGCTCGCAATGAGTTGTCGAGCCACGGAGCGGGAGGGGAGGACCGAGCCGGCCTGGAGGATAGGGGACATAGAGAGTCAAAGGATGCAGAAAGGGAGGAGAGGAGGGTTGAGGAGGCAGAATCAGGAGATAGGTTGGAGAAGGTTTGAGCAGAGGGAAGAGATGATAGGATGGAAGAGGAGAGAGTAGCGGGGGAGAGAGAGCGAAGGTTGGGACGGCGCGATACCATCCGAGTAGGGGCAGTGTGGGAAGTGTTGGATGAGAGCGAGAGGGAAAAGGATACAAGGTAGTGGTCGGAGACTTGGAGGGAGTTGCCACGAGGTTAGTGGAAGAACAGCATCTAGTAAAGATGAGGTCGAGCGTATTTCCTGCCTTGTGAGTAGGGGGAAGGTGAGAGGGTGAGGTCAAAAGAGGAGAGGAGTGGAAAGAAGGAGGCAGAGAGGAATGAGTCAAAGGTAGGCGTGGGGAGGTTAAAGTCGCCCAGAACTGTGAGAGGTGAGCCGTCCTCAGGAAAGGAGCTTATCAAGGCATCAAGCTCATTGATGAACTCTCCGAGGGAACCTGGAGGGCGATAAATGATAAGGATGTTAAGCTTGAAAGGGCTGGTAACTGTGACAGCATGGAATTCAAAGGAGGCGATAGACAGATGGGTAAGGGGAGAAAGAGAGAATGACCACTTGGGAGAGATGAGGATCCCGGTGCCACCACCCCGCTGACCAGAAGCTCTAGCATCCCCCTTTCCTTGCTAGCTAACTTAGCTCATCAAACAGTATTTTCTTTGCTTTCTGCACAATGGCACTTATTAGAGACTTGAATCTCATATGGACATCACTGTCATCACTAGTCATCTAACTAGCCATGTAGCCAGCAGGGTTCATTGGTTTCCATTGGACTAGACTAGACCTTGCTAGCTATTTAGCCAACACTGGCTAGCTAGCAAGCTAACGCTAGTGTCGCTAGCTAATGATACACCATAGTTGTGGGTCTGCAAAATCAAGCAAATGGTACTGAACTCATGACAAAATCATTTTTTGACATGGCAGTGGGTTATGCTGATTGTTTATTTTTTGCTTATTGACATTGCGAATATAATATTTGCCATTTAACTCTGATTTAACTAGCTACTACTCTGATTTAACTAGCTATGCATCATCCGGTTTTGGCATGAGAAAATTTGTGAGGTCCCAAATTCCTGCGATATTGCAAGAATTTGCGAAGTCACGGATATGGAGACACAAAAATAAAAGATCCGGTCACGGATTAGGAGCCACACCCTACTTTCAAATGCATGCTTCATAGAAACAGTAATTTGATTCAATCATAATTATACTCACAGCCTTTGAGAAAACCACACGGTGTGAGTCAATGTGCTATTGTACGTCTTCACAATTCTACAGTGTTAAATCATCATTGTTGAGTTTGGGGAACCATAGAGACACCGAAAGTGTTAAATGAACACACTGCCTAGTGTAGAGCGTGCATTATTTCCCAATAAAGCAAGGCATATTTGATTTGCTATAGCTCATTCCTACATGTTCTATGTTTGAGCAGCTTTTGAAAGCCAATGTCAGATTGAAAACATTATTGGCATTGTTGAATTCGATTTTTATAATGGCAAGCTACGACTGATGATTTGGTTAGCTAAACTAGCAAATCTGTTTGTTTGGCTACCACGACAACTCCTGTAGTTTTCTAGTTAACTTGCTAGCTACTTTAGTGGTTGTTGAACACATTTCTACCAGAAAATGAACACATTTCTAGCAGCAAATGCGTTAAATTATAGCCATGGTTTAAGAGGGATAATCAACTCAGGGCTCTATAATTTCTCTGGAAAATAATGCAGTTTTACTCCACTAGCACTAACACATCATTTTCCATAGAAGAACGCATAGCGCCTCCTTGATTATCCCTTACATAATTGCATTGGTGAAAATAGGGCAATATCTTGTCAGTTTTTGCCAAATAGTGAGGCAATATTTACCTCCAGTTATTAACCATTTGTGCATCATCATGTAACATTATTTTCAATAGTTGCACAGTAGAATAATCTTTTTTTTCCACAAACTTTTTGGTGTGAAGCATTGGTGCTCTGTCCCAGGGACAGAAGATGTTGGTTTTCATGATGCGTCTTGAGACACCTTTCAAACTCAGATGCCTTGGACAAATTTACATCCAGGACATTACTCAATCATCATTCCTAACCTTTTACCCCTTATCAGATTATATCAACACACTTACCACTTTCTGTAATAGTCCAGGTATGGTGAACACTCTGGTGTGAAATGGTAATTGTAATACCTTTGGTTAGTGAAACAGTAGAGGAGGTATCACCTCAACCTCGAATGTGTTGGTCTTCATACCCACCATTCATTACTTCATCAGGCTAGGCCCGTTTTTTCTCCACTTCCTGTTTGAATGATGCTTCCAAAGTAAACTGCCTGTTACTCAGGCCCTGAAGCCAGGATATGCACGTAATTGGTACCATTGCAAAGAAAACACGTTGATGTTTGTAGAAATGTTAAAATAATGTAGGAGAGTATAACACAATAGATATGGTAGGAGAAAATCCAAAGATAAAGCAACCAGAATATCTTTTTTTTTGAGAAACCATGCTCTTCCAATGGCCAGTATAAGGGCATACTCAATTCTACCTCCCACGATGCAATTCCTATGGCTTCCACTCGGTGTCAGCAGTCTATGTTCAAGGTTTCATGCGTGTAACTTGAATAACGAATAAGAAATAACAGTTTTAGTACAAGGACACCGGCTTAGAGATTCGTGTTTGTGTGTGCCAAGAAGACAAGACACACCTGCTAAAATCTGTTTCCTAATGAACATACTTCTTTCCGTAAGAAATATTATAGTTTGATTACATTTTAGGGTATCTGAGAAGTAGATAGAAACGTATTGTGACTTGATGAAACAAAGTTTAGGGGTAGGTTTTCGTAATAATGTTTTTGCATTTTGCACGAGTGGATTATGAAATGATGGTGCCAACTAAACTGACTTTTTGGGATATAAAAGAAGGATTTTATCTGACAAAATGACACTACATGTTATAGCTGGGACCCTTTTGAATGACAAATCAGAGGAAGATTTTCAAAAAGTCAGTGAATATTTAATCACTATTTGTGAATTTATAAAAAATATTTTGATGTGGGTTGCCATCCTCAAACAATCACATGGCATCCTTTCGCTGTAATAGCTACTGTACATCTGAAAGTGCAGTTAGATTAACAAGAATTTAAGCTTTCAACTGATATAAGACACTTGTATGTACCTAAATGTTTAATATTCAAATGTTTATGATTTGAATTGCCCGCACTCCAGTTTCACCGGAAGTTGTCCCGCTAGCAGGACACCTAGGTGTAAGAAGTTTTTAAGTTGCAACTATTTCAAACTATCTACATTGGTCAGTCCAAAGTTACTTTTTAATTCGGTCATGGTTATAAATGTATTTCCAGTTACCAAGTAATTTACGTTTTTTATGCCTTAAATTGGTCGTCATGGAAAACTAATCTATGAATTCTGAAAAGCTTTACTAGGATTTTTCCATAAGGTTGTGTTTTTAGGGAGTGATATTGCTTCTTGTAGAACACGTTTCATTTTCTTCCATATTGTTATAGTGTAATTAACTACGTATGAAGTTGTTAAGGTTCTTAGCTTTAACCTTTAAAAATAGGCACGTAAAACATACTGGGGATGAGCATGTGCATCTTCAATTTGACCACATTGTTCCTCTTTAGTGTATTTAACTCACTGACAACTGCATTTATTTTCAACAAACTTAACATGTGTAAATATTTGTATGAACAACAAGATTCAACAACTGAGAAATAAACTGAAAAGGATCCACAGACATGTGACTCACAGAAATGGAAAAATATGTCCCTGAAAAAAGGGGGAGGAAAAATCAAAAGTAACAGTCATTATCTGGTGTGGCCACCAGCGGAATTAAGTACTGCAGTGCATTTCATCCTCATGGAACTGCACCAGATTTGACAGTTCTTGCTGTGAGATGTTACCCCACTCTCCCACCAAGGCACCTGCAGTTCCCAGACATTTCTAGGTGGAATGGTCCTATCCCTCACCCCCCGATCCAACAGATCCCAGACGTGCTCAATGGGATTGAGATCTGGGCTCTTTGCTGGCCATGGCAAAACACTGTCTTGTCCTGTCTTGCAGGAAATCACGCACCGAACAAGCAGCATGGCTGGTGGCATTGTCATGTCTGGATGAGCCTGCAGAAAGGTTTCCACATGAGGGAGGAGGATGTCTTCCCTGTAACGTACAGCATTGAGATTGCCTGCAATGACAACAAGCTCAGTTCAATGATGCTGTGACACACCGCCCCAGACCATGACGGACCCTCCACCTCCAAATCAATCCTGCTCCAGAGTACAGGCCTCGGTGTAACGCTCATTCCTTCGACAATAAACGCAAATCAGACCATCACCCCTGGCAAGACAAAACCGCAACTCATCAGTGAAGGGCACTTTTTGCCAGTCCTGTCTGGTCCAGTGACGGTGTGTTTGTGCCCATAGGCGACGTTGTAGCCAGTGATGTCTGGTGAGGACCTGCTTTCCAACAGGCCTTACAAGCCCACAGTCCAGCCTCTCTCAACCTATTGCGGACAGTCTGAGCACTGATGGAGGGATTGTGTGTTCCTGGTGTAACTCGGGCAGTTGTTGTTGCCATTCTGTACCTGTCTCGCAGGTGTGATGTTCGGATGTACCGATCCTGTGCAGGTGTTATTACACGTGGTCTGCCACTGCGAGGACGATCAGCTGTCCGTCCTGTCTCCATGTAGAGCTGTCTTTGGCGTCTCACAGTACGGACATTGCAATATATTGCCGTGGCCACATCGGCAGTCCTCATGCCTCCTTGCAGCATGCATAAGGCACGTTCATGCAGATGAGCAGGGTCACTGGCCATCTTTCTTTTGGTGTTTTTCAAAGTAAGTCGAAAAGCCTCTTTAGTGTTCTAAGCTGTTTAGTGTTCTAAGCTGTTAGTGTCTTAATGACCGTTCCGCAGGTGCATGTTCATTAATTGTTTATGGTTCATTGAACAAGCATGGGAAACAGTTTTTAAACAAACAATTTACAAAGAAGATCAGTGAAGTTATTTGGATTTTTACGAACTATCTTTGAAAGACAGGGTCCTGAAAACTCTTTGCAGAGTTTATGTTCCCTATGTACAAAAAGCATATTTTCTCAAATGTTGTGCACAAATCTGTTAACATCCCCATTAGTGAGCATTTCTCATTTGCCAAGATAATCTATTCACCTGACAGGTATGGCATATCAAGAAGCTGATGATCATTACACAGGCGAACCTTGTGCAGAGGACAATAATGGGCTTCTGTAAAATGTGCTCTTTTGTCACAAAACAACACAATGCCACATCACGTCTTTTGAGGAAGCATGTAATTGGCATGCTGACTGCAGGAATGTCCACCAGAGCGTTTGACAGAGAATTTAATGTTAATTTCTCTACCATAAGCCGCATCCAACATTTTTGAGAATTTGGCAGTACATCCAACCGGCCTCACAACCGCAGCCCAGTACTGCCACATCTGGATTCCTTACCTGTGGGATCATCAGCAACCAGCCACCCGGAGAGCTGATGAAACTGTGGCTTTGCGCAATCAAATCATTTCTGTGCAAACTGTGAAGGGAAGCTCAGCTGCGACGGTGTCAGAGTTCCTGCAAATATCCAGCAACTTCACACAGCCATTGAAGAGGAGTGGGACAACATTCCACAGACCACAATCAACACAATCATCGACTGATTTTCTGATCCATGCCCTCACCTTTTTTAAGGTATCTGTGACCAACAGCTGCATATATGTATTCCCAGTCATGTGAAATCCATACATTAGGGCCTAAGTTATTTATTTAAATTGACTGATTTCCTTATAAACTGTAACTCAGTAAATTCTTTGAAATAGTTGCATGTTGCGTTTATACTTTTGTTTAGTGTAGGTTCTATTTAATTAACAAACAATTCCAAAAGATGGATGCAGCTAAATGCATGATTTATATAATTTACCATTACGTTTATTGGTAGTCCAGCAAATATTGCAGGTTGTAAATTACAGCTGGCCTATTATATTGTTTGCTGCACTGTTTCAGTTTCAATGACTCACTATTTTGGACAAAAATTGACAAATGTAGCCAACTAAGGTGGGGAATGTCAATACAATCAAACTAGCAAGGGCAATGATCACAAGTCAGTCATAACGTGGCTAAAAGATAGCTTAGGTATTTATTTAGCTAGCTGTTGGGAGGATGCTATGTCATTGGACGAGTGGGTGAGTGGCTGAATTTGAATATATTTTTCCCGTGGCTACAGCTTGAGATACAGGTGTCATTTGGTTAGCTAGCAAGAAATGTGATTCACTTTGCTTGCTAGCAATGCTGAACTTGTCACGCCCTGGTCAAAGTATTTTGTGTTGATCTTCATTTATTTGGTCAGGCCAGGATGTGACATGGGTTTTTGTATGTGGTGTGTATGTATTGGGATTGTAGCTTAGTGGGGTGTTCTAGTTAAGTCTATGGCTGTCTGAAGTGGTTCTCAATCAGAGGCAGGTGTTTATCGTTGTCTCTGATTGGGAACCATATTTAGGCAGCCATATTATTTGAGTGTTTGGTGGGTGATTGTCCTTAGTGTCCTGATGGCCTTGTGCTGTGTTAGTTTACACAAGTATAGGCTGTTTCGGTTTTCGTTACGTTCTTTGTAGTGTTTGTGTTTAGTGTGTTTTTTCATTAAACATTAATTGTAATCTACACGCCGCATTTTGGTCCGACTTTCCTTCACCACAAGAGAACCGTTACAGAACTTGAATAACTGTTAGCATATCTCTCAGTTGTCAATCAAATGGGCTGACAGGCAGGAAAGTTTCCATTCAGTTGTCAAAACGTGGGTTTGGACAAGCATGGCATGCAAGCTGCAGAAGGTTGAGCAGGCTACCATTCCCCATCATTTAGAAGTGACATTTTGACAGCCAACTGTTCCCTTGCTAGATTTGAGCTCCTCTCGCTCTGGCTGGGAAAGTTCCTACCCTTTTCATGGTTGTTTGATAAATAGGACTACAAAGTTCACAAATGTAAGAGGACTCCATTGGTGTTTACATATTTTGGCGAATGCTTTCTAATGATCTAAAGTCACGCTGTTGTTACTGCCTGTACAGTACCTACAGAAAGTATTCATACCACTTGACTTATTCCACATTTTGTTGTGTTACAACCTCAATTCCAAATGGATTAAATCGTTTTTCTGTGTAAATATGTAAAAAATAAAAAGCACATTTATTGAAAATTCTTTAAAGAAATATCAAATGTACATAAGTAGTCACACCCCTGAGTCAATCATTTTATAGAAACACCTTTGCAGAAGTTACAGCAGTGAGTCTTTCTATGTAAGTCTCTACAAGCCTCCCACATCTGGATTGTGCAACATTTGCACACTTTAAAAAAAAATTTCAAGCTCTGTCAAATTGGTTATTGATCATTGCTAGTCAACAGTGGTGGTCGGTTTCATTTAAGATGAGAGGATAAAAAAATGTTTTATGAGCATGGCCTTATTTCTATTACAAAATATTTGATGACTGTCATTCATATTCCATTCACCCAGCTCAATGTAACATAGATAGGTTTAGTCTACTACATGATACTGACTTTTTCCGTATACCCATCATGAGGTTGCTACAACCTAACCTATGAATTAAAGCTTACAATGTAGGTGCATAAGTCAAGAGAGAATGAAGTAATCAAGGTGACAAACATTGACACATTCAATATCGCCTTGCACACTTTTGCCTGCATCTAGCTGATGTAAGGTGTAATCATTAGTCCAACAGTTGCAAACGAGAGTTTGTATTGGACAAATTGAGGTACAGTATGTTTTATCTTCGTTCCGTTTAAGAAACTTAAAAAAAAAAAAAAAAATTATGATCACACTCAGAGTTCACTTCCATAGCAGCCACATATAAATACATGATCCCTTTGATCATTGTATAATAACTTCTTGAATCTACACACTCTTCCTTTCACATTTTCCCTTCATTTGTGGACTTCAGTGCACAACACATCAGCTGTCTGTGACCAGGCAAAAAAAAACATACCAAGTGAAAGATTTATATCATACCCGCTAACCATTACACACAGCCTACATCGTTGTCGTCATAGTCAACATAGTTCTAGGAGTTAACGCATTAGTAAACCTGCTACAATCATGCAGTACAGTCTGCACCAAACACTTTAGCAGTTACACCAGCACGCCCCGGTGGCAATAACTTGATAAAACCAAAAGCTTACCTTGACTTGGAAGAGTTCCCGTGTTGGATAGCCCTATCCAGCTAGCTAACATAGCATCCCTCTCTGTTTGAGTAGGCTAAACTAGCTGGCTGGATTCGCTAATAAGTAAATGAAAGTGGAAAAAAATACAATGAAACATAGCTCTCTCTCGCTTCTTCATTATTGAACAAATTAATTTGTTCAAAACTATTCAACTACTGTCTTTCTCTCTCTTTGAGTCAACTACTCACCACATTTTATGCACATTTATAGCTGTAGCTTATGCTTTGACCACTAGATTCATTCTCCGATCCATTGAGTGGAGAAGATGTCAGTTCATGCTACAAGAGCTCTGATAGTTTGGAGGATAAATATAGTGTAAATCTATGGAAGGTTGAGAACCATGAGCCTCCTAGGTTTTGTTGTGTTGAAGTCAATGTACCCAGAGGACAAAAACTAGCTATCCTCTGGCTACAGAGTGCTATGGTGCTACCCTACAGTGTGCTGTTAAGGCTACTGTAGACCATTTCAAAACAGTGTTATTTTAATCAATTATTTTATGATGTGAATATATTTACTACAGTCTTGGCCAAAAGTTTGGAGAATGACACAAATATTAATTTTCACAAAGTCTGCTGCCTCAGTTTGTATGATGGCAATTTGCATATACTCCAGAATGTTATGAAGAGTGATCAGATTAATTGCAATTAATTGAAAAGTCCCTCATTGCCATACAAATGAACTGAATCCGCCCAAAAAACATTTCAGCCCTGCCACAAAAGGACCAGCTGACATCATGTCAGTGATTCTCTCATTAACACAGATGTGAGTGTTGACCAGGACAAGGCTGGAGATCACTCTGCCATGCTGATTGAGTTTGAATAACAGACTGGAAGCTTCCAAAGGAGGGTGGTGCTTGGAATGATTGTTCTTCCTTTGTCAAACATGGTTACCTGCAAGGAAACTCATGCCAGCATCATTGCTTTGCAAAAAAAGGGCTTAACAAGCAAGGATATTGCTGCCAGTAATATTGTACCTAAATCAACCATTTATCGAACCATCAAGAACTTCAAGAAGATCGGTTCAATTGTTGTGAAGAAGGCTTCAGGATGCCCAAGAAAGTCCAGCAAGTGCCAGGACCGTCTCCTAAAGTTGATTCAGCTGCGGGATTGGGGCACCACCAGTACAGAGCTTGCTCAGGAACGGCAGCAGGCAGGTGTGAGTGCATCTCAAATCAAATCAAATCAAATTTTATTTGTCACATACACATGGTTAGCAGATGTTAATGCGAGTGTAGCGAAATGCTTGTGCTTCTAGTTCCGACAATGCAGTGATAACCAACAAGTAATCTAACTAACAATTCCAAAACTACTGTCTTATACACAGTGTAAGGGGATAAGGAATATGTACATAAGGATATATGAATGAGTGATGGTACAGAGCAGCATACAGTAGATGGTATCGAGTACAGTATATACATATGAGATGAGTATGTAGACAAAGTAAACAAAGTGGCATAGTTAAAGTGGCTAGTGACATAAGAATGCAGTCTATGATCTAGAGTACAGTATATACATATGCATATGAGATGAATAGTGTAGGGTAAGTAACATTATATAAGGTAGCATTGTTTAAAGTGGCTAGTGATATATTTACATCATTTCCCATCAATTCCCATTATTAAAGTGGCTGGAGTTGGGTCAGTGTCAATGACAGTGTGTTGGCAGCAGCCACTCAATGTTAGTGATTGCTGTTTAACAGTCTGATGGCCTTGAGATAGAAGCTGTTTTTCAGTCTCTCGGTCCCAGCTTTGATGCACCTGTACTGACCTCGCCTTCTGGATGATAGCGGGGTGAACAGGCAGTGGTTTGGGTGGTTGATGTCCTTGATGATCTTTATGGCCTTCCTGTAACATCGGGTGGTGTAGGTGTCCTGGAGGGCAGGTAGTTTGCCCCCGGTGATGCGTTGTGCAGACCTCACTACCCTCTGGAGAGCCTTACGGTTGAGGGCGGAGCAGTTGCCGTACCAGGCGGTGATACAGCCCGCCAGGATGCTCTCGATTGTGCATCTGTAGAAGTTTGTGAGTGCTTTTGGTGACAAGCCGAATTTCTTCAGCCTCCTGAGGTTGAAGAGGCGCTGCTGCGCCTCATGCACAGTGAGGCGAAGACTTTTGGAGGATGGTCTGGTGTCAAGAAGGGCAGCAAAGAAGCCACGTCTCTCCAGGGACAGACTGATATTCTGTATATCGTACAGGCAATGGACTGCTGAGGACTGGGGTAAAGTCATTTTCTCTGATGAATCCCCTTTCCGATTGTTTGGGTCATCCTTAAAAAAGATTGTCCGGAGAAGACAAGGTGAGCGCTACCATCAATCCTGTGTCATGTCAACAGTAAAGCATTCTGAGATCATTCATGTGTGGGGTTGCTTCTCAGCCAAGGGAGTGGGCTCACTCACAATTTTGACTAAGAACACAGCCATGAATAAAGAATGGTACCAACACATCCTCTGAGAGCAGCTTCTCCAAACCATCCAGGAACAGTTTGGTGACAAACAATGCCTTTTCCAGCATGATGGAGCACCTTGCCATAAGCCAAAAGTGATAACTATGTGGCTCGGAGAACAAAACATTGATATTTTGGGTCCATGGCCAGGAAACTCCCCACACCTTGAGAACTTGTGGTCAATCCTCAAGAGGCGTGGACAAACAAAAACCCACAAATTCTGACAAACTCCATGCATTGATTACGCAAGAATGGGCTGCCATCAGTCTGGATGTGGCCCAGAAGTTAATTGACATAATGCCAGGGCGGATTGCAGAGGTCTTGAAAAAGAAGAGTCAACACTGCAAATATTGACTCTTTGCATCAACTTCATGTAATTGTCAATAAAAGCCTTTGACACCTATGAAATGCTTGTAATTATACTTCAGTATAACATACATGTAGTAACGTCTGACAAAAATATCTAAAGACACTGAAGCAGCAAACTTTGTGGAAATTAATATTTGTGTCATTTTCAAAACTTTTGTCCACGACTGTATCATTTTATCTAAAAAAGATTACTTTAATGTTTCACTATTTGCATTTCGATTAAATTCACTGAGGATGGTCCTCCCTCAGAGGAGCCTCCAGTGGACAACCATTTTCAGGTCTTGCCATATATTTTCATGTATTTTTAAGTCAAAACTGTAACTCGGCCACTCAGGAACATTCTCTGTCTTCTTGGTAAGCAACTCCAGTGTAGCCTTGTTTTAGGTTATAGTCCTGCTGAAAGGGGAATTAATCTCCCGGTGTCTGGTGGAAAGCAGACTGAACCAGGTTTTCATCAAGGATTTTGCCTGTGCTAAAATCCATTCCATTTATTTTTTGTCCTGAAACTCCCCATACCCATAACATGATGCAGCCACCATTATGCTTGAACATATGGAGATTGGTACTCAGTAATGTGTTATGTTTTGGGGCAAACCCAACACAACACTTTGTATTCAAGATAAAAAGAGAATTGCCTTGCCACATTTTCCGAATTATTACTTTAGTGCCTTGTTGAAAACATGATGCATGTTTTGGAATATGTGTGTGTGTGTGTGTGTGTGTGTGTGTGTAGGCTAATGACAGACACCTATATGTAATCAATTTTAAATTCAGGCTGTAACACAACAAAATGTTTCAAAAAATTAAGGTGTGTGAATACTTTTTGACGGCACTGTAAACACACAGTCCAGTTCAAAGTGAATGATGGCAGGCCCATCTGGCAATTGGCTGACTGCCCTAACCCATCTGGACAAGAGGAATACCTATGTAAGAATGCTGTTCATTGACTATAGCTCAGCATTCAACACCACAGTATCCTCTAAGCTCATTATTAAGCTTGTGGCCCTGGGTCTGAATCCCGCCCTGTGCAACTGGGTCCTGTACTTCCTGATGGGCCGCCCCCCAGGTGGTGAAGGTAGGAAACAACATCTCCAATTTGCTGATCCTCAACACAGGGGTACCACAAGGGTGCGTGCTCAGCCTCCTCCTGTACTCCCTGTTCACCCATGACTGCGTAGCCATGCACGCCTCCAACTCAATCATCAAGTTTGCAGACTACACATCAGTAGTAGACTTGATTACCAATAACGATGAGACAGCCTACAGGGAGGAGGTTAATGCACTCGGAGTGTGGTGTCAGCAAAACTACCTCTCACTCAATGTCAGCAAAGCAAAGGAGATGATCTTGGACTTCAGGAAACAGAATAGGGAGCACGCCCCTATCCACGTCGACGGGACAGCAGTGGAGAAATTGGAACGTTTTAAGTTCCTCGGCGTACACATCACGGACAAACTGAAATGGTCCACCCACACAGACAGTGTGGTGAAGAAGGGACAACAGCACCTCTTCAACCTCAGGAGGCTGAAAATATGTGGCTTGTCACCTAAAACCCTCACAAACTTTTAGAGAAGCACAATCAAGAGCATCCTGTCGGGCTGTATCACCGCCTGGTACGGAAACTGCACCGCCCACAAACACAGGGCTCTCCAGAGGGTGGTGCGGTCTGCACAACGCATCACCAGAGGCAAACTACCTGCCCTCCAGGACACCTACAGCACCTGATGTCAAATGAAGGCCAAAAAGATCAAGGACAACAACCACCCGAGTCACTGCCTTTTCACCCCGCTACCATCCAAGAAGGCGAGGTCCGTACAGGTGCATCAAAGCTGGGACCGAGAGACAGAAGCAGTTTCAGTCTCAAGGCCATCAGACTGTTAAACAGCCATCACTAACAGAGAGGTTGCTGCCTACATACAGACTTGAAATCATTGGCCACTTTAATAAATGGACCACTAGTCACTTTAATAATGCCACTTTAATAATGTTTACATATTTTGCATTACTCAATTTATATGTATGTACTGTATTTTATAACATCTATTGCATCTTTCCTATGCAGCTCTGTTATTGCTCATCCATATATTTATATGTATATATTCTTATTCCTTTACTTAGATTTGTGTGTATTATTAGATAGTTGTTGTGGAATTATTAGATTACACGTTAGATATTGCTGCACTGTCATAACTAGAAGCGCAAGCATTTCGCTACACTCGCAATAACATATCCTAACCATGTGTGTGTGTGTGTGTGTGTGTATGTATATCTATCATTGGTCAGGGTAATGTTTACCATATAGATAGTATGAGAAAAATACTTCAAATGTGTCCCATCAAAATCTTAACACTTTAAAACATTTCATTTTCAACCAATAAAAAAAATCAGCCTTTATGCTAGCATTTACTGGACATGCTCTTTGTTGCCATTTTCTTGGCTTGGGTCTAATCACTTTTTGTCAATCAAAGTGAACATCCCAGCTGTTTCCCTGCACAAGACATCTCTGTACCTCCCCAGCAAATGGAGTCTGTGAGGCAGGAATGTCTTTGGATGCGTTCCAAATCTATTCCCAACAGATTGTGGACCAACCATGTATCTTGGACACACGCTTGATGGTTTTGGCGACCCTACCTTGTCACAACACAACTGATTGGCTAAAACACAATAAAAAAGAAAAAAAAGAAATTCCACAAATGTACTTTTAAGAAGGCACACCTATTAATTGAAATGCATTCCAGGTGACTACCTCATGATGCTGGTTGAGAGAAGCCAAGAACATCCAAAACTGTCATCAAGGCAAAGTGTGGCTACTTTGAAGAATCTCAAATATAAAATATAATTTGACTTGTTTAACACTTTTGTGGTTACTTCATAGTTTTATGTCTTCACTATTATTCTACAATGTATAAAATAGTAAAAGTAAAGAAAATCCCTTGAATGAGTAGGTGCGTCCAAACTTTTGACTGGTACTGTACATTTGTCTGCATTGTTTTTCACATTACCGTCAAGACCGTTGCAAGTTAAGAAGATGTAAAACAAAGCAAACAAATTTGTTGTTTCCTTAGAGAGAGAGAAAATATGATATTCCGGTGCCAGATGAGCAGCACCGTGTTGGTGTACAGAGTGTATGTATTATAAATAGCTGTCAGAGAGAAGAAAAGAGGCTCGACGCCCTCTGAGTCAATCAGGTGTCAGGCAGGAGATAACACACAGCTCTAAACTCTCCAAGGTTTGCAATTCATTGCAATAGTCTCTTCCCTTCCCTATCCATGCAGCCTGATAATAATGTTTTTCAGTAGTCTGGGGAATCATAGGAAATTAATAAAATCATACCTAATCAAATGTTTTGTTGCTATTGTCAGTGGCGGTTGAGAACATACAATGAGGTAAACAGAGAAAGAAATAACACTGAAAAAAAATCAACCTGTATTTGTATTTATTATGGATCCCATTAGCTGCTGCAAAGGCAGCAGCTACTCTTCCTGGGGTCCAGAAAAGATAAGGCAGTTATACAATTTTTTTAAACATTACAATACATTCACATCAGATTTCACAACAGATCTCTATAACACAAAATCCACATGTACATGTGTGTATAGTGTATATGTTATCATGTGTTTGTATGCATGTGTCTGTGCTTGTGTTTGTGTTGCTTCACTGTCCCTGCTGTTCCATAAGGTGTATTTGTATCTGTTTTGTAAGTCTAATTTTAATGCTTGCATGAGTTCCTTGATGTGGAACAGTGTTCCATGTTGTTATGGCTCTATGTACTACTGTGCGCCTCCCTCATAGTCTGTTCCGGACTTGAGGACTGTGGAAGAGACCTCTGTCTTGTGGGGTATGCATGGGTGTCTTAGCTGTGTGCCCCTAGTTCAAACAGACAGCTCGTTGCATTCAACATGTCATTAACTCTCACAAATAGAGAGTAGTGATGAAGTCAATCTCTCCTCCACTTTGAGCAAGGACAGAATGACATTCTTGTTATTAATGTTAGCTCTCTTTACATCCAAGGGTCAGCCGTGCTAACCTGTTCTGAGACAGTTGTAATTTTCCTAAGTCCCTCTTTGTGGCACCTAACCACAATATGTTTTGATCGGGACAGTTTTCAATCTAGGGACACTCCAAGGAGTGTAGTCACCTGAACCTGAGGTTTCGGGTTTAGTGAATGATTTGTCCCAAATACAATGCTTTTATTTTTTGAAACGTATTCCTTGCCACCCATTCTGAAACAAACTGCAGCTCTTTGTTAAGTGTTGCAGTGATTTCAGTCGCTGTAGTAGCTGATGTGTATAGGGTTGAGTCATCCACATACTTAGACACACTGGCTTTGCTCAAAGCATGTGTCATGTGGCATGTTGTTAGTAAAGATTGTTTTTTTTTAACAATTCCTCATCAATCCAAGGGGATTTAAATGTTTTTTTTACAGGCATTTTCTTAACGTGTGCGTGCTTATTAGTACTTGGGATAAGCAATTTCATAAATGTGCCTAGGGCAGCATCTGGTTAAAGGTTAAATAAAAATAAATAAATAAAACATCATCAACATAGGAATCACTACAAAACGTATATCATGACCTCTTATACACTATATCAGGCCCAACGTTGGTTTTCCTAGATATGGCTACTATATTATGATCACGACATCTGACGGATGTGGATAGTGTTTTCAAACTAATTTCTGCAGTATTAGTAAAGATGTGATCAATACATGTTGATGATTTAATTAATGTGCTGTTTGTAACTACCCTGGTAGGTTGACTGAACCTGAACCAGGTTGCGGGCAATAATTTTAATTTGTGACCAGCCTGATGAAAGTCAGTCAATATTTAAATCACCCAGAAAATATACCTCTCTGTTGAAATCACATGCATTTCACACGTAATCCAGATACTGACTGTTAGCACTTGGTGGTCTATAGCAGCTTCCCACCAGAATGGGCTTTAGGTGAGGAAGATGAACCTGTAGCCTTCAACAGTATTTAACATGAGATCCTCTCTAAGCTTTACAGGACTGTTGTTCTGAATACAAATGGCCACACCACTACCTTTGGCATTTCTGTATTTTCTGTAGATGTTAAAACCATGTATTGCTTCCACTGTGTCAAAGGTATTATATACAGTGGGGCAAAAAAGTATTTAGTCATGCACCAATTGTGCAAGTTCTCCCACTTAAAAATATGAGAGAGGCCTGTAATTTTCATCATAGGGACACTTCAACTATGACAGACAAAATTAGAAAAGAAAAATCATATTGTAGGATTTTTTATGAATTTATTTGCAAATTATGGTGGAAAATAAGTATTTGGTCACCTACAAACAAGCAAGATGTCTGGCTCTCACAGACCTGTAACTTCTTATTTAAGAGGCTCCTCTGTCCTCCACTCGTTACCTGTATTAACCTGTAGTGACGCCCAGCCTGTGAACGGGACCATTATCATCATCTGACACTAATTAGCATAACGCAACGGACATAAATCTTCCTAGAAAATATTCCTATTCATGAAAATCACAAGTGAAATATATTGGAACACAGCTTAGCATTTTGTTAATCACCCTGTCATCTCAGATTTTCAAAATATGCTTTACAGCCAACGCTAGACAAGCATTTGTGTAAGTTTATCGATAGCCTAGCATAGCATTATGCCTTGCTAGCAGCAGGCAACCTTGTCACGAAAATCGGAAAAGCAATCAAATTAAATCGTTTACCTTTGTAGAACTTTTTCACTCACGAGACTCCCAGGTAGATAGCCAAAGTAAATTTTTTCTCAAAAGATTATTTTTGTAGGCGAAATAGCTGTTTGTTCTTCACGTTTGGCTGAGAAGTCGCTTGGAAATTGCAGTCACGAAAAGGCAAAAAATATTCCAAATTAGCTCCATAATATCGACAGAAACATGGCAAACGTTGTTTATAATCAATCCTCAAGGTGTTTTTCTAATATCTATTCGATAATATATCCGTCGGGACAATTAGTTTTTCAGTAGGACCGATTGGAGTAATGGCTACCTCTGTATTTTACGATAGAATCTCTCTCGGATCCACCATGTGGACGCCTACGGATATTCTTCAACATAAATGCACAAAACTACGTCACAATGCTGCAGACACCTTGGGGAATACGTAGAAATCGTAAGCTCGTTGATGACACATTCACAGCTCAATAGGGAGTCATTGGAACGCAGCGCTTTCAAAACCTGGGGCACTTACAGATTGGAGTTTTCTCAGGCTTTCGCCTGCAACATCAGTTCTGTTATACTCACAGACAATATCTTTACAGTTTTGGAAACGTTAGAGTGTTTTCTATCCCAAGCTGTCAATTATATGCATATTCTAGCATCTTGTCCTGACAAAATATCCTGTTTAAACGGGGTTGTGGTGAAGCTGGTCGAGAGTTTTAAGTTTCGTGGTGTCCACATCACCAACAAACTATCATGGTCCAAACACACCAAGACAGTCGTGAAGAGGGCACGACAAAACCTTTTCACCTATTCAACAAGCTCAGACTGAAAAGATTTGGCATGGGTACCCAGATCCTCAAAAAATTCTACAGCAGCACCATTGAGAGCATCCTGACCCGTTGCATCACTGTCTGGTATGGCAACTGCTCTGCATCTGACCGTAAGGCACTACTGAGGGTAGGGCGTACTGACAAGTACATCACTGGGGTCAACCTTCCTGCCATCCAGGGCCTATATAAAAGGCGGTGTCAGAGGAAAGCCCATACAATTGTCAGAGACTCCAGTCACCCAAGTCATGGACTGTTTTCTCTGCTACCGCACGGCAAGAGGTACCGGAGTGCCAAGTCTAGGACCAAAAGGCTCCTTAACAGCTTTTACCTCCAAGCCATAAGACCTCAGAACAATTAATCCAAATGGCCATATTACATTGACCCTCCTCCCCCTCCATTTGTTTTGTACACTGCTACTACTCGCTGTTTACTAAACTCAGAAAAAAAAGAAACGTCCTCTCACTGTCAACTGCGTTTCCTTTCAGCAAACTTAATTAACATGTGTAAATATTTGTATGAACATAACAAGACGCAACAACGGACAAATGAACTTAACAATTTCCACAGACATGTGACTAACATAAATGGAATAATGTGTCCCTGAACAAAGGGGGTATCAAAATCAAAAGCAACACTCATTCATTCGATAATAAACGCTAATCCGACCATCACCCCTATTGAGACAGAACCGCAACTCGTCAGTGAAGAGCACTTTTTGATAGTCCTGTCTTGTCCAGCGATGGTGGGTTTGTGCCCACAGGCGACGTTGTTGCCGGTGATGTCTGGCGAGGACCTGTCTTACAACAGGCCTACAAGCCCTCAGTCCAGCCTCTCTCAGCCTATTGCGGACAGTCTGAGCACTGATGGAGGGATTGTGCGTTCCTGATGTCACTCAGGCTGTTGTTGTTGCTATCCTATACCTGTCTCGCTGATGTGATGTTCGGATATACCAATCCTGTGCAGGTGTTGTTACACATGGTCTGCCACTGCAAGGATGATCAGCTGTCCTTCCTTGTAGCGCTGCCTTAGGTGGAGCGGGGACAATGGGCTTATTTCTTTTGGTGTTTTTCAGAGTCAGTAGAAAGGCCTCTTTAGTGTCCTATGTTTTTTTTCAACCCTCTATAAGCTGTTAGTGTCTTAACGACGGTTCCACAGGTGCATGTTCATTAATTGTTTATGGTTCATTGAACAAGCATGGGAAAGAGTGTTTAATCCCTTTATTTGGATTTTTATGAATATCTTTGAAAGACAGGGTCCTGAAAAATAGTTTGTCTATCATTGTCACTTCACCCCTATCAACATGTACAAATTACCTAAACTAACCTGTACCCTCGCACGCTGACATGGTACCTTTACCCTCCTGTATATAGCCTGGTTATTGTTATGTTATTGTATTACTTAATTATTTTATTTTTTATTTACTTTAAAATATTTAAAAAATAATCTTAACTCTTCTTGAACTGAACTGTTGGTTGAGGGTTTGTAAGAAAGCATTTCATGGTAAGGTCTACACTTGTATTCAGGGCATGTGTCAAATAAAGTTTGATTTGATTTTGATTATTGGTCTGTCACTTTAAGCTAAGGTATACTTTTCGCAGTTATACATGTGGGTAATTTCATGAGTGGAGAGTTCACTCAGAGTTTAGACACATTTATAGGCAGTATTGGGTACTCATCACTACATACATGAGAGAAGATTCAACACTTTAACGAATGAAATTACATTTAATGAAAATGTATGCTTAATCCAGCATAAACTAATATATATATAATTTATTATGCAAGAGACTAAATTGAAAAATTCTCCAGCACAACGACATGTGTCATGTCTTCAGTGTAAAACTAATAATTACTCAATAATCCATGCTTCCTGGGAATGAATGCTATAAAGTCTGTAAATTGTGGGCGGAGCTCGAAAGTTGGCTGTCAGAAGTATTACAATGGAAAATATTTTTCATCTTTTTTTCTGCATATTTCAATACATGGCTATGGGGGTGTAGTGAGATATATACTTTGTTATTGAAATGGCATGGGTGACCGAGAAACTAATTGGTACAATTTATGCAAGCGCTGGGGATAGGGACGTGAGCATGCGGGACTGGGCAGATGAGTTGTTATCATTGTTTGTGTGTGTCTGTAAGTTGTTGTTCGTATGTATAAGTTTGTATCTGGAGAAAAAAATATCTAAAAAAAATGCAGTACTATAATATTATTATTATTATTATTATTATTATATGTATAAAAAATATCTAAACTAATTATATCTGTAAGTGGATGGTTTAGCTAGTCTCATTTATCAATCTTCCTTAGACTGGATGATTTAAAAGTAATATCAAATTTAATAAAATTTGATAATATTTTAAGAAAACCAGAACAAAGGATGATGATAAAAATACTGTTGCTTCTAAATTTATGAAGTTGATCTTAAAGTTACTGGACCCCTCCATGTCAAACATCTGGATTCATTATTAAGGGGACAAGGTGACATCCCCTTATTGATGATGAGGAATTTGTTACTGGAAATAATTACTTCCTCTGGTTCCTCTGATGAGGGTAGCATCGGGCTAATGTGGGCAAGATTATCTGATGGGACCAGTTTCAATGTTGTGTTTTATTACGACACTAAGTCAACTGTTTTAATTTGCTGATGCTTAAATGTAATCCTTTAGAGTTGATTGACACACCCGTGCATCTATGGAATTAACATAATACAAAAATCCCCATCAAAATCTGCCACCTTCACCCATGTCGGCCTTCCACATCTGCGGTGAAAAGTGGAAGAGCTACAGCACTGTTTCTCTGACCAGGACATTCTCATTAAAACGTCTGTAGTGTCAGAACAAACTAATATGGCCACAACACATGGTGGTCGTTGACGTTTTTATGATCATGGCCTTATTTCTATTACAGCCTATTGGATACCTGTCATTAATATTCCATTCACCTAGCTCAATGTAACATTGATAGTTTTAACCTACTACCTCACACTAATATCATGAGGTCGCTTCAACCTAGCCTATGAAGGAAAGTTTGCAACCTAGGTGCACAGTTCGAGAGAACATTTTTGAGTAATCAAGTTGACAGACAGTGACACGTTCAATACCGCCTTGCACACTCTTGTCTTCATTTTTTTATGTAGGGTGTAATCATTAGTCCAACAGTTTCAAACAAGAGTTTCTATTGGACAAATGCAAGTATGTTTATCCACATTTCGTTCCATTTGCTTACGTTTAAGAAGCGTTTTTCAACAGAAAGAGTGGAATGAATACACCCCTGATCACATGCAAATACAGTTCACATACAAACAGCATGATCCCTTTGATCATTACTTCTCACATCTACGTGCTCTCATCCTTTCACCTTTTCCCTTCGCTTGTGGTATTCAGTGCATAACACATCAGATGTCTGTGACCAGGCGAAATTCCAAGCCAAACCTTCATATCTTAACTACTCACCGATACACACAGCCTACATGGTTGTCAAAATATTAACATCATGGTCAACAGAGGAGCAAGATGGCGCCAACAGACATGTCAGCTCTGCTTCCAACTCCTAAGCAACTTTGCAGAATTTTTTTTGTCTGTGTTATTTATTACATTATTAGTCCATTAGTCCAGAATGTTTTTTGTGTTATTATATACAGCCGGAAAGATTTTGGATATCAGAGCACCGATAACTCACCAGCATTACGACAAGGAATACTACCTTCCCAAATTGGAACCTTTGTTCGTGGCCCCCAGGGCAGAACTTATCCCAGAGGCTGCTCCAAGAAGCCGTTGGCGGAGAAGACGTATTCAGAGGCGTGCACACTAATCACCACTTCTGAATATATTACTTGCTAATGTTCAGTCTCTGGACAATAAAGTAGACGAGCTCAGGGCGAGAATCTCCTTCCAGAGGGACGTAAGGGACTGTAACATACTCTGTTTCACAGAATCATGGCTCTTTCCGGATATACTGTCCCCATCCATAAAGCCAGCTGGGTTCTCAGTACATTGCGCAGACAGGAATAAAGCACACTCGGGGAAGAAGAAAGGCGATGGTGTATGTTTCATGATTAGCTACTCATGGCGTGATTGTGATAAAGCACAGAAACCTTTTTTTCACCAGAGAATACCGGAGAATACCTCACAATCAAATGCCGACCGTATTCTCTTCGGTTATAGTCACAGCTGTGTATATTCCCCCCTCAAGCCGATACGATGACGGCCCTGAAGGAACTACACTGGACTTTGTGCAAACTTGAAACCACATTTACTTGAGTTCCCATTTATTTTAGCTGGGGATTTTTAACAAAATACATTTGAGGAAAACTATACCAAAGTTCTATCAACATATTGACTGTAGTACTCGCTCTGCTAAAACACTCAACCACTGCTACTCTTCCTTCCAGGATGGCTACAATGGCCTCCCCCACCCACCCTTCGTCAAATCAGATCATGGCTCTATTTTGCTCCTCCCTTCCTATAGGCAGAAGCTCAAACAGGAAGAACCTGTGCTAAGGTCCATTCAACGCTGGTTTGACCAATCGAAATCCTTGATTCAAAATCAAAATCAAATCAAATGTATTTAAATAGCCCTTCGTACATCAGCTGATATCTCAAAGTGCTGTACAGAAACCCAGCCTAAAACCCCAAACAGCAAGCAATGCAGGTGTTGAAGCACTTTGGCTAGGAAAAACTCCTGAGAAAGGCAACCTAGGAAGAAACCTAGAGAGGAACCAGGCTATGAGGGGTGGCCAGTCCTCTTCTGGCTGTGCCGGGTGGAGATTATAACAGAACATGGCCAAGATGTTCAAATGTTCATTATTTGACCAGCATGGTCAAATAATAATAATCACAGGCAGAACAGTTGAAACTGGAGGTGGACTCCATTCAAGATGGTTTTGATCACACAAACTGAGATACAGTTGAAATCGAAAGTTTACATACACTTAGGTTGGAGTCATTAAAACTCACTCCACAAATTTCTTGTTCACAAACTATAGTTTTGGCAAGTCGGTTAGGATATCTACTGTGTGCATGACAGAAGTAATTTTTCAAATAACTGATTAGACAGATTATTTTACTTATAATTCATTGTATTACAATTCCAGTCGGTCAGAAGTTTACATGCACTAATTTGACAGTGCATTTAAACGGCTTGGAAAATTCCAGAAAATTGATGAATGTCAAGGCCTACTTCAAACTCAGTGCCTCTTTGCTTGACATCATTGGAAAATCAAAAGAAATCAGCCAAGACCTCAGAAAAAAGTTGTAGACCTCCACAACTCTGGTTCATCCTTCGGAGCAATTTCCAAACGCCTGAAGGTACCACGTTCATCTGTCCAAACAACAGTATGCAAGTATATACACCATGGGACCACGCAGCCATCATACCACTCAGGAAGAAGTCACGTTCTGTCTCCTAGAGATGAACGTACTTTGGTTCAAAAAGTGCAAATCAATCCCAGAACAACAGCAAATGACCTTGTGAAGATGCTGGAGGAAACAGGTACAAAGTATCTATATCCACAGTAAAACGAGTCCTAAATCGACATAACCTGAAAGGCCGCTCAACAAGGAAGAAGCCACTGCTCCAAAACCGCCATAAAAAAGCCAGACAACGGTTTGCAACTGCACATGGGGACAAAGATGGCACTTTTTGGAGAAATGTCCTCTGGTCTGATGAAACAAAAATATAACTGTTTGGCCATGATGACAATCATTTTGTTTGGAGGGAAAAGGGGAGACTTGCAAGACGAAGAACACCATCCCAACCGTGAAGCACGGGGGTGGCAGCATCATGTTGTGGGGGTGCTTTGCTGCAGGAGGGACTGGTGCACCTCAAAAAATAAATGGCATCATGAGGATGGAAAATTAGGTGGATATATTGAAGCAACATCTCAAGACATCAGTCAGGAAGTTAAAGCTTGGTTACAAATGGGCCTTCCAAATGGACAATGACCCCAAGCATACTTCCAAATTTGTGGCAAAATGGCTTAAGAACAACAAAGTCAAGGTATTGGAGTGGCCATCACAAAGCCCTGACCTCAATCCTATCGAAAATGTGTGGGCAGAACTGAAAAGGTGTGTTCGAGCATGGAGGCCTAAAACCCTGACTCAGTTACACCAGCTCTGTCAGGAGGAATGGGCCAAAATTCACCCAACTCATTCTGGGAATCTTTTGAAGGCTACTCAAAACGTTTGACCCAACTTAAACAATTTAAATTCAATGCTGCCAAATACTAATTGAGTGTATTTAAACTTATGAACCACTGGGAATATGATGAAATAAATATTAGCTGAAATAAATAATTCTCTCTTCTATTGTTCTGACATGTTATATTCTTAAAATAAAGTGGTGATCCTAACTGACCTAAGACAAGGCATTTTATTAGGATTAAATGTCAGGAAATGTGAAAACTGTGTTTAAATATATTTGGCTAAGGTGTATGTAAACGTCCGACTTCAACTGTATGTTCCCTGATAAACTATGAGAATAACATTAACATATACATGGACAGGGTGACTGAGTTCATCAAGAACTGTATAGGGGATGTTATTCCCACTGTGACTATTAAAACCTATCCAAACCAGAAACCATGAATGATAACAGCATTGGTGAAAAACTGATGCGGCGAACCATCACATTTAACCATGGCAAGGTGACTTGGAATATTGTTGAATACAAAACAGTGTAGTTATTCCCTCCGCAAGGCAATCAAACAGGCAAAACGCCAGGACAGAGACAAAGTGGACTCGCAATTCAATGACTCGAGACGTATGTGGCAGGGTCTACAGACAATCACGGATTACAAAGGTAAAAACAGCCACATCGTGGACACAAGCTAAACACCTTCTTTGCCTGCTTTGAGGACAACAGTGCCACCAATGTAGCCCGGTCCCAAGGACTGTGTGTTAAGCGTGTTAACTCTAACAAGGCTGCTGGCCCAGATGGCATCCCTAGCTGCGTCTTCAGAGCATGCACAGCCCAGCTGACTGGAGTGGTTATAGACCTATTCAATCTCTCCCTATCCCAGTCTGCTGTCACCACTTGCTTCAAGATGTCCACCATTGTTCCTGTACCCAAGAAAGCAAAGGTAACTCAACTAAATGACTATCGCCCTGCAGCACTCACTTCTGTCATCATGTAGTGCTTTGAGAGGCTAGTTAACTTCTTCGATATAGGGGGCGCTCTTTTAATTTTGGGATAAAAAAACATTCCCGTTTTAAACAAGATATTTTGTCACGAAAAGATGCTCGACTATGCATATAATTGACAGCTGTGGAAAGAAAACACTCTGACGCTGCAAAAAAAACTCTGACGCTGCAGAAAACACTCCAAAACTGCAAAGATATTATCTGTGAGTGCCACAGAACTGATGCTACAGGCGAAACCAAGATGAAATTTTGAAGACGCTGTGTTCCAATGTCTCCTTATATGGCTGTGAATGCGCTAGGAATGAACCTACACTTTCTGTCGTTTCCCCAAGGTGTCTGCAGCATTGTGATGTATTTGTAGGCATATCATTGGAAGATTGACCATAAGAGACTACATTTACCAGGTGCCCACTTGGTGTCCTCCGTGGAAATGATTGCGTAATCTCCAGCTGCGTGCATTTTTCCATTTGCTTCAGAGGATAAACCCAACTGCCACGAATGATTGATCATCGAATAGATATGTGAAAAACACCTTGAGGCTTGATTCTAAACAACGTTTGCCATGTTTCTGTCGATATTATGGAGTTAATTTGGAAAAAAGTTCGGCGTTGTAATGACTGAATTTTCGGGTTTTTTTCTTAGCCAAACGTGATGAACAAAACGGAGCGATTTCACCTACACAAATAATATTTTTGGAAAAACTGAACATTTGCTATCTAACTGAGAGTCTTCTCATTGAAAACATCCGAAGTTCTTCAAAGGTAAATTATTTTATTTGAATGCTTTTCTTGTTTTTGTGAAAATGTTGCCTACTGAATGCTAGGCTTAATGCTATGCTAGCTATCAATACTCTTACACAAATACTTGTGTAGCTATGGTTGAAAAGCATATTTAGAAAATCTGAGATGACAGTGTTGTTAACAAAAGGCTAAGCTTGTGAGTGAATATATTTCTTTCATTTCATTTGTGATTTTCATAGCTAACGTTGCGTTATGGTAATGAGCTTGAGGCTATGATTACGCTCCCGGATACGGGATTGCTCGACGCAAGAAGTTAACCTGATAGTACGCCCCATCCCGCATGCGGTATCGTTACTACAGCCTCAAGCTCATTACCATAACGCAACGTTAGCGATTTTTTAAAATCGCAAATGAAAGAAATAAATATGCCTGTTCTCAAGCTTATCCTTTTCTTAACAATCCTGTCGTCTCAGATTTTCAAAATATGCTTTAGAACCAGAGAAAATCACTAATTTGTGTAAGAGTGGTGATAGCTAGCTTAGCATTAGCGTTAGCATTTAGCACGCAACATATTCACAAAAACCAGCCAAGGAATCAAATAAAATAATTTACCTTTGAAGAACTTCAGATGTTTCAATGAGGAGACTCTCAGTTACATAGCAGATGTCCAGTTTTTCCTGAAAGATTCTTGTGTAGGACACATCGTTCCCTCTTGTTACTATGCATTTGGCTACCGAAACTAACCGAAAATTCAGTCACCTACATGTCGAACTTTTTTCCGAATTAACTCCATAATATCGACTGAAACATGGAAAACGTTGTTTGAATCAATCCTGAAGGTGGTTTGTCATATTTCTCTCCATTGAAAGCACCGTCCTTGTAGCCTGGTTTGTTCTGAGATTTGAATGGAAAAATAATGGGACTTGATTTTTGCGCACCGAATGCCACGCAGACACCAAGAGGGACACTTGGCAATTGTAGTCTCTTATGGTCAATCTTCCAATGATATGCCTACAAATACGTCACAATGCTGCAGAGACCTTGGGGAAACAAGAGAAAGAGTCCGTTCATTCCTGTCGCATTCACAGCTAATATAAGGCGATCATGGAAAACGTAGCCTCAGAAATCCTGTGCATTTCCTGGTCGGTCATACATCTTGGTTTTGCCCGAAGCATTTGTTCTAAGGGACTCACAGTGAAAATCTTTGCATTTCTGGAAACGTAAGACTGTCTTCTTTCCAAAACTATCAATTCCAAGCATATTCGAGCATCTTTTCGTGACAAAATATTGCGCTTAAAACGGGCATGTCTTTTTATCCAAAAATGAAATACTGCCCCTAGAGTACTAACAGGTTAAGGATCATATCACCTGTACCTTACCTGACACCCTAGACCCACTTCAATTTGCATACCGCCCCAATAGATCCACAGATGATGCAATCGCACTGCACACCGGGCCTATCCCATCTGGACAAGAGGAATACCTGTAAGAATGTGCTGTTCATTGACTATAGCTCAGCATTGAACACCATAGTACCCTCCAAGCTCATCATTCAGCTTGAGGCCCTGGGGCTCAACCCCGACCTGTGCATATGAGTCCTGGACTTCCTGCCGGGCCACCGCCAGGTGGTGAAGGTAGGAAACAACACCTCCTCTTCACTGATCCTCAACACCGGGGCCCCACAAGGGTGCGTCCTCAGCCCACTCCTGAACTCTTTGTTCACCCATGACTGCGTGGCCATACACGCCTTCAACTCAATCATCAAGTTTGCAGACGACACAACAAGTAGTGGGCCTGATTACCAACAACGATGAGACAGCCTATAGGGAGGAGGTGAGGGCCCTGGCAGAGTGGTGCCAGGATAATAACCTCTCACTCAACGACAACATCTGATCGTGGACTTTATCAAACAGCAGAATGAGCAAGTCCCTATACACATCGACGGGACTGCAGTGGAGAAGGTGGAAAGCTTCAAGTTCTCGGCATACACATCACTGACAATCTGAAATGGTCCACCCACACATGCAGTATGGTGAAGAATGAGCAACACCGCCTTTTCAACCTCAGGAGACTGAAGAAATGTGGCTTGGCCCCTAAGAACTTTGCAAACTTTTACAGATGCACAATTGAGATCATCAAGGACATCAACCACCCGAGTCATGGCCAGTTCACCCGCTACCATCCAGAAGGCAAGGTCAGTACAGGTCCATCAAAATAGGACAGAGAGACTGAAAAACAGCTTCTATATGAAGACCATCAGACTGTTAAATAGCCATCACTAGCCGGCTACCACCCGGTTACTCAATTCTGCACCTTAGAGGCTGCTGCCCTATATACAATAACATGGAATCACTGATCACTTTAATAATGGAACACTAGTCATTTTAATAATGTCTTCATAGAGCTTTACTCATTACATGTCTATATACTGCATTCTATTCTACTGTATTTGAGTCAATGCCACTCCAACATTACTCATCCTAATATTTATATATTTCCTGAGTCCATTATTTTACTTTTAGATGTGTGTGTGTATTGTTGTGAATTGTTGTATACTAACATAGCTACTAGAACTAAAGTGTTAGTAAACCTGCTACAATTATGCAGTACAGTGTACAGTCAGCAGTAGGCAGTTTAGCAGTGGGCCCCGGGGGCAATAACTTAATACAACCAAAAGCTTATATTGATTTGGAAGAGTTGCAGTGTTGGAAAGCCATAGCTAGCTAGCTAACATGGCACCCCTTTCTGTTTAAGCAGGGTGTTTAAGTACGCTAAAATAGCTAACTCCATTCTCTAGCTAATTGAAAGTGAAAAAAATTTAATAAATATTTCTCTCTCTCTCCTTCATTTTTAAAGAAACGAATTTGTTCAAAACTGTTGTCTTTCTCTGAGTCAACTACTGACCACATGTTATGCACAGCAGTGCTAGCAGGCTGTAGCTTATGCTTTCAGTGTTAGATTCATTCTCTGATCCTTTGATGGACAACATCCTTTGATGGACAACATCCTGCAAGTGCACTGATAAGTTGGAGGACATCCTCCAGAAGTTGTCATAATTATTGTGTAAGTCTATGGAAGTCGGTGAGAACCATGAGACTTCTAGGTTTTGTGTTGAAATCAATATACCCAGAGGAGAACGGAAACTGTTCTACGGCTCGGAGTGCTGTTAAGGCTACTGTAGACCTTCATTGTGAAACAGTGTGTTTTAATAAATTATTTGGTGATGTGAATGTATTTAGCATAGTTGTTTCTAAAAATGATAACTTTAATACTGCTTGTATTAAATTCACTGAGGAGGATGGTCTTCTGGTTCCTCCTCTGAGGATCCTCCACTGGACCACAAGCCCCACGGGACTCGTCTAAAGTCAGTATCTCTGATGTGACAATCCGTATGGGCTACAAACTAATACAAACACACTCACAAACACAAAGGTGTTCTCTGTTTTCCTATACAACCCCCACCAGTGTCACTGGACTCGTCTGAAGGTAACCCGGTACCTGTATTTTTTTTAAATAGCAGTTTTGTGCGAACAAAAAAAGAGGTTAAGTATGTGTCCGAAAAACTAAAATATTGTTATCTCCTAGATATTTAGTATAGTAAATTTAATTTGTAGTGACAGACACTTCCTTATGATTTATCTTTTGACTGTCTGTTTGCCATTTAGTAATGTGTTATTCAATGAATTTCTATTGGCTATAGTAGTAAAAGCAAAATTCTATATTTAATCAAATCATTGTTTTATATATTTTTTTATACCTAGAGGGGTCCAATATTTTAAATCAAATAGCTAAATGATCCATGCCAAACATTACTACATGATACTTACTAACAACTGCTATACCATGAGTGAATTAATATTGTATACAAATCTAGTGGACAAAATATTGCATAACTCTCCCCTTCAGACACTTGCACTGGATTCGAACCTAATGTCAGGTGTTCATTACTTATAATCCATACTCTTGGCATTGCATCAGACACGATTCCCACCTTTAGGAACTTAATCGCTAAGTCAATCAGATTTGATTTGAGCCAAGAAATCAGTTCAGATAAGCAAAATCCCTCTGATAATTTATCCTCAAAGGATGTGTCCCAAATAGCAGCCTATTCCCAATATAGTGCACTACTTTTAGCCAGGGTCCGTAGGGCTCTGGTCATAAGAATTGCACCATATAGGGAATAGGTGCCATTTGGGATGTAGCCAAGGTCTGCACAGCATACCACTAAGATGTTACAACATAACATACAGGCCGTGATTTAATGATCTTAAATTAACATTGCTACCTCTTTAAAATCAACACTGGCTCATTAAATCAAAACAGCAGCTTCACATGCAGCCAGACATGTAAACACCTCGCCATCAAGCTAATACGGCATGGCAGTGACAAATTGTCATATCATGCTAATGAATTCCAATTGACATGGTGGGAAGTTTAAACATGTTACTTCTTTAAAATACATCATCATAGCTAAAGTTGAATCTACGCTAACACCCTCAGACAGACAGGGTGTGTGTCCTTACTTGACAGTGTTCACACTTGGCTGGTCAGAGTGGGTCTAGTATGAATAAAAAACTAAATGTGGTGTGAATAGTTTTAATGGGGTAATCTGGCATTGGTACATCAATGTTTTTACTTTAAAATAAATAGTATGCAGCCATTGAATTTTGAATAACATTTATACTATCCCGGATTTCCCCTACAACCCTGACTCTGAATGTGTTCCGCTCCTGCACCTCTGACCTTTCACCTCTGCTTGAACACCCACTTTGCTCTCACTGAAGTCTCCAAATAGCAATTATCAGACAGATTCACCGCTTTTCAGTATTATTTGTATGACACCAGAGAGAGTTGATCTAACCCATGACATGGTATTTACTGTATTTACATAGTGTTAGTTGCAATAGTTTGCTGGAGTCGTAGAGCCACAGACCTAGGCAACCAACAATTGAATTGATTTGCATTTATCTCCATATTACAGTTTATTCACCTTAGATATAGTGGGGTTGATGCTTAGTGCTTTGAGGTTTTGACCACTTTATAGTTAGTGTGGAAATTATGATAATCTTTAAAACACACTCCTGTGTTTTTGGAGACATTTCTTGTGCCAAATTTTAATTAATGTCACATGCACAAGTACAGTGAAATACCTTTTTTGCAAGCTCTGAAACCAACAATGCAGTAATCAATATCAAAGTAGTACTACATATAACATAAGGTTGAACAAAAACACAAAATAAATATAAATAAGAATATTTTGAAATAAGAATAAAAATACCAATAGCCAAAGAATAGTTTGCCAATTTTGGGATTGTGTCTTACCTAATAATAGCACACGTCTCCAAAAGGGATAGAACAACTGAGCCAATAAATGAAAGAGACAAAATTGCATAGAGCCCTATAACTGCATTCCAAAAATTGTGAAACTCACATTAGCATTTGCTCCTGATTTACAATGCTTTCTGAAACAAGGCCACTTTTCTGAAAACACATTAGTTGCTCAATGCACTCAGATTAGTTTTGTATTTCTCAGGACTGCTTTGCCAATATAGGCCTCAAATCCATGGGTAAAACTGAGTCCCAAAACACCTTGCCTTTCTGTTATTCAAACTACGGCTTCCAAAAACAGATGCTTTTCAATGCTCCTTTTAATTCCATCCTTCCTCTTGCAATTCACATTATTACAGTAATCTGTTCAAATGCTATCTCTGTGACCCAACTGTAATTTCACTTCTAATTCTGATTACCATTTCAAACATAACATTCCCCTATGCCAATGTCTCATTTGCTCTCTCAATTGAAAAAGCATTAGCATAGGTAACATAGTTTTCCTCAAACTTCTCATCCATTTCTTGTTGTTGCTGCTGCTCTCTTCTGGTGGTGTGTCAAATTATTAGAATATCATTAGCTGTTAGATTATAGGTTGAAAAATATTTGTCTCTGGTTTCTCTGCCGCTCTGCCAGTCCTTGGGGAGTTCCTCTTACGAACACATGGACATAAAGTGTCTTAGTTCAGGGGTCTCCTTGAAGTGACTAAATGATCGGTATTGGGTGCTTGGATTGCTGAAATTTGCCATCTTGATTGTGCCCATCAGGGGGCCATGCTCATCACTTAAGAGGCAATTAAATCTCCCCTCAGCACGAGTAAAGGCATAGAAGAAAATATTTTATCATACCATTTTAAGTTGTAGGGCAATCAGTGGTAGGTTGCATCCAGATTTTCCACCATTCCCTAAAAGTGTGCACTTGCACACTTCCTGTTAAGGATTGACAAACATTTCAAAACAGGATTTAAAAGCATTGGATTGGAGTAAGGAGTTTCCACCATTGTTACATGTAAGGTGGGGAGTGTGCAAGTGCACACTTCAGAAGAAGGGAGGAGAATTAGGATGCAGGAGATAGGGAGGGATAGATAATGAAAAAAAGAGAGGGAGAGACAGGATTACAAGAAACATCTGTCTAGGCGGAGAGACAGATGCCCCCAAAAACTTGTAATAATCACTCACCATGATATCTCCCACCATCGAATGATTCAAGCACAGAAGAGATTGTCAATGCTACATATGAGGGGGATTTTTTTTAAGGCAGTCAGAGGGAAAAGCAATCTACTCTAGAATATACATTTTGTGAAGACTGATCTTTTAGTGTGGAATTTTATTGAAGTGGGGATGATATAGACATTTCAGTTACATCTGACTGGCTGCTTTTAGTGGAATTATATAAAAAGAGGGGGTGGTGGTGGTGGGAGTGAAGACGAGGTTAAGGACACATACAAGTAACGGCCAAAATAAAGTTAACATCAACATAAGGTGCCTTACCCTGCTTACTACACCAATGAGCAAACATTTCTAACAGTCGAATAAATATATTTCATATACAGTCCATTTGGAAAAGTATTCAGACCTATTCACTTTTTCATCATTTTGTTACGTTACAGCCTTATTCTAAAATTTATATAACTGTTTTTTCCCCCTTGTCAATATACACACAATACCCCATAATGACAAAACAAAGACAGGTTTTTAGAATTTTTTTCAAATGTATAGTACCAGTCAAAAGTTTGGAGACACCTACTCATTCAAGGGTTAACTACATTTTTTACTGTTTTCTACATTGCAGAATAATAGCGAAGGCATAAAAAAAAATATTACCACATATTGAATCATGTAGTAACCAGAAAAGTGATTAACAAATCAAAATATATTTGATATTTTAGATTCTTCAAGGTAGGGGTGGTATGCAGAAGATAACCCTATTTGCTAAAATACCAAGTCCATATTATGGCAAGAACGGCTCAAATAAGCAATGATAAACGACAGTCCATCATTACTTTAAAGCATGACAGTGAGTCAATCCGGAGAATGTCAAGAACTTTAAAAGTAAAGTGCAGTCACAAAAACCATCAAGTGCAATAATGAAACTGGCTCTCATGAGGATCACCACAGGAAAGGAATACCCATAGTTATATCTGCTGCAGAGGATAAGTTCATTAGAGTTAACTGCACCTCAGATTGCAGCCCAAATAAATGCTTCACAGAGTTAAAGAAACAGACAGATCCCAAGATCAACTTTTCAGAGACTGCGTGAATCTGGCCTTCATGGTCCAATTGCTGAAAAGAGAAGTCTACTAAAGCACACCAATAAGAATATGAGACTTGCTTGGGCCAAGAAACACGAGCCCTGGACATTAGACCAGTGTAAATCTGTCCTTTGGTCTGATGATTCCAAATTTGAGAATTTTGGTTCCAACCGCTGTGTCTTTGTGAGACACAGAGTAGGTGAACGGATGATCTCTGCATGTGTGGTTCACTCCATGAAGCATGGAGGAGGATGTGAGATGGTGTGGGGGTGCTTTGCTTGTGACACTGTTGATGATTTATTTAGAATTCAAGGCACACATAACCAGCAATGACTACCACAATATTCGGCAGCTATACGCCATCCCAACTGGTTTGCACTTAGTGGGACTGTCATTTGTTTTTCATTAGGACAATGACCCAACACACTTCCAGGCTGTATAATGGATATTTGACCAAGAAAAAGAGTGATGGAGTGCTGCATCAGATGACCTGGCCTCCAAAAGCACCCAACCTCAACACAATTGAGATGGTTGAGAGAGTGCCAAGAGTGTGCAAAGCTGTGATCAAGGCAACGGGTGGCTAGTTTGAAGAATGTTTAACACTTTTTTGGTTACTAAATTATTTCATATATATATATACACTGCTCAAAAAAATAAAGGGAACACTAAAATAACACATCCTAGATCTGAATGAATGAAATATTCTTATGAAATACTTTTTTCTTTACATAGTTCAATGTGCTAACAACAAAATCACACAAAATGTATCAACCCATGGACGCCTGGATTTGGAGTCACACTCAAAAGTAAAGTGGAAAACCACACTACAGGCTGATCCAACTTTGATGTAATGTCCTTAAAACAAGTCAAATTAGGCTCAGTAGTGTGTGTGGCCTCCACGTGCCTGTATGACCTCCCTACAATGCCTGGGCATGCTCTGGATAAGGTGGCAGATGGTCTCCTGAGGGATCTCCTCCCAGACCTGGACTAAAGCATCCGCCAACTCCTGGACAGTCTGTGGTGTAACGTGGCGTTGGTGGATGGAGCGAGACATGATGTCCCAGATGTGCTCAATTGGATTCAGGTCTGGGGAACGGGCGGGCCAGTCCATAGCATCAATGCCTTCCTCTTGCAGGAACTGCTGACACACTCCAGCCACATGAGGTCTAGCATTGTCTTGCATTAGGAGGAACCCAGTGCCAACCACACCAGCATATGGTCTCACAAGGGGTCTGAGGATCTCATCTCGGTACCTAATGGCAGTCAGGCTACCTCTGGCGAGCACATGGAGGGCTGTGCAGCCCCCCACACCATGACTGACCCACCGCCAAACCGGTCATGCTGGAGGATGTTGCAGGCAGCAGAACGTTCTCCACGGCGTCTCCAGACTGTCACATGTGCTCAGCGTGAACCTGCTTTCATCTGTGAAGAGCACAGGGCGCCAGTGGCGAATTTGCCAATCTTAGTGTTTTCTGGCAAATGCCAAACGTCCTGCACGGTGTTGGGCTGTAAGCACAACCCCCACCTGTGGACGTCGGGCCTTCATACCACCCTCATGGAGTCTGTTTCTGACCGTTTGAGCAGACACATGCACATTTGTGGCCTGCTGGAGGTCATTTTGCAGGGCTCTGGCAGTGCTCCTCCTGCTCCTCTTTGCACAAAGGCGGAGGTAGCGGTCCTGCTGCTGGGTTGTTGCCCTCCTATGGCCTCCTCCACTTCTCCTGATGTACTGGCCTGTCTCCTGGTAGCGCCTCCATGCTCTGAACACTACGCTGACAGACACAGCAAACCTTCAAGCCACATCTCGCATTGATGTGCCATCCTGGATGAGCTGCACTACCTGAGCCACTTGTGTAGGTTGTAGACTCCGCCTCATGCTACCATTAGAGTGAAAGCACCACCAGCATTCAAAAGTGACCAAAACATCAGCCAGGAAGCATAGGAACTGAGAAGTGGTCTGTGGTCCCCACCTGCAGAACCACTCTTTCATTGGGGATGTCTTGCTAAATGCCTATAATTTCCACCTGTTTTCTATTGCATTTGCACAACAGCATGTGAAATGTATTGTCAATCAGTGTTGCTTCCTAAGTGGACAGTTTTTTTTCACAGAAGTGTGATTGACTTACATTTACATTTACATTTAAGTCATTTAGCAGACGCTCTTATCCAGAGCGACTTACAAATTGGACTTGGAGTTACATTGTGTTGTTTAAGTGTTCCCTTTATTTTTTTGAGCAGTGTATATATACATTATTCACAGATTACTGCACCTGTCCATAGCCCATCTATAATTTAGCCCAAACAATTACTTCTTTAGTTATTTATTTTGCTCCTTTGCACCCCATTATTTCTATCTCTACTTTGCACATTCTTCCACTGCAAATCAACCATTCCAATGTTTTACTTGATATTGTAACGGTTCTCTTGTGGTGAAGGAGAGTCGAACCAAAATGCAGCGTGTAGATTGCGATCCATGTTTATTCAACAAACGTAACACGAATCTGAATCTAATTACAAACACTACAAAACAAATAACGTAACGAAAACCGAAACAGCCTATACTTGCGTAAACTAACACAGAATAAGGACATCAAGACACTAAGGACAATCACCCACGAAACACTCAAAGAATATGGCTGCCTAAATATGCCTAAAACAAGAAACGTGAAAAACCGAAACAGACCTATCTGGTGCAGTAAACACAAAGACAGGAAACAATCACCCACAAAATACCCAAAGAATATGGCTGCCTAAATATGGTTCCCAATCAGAGACAACGATAAACACCTGCCTCTGATTGAGAACCACTCTAGGCATCTAAACTGAACACAACCCCATTAATCTAATAAAACCCCTAGACAAGACGAAACACAATAAACCACCCATGTCACACCCTGGCCTAACCAAAATAATAAAGAAAACAAGGATAACTAAGGCCAGGGCGTGACACTAACAAATTGCGTAAAAAGGGAAGGGGTCTGAATGCTTACCAAATGCACTGTATGCTATCGGATAAATCATAATTTAGTTGTGTTTATGAATGTCTTGGGTAGAAAACTAAAACATATATAAATTTCAAAGAACACAATAGCATTTATTAGTTTATGTTACTGTAGGCATTCTGTTGCCAGTGTGGACACATGTGGAGTGCAAGGGAACAGCGATTATTCTAGGAAAAATGATACACCTCATCTCTTCAATTTTAAATGTTATTTGGCAAACCTAAGTGTTTTGGAAACCTCAATCTGCTCTTGTCTTATTCTATATAGAAATCAGAATGTCTTACCTGCAAGAAACCTTTTGGTACTCCTGAAAAAAATTACTTGTCCTCTTAAAATCACTTAACACATTATGTTTGGGATTTTACAATTCTAACGTACCTGTGTAAAATCAACTTTTTTAGGACAAGTCAATGATGGAATCGGGTAAAGACGTAAACATTTGCAAATTCATATGAAATCAAAATGACTTCCGTGGTGGTTCTAGTGTTAAACCACCTACAGTATATGCTTCTTTGTGGCCCCCTTTTTTTATAGTCACTTAGATCTCTTCTTCTAGCAACTGGGAATGTGTGTATGATGGGATGTTAATTTCTTAATTAATTCTGGAACCACACACTCTCATAAAAAATGCTGAGTTGTTTGGTTAACCCAACTGCTGAGTTGCATCACAGGGAGCCTTCTTTTTCCCCACTAATTGGTCTTTTGACCAATCAAATCAGCTCTGATAAATATCGGATGTGGAAAGATCTGATGTGATTGGTCAAAGTTATCACATGTTAAGGTCATACATTGAAATTTTTGCAGGTTCAATGAGTCTTACAGAAGTGTGTTCCTGAAAACCCTAAGTAAATCCCTTTGTTGGGATACAATAAGATGGTAGACATTATTGTTATATTTAATAAATCATTGTAATATTATATAAGAATATGTCAAAAGCAAATATTATGAATTTTCAGTTTGGCAACTTAACATGATGAACATGAATGACATTTACACTCTGTGGTGGCCAATAATATATAGATGAAAGTCACACCCATAATAATCCATTTCACCAGAAAATAACATAAGGACCCAGCTTCTAAATCAACCCAGCATGAGAGTAAAAAAATACACAACTGATGGTTAAATTAACCCATGTTTGGGTAATCCCAATAACACAAATTGTTGAGTTACTCACACAACCCTACGGGCTTGGTAAAAAATCATTGAACAATGTCAATGCCAAAATAAATGCCCATCTTTTTGAAGTTATATTAGGGTATTGGATTTTAATTTAATGTTTTTGAATTTATAATGCACAAATGTAATTATTAAATTCACATTTTGAACTTGTATTTCATGATTTGAAACAGAATTGAATAAATGTTGCATTCAGTTTTAAAATTAAATGTATATTCAAGTTAAATATTTAGATATTCAGTTTCAATATGGTAAATAATGCATTCATTGTTTAGAAAATATAATTTCAAGTTGATCAAAGTTTCATATATTCAACTTCTCAGATCCATTCAGATTCAGTTTTCTGTTCTCTCAATTCAGATTCAAAACCTGAGACAATATCCTGGTACTTTGCCAGCCAGGAAAGGCACATACATGCTCCAGAGAGTCTTAGCTTTCAGGAATGGGGTCATAATAGATTATAGCCAAAGCGGTTTCAAATGTGGTTTAAACACTAAATCCAAAATCGTAGGATGAAAATACATTCAACATTGCACATTGTGTTCAGAAATCAGATGCTTCTGTTTACCACAGAGACCATTTGATTCTATTTGTTCTGCTCTACCTTTCCTGGCTGGCAAAATGCCAGGACATTTTCTCTGGTTTTGAATCTGAATTTAGATAACTGAATTTGAAAACTGAATCTGAATGCATCGAAGAAGTTGAATGACACTTTGATCAACTTGAAATTATGGTTTGTAAACTTGATACTAAAATGTTATATAAATTCAGTTCAGTTTCAAATCATGAAATACAAGTTCCAGTTGTTAATTAAATAATCACATAATTACAATTTAAATACAACATGAAAAAACATTGAATTCAAATGAAAAATCCTGTTGGCACTGAAATCAATCCATACCAAATAAACCAGTATTTATCCAGTGCTGGTTTACCAAATAACCAAAAATTGGGTAGTTTTTAACAAAGCATTTTTTGAGTGCACCTGTGTGGAAGCACCTACTTTCCTTATACATTGTATTTTTCATTTACTCAAGTGTTTACTTTATTTTGGCAGTTACCTGTAGAGACATCTCTTCACCTGGCTTGGGGTGTTTGGAGGGCCTTAGGTCAGGGGTCCCCAACTATGTTCAGCCACGGGCCATTTGTGTCGCGTTCGTTATAAGGATCGGACCAAGGCGCAGTGTGGTATGCGTACATTCTTATGTATTAAAAGACTGAACACTGAACAAACTAACAAAATAACAAAACAAAACGTGAAACTATACAGACGAGTGCTGACAGGGAACTACACATAGACAAGATCCCACACCAGAAAGTGGGAAACATGGCTGCCTAAATATTATCCCCAATCAGAGACAACGATAAACAGCTGTCTCTGATAGGGAACCATATCAGGCCAATATAGAAATACAAAACCCCTAGATCTACAACAACCCTAGACATACAAAACCCCAGACATACAACAATAGAGTACCCACCCTAGTCACACCCTGACCTAACCAAAATATATAGAAAACAGAGATATCTAAGGTCAGGGCGTGACAATTTGTTTATTGAGTGGATGATCAGGGAGCCGGAACATATTTAAAAATAATTTGTACACTGCAAACTGACCCCAAGAAGCACAAAAATGTATAATATTTTACTAAAACATAATCATTTCAAACCTTGATTACATTGGGATACAATCACATCTCTCTGTTATGCATGGAATACTTAGAAACAGATTTCCTAAATTAAAATGGCCTATACCCCCCCACACACACACCAAAAAAATATATAGATATTTTGTTTTTCTTCTTAGAAAACTTGGGAGGCTAAATCAAATCAGCAGCTTATTGAACAGTGGAGTAACTGATAGATCTCAAACACAGAGCGACAGTGGCATGAATCAAAAAAATAATAATTTTTGTTTTTTTTCACCTTTATTTAACCAGGTAAGCAAGTTGAGAACAAGTTCTCATTTACAATTGTCTTTATTCTATTTTCCAAATCGCCCCTGTGACATACTTTTTTCTGTTCGTCTTCTTTTCAAAACTTCAGTGAAGTTCAGTGGATATACTCTGTAAAATCGGTAATGTTCTGTTTAAATGTCTCTATGCTTTTGTGGCCCTGTGGAATGAAGTTCAGACTTTAGAGAGATGAGAGGCTTAAGAAGTTGTACTCAATATTCCCAGACTGCTCCTGCACTTTCCAGTACTGTGATGTCACTCATTCCTTTCCAGGGCTTTCCAAGGCCATCGCTCCGGCCCAGTTTGAGATTAATATTCAGCTTTGCATCCGAAATGGCACCCTGTTCCCTCTATAATGTACTACTTTTGACAATGGCCCATTCAACTCTGGTCAAAAGTAGTGCACTTTATAGGGATTAGGGTGCCATTTGGGATGCATAGACCTGAAATATATATTGCTACCAGGACTTCTACTTTTACAGACAGATTTACAATTCACTTATCACATTTTCTCCACTGGACCCACAGTCAGTGTCTTTGCATGCCAGATATAGTCCTGGGAAATTCAATGAAGGGAAGTAGACTTCAAAGAATGACTGCACATAGGTGCAGCTAATGTGGTTAGTAGAAATTATCAAGCCAACAACTAAAGATGAAGTTAATATGTATTTTTCACTTTATAATGTAATAATGCATTTGAGCTGTCAGATAGGAATGAAATTGGCAGGACATAAGGGAAGTTGTTAGGGTTTAAAACTTGTAATGTTGGACATCTGCTATTTTTAAAATGGGCATTTCATCATGATCAGTTCATATTTAGATTATTTTCAGTTAGCTACCTACAGTATCTAGTTACGTCAACCCCTCCATCTCCCATGTTTTGGAACATTCACCCTCTGAATGGCACACATGGGTCTTTCTATAAATAAATGGGGTCAATATGGGATAACATTTGGGATAACAAATGGTCCAGCGCCCACTTCACTCTGCGCCACATGGCCTCTAACTGCACCATTTTGTTTCTCTCTATCGCCCACACACTTTCAACATTTAGATAATAAAGCACTTTACTTTTCCATTGTGTTAACGACAGAGGATTGGTTGATTACCAGTTTTTAAGTATACATTTTTTCAAGATGATTGACGAGAAAAGTATCATGCAACCCATCGGGTATCTCACTGCACCCGCACATGCCATGTCTTGAAATATACAGACAGGTTAAAAGTACATCTACTTTGTAATACTTCTGACAACTAACTGTTTAACTCTGCCCATAACTTTTGGACTTTCTAACATTCCCAGAAGGCATGGATTATTGAGTCATTGTTAGTTTTATACTTAAGACATGGCTCTGCCGTTGTGCTGTAGAATTTTTGAGTTTTGTCTATTATGACCTAATTGGTCCCACTTTACATGACATTCAGCTTATAAAGCCTTCATAATGCTTTTATAAGCGCTACATAAATGTGTTACAAAGTATCATAACCGTGTGACATAATCATCAATGTCAAATAACTTATTTTTTATCTAACTAGGCAAGTCAGTTAAGAACAAATTCTTATTTAAAATGACGGCCTACCGGGTAACAGTGGGTTATCTGCCTTGTTCAGAATGACAGATTTTTACCTAGTCAGCTCAAGGATTCGATCCAGAAACCTTTCGGTTACTGGCCCAACGCTCTAACCGCTAGGCTACCTGCTGCCCCAAAATGTTGAATATGTTATAAACAGGGTTTAGACATCATTATGACTTGGTGGCTCTCCTTCAGAAATCAGCAGAATGTTAATTGCCTATTTATTGACACTTTATGTAGTATTACTTAGTTTGAAGTGAGACACCTTCAGTCATTCATAACAAATCCATAAAGACTCTATATTGCATGATGCTGTACTTAGTTGAAACTCAGACGCCTTTCGTAATTTATAACACACACACATAAATGTCAGACACCTTTGGTCATTCATAACACATGCATAAAGGCTTAATAATGCAAGCACAAATGTATTAACACTTAGGGAATGATAAAAAAACAGCTCAAATAAAAAGACGTTAAAGACATTTAAAACCCACATTTCTTTATTTATTATTATTATTATTATTTTTAGAATAAATACATTAAGTTTCAAAAATTTCCACACAAACCTGCTGTTTATTTCGCTCATATTTCGTATATGAATTTGTTTACATCCCTGTTAGTGAGCATTTCTCCTTTGCCAAGATAATCCATTCCCCTTAAAGAAGTTGCATATCAAGAAGCTTGTGCGGAGGACAATAAAATGTTCAGTTGGGTCACACAAAACACAATGCCAGAGATGTCTCAAGTTTTGAGGGAGTGTGCTATTGGCATGCTGACTGTAGGAATGTCCACCAAAGCTGTTGCCAGAGAATTTGGCAGTATGTCTAACCAGCCACACAACCACAGACCATGTGTAACCACGCCAGCCCAGGACCTCCACATCCGGCTTCTTCACCTGCTGGATCGTCTGCAGAATTTCTGCACTAACTGTCAGCGAAGCTCATCTGCATGCTCATCGTCCTCACCAGGATCTTGACTTGACTGCAGCTCGGCATCGTAACCAACTTTAGTGTGCAAATGCTTACCTTCGATAGCTACTGGCATGCTGGAGTAGTGGGCGCTTCATGGATGAATCCTGGTTTCAACTGTACCAGGCAGATGGCAGACAGCGTGTATGGCGTAGTGTGGCTGATCAGTTTGCTGATGTCACTGTCAACATAGTTCCCAATAGTGGCAGTGTGGTTATGGTATGTTCAGGCATAAGCTATGTACAATGAACACAAATGCATTTTATCGATGGCAATTTGAAAGGACAGAGATACCGTGATGAGATTCTGAGGTTCATTGTCGTGCTATTCATCCATTGATTTGAAATAACAATTGAGGTAGCTAGTAGCTATGTAATGTAACTCAACAATTAACTACTACAAACAAATGTATATTACAATAAAAGAAAAGGTGAACTTACTTGTTTTTTCTCTGTCCAGAGGCATGACAATTTTGTGAACTCATCACATGTGCACATTGACATTGACATTGGTGGTTATGTCAAAGTTATGACACATTTATGAACACTTTATAGGGCATAAAACATGTTTATAGATAATTTGTGACATATTTATGTAGGCTTTATGAAGCCTTTATAAGCTGCATGTCATTTAAAGCGGAGCTGTATAGGTCACCTATCATATGAATATCCTTTTCTGACTCAAATAGGATCCCCTCAAGATTGCTCTGATGTCCTCAAGATTTGAAATCAAAAGTTTGTAATACAAAACTTTGAAGTTGCATGTAAATTATTTGAAAATATCTACATTGGTCAATCCAAAATTGCCTTTTAAAGCTGTCATGGAAATACATGTATTTCCTATAACCAACTAATTTACGGTTTCTCTGCGTTTAGTTTTCCATGTAGACCAATTTATTGGTGACTAGTGAAAAGCTTTCCAAGGATTGTTCCATGGGGTTGTGTGTTTAGGGAGTGATATTGTTTGGACCCCAGGAAGAGTAGCTGCTGCATTGGCAGGGGATCTAATAAATACAAATGCTGGCTCTTGTAGAATACTAAAATGTTCTTCCATGTTGTTATAGTGTTCTTAACTATGCAGTTGTTGATTTTCGTAGCTTTATCCTTAGGAAATAGGCATGGGGATGACCTCAATGTTGTGCAATTGTATAATTGATTTAATTGTATATAATGTATAGGGCCTAATATAGACCCCCCTAAAGAAATAATAATAATACAAGTTGATATTCAAATTAATACATTGTCTGACTAAATAGATTGGATACATGCATGGAGATTTTTCTGTAGCCTACGCAGGCACGGATAATAAAGCCATGAATAACAATAGCATTCATCTCACCATCTGAATCAACTTTTGAATCTCACCATCGCTGTTTTTATCATGAGAAAATGACCAAAAAACAAGGTTCCTCTCTTAATAATGAAAGGATTTGTATGGAAAATCAAGTTGAAGCCAACATGAAATGTTGTCGTCCTCATAATAACCGCATGTGGTTGTACTGCAACAGAGCTGCGCAACACCCTTCAATTGAAGCAGTGGGAAACAAAACAAAAGTGGCCTCCTCTCAAAAATGAAATCAAGGATAATTATAAGGGAGTAGGACAACTTGTAAATTGGCTACAATAACTACAAGGACTTTTCAAAAACAAATTGAGGAAATGTCTGAATTCCATGGTAGGACTAGTACTCCAGTCCTTGAATTTCTGAGCTCCAAGTTCATTAAAATTGCAGGTGTAATATGGAAAACAGAATGTATTTGTTTACCAGATCACATTGTGAATAAACCCACTAGGCTATGTAATTTGTTGTAATTATATCCAGAATCTTTTATAGGAATAGTGTTGGGCGTTGCACAATAATCTATCCTATACAATTGTGTAAAGTAGGTTGACTCAATGTCCAAGCCGAGGCACACAATATCTAAAAAGATGAACCCATTAACTTGATGCTTTCTCTGTTAATGTCACGCCCTGACCTTAGAGATCCCTGTTTATTCTCTATATTTTGGTTAGGTCAGGGTGTGACTAGAGTGGGTACTCTAGTTTTTGTACATCTATGTTTTCTTTTTCTTTGTTGGCCTAGAATGTTTCCCAATCAGAGGCAGCTGTCTATCATTGTCTCTGATTGGGGATCATACTTAGGCACCCTTTTTCCCACCTTCAGTTGTGGGATCTTGTCTTTGTTTGGTTGCATGTATTTTTTGCACGACGAAGCTTTTCGTCCGTTGTATTGTTTTGTTTTTTGCTGGGTCACATTTAAAAAAAATATGATGTACTCAAATCACGCTGCGCCTTGGTCTACCCTAACGACGAACGTTACCGTTAAATCTAACAAGATCCTGCTGTACATCAAGTAGATGATCAATATTAATTCGCTAAGCATATTAGTTCCAACATGGATAGAAGTACAACGGTCTTCACCAGCATACGGAATGAGATGCCAACATTTTCTGGACATTCCTCATGAACACCTTTTTCCAGTCCTTGCACTTGTATCTCAACAGCTGTTCATTGCCTGACTGTTATTAAAAACATTTAATTGCTTCCTGAATCAGATGATGTGTGAAAATATCACTGGATAACTAACTAATCAGCTGGACACAAAATGGCATCCAAAAAGTTTTATGCATAATTATTGAATAATGAACATTAATGACTGTAAGGGGTGCGTAACTGGTGGCAGGGAGGTCAGACGCAGGAAAGCAAAACAAGATAATAGCCAGAGCAGTTTAATTCCAAAACCAATGGCATCAAGAAAATAACAACTTGGGTACAAAACCCGACGCCCACCAGTCAACATGTGCACCAGCACTTACAAACAAACAATACCACACAAAGACATGGGGGGAACAGAGGGTTAAATACACAACATGGAATGAGGGAATGAAAACCAGGTATGTGGGAAAACAAGACAAAACAAATGGAAAATGGATCGACGATGGCTAGAAGACCGGTGACTTCGAACACCGGCCAAACAAGGAGAGGAACCGACTTCGGTAGAAGTCATGACAATGACAGTGTCGATTTAAGCTTTAAGTGTAAAGGTGACTCTTTCGGTTAGGATGCATGCAATTTTGCAATCACATTTATTATTTTGGATTTGTTTGCCCATAAACTGTTTAATTAAGCTAAGAACATAAAAAACGTCATAGTTAAGAATACTATAACACTATCTGAAAACACAACCTTATGGAACAATCCCTGGATAGCTTTTCAGAATTCAGCAATTAATTGGTCCAGATGGAAAACTGAAAGCATGGAAACCGTAAATTACTTTGTACAAGGAAATAACTTTGGACTCACCAGTGTAGATAGTTTCAAATACATACAACTTAGAACTTAAAAATAACAGATCTTGGCATAAAATGGAGGGAAAGTTGGTGCATGACAAAAATGTATTCTTAATCTAGTATAAACTAATGTATCAAATGTATTATATACAGTGTATTCAAAAGTATTCAGACACCAATCTACACACACAATACACCATAATCACAAAGCAAAAACTGTTTTTTATACATTTTTGCACATTTATAAAAATAAAAAAACTGAAACATCTTATTTACATAAATATTCAGACGCTTTGCTATGAGACTCAAAATTTACCTCAGGTGCATCCTGTTTCCATTGATCATCCGTGAGATATATTTCTCCAACTTGATTAGAGTCCTCCTGTGGTAAATGCAATTGATTGGACATGATATAAGGTCCACAGTTGACAGTGCATGTCAGAGCAAAAAACAAGCCATGAGGTCGAAGGAATCGTCAGTAGCAGTAGAGCTCCGAGACAGGATTGTGTCGAGGCCCTGATCTGGGGAAGGGTACCAAAACATTTCAGCAGCATTAAAGGTCAACAAGAACACAGTGGAATTGGTCATTTAAATGGGAGAAACTCTTCAAATACAGGTGTGCCAAGCTTGTAGCGTCATACCCAAGACTAGCTGAGGCTATAATCGCTGCCAAAGGCAATTCAACAAAGTACTGAGTAAAGGTTCTGAATACTTATGTAAATGTGATATTTCAGTAAACATTTTTGCTTAGAATTCAAAAACGTGTTTTTTCTTTGACTTTATGGAGTATTGTGTGTAGATTGATGAGGGGAAAATTATTTAATCAATTTTAGAATAAGGCTGTAATGTAAAAAGATATGGAAAGAGTGAAGGGGTCTGAATACATTCCAAATGCTAGAGACAAATTTCACAAATTCTACAGCACAATGGCAGTCGTGTCACAAGAGTAAACCTAATAATGACTCAATAATCCATGCTTTCTGGGAATGCTATGAAGTCCAGAAGTTGTGGGTGGAGGTAGAAAATTAGCTGTCAGAAGTATTACAATGTAAATGTACCTTTAATCCGTCTGTCTGCACATTTCAAGACATTGGGTGTGGTGGACAGTTCTCTCATCACTCCTCTTGAAAACATGTACCGTGCCTTCAGAATGTATTGAGACCCCTTTGACTCATTCCACATTTTGTTATGTTTCAGCCTTAATTAAAAATTGAATAAATGTTTTTTCTCACCCATCTACACACAATACCCCATGATGACAAAATGAAAGCATATTTTTATACATTTTAGCAATAATGAAATACAGAAATATCTAATCACAGAAGTTTTCACACCCCTGATTCAATACTGTGGCTTGCAAAGGTATTCACCCTCCTTGGCATTTTTCCTATTTTGTTGCCTTACAAGCTGGAATTAAAATATATTTTTTTGGGGGGGTTGTATCATTAATTTACAAAACATTCCTAGCACTTTGAAGATGCAAAATATTTTATTTTGTGAAACAAAAAGACAGAACTTGAACCTGCATAACTATTCATCCCCCCCAAAGTCATTACTTTGTAGAGCCACTTTTTGCAGCAATTACAGCTGCAAGTCTTTTGGGGTATGTCTCTATAAGCTTGGCACATCTAGCCACTGGGATTTTTGCCCATTTCTCAAGGCAAAACTGCTCCAGCTCCTTCAAGTTGGATGGGTTCCTGCGGGTGTACAGCGATCTTTAAGTCATGCCACAGATTCTCAATTGGATTGAGGCCTGGGCTTTGAATAGGCCATTCCACAACATTTAAATGTTTCTCCTTAAACCACTCAAGTGTTGCTTTAGAAGATCATTGTCCTGCTGGAAGGTGAACCTCTGTCCCAGTCTCATATCTCTGGAAGACTGAAACAGATACCCTCAAGAATTGCCATGTATTTAGCGCCATCCATCATTCCTTCAATTCTGACCAGTTTCCCAGTCCCTGTCGATGAAAAACATCCCCACAGCATGATGCTGCCAACACCATGCTTCACTGTGGGGAGAGGGTTCTCGGGGTGATAAAAGGTGTTGGGTTTGCGCCGGACATGGCGTTTTCCTTGGTGGCCAAACAGCTTCATTTTAGTCTGACCAGAGTACCTTCTTCCATATGTTTGGGGAGTCTCCCTCATGCCTTTTGGCGAAGAACAAATGTGTTTGCTTATCACACCGGTGTGATTAGAACACTTATTTAGAATGGCCAGTTTCGACTGACGCAACAATCAGCATTTGTGATGGCCACACTGTTTTTTCAGAAACATTTTGCCTTACAAAATCCTTACAAAGTTCCGTCCAGAATGTGGGCAGACATTCACAGAAGTATCTACAGCATATCACAATCATCCAAACCATTACTATTTAATCACATCACAAGTGAGCTCACCATTGATCGAAACACTCTCTAGAAATCGAAAATAATCCGACGATGGGTAGTTTCTGCACGCTGCCATACTTTTTTTTCCCTCACAGAAACCAAAGATAACAAGAGAAGACCAGATGAGTTTGGTCTGTTTATAGTATGCATGTTCAAGGGGGGGGGGGTGAACCGTTACTCATCTCATTTTGTTATAATATCTTTGGTCCGACAGATGATTACGTGAAACCCAGAATGCATTGTATGTCAACAAACATGGCTCCACACACAGCTGGAATTAGCTTAGCTCGTCATAATCAGTACAACCTTCAAAAAAGTATTTTACACACATAATATGTGCCCATTACAATCTATGCACGAATCGGACAGCATGATTTGTTACCGTTAATTGAAAATGTGAATATATAAATAATTACCACACTAAACATTTTCTGATAGTGATTAATTGATACAAGTGGTGCGTCCCGGCAGTCAATCACGTAACCTCTCACTCCCACTCCCACTCTGAGCCATTCATTGTTGTTGTTTATGTATGTAGCTATTGAGCTAAACTGTAACATTTGCAGTGTCTTTCAAAAGGAGACAACTCACAAATGTGGAAATTCTGGAGATTTTTTCAAATTCTGACAATGTGTCTGAGTGTGAAAGTCAGGAATCAGATTCTGATAGTGGCAGTGAGGAGCTGCCCCCCAACCGTTTAGCCATTGAGAACCCTGCATCTGAGGATCCTTTGTCCACTGACATAGTCCCAGGTCCCTTTGAAGATGCTGGTGGTGATGGAGACAGACCAACAGTGGATGAAGTATAGGAGTTCTGTGGTAGCTAGAAGGCCGCCAGCCATTTCGCCCCTCCAGGCCCTGCTGTTTGCTTTGATGAGTCCCAGTTTGGAGTGCAACGCCCCTTGCAATTTCCAACTGAGGCGGAGTGCTTCAAGTTGTTTCTGACAGAGGAGCTGGTGGGAGACATAGTAGAGGACACCAATCACTCTGACTTGGAGCTACAGGAGAAGAGAGAGCCAGGAGTGGGTGGGTGGGTGGGGGGGGGACTTGCTAAATGGGTGACAACCACATTTAGTGAAATGTATACCTTCCTGGTGACAGTCCTTCTCACAGGGATAGTAAAGAAGAAATCCCTAAGAGACTACTGGAGCACAGATCCTATGTTTGCAACTCCCTTCTTTGCCACCCTCTTTTCCAAGACCGCTTCCTAGTTCTGCTGTGGTGCCTGCATTTCATCAACAATGCTACTGCCATCCTAAATGACCTGTTATACAAAAGAAGAAATGTTCTCATCAGCCTGACATCAGCATTTGGTCTGGTCTTTGTGCCATACAAGGACCTATACATTGATATGTCCCTGATGTTATGGAAAGATAGGCTGGCGTTCCGTCAATATTTTCCATCCAAAAGGCACAGGTGTGGGGTCAAGTTCTTTGTCATGTGCGACGTGAAGACAGGATTTGTCCAGGACATTAAAGTTTATACAGTGTCCACCACGGATATCCTACATTATGAGGGGCTTGGTGTGTCCGGGTCCATGGTGATGACCATGCTGGCTCGTCATCTCGGCAAGGGACACACTTTGTATGTGGACAATTGGTACAGCAGTCCCACACTCTTCTACCATCTGCTCTCCAACAACACAGGGGCCTGTGGCACAGTCAGGTCGAACAGGAAGGGGATGCTGGCATTCGGATGCAGGAAGATGCAGAGAGGGGAGCTGGAATTCAAGGAGAATGGTCAACAGCAGGCAGTAAAGTGGCATGACAAATGAGACATCCATGTCCTCTCCACTGTCCATACACAGGAAAGGTGGACCACCTGTGTGCCTGACTATAACCTCAAAATGGGGGCAGTGGATAAGGCGGACATGATAAACAGCTTTGTGGAATGCACTCGAAAAACAACCAAGTGGTATAAGAATATATTTTTCCATCTAATCCACACTACTGCCCTCAACAGCCACATAGTTCACCGCAACTAACAGGTGAGAAGATTACTGAACTGCGCCACTTGGGAGTCATAAGCCAGAGTAGCTTCAAAATACAACACAAGCTAATACTTCTCTGACACAATTAGCAATGTTTTTGTCAGAGCTAATAGAAGAATGTAGCTAGCTACATAAGCACAATTGAATATACACCATAAAGTTTATGAAATGAGTAACGTTACCTCACGTGTCTGCGGTTATAAGAAATATACACAAATATATTATCCTCCATACATAAAATAATCTACAATAGAACACAGTGGCCTCCATCATTCTTAAATGGAAGAAGTTTGGAACCACCAAGACTCTTCCTAGAGCTGGCCTCATGGCCAATGTGAGCAATAGGGGGAGAAGGGCCATGGTCATTGGAGTGACCAAGAACCAGATGGTCACTCTGACTGAGCGCTAGAGTTACCCTGTGGAGATGGGAGAAACTTCCAGATTGACAACCATCTCTGCAGCACTCCTCCAATCACGCCTTTATGGTAGCGTGGCCAGAAGGAAGCCACTCCTCATTAAAAGGCACATGACAGCCCGCTTGTAGTTTGCCAAAAGGCACCTAAAGGACTCTCATACCATGAGAAACAAGATTGAGCTCTTTGACCTGAATGCCAAGCGTCACGTCTGGAGGAAACCTAGCACCATCCCTACGGTGAGGCACGGTGGTGGCAGGATCATGCTGTGGGGATCTTTTTCAGCGGCAGGGACTAGGATACTAGTCAGGATCGAGGGAAAGATAAAAGGAGCATAGTACAGAGAGATCCTTGATGAAATCATGCTCTAGAGTGCTCAGGACCTAGACTGGGTTGAAGGTTCACCTTCCAACAGGACATTGACCATGAGCACACACCCAAGACAACGCAGTAGTGGCTTCGGGAAGTCTCTGAATGTCCTTGAGTGGCCCAGCCAGAGCCCAGACTTGAACCCGGGCGAACATCTCTGGAGTGACCTGAAAATAGCTGTGCAGCAACACTCCCCATCCAACCTGACAGAGCTTGAGAGGATCTGCAGAGATGAAAGGGGGAAACGCCACGCTTGTAGCGTCATACCCAAGAAGACTTGATGTTGTTATCGCTGCCTAAGGTGCTTCAACAAAGTACTGAGTAAAGGGTCTGAATACTTGTGTAAATGTGATATTTCAGTGTTTGTTTTTAGAAATTTCTGCAATTTATATAAAACAGTTTTTTGTGTGTAGGTTGATGAGGCCAAAATAATTATTTAATCCAATTTAGAATAAGGCTTTAATGAAATGTGGGAAAAGTCAGGGGTCTGAATACGTTCTGAAGGCACTGTATTGATGGTTACTTCGTGCATCACTGAGTATACCTTTTAATATTCCGTTTTTGAAATGTCTCAAAAATTATAAAATAAAAAAAGGCATCTCTTAGGAGTATTTTAGACTTAATTCATTTTGGCTCAGCATGTTGCAGCACTCCCAAATGGGCCTCATCATTATGTTTCCCAATATCAGAGAAGCAGCTAATAAAGGCAGGCAGCACAGATGCCAACTGCATTTTGACAGTAACCCCGAGCTTATAAGGTGACCTATCTATTTGCTAATGAAGGCCCAGAAGGCACGGATTGACATTTCTCTCTTGTTTGTGTCATTCAGTGGACTGGATCTATGAGAAGCTGTGCAATGGATGGGTCCCAAATAACAAACTATTCCCTATATTTAGCGAATAGGGTCCTGTTTGATATGCAGCCAGTGTGTCAGGTGATGAGGGGCTTGTGATGCAGAGACCATTAATTGGAGAGGGTGTAATTATCACACAGTTTCTAAGTAAGCAAGGGAAATATGACTAACAAAAACAAGCAACATTCATTGTTCCATTTAACCCTCGGTCTTACTTTTTTCTGCAACCTGTTTCTTCGTGTGCCTCATGTAAAAGGTAGATCTCACTCAAAAAATCGTATTACAATCTGTTCAGACAGTTATAAATACCTCCGCGCTTGTTTACAATATGTCTTTGTGTTACATTAGACTGCATCACAGTCAGAATACTGTGCCAATCCCCTTTCATATTGTGACAGCTTTGTCAAAGGCACTTGCCAATTTCTGCTGCATTCTACATCTAACTAGCTCTCACAGTCTCACGTCAGAATTTGATGTTCATCCATGTTTCTCAAACACCAACTTTTTAAGTTCTTCCAAGCATCACATTTTGAAGTGTTTAAGGCATGGCATAAGGTTTAAGATAAGTTTAAAACAAAAATCTCAAAACACAATTTATATCGCTGGATTAAAAAATGCATCCTTTGGCACCAGAGGCAGATGCTTACTCCCATCCATCATCCCCTTCTACAATGCCTTTGCTTGTAAGTTCGTGTTGTATTCAGCACGTGACAAATAATATTTGATATGATGTCTGGGGCGGCAGGTAACCTAATGTTTAGAGCGTTGGGCCAGTAACCAAAATGTTGCTGGACCGAACCCCCTAGCTGACAAGGTACAAATCTGTCGTTCTGCCCCTGAACAGGCAGTTAACCCACTGTTCCTAAGCCGTCATTGAAAATTGCCATACCAGGCAGTGATGCAACCCGTCAGGTTGCTCTCGATGGTGCAGCTGTAAAACCTTGAGGACGCATGACAAATCTTTTCAGTTTCCTGAGTTGGAATAGTTATTTTTGTGGCCTCTTCATGACGGTCTTGGATGTGCTTGGACCATGTTAGTTTGTTGGTGATGTGAACGCCAAGGAACTTGACATTCTCAACCTGCTCCACTACAGCCCCATCGATGGGAATGGGGGCATGCTCAGTCCTCCTTTTCCTGTAGTCCACAATTCTCCTTTGTTTTGATCACGTTGAGGGAGAGGCTGTTGTCCTTGAACCAAGCGGTCAGGTCTTTGACATCCTCCCTATAGGCTGTCTCATCGTTGTTGGTGATCAGGCCTACCACTGTTGTGTCATCAGCAAACTTAATGATGGTGTTGGAGTCGATGCAGTCATGAGTGAACAGGGAGTAGAGCAGGGGACTGAGCACGCACTCCTGACGGGCCCCTGTGTTGAGGATCAGTGTGGCAGATGTGTTGTTACCTAACCTTACCACCTGGGGGCTGCCCATCAGGATGTCCAGGATCCAGTTGCAGAGGGAGGTGTTTAGTTCCAGGGTTCTTATCTTAGTGATGAGCTTTGAGGGCACTATGGTGTTGAATGCTGAGCAGTAGTCAATGAATAGTATACTCACGTAAGTGTTCCTTTTGTCCAGGTGTGAAAGGGCAGTGTGGAGTGCAATAGAGATTGCATCATCTGTGGATTTACATTTAACATTACATTTAAGTCATTTAGCAGACGCTCTTATCCAGAGCGACTTACAATTTTTGATTTGACAAGATTTGTTGGGAAGTTATGCAAATTGGAGTGGGTTTAGGGTTTCTGGGATAAAGGTGTTGATGTGAGCTATGACCAGCCTTTCATAGAATTTCATGGCTACAGACATGAGTGCTACGGTTTGGTAGTCATTTGGGCAGGTTACCTTCGTGTTCTTTTGCACAGGGACTATGGTGGTCTGCTTGAAACATGTTATTATAGACTCAGACAGGGAGAAGTTGGAAATGTCAGTGAAGACCATTGCCTGTTGGTCATCGCATGCTCGGAGTACACATCCTGGTAATCCGTCTGGCCCTGCGGTCTTGTGAATTTTGACCTGTTTCAAGGTCTTACTCACATCTCCTGCGAAGAGCATGATCACACAGCCATCTGGAACAGTGTTACTTGCCTCGAAGCGAGCATAGAAGTTATTTAGCTCGTCTGACAGGCTCATGTTACTGGGCAGCTCTCGGCTGTGCTTCCCTTTGCATTCTGTAATGGTTTGCAAGCCCTGCCACATCCGACGAGCGTCGTAGCCGGTGCAGTACGAGTTGATCTTAGTCCTGTATTGATGATTTGCCTGTTTGATGGTTCGTCGAAGGGCATAGCGAGATTTCTTATTAGCTTCAGGGTTAGAGTCCCACTCCTTGAAGGCATCAGCTCTACCCTTTAGCTCGGTGCGAATTTTGCCTGTAATCTATGGCTTCTGGTTGGGGTATGTACGTACAGTCACTGTGGGGATGACGTCGTCGATGCCCTTATTGATGAAGCCAGTGACTGATGTGGTGTACTCCTCAATTCCATCAGAAGAATCCCAGAACATATTCCAGTCTGTGCTAGCAAAACAGTCCTGTAGTTTAGCATCTGTTTATCTGACCACTTTTTTATAGACCGAGTCAATGGTGCTCCTTGCTTTGCATTTTGCTTGTAAACAGAAATCAGGAAGATTGAATTATGGTCAGATTTGCCAAATGGAGGGCGAGGGAGAGCTTTGTATGCGACTTTGTGTGTGGAGTAAAGGTGGTCTATAGATGTTTTCCCTCTGGTTGTACATTTAACATTCTAATAGAAATGAGGTAAAACTGCTTTGAGTTTCCCTGCATTAAAGTATATGGATGGATGTGGAATACTGACTTGTATCACGAGTGACCTGGCTGTCTACATCAGCAGTGAGCTGGCTGAAAGTGTGGCAATGAGTCACAGGCCAGAAAGCAGACAGACAGATACAGTAGATTCTACAGAGGGAATCATTTGGTTGATATCTGGACAGGGTTATACCAGTTACTCAGAGCTCCTGTTTGCTTTTGGTATTCTCCATGGGCTGGCGTTGTCACTGTACACATTTTACCTATGTCTTATCTGGCTATGTAAATACATCTGAACTATTGATAAATAACAAGTGCAATATTTAAATCATATCCAGGTGGCAGACAGGAGCTGCATATGTTTCCTGATTATAGGATGCAATATTTGTTTACTCTCTGGCAAATTTCCTTATTTCCAATTCCCATACCTCAACACGTGGGTGGATTCTAATTAGATGCAGAAACATATATAACAACTGTGCTTTTGGGATAATTTAAAGCTCTAAGGGGAAACTTGGCACTGATTCAAGTCTTCATTAGAATAGGCAGCATCCAAGGAGCATTGTTTTCAATATTCTATTTCAATTCCCTGTGCTAAGTGTGGTGTTTCCATGGAAATTAATAAATGAGGTGACTTCCCACCCAGAGTTTTCAAAGAAAGAGCAAAAGAGTTTATAAGTGAAATGAACAGCAGTATATTGCACCATTCAATGCCAAACTTCACAAGTCTCACAATGCCAAGTAAAAACCAAAGAGCTAATGAATGATGACAAGGCAGATTCATTCAGGTTCTGTCTACATGTAGGAATGCAATTGGTATCCATTGCATTTCACTGAAGCCTATTAATGTTAGTGTCAGAATACAGCATGTTGGGGAAAAATAGCATTTTTTACAAGGCCATCACCTTGATATAACTGTGTCCTATTATCAGCTAGATGCACAGGTCAACACAACTCCATTGGTAATTAACAATCCCTGTATCCTGCCAAAGTTGGACAGGAAATCTCATTTGCAATGCATAAAGGAAACTGGCTATGCAATGAAAGCTCTTTTTCCTCATTCCCTTTTAAAAATACTGTAGCTTTATCTGTGAATACCAGCTGTTATACATAGTACTTAGCTATAATGCAAACTCAAATATGATTGCATAATACTTGCAAGACTTGGGTTTTGATTTATGCATTTATACTGTATATCCAAAAGACGTAATTTGCAAAGCCCTGCCAACACTTCGTTACATGGCATTGTAAATTATTAACATCGTATCTGATATTTAGTCATAATCTTGATTAAAAATATAGTCCTTCCCTTACAGTTGACTGCATTGCAACAACTTGTTTTCAGCTGATCATTTAGCTAGCATAATGACATAATCAATGCTTATTCCACACAGACAATTAACAATAGCCATGTAGCAGTTTTTACTTTTTATATTTTATTAGGGACTATTATGTCAAGCTAGGGAGCCAACTTGAGCTAGTGCCAGAGCACCCACATGCTAGGTGTTGAATGTGATACACTCACACTGGAGGGTAATTACTAGAAAAGCCTTTTCAACTTGTATGTGCTTCCTAGAATGTAACAGAGAATGTGTTACTGGTCATGGGGAGTTCATGGCCATCTTGGACATTCACTAAATCCATCACTGACAGCTGGCTCCAATAAAGCCCTGTGGGCAACAATGATTCTCCATGGTAACCATTGTTTTCTAACATGTTATTTCGTCCTGGTCGAAGTGAAAAATAATGTCATGCTTCAAGTTTTGGCCTCCCACTATAGATGATATGCACTACCCCATGTCCCACTACCTTTAAAAATATAGTACACTGTAAAGGGGTTACCATGAGTTTGACAGTAGCTTGCAGGCAACTCACTGGCAAGTAAAATTCTGTATTTCATGTTACAGCACAGCTACTGTAATATAAATATGGTATCAAAGCAAATACTGTTGTGACGACTTCTGCCGCAGTCGTTGCCTCTCCTTGTTCGGGCGGTGCTCGACGTCTCCGGCCTTCTAGCCATCATTGATACATTTTTCATTTTGCATTAGTTTTGTCTTGACTTCACACACACCTGTTTTCAATCCCATTCATTACCTGTTGTGTATTTAACCCTCTGTTTCCCTCATGTCTTTGTCAGAGATTGTTTTTTGTCTTTGTTTTATGTTGTATAGGTGCGCGACGGGTCCTCGTACCCATGTTTGTTTATGTATGTACGTATTTAGTGTTTGGAACATGTTAAGTGGACTTATATTAAAAGACTCCATTTACACTCCGTTTGACTCTCCTGCGCCTGACTTCCCTACCACCTATACACACGACTCTGACAACTGTGTAATGACACACAATACATTAATGTAGAATTGACTGTATTGTCCTGTAAAAAAAGTAATGCTACTGTAATCGGAATGAATGAATGAAAGAATGGATGACTTAATGAAATTCATTGAGGGGAGGGGTTTGTATTTCACAGTATTTTACAAGGGATTGGTGCAAGCAGGTTGACTGCTAGGTAAAGTGTTTAGACATTACCATATTAATTAATATTTGGTGTTTTGTATCACTTCATGGGAGAATTAAGCTTTCTGCAACATTGAGGTTTTCCAGCAAATTGTGTCAAAAATAGATTCATTACTCAAGGTGTTGATTAACAGTATACACTAGTGGCACCTGCTGGTCAAAATTATTTAGTGCAGCCAAATTATTATAGATGACGTCCCACACCCTGTAGCGTATGCGCAGTGTAGCCTTTTTATCTTCTACCAAACCCAAACCAATCAGGGGGTTGTTTGACAGAACAAAGCTTCGGACGTCATTGATCATGTGCTTCTGTTAACCTCTTGCCTTGGAAATGCAAATGTGCTACGCTAAATGCTAATAGTATTAGTTAAAACTCAAAAGTTCATTAAAATACACATGCAGGGTATCAAATTAAAGATACACTCGTTGTGAATCCAGGCAACAAGTCCGATTTTTAAAATGCTTTTCGGCGACAGCATGAGAAGCTATTATCTGATAGCATGCACCAACACACTACAACAGAAAAGCACAGCAGGGGACGTAAACAAAATAATTAGCATTTCGGCGTTACACAAACCGCACAATAAAATAGAAAACAGTCATTACCTTTCACCATCTTCTTTGTTGGCACTCCTAGATGTCCCATAAACACTATTGGGTCTTTATTTCGATTAAATCGGGCCATATAAAGCCAAGATATCGTTATATGTAGACTGTGTGATAAACGAAAAAAACAGCGATTTCACAACGTAACGTCATTTTTTAAAATTCAAAAAGTAGACGATAAACTTTCACAAAACACTTCGAAATACGTTTGTAATGCTACTTTAGGTATTAGTAAACGTTAATAAGCGATAAAAATCATCCGTAGGCGATGTAAATATCATTAGCTGTCGTCTTGGAAAAAATTTCAGGAGAGAGCTCTTCCGGAATGATCTGGGCGGAGACCGGAGGTAAGTCGTGCCCCTCTTTCGGTTCAACCAAGAATCAAAGAGGATTCAATTCACAAGACTCTAGACAACATGGGGATGCTGTGGGAGTTGAATGCTCGGTCTTATCTAATTCGGCTCACTGTTAACAATTGCTTGAAGTGGCGCAAGGATATTTATTTCCATTTTCTGTGATCAGGTTTTCCTGCGCTTTCCGATGTAACGCACGTTATGTAATAGCCACAGTCGTGATTTAACCAGTTTTAAAAACGTCCGAGGGTTTCCTATCCACACATTCTAACCATATGAACGTACTATATTCCTGGCATGAGTAGCAGGGCGCTGAAATGTTGCGCGATTTTTAACAAAATGTTCAAAAAAGTAGAGGGTAGGAGCAACAGGTTAAAGTGAAACAGGCATCAGCACACTGCTTCGAAGTACACTGCTTAGCATTTTGCCTCGGAGCTCTGGCATCAAACATAACATCACTATTCCAGAGGCCTTAACAAAGTCTTCCAAACTATAGGGCAAAACAGACCAAAAGGACTTGATGATTGAGTTGGCGCATGCTTGGTCACATAGTCATGGGTGAACAGGAAGTACAGCAGGGAACAGAGCACACACCCGTGTGGTGCCCCAGTGTTGAGGATCAGCAAAGAGATGTTGTTTCCTAGTGTTTAAGTTTGAATTAAGACTAGCTACCACTCCAATGTGTTCCGTATACAAGTCAATGTGGCTCAACAAAAATATACGAGTTAAAATAGTACAGCATTCTCACTCATTTGTACAAGACTCCCGCAATAGTTTCCCACAATGCACCATATTTTACAGTATGTTGCAGTAAAACATTTCAGATTATTTTATTGTTGATAATACAGCAGATGTTAATGCGGGTGTAGCGAAATGCATGTGTTTCTAGCTCTGACAGTGCAGTAATGTCTAACAAGTCATATCAAACATATCATATACCTAAGTAAGGATTGTATTAAGAATATACAGTTGAAGTCGGAAGTTTACATACACCTTAGCCAACTACATTTAAACTCAGTTTTTCACAATTAATGACATTTAATCATAGTAAAAATAAGTGTCCGAGTAATGAAATTGCGAGTCCACTTAGTCTCTGTACTGGCGTTTTGCCTGCTTGATTGGGCTACGTTGATGGCACTGTGTTGTCCTCAAAGCAGGTGAAGAAGGTGTTTAGCTTGTGTCCATGACGTGGCTGTTTTTACCTTTGTAATCCGTGATTGTCTGTAGACCCTGCCACATACGTCTCGTGTCTGAGTCATTGAATTGTGATTCCACTTTGTCTCTGTACTGGCGTTTTGCCTGTTTGATTGCCTTGCGGAGGGAATAACTACACTGTTTGTATTCAACCATATTCCAAGTCACCTTGCCATGGTTAAATGCGATGGTTCGCCGCATCAGTTTTTCACCAACGCTGTCATCAATCATGGTTTCTGGTTTGGGTAGGTTTGAATTGTCACAGTGGGAATAACATCCCCTATACACTTCCTGATGAACTCAGTCGCCCTGTCCGTGTATATGTTAACGTTATTCTCAGAGTCTACCCAGAACATACAGTTGAAATCGGAAGTTTACATACACCTTAGCCAGTTACATTTAAACTCAGTTTTCACAATTCCTGACATTTAATCCTAGTAAAAATGCCCTGTCTTAGGTCAGTTAGGATCACCACTTTATTTTAAGAATATAACATGTCAGAATAAAAGTAGAGAGAATGAATTATTTCAGCTTTTATTTATTTTATTTATTTCATCATATTCCCAGCGGGTCAGAAGTTTACATACACTAAATTAGTACTTGGCAGCATTGCCTTTAAATTGTTTAACTTCTTGCGTCGAGCCATCCCGGATCCGGTATTGTGACTACAGCCTCAAGCTCATTACCATAATGCAACGTTAACTATTCATGAAAATCGCAAATTAAATTAAATGAATCTATTTGCTCTCAAGCTTAGCCTTTTGTTAACAACACTGTCATCTCAGATTTTCAAAATATGCTTCTCAACCATTGCAAAACAAGCATTTGTGTAACAGTATTGATAGCTAACGTAGCATTTAGCGTAGCATTTAGCGTTCAGCAGGCAACATTTTCACAAAAACCATTTACCTTTGAAGAACTTCGGATGTTTTCAATGAGGAGACTCTCAGATAGCAAATGTTCAGTTTTTCCTGAAAGATTATTTGTTTAGGACAAATCGCTCCGTTTTTTGCGTCACGTTTAGCTACAAAAAAAACCTGTATCCAGGATTGTGTAAATCTATCCGCAAGCTCATTAGCATAACACAACGTTAACTATTCATGAAAATCGCAAATGAAATGAAATGAATCTATTTGCTCTCAAGCTTAGCCTTTTGTTAACAACACTGTCATCTCAGATTTCAAAATATGCTTTTGAATCATAGCTAAACAAGCATTTGTGTAACGGTATTAGTATTAGTATTAGCCTAGCATAGTATTATGCCTCTCTTTCACCATGCAAAATTTTCCACAAAAACCAGAAAAGAATTCAAATAAAATCATTTACCTTTGAAGAACTTCAGATGTTTTCAATGAGGAGACTCTGTTAGATAGCAAATGTTCCGTTTTTACAAAAAATACTATTTGTGTCGACTAATCGCTCCGTTTTGTTCATCACGTTTGGGTAAGGAAAAAAATAATAATAAGTCATTAAAACGCAAACTTTTTTCCAAATTAACTCCATAATATCGACAGAAACATGGCAAACCGATTTTTATAATCAATCCGCAAGGTGTTTTTCACATATCTATCGACGATAAAATCCATCGTGGCACTTTACTTTCTCTTCTGAAGAAATGGAACGCGCATGGACCTACAGATTACCCACACAGGACACCGGGCGGGACACCAGGTAAATGTAGTCTCTTATGGTCAATCTTCCAATGATATGCCTACAAACACGTCACAATGCTGCAGACACCTCGGGGAATAGACAGAAAGCGCGGGCTCATTCCTGGCGCATTCACAGCCATATAAGGAGACATTGGAACACAGCGCCTTCAGAATCTGGGGCATTTCCTGTATGAAACTTCATCTTGGTTTCGCCTGTTGCATAAGTTCTGGGGCACTCACAGATAATATCTTTACAGTTTTGGAGACGTCAGAGTTTTGTCTTTCCAAGGCTGTCAATTCCATGCATAGTCGAGCATCTTTTCGTGACAAAATATTGCGCTTAAAACGGGCACGTCTTTTTATCCAATAATGACACAGCGCCCCCATAGGTTGAACAGGTTAACTTGGGTCATAAGTTTAGGGTAGCCTTCAAAACTTCCCCGAATGAGTTTTGGCCCATTTCTCCTGACAGAGCTGGTGTAACTGAGTCAGGTTTGTAGGCCTACATGCTCGCAACACACCTTTTCAGTTCTGCCCACAAATTTTCAAGAGGATTGAGGTCAGGGCTTTGTGATGTCCACTCCAATACCTTGACTTGGTGATCTAAAGCCATTGTGCCACAACTTTGGAAGTATGCTTGGGGTGGCAGGGTAGCCTAGTGGTTAGAGTGGTGGACTAGTAACCGGAAGGTTTCGAGTTCAAACCCCCGAGCTGACAAGGTACAAATCTGTTGTTCTGCCCCTGAACAGGCAGTTAACGCACTGTTCCCAGGCCGTCATTGAAAATAAGAATTAGTTCTTAAAACTGACTTGCCTGGTTAAATAAAGGTAAAAAAATATATATAAAAAAAACAGGCAACCAAGCTTTAACTTCCTGACTGATGTCTTGAGATGTTGCTTCAATATATCCACCTATTTTTCCATCCTCATGAAGCCATCTATTTTGTGAAGTGCACCAGTCCCTCCTACAGCATAGCACCCCCACGGCATGATGCTGCCACCCCCGTGCTTCACGGTTGGGATGGTGGTCTTCGGCTTGCAAGCCTCCCCTTTTTCCTCCAAACAAAACGATTGTCATCATGGCCAAACAGTTCTATTTTTATTTCATCAGACCAGAGGACATTATTCCAAAAAACACGATCTTTGTCCCCATGTGCAGTTGCAAACCATAGTCTGGCTTTTTTATGGCGATTTTGGAGCAGTGGCTTCTTCCTTGCTGAGTGGCCTTTCAGGTTATGTCGATATAGGACTAATTTTACTGTGGATGTAGATACGTTTGTACCCGTTTCCTCCAGCATCTTCACAAGGTATCACACCTCCAATTGACTCAAATGATATCAGAAGCGTCTAAAGCCATGACATGATTTTCTGGAATTTTCCAAGCTGTTTAAAGGCACAGTCGACTTTGTATGTAGACTTCTGACCCACTGCAATTGTGATACAGTGAATGATAAGTGACATTATCTGTCTGTAAACTGGATGTCCTAACCGGCTTGCCAAAACTATAGTTTGTTAACAAGAAATTTGTGGAGCGGTTAAAAAACGAGTTTTAATGACTCCAACCTAAGTGTATGTAAACTTCCGACTTCAACTGTATATACATGTCAGAGCGGCATTGGACTAAGATACAGTGGCAAAGTAAAAAGTACAGTATATACATGTGAGATGTGTGATGCAATATTTACAACAATTAAAGTGACTCAGATTCTGTAGAATAGTATAGAGTACAGTTTACGCATATGAGATGAGTTATGCAAGATACGGAGACGTTATGAAACGGGACAGTTGTAAATCATTCAGAGCATTATGTCAAGGTCGCAGATATTAGAGTAACAACAAATGTCGGAATATATAAGTGTATTATATCAGCTGAAAGATTCAATTCTTGTTAACCTTTTGCGACTAGCAATCCCGTATCTGAGAGCTTAATTGGGGATACACGTTCCCATTTAGGAACCCCCCCCCACCCCCCCAGCTGTAATGTGGGTCAGGGAACGCAAGAAATAATCCTAAAAATATTTAACCTCCACACATTAACAAGAAAAATAGCTCAAATGAAAGATAAACAAGTTGTTTATCTACCCAGCAAGTCAGATTTCTAAAATGTTTTACAGCGAAAACATAGCACATATTTATGTCCAACCACCGCAGACATACCTCATTAGCATAGCCAAGTAGGAAAAAATATGCAATCAACAAACGCAGGATTAAAAGAAAAATCATTTCACTAACCTTTTGAAATCTTCATCAGATGACAGTAATATAACATGTTACACAGTACATTCATTTTTTTCAATAATCTGCAATATATATCCATAAATCTCTGTTTACAATGACGCATCGTTCAAAAAATGCTACTACAATGTCAGGAGAAATGAAATAGCTCCGGCAGATAACGTCAGCTAACAAGGAATACACATCATAAACTTTGATTAAATATGCATGTTTTACATATGTATCGCAAGATACACTTCTTCTAAATGCAATCGCTGTGTTACATTTATTTTTAACGTTACAGGTTGCATTCACTAGGCTATACTAGGAGTCGGCGCTCCAAATTTAGCATTATCGCTCCTCTGTCTTGGAGTCGACAGAAACCCAATATTAACACATAAATATTCCCTTACCTTTGCTGTTCTTCCATCAGAAGACCTGGAAGGGATTATACTTACCAAATCAGCGTTTAGTTTTCAAGTCTGTGTCTTTCGGTTCTCAAAAACGGCACATTTCGGTCTAAATGTAGGCAAATTTCAAGTGGATGCGCACCAAAACGTCGAAAGTACATATTATATGTCGAGTAAACTTGTCAAACTGTGTTCATAATTAAGCTTTAACATGTTATAAAGGTGCACAGAAATCGTGAGGGCGAACAGAAACACACATGTCGTTTAATCGATCCTGAGGAAAAGAGAGCACCCGAGCAGAGCGCGCATAGGCGTACACTATTTTTTGGCGTGACCGAGACCTTTCGGCACGCTCAAAGTCTCGTGAGCGCGCGATTCTCACAATGACACGCCTCATTGAAAGCAGGCTTCGCGCTGAAGACGTAGAGACTGTTCCCAGAGCTGTAACTGCTTGGGAAGTGTGTATACGATGACGTCAAAGTGGGGCCAACTTTTTCCATTACAAGAGAGACTTTGGGAGAATGCATGCCCTGAGACTTCTGCTTTACATAGAGACAAAATTTAAACGGTTTTAGAAGCTTTAGAGTGTTTTCTATTCGATAATATTTTTCATATGGATATATTAGCAACTTTTGACAAAAATGTTTCATGTTTTATATAGGTACCCAATTCCTCAAGAAGGGGCAGTAAACAGGGGTAGCCTTGTGGCCATAGTTCCACTTTGGGAACCCCGCCCACACCCCCTGAGCTGTAATGTGGCGCAGGGAACGTAAGAAATAATCCTAAAAATATTTAACCTCCACAGATTAGCAAGAAAAATGGCTCAAATTAAAGATAAACAAGTTGTTTATCTACCCAGCAAGTCAGATTTCTAAAATGTTTTACGGCGAAAACATAGCACATATTTATGTCCAACCACCACTGCAGACATACCTCATTAGCATAGCCAAGTAGGAAAAAATATGCAATCAACAAACGCAGGATTAAAAGAAAAATCATTTCACTAACCTTTTGAAATCTTCATCAGATGACAGTAATATAACATGTTACACAGTACATTCATTTTTTTTCAATAATCTGCAATATATATCCATAAATCTCTGTTTACAATTATGCATCGTTCAAAAAATGCTACTGCAATGTCAGGAGAAATGAAATAGCTCCGGCAGATAACGTCAGCTAACAAGGAATAAACATCATAAACTTTGACTAAATATGCATGTTTTACATATGTATGGCAAGATACACTTCTTCTAAATGCAATCGCTGTGTTACATTTATTTTTAACGTTACATTTTGCGTTCACTAGGCTATAATAGGGAGTCGGCGCTCCCATATTAGCATAATGACTCCTCTATCTTGGAGTCGACAGAAACCCAAAATTAACACATAAATATTCCCTTACCGTTGCTGTTCTTCCATCAGAAGACCTGGAAGGGTTAATACTCACCAAGTTAGCGTTCAGTTTTCAAGTCTGTGTCTTTCGGTTCTCAAACTAGCCACATTTCAGTCGAAATGTATGCAAATTTATAGTGGATGCGCACCAAAACGTCGAAAGTATACATTATATGTCGAGTAAACTTGTCAAACTATGTTCATAATTAAGCCTTAACATGTTATAAAGGTCTACAGCAATCGTGAGGGCGAACAGACACACACACGTTGTTCAATCGTTCCTGAGGAAAAGTGAGAAAAACTTCAGAGCGCACATTGGGTAAACTTTTTTTGGGCGTGACCGAGACCTTTCGGCACGCTGAACGTCTCGTGAGCGTGCGATTCTCACAGTTACACGCCTCATCGAAAGCAGGCTTCGCGCTGAAGACGTAGAAACTGTTCCCATGGTTATAACTGCTTGGTAAGTGAGTATACGATGACGTCAAAGTGGTGGCAACTTTTTTCATTACAAGAGACTTTGGGAGAATGCATGCCCTGACACTTCTGCTTTACATAGAGACAAAATTTAAACGGTTTTAGAAGCTTTAGAGTGTTTTGTATTCGATAATATTTTTTATATGCATATATTAGCAACTTTTGACAAAAATTTATCATGTTTTATATGGGTACCGAATTCCTCCAGAAGGGGCAGTAGTCAGGGGTAGCCTTAACTGGCTACCCCTTAGCCTCAGAGTTATGAAGTCATGAAAACTGGTTGTTTTGCAAATGTTGAACTTATAATATGGCTACTAATACTTGGAAAGCTAAATCAAGTCCAAGTATACAGATTTTACGATATTCTTGCTGAGAAATGGAATATGAATGCAAGTGTGTCCTTCACGATTTGCGCAAATGTACATGAGGAATTCACACTAAAAGTCTTGAGGATACTCCAAGATATCCGAAACATTGCACATACACTGCTTCCATCCTGTGGACACTATCGGAATTACAACTAGAGTGATGGCTATAACAGAGACCTTTCTCTTGCATTTTAAAGATGGTGGTAAAAAAACACTGGTTGTTTTTTTCTTTGTGTTTTCCTCTCCTACATTAAATTCACATTTCCACAAACTTCAAAGTATTTCCTTTCAAATGGTCCCAAGAATATGAATATCCTTGCTTCAGGGCCTGAGCTACAGGCAGTTAGATTTGGGTGTCATTTTGGCAAAAATTTGAGAAAAAAAAAGGGGAAGTTTTAAAGTGGCCAGTGATTCCTAATCTCTATCTATAGAAGAAGCCTCTGGTGTGCTGGAGATGGCTGTTTAGTCAGTGGTGTGGTATAGAATACAATACAGAACGTATAATTTATGAAATGGGTGATGCAATATGTCAACACAATTTAACCTGTTATGGCTGCAATCCCGATATCGGGATCGATATGACAACTACCAGTGAAAATTGAGGGCGCCAAATTCAAACCACAGAAATCTCATAATTACAATTCCTAAACAAACATGGGTCATATCATTTTAAAGCTATTCTCGTTGTTAATCCCACCAAAGTGTCCGATTTCAAATAGGCTTTTCAGCAAATGCACTACAAACGATGATGTTAGGTCTCCACCAAACCACAATAAGCATAGCCATATTCTAGCAAAATATAGCATTCACAAAAAGCATAAATAAAGATAAAATGAATCACTAACCTTGAATTATCTTCATCAGATGACACTCATAGGACTTCATGTTACACAATACATTAATGTTTTGTTTGATAAATTCATTTTTATATAAAAAAATCTGAGTTTACATTGGTGCGTTAGATTCACTAGTTCCAAAAACATCAAGGGATTTTGCATAGCCACATCGTTTCAACTGAAATACTCATCATAAATGTAGATGATAATACAAGTTATACACATGGAATTATAGATATACCTCTCCTTAATGCAACCGCTGTGTCAGATTTTTAAAAAAGTTTACGGAAAAAGCAACCCATGGAATAATCTGAGACGGCGCTCAGAAGAGTAGCCAAATTAGCCTCCATGTTGGAGTCAACAGAAACCAGAAAATACATGATACATTTTTCCTTACCCAGGTCCACAATAAATGCTTGATTTGTTCGAAAATGTCAGTTATTTATGTCCAATTAGCTACTTTGGTTAGCGAGTTTGGTAAACAATTCCAAAGTCACAAAGCGCGTCCACTATAATGTGACGAAATGTCCAAAAGTTCCGTAACAGTCAGTAGAAACATGTCAAACGATGTACTGAATCAATCTTTAGAATGTTGTTTACATATATTTTGAATAACGTTCCAACTGCAAGTCCTTCCCCTGTGATTACACCTGCATGATGGTGAAAGCATGGTCCACTCATGGCTGTGGTGACTTTTTCCTGTGTCAATCGACCCCCTTCACATTAGAGTCATCAGACAAAGTTCTATTGACTGCTGACATCTAGTGGAGGCATAGGAAGTGAAAACTCATGCATATCTCACTGTAATTTCAATGAGACCTTGGTTGAAAATCTGCCACCTCCAGAAAAAAAACAGGAAGTGGAATTTCTCAGGTTTTTGCCTGCTATTCGAGTTCTGTTATACTCACAGACATAATTCAAACAATATGCAAATATTAGCAACTATGACTGAGGAGCAGGCCGTTTGATATGGGCACCTTTCATCCAAGCTACTCAATACTGCCCCTACAGCCATAAAAAGTTAACAGTGACTAAGATACCGTAGAATAGTGTGGAGTGCAGTTTATACATATGAGATGAATAATACTAGATACAGAACATTATTAAAGTGGCTAGTGATCCATTTCTAAAAGTTGTCAGTAATTCAGTGATGTGCTAGTAATGGCTGTTTATCAGTCTGATGGCCTTGAGATATAAGGCGTTAGTCTCTTGGTCCCAGCTTTGATGCACCTGTACTGACCTTGCCTACTGGATGATAGCAGGATGAACAGGCAGTGGCTCGGTTGGTTGATGTCCTTGATGATCTTTTTGGCCTTCCTATGGCACACGGGAGCTGTAGGTGTCCAAGAGGGTGGGAAGTTTGCCCCCAGTAATGCGTTGGGCAGTCCGCACCACACTCTGGAGAGCTTTGCAGTTGTGGGCGGTGCACTTGCCGTACCAGGCGGTGATACAGCCCGGCAGGATGCTCTCAATTGTGCATCTGTAAAAGTTTGTGAGGGTTTTAGGTTTCAAGCCAAATATCTCTAGCCTCCTGAGGTTGAAGATGCATTGTTGCACCTTCTTCACCACACTGTCTGTGTGGGTGGACCATTTCAGTTTGTCAGTGATGTGTACGCCGAGGAACTTTCCACCTTCTCCATTGCGGTCCCATCGATGTGAATAGGGGGGTGCTCCCTCTGCTGTTTCCTGAAGTCCATGATCATCTCCTTAGTTTTGTTGACGTTGAGTGAGAGGTTATTTTCCTGGCACCACACTCCCAGAGTCCTCACCTCCACCCTGTAGGCTGTCTCATTGTTGGTAATCAAGCCTACTACTGCTGTGTCATCTGCAAACTTGATGATTGAGTTGGAAGCGTGCTTGGTCACACAGTCATGGGTGAACAGGGAGTACAGGAGGTGGCTGAGGACGCACCCTTGTGGGGCCCCTGTGTTGAGGATTAGCTAAGAGGTGTTCTTTCCTACCTTCACCACCTGGGGGCGACCCATCAGGAGGTCCAGGACCCAGTTGCACAGGGTGGGGTTCAGACCCAGGGCCTTGAGCTTGGAGAGTACTGTGGTGTTTAATGTTGAGCTATAGCCAATGAACAACATTTTTACATAGACATTCCTCTTATCAAGATGGGACAGGGCAGTGTGCAGTTTGGTGGTGATTGCATCATCTGTGGATCTATTGGGGCAGTAAGCAAATTGAAGTGGGTCTAGGGTGACAGGTAAGGTGGAGATAATATGATCCTTGACTAGTCTCTCAAAGCACTTCATGATGACAGACGTGAGTGCTACGGGGCGATAGTGATTTATTTCAATTACATTTGCTTTCTTAGGTACAGGGATAATGGTTGCCATCTTGAAGCATGTGGGGACGATTGTCTGTAGACCCTGTCACATACGTCTCGTGTCTGAACTGTTGAACTGGGACTCAACTTTGTCCCTATACCAACGTTTAGCCTGCTTGATTGCTTTGCGGAGGGAATAACTACTGTTTGTATCTTCCATTTTCTCAGTCTTCTTGCCCTGGTTACATTTAGTGGTTCGCACTGTCAGTTTTGCTCGAATGCTCCCATCTATCCACGTTTTCTGGTTGGGGTAAATTTTAATAGTCACAGTGGGTACAACATCTGCTATGCTCTTCTTGATTAACTCATTCACTGTATCGGTATATGTGTCAATATTCTTTTATGAATCTACTCTGATCATATCCCAGTCCGTGTGATCAAAACAATCTTGAAGCTGTGTTAAATAGTTAATAAAGACATCCAATGTTTGGTCAGTGTGCATGCAATATTTGACAATCACTATGACGTCAGAAAGAAAAAAGATTACTTGAAGTTGAAGGCTTTTCAAAGTATTTAACTTTCTGTCATTGACATTTAAATATTTTCCTGAAAAAATAGATGTACTCAGAAAGTATCAGTAGGTAGTTATAAAAATAGTGCTTTGTATTAATAAAGTACTTAAAGTACATTATCTCGGTTGGTGGTCTTAGCTGCTTCACACATTGAATATCTTGAATAACATACGTACGTCCATCTGTCTTCAGAAATAATTCCCTATGGGGGCCGACTAATGGACGGAATAATTTCATTGTGTCTTGAAGTAAAACCTATTTAATTATTGGAATTTGGAATAAAGAATTTCTAACAAAAGCCACTAACAAGCAGGATGCAGATAAGCCACTGTTATGGGGAACGTTACCTCAGCTGAACCTTATTCAGCCGCAGATGTTATTGTCCATGCTTGTATCATGATCCGAGGTTATTACCTTTGACATCCACACACAATAATCATACACTAGGGCTGAGTCCTAAATAACCCAAATATGCTTTACAGTAAGCAAACTAACAGTAGTCGGAATGGCTGATATCATAATGATAACCCAAACTAACTTAACCATTTTGAAGCTACAACAACCTTGCATTGTTACATGTGTGGTGATGGTGAGTATTAACCAAGTAAGGTAAACCATGGAGAGAAAATTGCATAGGAGTCTAGAATTATAATTGAGAGAGGTATATAGTATTTATTTTTGATGGAGATCTGAGAAGTTTTTTTTCTCTGTGTACTAATTACAGTCATGGCAGCGATCTAATTAGACTGATGCTAATGAGGCTTGTTTACCCTTATCTGATGTCAAAGTGAAATTGGTAAGAATCTAAATAAAGGTGTCTGTGAATACTCCCTGCCAAGTATGATAAAGAACATTACAAATGTAATTGTGTTTGTGCACTCAGACACAGTATTCCAGTTTATATAGTTATATTGAAAGCCTTGTTGTCATGTCACACCAGTCACAATAACTCATGAGACATACATATTTTAGTAACATTACCATCCTTTCTGATATATCTCCAGGCCAACCCTTTTGGCACAAATATGAAATTAGAATATTTGAAGGTTTTGTAATGAGTCACCGGAGTGAATAATGGAATAAGACAACAAAACATTTAAACAAAGCTAAACAGTACATGATATGGCAGTGCCATGGCAGGTGGAGCTAAAAAAAATTGTGACAGTTTACAGCCACATTTTTTTTAAACTTAGCTTAGAGTCTTGGGGGAATAATGCCCAGCTATACTGAGATATGAAGTCTTACACGACTTGGAGAAAGACCACGAAGTGGCTTTCATATGGAGTTCCTGAATTGATCCCATTTTTTTGTATAGCACAATAGTTGTTATTTGGCATCTTATACGTCTGGTAATGACAAAGAGTTGCATCCCAAATGGCACCCTATTCCTATATAATGCACTACATTTGAGCAGGGCACATAGGGATCTGGTGAAAATTAGAGCACTATAAAACCTATGTATAATAATCATTATTAGTTATTAAGTATTGGGACGGCTCACTCTTCTGTTTAGGCTGTCTGTGCAAATCAACTTGTGGTGAAGAGAGGTCACTCTTACGGAAAAACCACATGATTTCACATGTGAAATTTCCACATTTTCCACATGATAACATTTCACATGAAGTTTCATATGTGTGTTTTCATGTGATCACATAGCCTTTCACTTTAAATCATGTAAAACCATGTGGTTTTGGAACACTTCACCTGATGATACAATGGCTTGCGAAAGTATTCACCCCTTTGGAATTTTTGCTATTCTTCAAGGCAAGACTGCTCCATCTCCTTCAAGTTGGATGGGTTCCGCAATATTTAAGTCATACCACAGATTCTCAATTGGATTGAGGTCTGGGCTTTGACTAGGCTATTCCAAGACATTTCAATGTTTCCCCTTACACCACTCGAGTGTTGCTTTAGCAGTATCCTTAGGGTTATCGTCCTGCTGGAAGATGAACCTCCATAGAAGTCACAAATCTCTGGAAGACAAAAAGGTGTCTCTCAAGAATTTCCCTATATTTAGCGCTACTTCCGGCGCCGACTGAGATGGCCGCCTCGCTTCGCGTTCCTAGGAAACTATGCAGTTTTTTGTTTTTTTACATGTTATTTCTTACATTAGTACCCCAGGTCATCTTAGGTTTCATTACATACAGTCGAGAAGAACTACTGAATATAAGATCAGCGTCAACTCACCATCAGTACGACCAAGAATATGTTTTCCGCGACGCGGATCCTGTGTTCTGCCTTACAAACAGGACAACGGAATGGATCGCATGCAGCGACCCAAGGAAACGACTCCGAAAAAGAGGAAAACGAAGCGGTGTTCTGGTCAGACTCCGAAAAAGGGCACATCGCGCACCACTCCCCAGCATTCTTCTTGCCAATGTCCAGTCTCTTGACAACAAGGTTGACGAAATCCGAGCAAGGGTAGCATTCCAGAGGGACATCAGAGACTGCAACGTTCTCTGCTTCACGGAAACATGGCTTACTGGGAAGACGCTATCCGATGCGGTGCAGCCAACGGGTTTCTCCACGCATCGCGCCGACAGAAACAAACATCTTTCTGGTAAGAAGAGTGGCGGGGGCGTATGCCTCATGACTAACGAGACATGGTGTGATGAAGGAAACATACAGGAACTCAAATCCTTCTGTTCACCTGATTTAGAATTCCTCACAATCAAATGTAGACCGCATTATCTTCCAAGAGAATTCTCTTCGATTATAATCACAGCCGTATATATCCCCCCAAGCAGACACATCGATGGCTCTGAACGAACTTTATTTAACTCTTTGCAAACTGGAAACCATTTATCCGGAGGCTGCATTCATTGTAGCTGGGGATTTTAACAAAGCTAATCTGAAAACAAGACTCCCTAAATTTTATCAGCATATCGATTGCGCAACCAGGGGTGGTAAAACCTTGGATCATTGTTACTCTAACTTCCGCGACGCATATAAGGCCCTGCCCCGCCCCCCTTTCGGAAAAGCTGACCACGACTCCATTTTGCTGATCCCTGCCTACAGGCAGAAACTAAAACAAGAGGCTCCCACGCTGAGGTCTGTCCAACGCTGGTCAGACCAAGCTGACTCCACACTCCAAGACTGCTTCCATCACGTGGACTGGGACATATTTCGTATTGCGTCAGATGAAAATATTGACGAATACGCTGATTCGGTGTGCGAGTTCATTAGAACGTGCGTCGAAGATGTCGTTCCCATAGCAATGATAAAAACATTCCCAAACCAGAAACCGTGGATTGATGGCAGCATTCGCGTGAAACTGAAAGCGCGAACCACTGCTTTTAATCAGGGCAAGGTGTCTGGTAACATGTCCGAATATAAACAATGCAGCTATTCCCTCCGCAAGGCTATTAAACAAGCTAAGCGTCAGTACAGAGACAAAGTGGAATCTCAATTCAATGGCTCAGACACAAGAGGCATGTGGCAGGGTCTACAGTCAATCACGGACTACAAGAAGAAACCCAGCACAGTCACGGACCAGGATGTCTTGCTCCCAGGCAGACTAAATAACTTTTTTGCCCGCTTTGAGGACAATACAGTGCCACTGACACGGCCTGCAACGAAAACATGCGGTCTCTCCTTCACTGCAGCCGAGGTGAGTAAGACATTTAAACGTGTTAACCCTCGCAAGGCTGCAGGCCCAGACGGCATCCCCAGCCGCGCCCTCAGAGCATGCGCAGACCAGCTGGCCGGTGTGTTTACGGACATATTCAATCAATCCCTATACCAGTCTGCTGTTCCCACATGCTTCAAGAGGGCCACCATTGTTCCGGTTCCCAAGAAAGCTAAGGTAACTGAGCTAAACGACTACCGCCCTGTAGCACTCACTTCCGTCATCATGAAGTGCTTTGAGAGACTAGTCAAGGACCATATCACCTCCACCCTACCTGACACCCTAGACCCACTCCAATTTGCTTACCGCCCAAATAGGTCCACAGACGATGCAATCTCAACCACACTGCACACTGCCCTAACCCACCTGGACAAGAGGAATACCTATGTGAGAATGCTGTTCATCGACTACAGCTCGGCATTCAACACCATAGTACCCTCCAAGCTCGTCATCAAGCTCGAGACCCTGGGTCTCGACCCCGCCCTGTGCAACTGGGTACTGGACTTCCTGACGGGCCGCCCCCAGGTGGTGAGGGTAGGCAACAACATCTCCTCCCCGCTGATCCTCAACACGGGGGCCCCACAAGGGTGCGTTCTGAGCCCTCTCCTGTACTCCCTGTTCACCCACGACTGCGTGGCCACGCACGCCTCCAACTCAATCATCAAGTTTGCGGACGAGACGGCCTACAGGGAGGAGGTGAGGGCCCTCGGAGTGTGGTGTCAGGAAAATAACCTCACACTCAACGTCAACAAAACTAAGGAGATGATTGTGGACTTCAGGAAACAGCAGAGGGAACACCCCCTATCCACATCGATGGAACAGTAGTGGAGAGGGTAGCAAGTTTTAAGTTCCTCGGCATACACATCACAGACAAACTGAATTGGTCCACTCACACTGACAGCGTCGTGAAGAAGGCGCAGCAGCGCCTCTTCAACCTCAGGAGGCTGAAGAAATTCGGCTTGTCACCAAAAGCACTCACACACTTCTACAGATGCACAATCGAGAGCATCCTGGCGGGCTGTATCACCGCCTGGTACGGCAACTGCTCCGCCCTCAACCGTAAGGCTCTCCAGAGGGTAGTGAGGTCTGCACAACGCATCACCGGGGGCAAACTACCTGCCCTCCAGGACACCTACACCACCCGATGTTACAGGAAGGCCATAAAGATCATCAAGGACATCAACCACCCAAACCACTGCCTGTTCACCCCGCTATCATCCAGAAGGCGAGGTCAGTACAGGTGCATCAAAGCTGGGACCGAGAGACTGAAAAACAGCTTCTATCTCAAGGCTATCAGACTGTTAAACAGCCACCACTAACATTGAGTGGCTGCTGCCAACACACTGTCATTGACACTGACCCAACTCCAGCCACTTTAATAATGGGAATTGATGGGAAATGATGTAAATATATCACTAGCCACTTTAAACAATGCTACCTTATATAATGTTACTTACCCTACATTATTCATCTCATATGCATACGTATATACTGTACTCTATATCATCGACTGCATCCTTATGTAATACATGTATCACTAGCCACTTTAACTATGCCACTTTGTTTACTTTGTCTACATACTCATCTCATATGTATATACTGTACTCGATACCATCTACTGTATGCTGCTCTGTACCATCACTCATTCATATATCCTTATGTACATATTCCTTATCCCCTTACACTGTGTATAAGAGAGTAGTTTTGGAATTGTTAGTTAGATTACTTGTTGGTTATCACTGCATTGTCGGAACTAGAAGCACAAGCATTTCGCTACACTCGCATTAACATCTGCTAACCATGTGTATGTGACAAATAAAATTTGATTTGATTTGATTTGATCCATCATTCCTTCAGTTCTGACCAGTTTCCCAGTCCCTGCCGATGAAAAACATCCCCACAGCATGATGCTACCACCACCATGCTTCACTGTGGGAATGGTGTTCTCGGGTGATGAAAGGTGTTGGGTTTGCGCCAGATTTGGCGTTTCCCTTGATGGCCAAAAACCTCCATTTTAGTCTCATCTGACCAGAGTACCTTCTTCCATATGTTTGGGGAGTCTCCCACATACCTTTTGGCAAACACCAAACGTGTTATTATTTTCTTTAAGCAATGGCTTTTTTTCTGGCCACTCTTCCATAAAGCCCAGCTCTGTGGAGTTTACAGGTTAAAGTGGTCCTATGGACAGATACTTCAATATCTGTTGCAGAGCTTTGCAGCTCCTTCAGTGTTATCTTTGGTCTCTTTGTTGTCTCTCTGATTAACCTCTTCAGTCGACCCTCTACTTTTTTGAACATTTTGTTAAAAATCGCGTAACATTTCAGCGCCCTGCTACTCATGCCAGGAATATAGTACGTTCATATGGTTAGAATGAGTGGATAGGAAACCCTCGGACGTTTTTAAAACTGGTTAAATCACAACTGTGGCTATTACATAACGTGCGTTACATCGGAAAGCGCAGGAAAACCTGATCACAGAAAATGGAAATAAATATCCTTGCGCCACTTCCAGCAATTGTTAACAGTGAGCCGAATTAGATAAGACCGAGCATTCAACTCCCACAGCATCCCCATGTTGTCTAGAGTCTTGTGAATTGAATCATCATTGATTCTTGGTTGAACCGAAAGAGGGGCACGACTTACCTCCGGTCTCCGCCCAGATCATTCTGGAAGAGCTCTCTCGTGAAATTTTTTCCAAGACGACAGCTAATGATATTTACATCGCCTACGGATGATTTTTATTGCTTATTAACGTTTACTAATACCTAAAGTAGCATTACAAACGTATTTCGAAGTGTTTTGTGAAAGTTTATCGTCTACTTTTTGAATTTTAAAAAATGACGTTACGTTGTGAAATCGCTGTTTTTTTCGTTTATCACACAGTCTACATATAACGATATCTTGGCTTTATATGGCCCGATTTAATCGAAATAAAGACCCAATAGTGTTTATGGGACATCTAGGAGTGCCAACAAAGAAGATGGTGAAAGGTAATGACTGTTTTCTATTTTATTGTGCGGTTTGTGTAACGCCGAAATGCTAATTATTTTGTTTACGTCCCCTGCTGTGCTTTTGTGTTGTAGTGTATTGGTGCATGCTATCAGATAATAGCTTCTCATGCTGTCGCCGAAAAGCATTTTAAAAATCGGACTTGTTGCCTGGATTCACAACGAGTGTAGCTTTAATTTGATACCCTGCATGTGTATTTTAATGAACTTTTGAGTTTTAACTAATACTATTAGCATTTAGCGTAGCGCATTTGCATTTCCAGAGCTCTAGTTGGGACGCAAGCGTCCCAGGTAGAGGCAACAGGTTAATGCCCTCCTTGCCTGGTCTGAGAGTTTTGGTGGGCGACCCTCTCTTTTGTTGTAGTGCCATATTCTTTTAATTTCTTATTGGATTTAATGGTGCTCCGTGGGATGTTCAAAGTTTCAGATATTTTTTATAACCCAATCCTGATCTGTACTTTTCCACAACTTTGTCCCTGACCTGTTTGGAGAGCGCCTGGGTCTTCATGGCGCCACTTGCTTGGTGGTGCCCCTTACTTCGTGGTACTGCAGACTCTGGGGCCTTTCAGAACAGGTGTATATATACTGAGATCATGTGACAGATCATGTGACACTTGGATTGCACACAGGTGGACTTTATTTAAGAAATTATGTGACTTCTGAAGGTAATTGGTTGCACCAGATCTTATTTAGGAGCTTCGTCGCAAAGGTGGTGAATACATATGCGCTCACCACTTTTCCGTTTAATTATTATATATTTATATTATATATTTCATTTCACTTCACCAATTTGGACTATTTTGTGTATGTCCATTACATGAAATCCAAATAAAAATCCATTTAAATTCCAGGTTGTAATTCAACAAATTAGGAAAAACACCAAGTGGGATGAATACTTTTGCAAGGCCTTTCCCCATATTGAAGGGAAATAAAGTATATTCAGCAAAGGCTGGGAGGACTCATACCCACTCCCTCCAACCATGAACCATCAGTATGCTTTTTAGGCAAAATCAGAGTGTCGATTTATGGTTATGCCTCTGTTTGACGGTTTTCATTAATTTATCCCTTACAGTAGTTGTTGCGGTTGCACTCTTGTATTTTCACCCAATGTTAAGCACTTGCTTTGTGGAGTCATTTGCTTTGTGAAATTCTTGAAAATGTTCACAGCACATGATGTCCATTTACTCTTTGCAGGTAACCCTTAGACTGATGCATGAAAGAAAATACATCTGACGAATATGCAGCTTAGAGCAACACAATATTGAAAATATGTTAATTATTTTTCACATGATAATTATTATTACACACAATAAGAATGGCCCCATGCAGATTCTCATTTAAAAGTCGTATTTATAAACCACCCTCAAATTTGATTATCAGCCTTTAACAGGGTGTTTGATCTCTGAAGACCATGTTGTCTCGGAGGCATTATTCCTCCACATGAACACTCAGAATATAGAATAATTTACCCTGTGGATGGAACATTTTTACTTTCATAAAGTTTTATTTGATACGTTTTTCTTCTAAATCGCACACCTTGCAACATTAAAGTGGTTAGGTATTACAGCACTAAGGGTTGTGAGATCGTACAATTATCATGCTATAGGACCATTACCCTACATCTTTACCAATTTTCTGTCTTTCACATGTGAAGTACTTCACTCCCTTTCGCCTTTGAGGATATGTCTCATGCAGCTTCTCAGGGTACTTATCCTGTAACAGTCTTGATGAGTCTTGCATCTGATGCGGTAGGATCTAATGGGACATGCAATACTATATCTTGAATAACAGCAGCAGAATAGAACTTCTCTGTCTGATACCCTGTTATTTAACATCTCTGTCATTCTAGAACTGGGGCAGAAGCTGCACAGGAAATATGCAAGTTGTAAAATCTCAGTGATGTGGTAAAAAGTATTGTTAAATCTGAGTGTGTTACATTCGTTATAAGGATCGGACCAAGGCGCAGCATGGTATGCGTACATTCTTATTTATTTACAGAATGAACACTGAACAAACTAACAAAATAACAAAACGAAATGTGCCGCTATACAAACGCGTGCTGACAGGCAACTACACATAGACAAGATCCCACACCAGAAAGTGGAAAACAGGGCTGTCTAAATATGATCCCCAATCAGAGACAACGATAAACAGCTGTCTCTGATTGGGAACCATATCAGGCCAACATAGAAATACAAAAACCCCTAGACCTACAACAACCCTAGACATAGAACACTACCCACCCTAGTCACACCCTGACCTAACCAAAATATATAGAAAACAGAGTTATCTAAGGTCAGGGTGTGACAGAGTGGGGTTAATTATTCTAGTGGGGTTAACACCAGAGATTGAAATTGACACCACCTGCTGTGAATAAATGAAGTGTTATTTGATTCACAGTGGAATCAAAGGTTCATGCTGTTGTTGTTGTTACTCAACTGTGTTGAGTTCATTTTTGTTACCAGAGAAAAATACGTGGGAGGGGCTTCATTATCATAACTTTCAGCATGCTTTGTTGCATGTTGAAGTTATTGAACCATGTCTCTCTGTCACTAACAAAAACATTAATGGGTGGGTACCTATGACATTCACTCAAAAGGCTTGCTGGGAATTATGCAAACAACACCACCCCAAAATAATGTTACACTGAACACTATTCACTTTTCCCTAACCCTGAGAAAGTGTAACAACATCAAATCTAATAGTGTTATTTTAAGTGGGAATGTCCGACAACAACACTAGGGGTGTTAGTTTAACACTATTTCGGTGAGTTACATATTATTTCTAAGAGAGTGCTAAATTGAATACTGCGGGTGTTAAAATGTTGATCTCAAATTACTATGTAGGATGAAATGGAATGATATTGTCTTATTCAATAAATGTACCCATTTCACTCTGCAGTAGAGGGAGATAAAAGTATTGCTGAGTTATGTGGTGTGGACATGGTCTGTTTATATTGCGGACTAGCTTACTGCCAGCATCATGCACCACATGGAACAATCTTATGAGACAAAGTGCCACCCACACATACACCATATTGCAAATCTAATGGTTCAGGGTATTGAAACATGAAACATTTTGATGTAAAATTGCATCAAACCAATGCAAATAACCAGAGAGAGAAAATAAATAAACTTTTATTCAGGACAGAGAATACTTTTTATTTGACCATGACAAACCTTATGGATTTCATACACTTGTTTGAAGTCGGAGTCACAGTAGGATGTGGGAAGATGTGACATGACAGCCTTGGAATTAAATTGTCAGGGCCTCGGCATTGCACCACATTCACACCTCTTGTTCAGGTTAATGGCTTCAACTTTTTTGCCCCCGATGCATTGATTACAATGGAGTCCAGCATCTACCTGAAAGGTTTGCCCTTGGATGTTTCTAGGCGTATTACAGAACATATCAATTATTGCTGTATCTGCCAAGGGTTGAAACCTCAAGGTGCATTTTAACAATGAAAAGATCCAAGTCAGCAGAGTTGCCAACATCTCTTCCCCATATAGTTTCAGTCATTGGAGGATGTACTAGTTGCACAGGGAAATACTCTATGTACACAAAAACAATTTGCATAATGCATATTTAACTTCATTCATGGTCAGATGTGTAAAAACCTGAGTGGCCAAACTTCCCTGAAGAAAAACATTAATAAAGTTAAATAAGTGCCCAGTTAATTTGTTCTGGATAATTTATCCAGGTATTGCACACCTAAAATCTCTTTGAATTAACCAAATCTTGTTTCCTTTGAAGTAAGTGTGAAAGCTGATAAAGTAAAGTATCAAGTGTGACTTGTGCATGTAGTAGGATACCCTACAAGGGCCTGGAGGGCATCATTGGGGATAGTCCTATCAACTGACAGATATGGTGCAACGATAGTGTCCATTCTAGGCCTTTGCAAGGGCATTACTGTATGATAAGACATCTGACACACTTCATACACACTCCCACTGTCCAGCATGTTCTATGTGAAAAAGCATGACCTTGAAACGAGCAACAGATGATCGCGTCAAATAGTGATGTAAACAATTTAATATGCCTTTTTTATAATTTTGCTTGTAGGGGTTGGTTGGTGTCTGTATATGTGTCAGAGAAACCTAGTGACCATTACCTCTGAGCTCAAGGAGGATGCAGAAGGATTTGTGTTCTGCCTCACAGCTACATGCATAATGGTAATAGAAACGTTCTAATCCTGCCTATAGGCGGGACTATCTGAGTCCCAAATTGTATCCTATTCCCTATGTAGTACATTACTTTTGATCAGGGCCAATAGGGCTCTGGTCAAATGTAGTGCAGTACAGGGAATAGGGGGCCATTGGAACGTAACCTACGTCATTGGAGTGATCTATAGTTCCACATGTGTTCCAATAAAATGGAAACCTAATCTGTTCAAAAGAAGAAAATACATATACCATAATATTTCCGATAGTAAAGGTTTTTGGCAGCAAAGCCGTTAAGAAATTACAACAACAGCCTTTATACATGCGGTGACAGCTAACCCGGACACTGCCTTGATGGTCCTGTAAGGATGTCACATTTGACATAACCAAAAAATCATGAAGGTGAAGACATTACATGATCGCTCAACAAAAAATTATAATTTACCCCATAAATGTGTGTGTAACTGTAAACCACTTAGCAGTGAGCAGCAAATGGTTGCAGGTGGTAAGGCTTTGGGGAGGGAGAGGAAAAACGGAGATGTCACCAGTCATAAATCACAGTCCACGATTAACAGCTAAACACAGCCCCTGGATTAGGGCACAGCATGCCTGTAATAATTGTTGAGAGATAAAGAGTCACGTCTTAAAAAGGCTTCAATTAGACAAGATATACCGCCTGTCAACCATTCAATGGTATTTATCATATTCATTAGATTCAAACATAACACTGAGGAACATTCACATAATATGGCTGTTTAACTACGGATTACTTCCCCCAATGAATCGTAAATGTATGGTTGGAATTCTTAGGAATGACAGACTTGAAGACTTATCAAGGCCTGTGATGGTGAGGACCCTGGAACTAAATACCTCCCTCTGCAACTGGGTCCTGGACTTAACAACACATCCACTATGATGGTCCTAAAAACAGGGGTCTCTCAGGGGTGCGTGCCCAGTCCCCTCCTGTACTCCGTGTTCACTCATGAATGCTTGGCCAGGTACGACTCCAACACCATCATTAAGTTTGCCGACGACACAACAGTGGTAGACCTGATTTTTTGTATTTTTCCTTTATTTAACTAGGCAAGTCAGTTAAGAACAAATTCTTATTTACAATGACAGCCTAGGAACAGTGGGTTAACTGCCTTGTTCAGGGGCAGAAGGACATAATTATTACTTTGTCAGCTTGGGAATTCAATCTAGCAACCTTTTGGCTTACTGGTCATCCGCTCTAACCACTAGTCTATCTTCCACCCCTGATCACCGACAACGACGAGACAGCCTATAGGGAGGAGTTCAGAGACCTGACTGTGTGGTGCCAGGACAACAACCTCTCCCTCAACATGATCAAGACAAAGGAGATGATTGTGGACTACAGGAAAAGGAGGACCGAACACACCCCATTCTCATCGACGGACCAGTAGTGGAGCAGGTTTAGAGCTTCAAGTTCCTTGGTGTCCACGTCAGCAACAAAATTAACATGGTCCAAGCAAAACAAGACAGTTGTGAAGAGGGCACAACCTATAACCTATTCCCCCTCAGGAGACTTAAAAGATTTGGCTTGAGTCCTCAGATCATCAAAAGGTTCTACAGCTGCACCATCGAGAGCCTCCTGATGGGTTGCATCACTCCCTGGTATGGCAACTGCTCGGCCTCCAGATCAAGATCTTCTTCTGACAGCTAGCTTGATTGACAGCTAACTATGCAGATGTGTTCTGAAGGCATTGCACATGTGGATAGTTAGCTGTCATTTAACTCATGTAGGCTAGCAGCTCCCTCTTCATCTACGGCTGCTTCCAATGTCAACAACAAGGCAAACAACCCAGTCCCTGTCAAGGAGAGAAAATATGACCCCGACAAATATGGTTATACGTACAGTACCAGTCAAAAGTTTGGACACACCTACTCATTCAAGGGTTTATATTTATTTGTACTATTTATTTTACGTTGTAGAACAATAGTGAAGAGATCAAAACGTGGAATCATGGAATCATAAAGTAAGCAAAAAGTAACCAAAAAAGTGTTAAACAAATATAAAATATATTTTATATCTGAGATTGTTCAAAATAGTCACCCTTTGCCTTGATGACAGCATTGCAAAGTCTTGGCATTGTCTCAACCACCTTCATGAGGTAGTTACATGGAGTGCATTTCAATTAACCGGTGTGTCTTGATAAAAGTTAATTTATGGAATTTCTTTCCTTCTTAATGCGTTTGAGCCAATCAGTTGTGTTGTGACAAGGTAGGGGTGGTATACAGATGTTTAATCTTGGAACTACCCCTCCCGGATCCGGGAGACTTGTCATCAACTACACTAATTAGCATAACGCAACAGACCAAAAAATATTACTAGAAAATATTCATATTCATGTGAAATATAGTGAAACACAGCTTAGCCTTTTGTTAATCACCCTGTCATCTCAGATTTTGAAATGATGCTTTACATCCAAAGCAAGACAAGCGTTTGTATAAGTTTCTCAATAGCCTAGCATAGCATTATGTCCAGCTAGCAGCAGGAAGCTTGGTCACGAAAATCAGAAAAGCAATCAAATTAAATATTTTACCTTTGATGAGCTTCGAATGTTTTCACTCACGAAACTCCCAGTTAGACAGCAAATGTTCATTTTGTTCCATAAAGATTCTTTTCATGGCCGAAATACCTCCTTTTGTTGTTCACGTTTTGTTGAGAAATCCACCGGAAATTGCGTTCACGACAACGCAGAAAAAAATGACAAATTAGATCCATAATATCGACAGAAACATGGCAAATGTTTTTTATAATCAACCCTCAACGTGTTTTTCAAATATCTATTCGATACTATATCAACCGGGACAATTGGCTTTTCAGTAGGAGCGAGAGTAACAATGGCCGCCTTTGTCTATTACGCACAAATCACTCTGAGAGACACCACCTGACCACTGACGCAATTTGGTTGTTCACGCTCATTTTTCAAAATAAAAGCCTGAAACTATGTCTAGTGGCTGTAGACACATTAGGGAAGCCATAGAAAAAGGAATATGGTTGATATCCCTTTCAATGGTCAATAGGGATGCATAGGAACGCAGAGGTTTCAAAATAAGAGTCACTTCCTGATTGGATTTTTCTCAGGCTTTCGCCTGCAATATCAGTTCTGTTATAATCACAGACAATATTTTTTACAGTTTTGGAAACTTTAGAGTGTTTTCTATCCTAAGCTGTCAATTATATGCATATTCTAGCATCTGGTCCTGAGAAATAGCCTGTTTACTTTGGGAATGTTATTTTTCCAAATATGAACATAGTGCCTCCTAGCCTTAAGAGGTTTTAACAAGAATTTAAGCTTTCTGCCAATATTAAACATGCCTATGTCCTGGGAAATGTTCTTGTTACTTACAACCTCATGCTGATCACATTAGACTATATTAGCTCAACTGTGCCGCAGGGGACCCACCAATCATGAAGAAGTGTTAAATGCAAGACGTTTGGGACACCAAAACTCTTCTTAGAGCTGGCCAACCAGCTAAACTGAGCAATCGGTGGAGAAAGGCCTTCATCAGGGAGGTGACCAAGAACCCGATGGTCAATCTGAAAGGGCTCCATAGTTCCTCTGTGGAGATTGGAAAACCTTCCAGAAGGACAATCATCTCTGCAGCACTCCACCAATCAGGCCTTTATGGTAGAGTGGCCAGATGAAAGCCACTCCTCAGTAAAAGGCACATGACAGCCCGTTAGGAGTTTGCCAAATGGCACCTAAAGGACTCGCAGACCATGAGAAATAAGATTATCTGGTCTGATGAAACCAAGATTGAACTCCTTGGCCTGAATGCCAAGCATCACGTCTGGAGGATACCTACCACTATACACATGGTGAAGCATGGTGGCGGCAGCATCATACTGTAAAGATGTTTTCCAGAGGAAGGGACTGGGAGACTAGTCAGGTTTGAGGGAAAGACGAACAAAGCAAAGTACAAAGAGATCCTTGGTGAAAACCTGCTCCAGGGCGCTCAGGACCTCAGACTGGGGTGAAGGTTCACCTTCCAACAGGACAGCAACCCTAAGCACACCGCCAAGACATCACAGGAGTGGTTTCGGGACAAGTCTCTGAATGTCCTTGATTGGCCCAGCCAGAGTCCGGACTTGAACACGATCGAACATCTCTGGAGAAACCTGGAAATAGCTGTGTAGCAACACTCCAAATCCAACCAAGCAAAGTTTGACAGGATCTGCAGAGAATAATGGGACAAACTCCCCAATATAGGTTTGCCAAGCTTGTAGCATCATACCCAAGAATTTTCGAGGCTGCCAAAGGTGTTTCAACAAAGAACTGAGCAAATGGTTTGAAAAACTTATGTAAATGTGATATTTAAGTTATTTTTATTTATTTTTGTTTTTGTATTGACATTGTGGGGTGTTTTGTGTAGATTGATGAGGGAAAAAATTACATTTAATCCGTTTTAGAATAAGGCTGTAACAAAAATGTGGACAAATTCAAGGGATCTGAATACTTTCTCAATGAACCGAGCCATATCCCCCTAATTCTTAGAGAAGATCTTAGGTCAAGTTTTATTGAAGTGTTGTGGTTGCAAGTACACCCTGGCACATCTAAATCCTTTTATTTTGGGGTGTTGCTATAGGCCACCAAGTGCTAACAGTCTGTATCTAAATAATATGCGTGAAATGCTTGATAGTGTATGTGATGTAAACAGAGAGGTCTACTTTCTTAGGGACCTGAATATTGACTGGTTGTCATCAAGCTGTCTGCTCAAGAGGAAGCTTTTCACTGTAACTAGTGCCTGTAATCTGGTTCAGGTTACTAATCAACCTATCAGGGTAATTGCAAACACTACAAGTAAAAGATCATCCATATGTATAGATCACATTTTACTAATACTGCAGAACTTTGTTCTAAAACTGTATCCTTACCCATTGGATGTAGTGTTCACAATATAGAGGCTATATCCAGGAAAGCCAAAGTTCCAAAAGCTGGGCCTAAAATAGTGTATAAGAGATCATACAAAATATTTTGTATTTTGTATGTGGGTGTCATGACTCTCCTGGCTGTGGATCCAATGCCTCAGATCAGCTTGGCAAATGGCTGACGATGACCAGACCCCTCTCACCCACAGAAGAGGAGAAGGGGGGGATAGCGGAACAATATTTCTAAGATAGGAATGTTAAGAATGGTCTGTGGGAATCTAAAGAATAATAATGCCACGTTGTTTATTATTTTGTTATGTCATTAAGAATGGTATCAACAAAATACTATAACTCAGAAAGTGTACACATTGTATCTGTCAAGTTTACATCCAAATGTTGTATAAAATACATGATAAAGGATTATAGTATTTCTGATAGGAATGCAATTTTAGTTTTCTAATGAGATTTTTATATAAACTTTGCACAGTGACTAGACATGCCCCGAATAAGGTCAGAGAGCTTGTCAGCATGACGGAACTGCCCTTTTCGACCAGAGTGCTTAACTTGTTATGGCTGCAATCCCGATATCGGGATAAGTGTCATCAACAACCGCTGAATAGCATAGCGTTACATACAATAATTATTACTATAGATATTTATATTCATGAAATCACAAGTGCAATATAGGAAAATATATAATCCACCTGTCGTGTCAGATTTTGAAATTATGCTTTACAGCGAAAGCAATCCAAGCGTTTGTGTAAATTTATCGATCACATGATAAAACCTTAAGTACACTTGGCATCAGGTAGCTCGGTCACGAAAATCAGAAAAGCAATCAAATTAATCGTTTACCTTTGATGAATTTCAGATGTTTTCACTCATGAGACTCCCAGTTACACAACAAATGTTCCTTTTGTTCCATAAAGATTATTTTTATATCCAAAATATGTCCATTTGTTTGGCGCGTTATGCGCCGACAGAGATGGCCACCTCGCTTCTTGTTCCTAGGAAACTATGCAGTATTTAGTTTTTTACATATTATTTCTTACATTGGTACCCAAGGTAATCTTAGGTTTCATTACATACAGTCGGGAGGAACTACTGAATATAAGAGCAATGTCAACTCACTATCATTACGACCAGGAATATGGCTTTGTCCTGTGTTCTGCCTTCCACCCAGGACAATGGGTCGGATCCCAGCTGGCGACTCAAAACAACGACGTCGTAAAAGAGGCAAACGAAGCGGTCTTCTGGTCAGGCTCCGAAGACGGGCACATCGTGCACCACTCCCTAGCATACTACTTGCCAATGTCCAGTCTCTTGACAACAAGGTTGATGAAATCCGAGCAAGGGTAACATTCCAGAGAGACATCAGAGACTGTAACGTTCTTTGCTTCACGGAAACATGGCTCACTCGAGAGACGCTAACGGAGTAGGTGCAGCCAGTTGGTTTCTTCACGCATCGCGCCGACAGAAACAACCATCTTTCTGGTAAGAAGAGGGGCGAGGGGTATGCCTTATGATTAACGAGACGTGGTGTGATCATAACAACATACAGGAACTCAAGTCCTTCTGTTCACATTCCTCACAATCAAATGTAGACCGCATTATCTACCAAGGGAATTTTCTTCGATTATAATCACAGCCGTATATATTCCCCCCCAAGCAGACACATCGATGGCCCTGAACAAACTTTATTTGACTCTATGCAAACTGGAAACCACATATCCTGAGGCTGCATTCATTGTAGGATAATCTGAAAACAAGACCCCCTAAATTGTATCAGCATATCGATTGCGCAACCAGGGCTGGTAAAACCCTAGATCATTGTTATTCTAACTTCCGCGACGCATATAAGTCCCTCCCCAGCCCTCCTTTCGGAAAAGCTGACCACGACTCCATTTTGTTGCTCCAGGCCTACAGACAGAAACTAAAACAAGAAGCTTCCGCTCTCAGGTCTGTTCAACGCTGGTCTAACCAATCTGATTCCACGCTTCAAGACTACCTCAATCACGTGGATTGGGATATGTTCCGCATCGCGTCCAACAACAACATAGACGAATAAGCTGATTCGGTGAGCGAGTTCATTAGAAACTGCATTGACGATCTCGTACCCATAGCAACGATTAAAACATTCCCAAACCAGAAACCGTGGATTGATGGCAGCATTCACGTGAAACTGAACACGCTAACCACTGCTTTTAATCAGGGCAAGGTGACAAACATCACCGAATACAAACAGTGTAGCTATTCCCTCCGTAAGGCAATGAAACAAGCTAAGCGTCAGTATAGAGACAAAGTAGAGTCGCAATTCAACGGCTCAGACACAAGAGGTATGTGGCAGTGTCTACAGTCAATCACGGATTACAAAAAGAAAACCAGCCCCGTAGTGGACCAGGATGTCTTGCTCCCAGACAGACTAAATCGCTTTTTTACCCGCTTTGAGGACAATACAGTGCCACTTACATGGCCCGCTACCAAAACCTGTGGACTCTCCTTCACTGCAGCCGACGTGAGTAAACCATTTAAACGTGTTAACCCTCGCAAGGCTCCAGGCCCAGACGGCATCCCCAGCCGCGTCCTCAGAGCATGCGCAGACCAGCTGGCTGGTGTGTTTACAGACATATTCAGTCAATCCTTTTCCCAGTCTGCTGTTCCCACATGCTTCAAGAGGGCCACCATTGTCCCTGTTCCAAGGACAACCGCCCCGTAGCACTCACTTCCGTCATCATGAAGTGCTTTGAGAGACTAGTCAAGGAACATATCACCTCCACCCTACCTGACACCCTAGACCCACTCCAATTTGCTTAACGCCCAAATAGGTCCACAGACGATGCAATCGCAACCACACTGCACACTGCCCTAACCATTCTGGACAAGAGGAATACCTATCTGAGAATGCTGTTCATCGATTACAGCTCAGCATTTAACACCATAGTAACCTCCAAACTCGTCATCAAGCTCGAGACCCTGGGTCTCGACCCCGCCCTGTGCAACTGGGTACTGGACTTCCTGATGGGCCGCCCCCAGGTGGTGGGGGTAGGTAACAACATCTCCACCCGCTGATCTTCAACACTGGTGCCCCACAAGTGTGCATTCTGAGCCCTCTCCTGTACTCCCTGTTCACCCACGACTGCGTGGCCATGCACACCTCCAACTCAATCATGAAGTTTGCGGATGACACTATAGTGGTAGGCTTGATTACCAAAAACGACGAGACAGCCTACAGGGAGGAGGTGAGGGCCCTTGGAGTGTGGTGTCAGGAAAATAACCTCACACTCAACGTCCACAAAACAAAGGAGATGATTGTGGACTTCAGGAAACAGCAGAGGGAGCACCCCCCTATCAACATCGACGGGACAGAAGTGGAGAGGGTAGTAAGTTTTAAGTTCCTCGGCGTACACATCACGGACAAACTGAATTGGTCCACCCACACAGACAGCGTAGTGAAGAAGGCGCAGCAGCGCCTGTTCAATCTCAGGAGGCTGAAGAAATTCGGCTTGTCACCAAAAGCACTCACAAACTTCTACAGATGCACAATCGGGAGCATCCTGTCAGGCTGTATCACCGCCTGGTACGGCAACTGCTCTGCCCACAACCCTAAGGCTCTCCAGAGGGTAGTGAGGTCTGCACAACGCATCACTGGGAGCAAACTACCTGCCCTCCAGGACACCTACACCACCCGATGTCACAGGAAGGCCATAAAGATCATCAAGGACAACAACCACCCGAGCCACTGCCTGTTCACCCCGCTATCATCCAGAAGGCGAGGTCAGTACAGGTGCATCAAAGCAGGGACCGAGAGACTGAAAAACATCTTCTATCTCAAGGCCATCAGACTGCTAAACAGCCACCACTAACATTGAGTGGCTGCTGCCAACACACTGACTCAACTCCAGCAATTGATGTAAAAAATATATCACTAGCCACTTTAAACAATGCTACTTAATATAATGTTTACATACCCTATATTACTCATTTCATATGTACATGTATGTACTGTACTCTATATCATCTACTGCATCTTTATGTAATATATGTATCACTAGCCACTTTGTTAACATACCCTACATTACTCATCTCATATGTATATACTGTACTCTATACCATCTACTCCATCTTGCCTGTGCCGTTCTGTACCATCACTCATTCATTTATCTTTATGTACATATTCTTTATCCCTTTACACTTGTGTGTATAAGGTAGAAGTTTTGGAATTGTTAGGTTAGATTACTCGTTGGTTATTACTGCATTGTCGGAATTAGAAGCACAAGCATTTCGCTACACTCGCATTAACATCTGCTAACCATGTGTATGTGACAAATACATTTGATTTGATTTGATTTACGTTCAGAAATCCACAGGCTTGAGCGGTCGCGACATCGCAGACGAAAATTCCAAATAGTATCCGTAATGTCCACAAACATGTCAAACGTTTTTTTTGTTTTAAAAATATATAATCGATAAAATATCAACAGGGACTGTCACTTTTTCTACAGGAGAGGGAGAGAATGGCTGCCCACGCTGTTGTGCAAGCATAACTCTGTAAACACCCAGCTATCCACTGACGCGATGTTATTTTTCTCGCTCATTTTTCAAAATAAAAGCCTGAAACTTTGTCTAAAGACTGTTGACACCTTGAGGAAGCCATAGGAAAGGAATCTGGTTGATATCCCTTTAAATGGAGGCAAAGCATCCAATGGAACAGAGAGCTTTCAGGAAAAACAGCACTTGCTGGTTTGATTTTCCTCAGGTTTTCGCCTGCAATATCAGTTATGTTATACTCACAGACAATATTTTGAAACATTTGGAAACTGTAGAATGTTTTCTATCCTAATCTGACAATGAAATGCATATTCTAGTGTCTGGGCCTGAGAAATAGGCAGTTTCAAATGGGTACGTTTTTTAGCCAAAAACGAAAATCCTGCCCATTACACTCAAGAAGTTAATGGAAGTCACATCACAACAATGGTAAGAATATTTATTGGTCTGATGTGATTAATAAGGAGCATCCAGACACTGCACTTGATGAATTTATGAAATTGCATCATCTAATTATTGATAAACATGCACCCGTTAAGAAACTGACTGTTAGTGATGATGAATTGAAAAACTGTATGCTTGAAAGACATGGGGCAAAAGGAGTGGATAATAAGTCTGGTTGCATATTTGACAGGCTGACTTATTGCATATTAAAACATTACGTGACTAACCTCAACAAAAGGAAGGATAAACTCTTATGAACCCAAGATCAATGATATAGAGAATAATGGGGAAAAAAGCTTTGTTGTACTTTAATTGAAATTATGGGCAGAAACCGATAGATAATTCATTACAAAAACACTTGATGTTGCCAATTATTTTAATAATTATATAATTTGAAAAGGTGGCAAACTTAAGCATGAAATGCCAACAATGAACAGTGAGCGTACTCATGCATAAAAAAAACTATACTGAAAGAATAGCACTGTAAGTTTGAATTTTGTAAAATTAGGTTGGGAGTGGAGGACAAATTATTGTTATCGATCAAAAAATGACAAACCCCCTATCCTTGACAACTTGATGGAAAGCTACTGAGGATGATTGCTGACTCTATAGCCACTCCTATCGGTCATATCTGAGCCTAGAGGGAATCAAAAGTCATTCCTCTACCCAAGAGTGGTAAAGCAGCCTTTACCGGTTCTAACAGCCGACCTATCAGCTTGCTACCAGCCTAGCAAACCGTTGGAAAAAAACGAGTTTGACCAAATACAATGCTATTTCTCTGTAAACAAATCAACAACAGACGTTCAGCATAAGCTTAGGGCACTCAACATGTACTGCACTAACACACATGACTGATGACTGATTGAAATAAATTGATTAGATGATTGTGGGAGCTGTACTGTTAGGTTTCAGTGCAACGTTGTTGAGAAAACATATGTGTTACAGCTTTTCAACCTCTGCCATATTGTGGACCTGCGTGTCGTGATCGCGTTTGGTGTGAGGGGACAAAATACATATATGCACGATGTCGCACGCCCGCAGCCGTTTTGGGTTCCGTGTTTGTGATGTTGCAGACTCTGGGGCCTTTCAGAACAGGTATATTTACACAGATCACGTGACAGATCATGTGAAACTTAGTGTACACAGGTGAACTGTATTTAACTCATTATGTGACTTCTGAAGGTAATTGGTTGCACCAGATCTTATTTAGGGGCTTCATAGCAAAGGAGGTAAATACACGCACCACTTTTTTAATTTTTTAATTTTATTTCACTTCACCTATTTGGACTATTTTGTGAAATCCAAACAAAAATCAATTTACATTACAGAATGTAGCTGTAATGTAGCAAAATAGGAAAAATGCCAAGGGGGATTAATACTTTTGCAAGGCACTGTATTGTCTCAGGGGGTTGAATATTTATGTGTCAAGATACATTTGTTTTTTAGTTTTCCTTAAAAAGTATGTTTCTTAGAATTTTTCATCCACTTTGACAACACAGAGTAATTTGTGCAGATTGTTGACAAAAAAATGTATATTAAATCATTTTTACTCCCACTATGTAACACAACAAAATGTGCAACATTTTTAGGGGTGTAAAATAAATACTTTCTAAAGGCACTGTAATTGAGATACCTATATACATATGTAGGTAGGGGTAAAGTGACTATGCAACAGCAGTAGCAGCAGTGTATGTGGTGTGTGTGATGTCTGGATGCATGTGTGTGCGTGATATGTATGTGTTGAGATGTCAGTGTAAGTTTGTGCGAGTGTATGGGTTGAGTCAGTGCAAGACAGCAAAAAAGGGCAATGCAGGTAGTCCGGGTAGCCATTTGATTAGCTATTTAGCATTCTTGTTTAGTAGTCTTATGGTTTGGGAGTAGAAGCTGTTCAGGGTCCTGTTGGTTGCAGACTTGATACACTGGTACCGCTTGCCATGCGGTAGCAGACAGAACAGTCTATGGCTTGGTTGGCTGGAGTCTTTGACCATTTTCGGGGCCTTCCTCTGACATCGCCTGGTGTGGAGTTCATGGATGGCAGGGAGCTTGGCCCCAGTGATGTACTGGGCCATACTCACCACCCTCTGTAGTGCCTTGCAGTTGCAATGCCAATCAGTGATGCAGCCAGTCAAGATGCTCTCAATGGTGCAGCTGTATAATTTTTGAGGATCTGAGGGCCCATGACAAATCTTTTCAGCCTCCTGAAGGGAGTCAGTATTTAACCCCTTTGTTATGGCAAGCCTAAATACATTTTAATGTCATCTTTACAACTGTGTGGGTGTGTGTGACCATGTTAGTTCCTTGAAACTCTAGACCCGTTCCTTGAAACTCTAGACCCGCTCCACTACAGCCCCATCGATGTGAATGAGGCCGTGCTCGCCCCTCCGTTTTCTGTAGTCCACGATCAGCCCCTTTGTCTTGTTGAGGGAGAGGTTATTACCCTGGCACCACACTGCAGAGTCTTTGACCTTCTCCATATACAGTGCCTTCAGAAAGTATTCACACCCGTTGACTTTTTCCACAGTTTGTTGTGTTACCACCTGAATTCATTAAATTGAGATGTTATGTCACTGAACTACACATAATATCCCTTAATGTAAAAGTGGAATTATGTTTTTATACATTTTTACAGATTAAGAAAAAATGTAAAGCTGAAATGTCTTGAGTCAATAAATGTTCAACCCCTTTGTTATGGCAAGCCTAGATAAGGGATAAAAATGTGTTTAACAAGTCACATAACTCCCTATGTGTGCAATAACAGTTTTAACATTATTTTTTTATGACTACCTCATCTCTATACCCCACACATACAATTATCTGTAAGGTCCCTGTGGGGCAATGAATTTCAAACAGATTCCATAACAAAGACCAAGGAGGTTTTCCAATGCCTCACAAAGAAGGGCACCTATTGGTAGATGGGTAGAAATGTAAAAAGAAGACACTGAATATTCCTTTGAGCATAATGAAGTTATTAACTACACTTAGGAAGGAGTATCAATAAACCTAGTCTCTACAAAGATGCAGTTGTCCTTCGTAACCCTGTCCTGCAGTCATGACCAAAAGAGCCCTCTTTGGCCTCGTGTGGAATATTGTTAATAATTTCATTATTAATAAATATGTATTTATTTTTACAATGACAATCTGGTAGTTCTAAGTCAATCAGTTTGTTATATTTCAGTATTCTGTGATGCATTTAAAGTGGAATATTGGGATGCAAACAAAACATTTAATACAACTCTAAATCTGACATGATACAGGGGTCTTTTTAACACCATAACCATGTCTGTGAGGTGTATACTTTTGTATCAAAGTATATTTGTTTAAGAATCACTCTGTTTGACCCTGATTTAGCACATTTCAGTGAAAGGTTAACTCATTTGCCAGAGAGGAAGGAAACAGCTCAGGGATTTCACCAGAAGGCCACTTGTGACTTTAAAACAGTTACAGGGTTTAATGGCTGTGATAGGAGATAACTGAGGATGGATCAACATTGTAGTTACTCCACAATACTAACCTAAATGACTTGGTGAAAAGGAGGAAGGAAGCCTGTACAGAATAAAAATATTCCAAAACATGCATGATGTTTGCAAAGTAAAACTACAAAAAATGTGACAAAGAAATTAATTTATTTCCTGAATACAAAGCATTATGTTTGGGGCAAACCCAACACTGTAAGGACCGACGCCGGTCAGGAGAAGCAGGTACGGGGAGTCAAACATTTATTCAGGAACAGACATAGAACACGACAGGAACAGCGTCAGGGCATGGGAAAACAAGGACATATGACAAACAATACCGAAGCAGGGAACAGAGCTTGGGAACAGACAGATATAGGGATGGTAATGACACAAGTAATTGAGTCCACGTGATCGCTGATGCGCATGACGGGGGAAGGCAGGTGTGCGTACTGATGGTGGCTTGAGTGCGTAATGTTATGGATCCTGGCGCTCGGAAGAGCGGGAGCAGGCATGACAAAAACAACACATCACTGAGTACCAGTATTCATATTTTCAAGCATGGTGGTGGCTGCATCATGTTATGTGTATGCTTGTCATTAGCAAGGACTAAGGAGTTTTTTTGGATAAATGGAAAAGAGCTAAGCACAGGAGAAATCTAGAGGAAAACCTGGTTCAGTCTGCTTTCCAACATATACTGGGAGACAAATTCACCTTTCGGCAGTACAATGACCTAAAACACAAGAACAAAGCTATACTGGAGTTGCTTACCAAGAGGACAGTGAACGTTCCTGAGTGGCCGGGTTACAGGTTTGACTTAAATCTACTTGAAAATCTATAGCAAGGCATGAAAATGATGTCTTGCAATGATCAACAACCAACTAAAAGTATAATGTGCAAATATTGTACAATCCACGTGTGCAAAGCTCTCAGAGACTTACCCAGACACAGCTTTAATTGCTGCCAAAGGTGATTCTAACATATTGTTACGTCCGTCGTTAAATGAAGACCAAGGTGCAGCGTAGGCATACATTTTCCTTTCATTTTAAATATTCCACCAAAAACAATAAACAACTCAAAGAACGTAACACTAGGAGTGCAAAACATGCAATGGAGCCCCTAGTTCCACTATTCTTACCTCTGATACCTCCTTTGTACCACCTCCCACACATGCGGTGACCTCACCCATTACAACTAGCATGTCCAGAGATACAACCTCTCTTATCATCACCCAGGGCCTGGGCTTACCTCCGCTGTACCCGCACCCCACCATAACCCTGTCTGCGCATTATGCCCTAAATATATTCTACCATGCCCAGAAATTTGCTCCTTTTATTCTTTGTCCCCAACTCTCTAGGCGACCAGTTTTGATCATCTTTAGCCACACCCTCATACTACTCCTCCTTTGTTCCGCGGGTGATGTGGAGGTAAACCCAGGCCCTGCATGTCCCCAGGCACCCTCATTTGTTGACTTCTGCGATCGAAAAAGCCTTGGTTTCATGCATGTCAACATCAGAAGCCTCCTCCCTAAGTTTGTTTTACTCACTGCTTAAGCACACTCTGCCAACCCTGATGTCCTTGCCGTGTCTGAATCCTGGCTTAGGAAGGCCACCAAAAATTCTGAGATTTCCATACCCAACTATAACATTTTCTGTCAAGATAGAACTGCCAAAGGGGGCGGAGTTGCAGTCTACTGCAGAGATAGCCCGCAAAGTAATGTCACACTTTCCAGGTCCATACCCAAACAGTTCGAACTATTAATTTAAAAAATGACTCTCTCCAGAAATTAGTCTCTCACTGTTTCCGCCTGCTACCGACCCCCTTCAGCTCCCAGCTGTGCCCTGGACACCATTTGTGAATTGATCGCCCCCCATCTAGCTTCAGAGTTTGTTCTGTTAGGTGACCTAAATTGGGATATGCTTAACACCCCGGCAGTCCTACAATCTAAGCTAGATGCCCTCAATCTCACACAAATCCTCAAGGAACCCACCAGGTACAACCATAAATCTGTTAACAAGGACACCCTCATAGACGTTATGCTGACCAACTGGCCCTCCAAATACACCTCCGCTGTCTTCAATCAGGATCTCAGCAATCACTGCCTCATTGCCTGTATCCGCTAAGGGTCCGCAATCAAACGACCACCCCTCATCACTGTCAAATGCTCAATAAAACACTTCTGCGAACAGGCCTTTCTAATCGACCTGGCCCGGGTACCCTCGAAGGATATTGACGTCATCCCGTCAGTGGAGGATGCCTGGTCATTCTTTAAAAGTAACTTCCTCACCATCTTAGATAAGCATGCTCCGTTCAAAAAAATGCACAACTAAGAACAGATGGTCCCCCTTGGTTCACTCCAGACCTGACTGCCATCGACCAGCACAAAAACATCCTGTGGCGGACTGGAATAGCAACGAATAGTCCCCGCAATATGCAACTGTTCAGGGAAGTCAGGAACCAATACACGCAGTCAGTCAGGAAAGCAAAGGCCAGTTTTTACAAGCAGAAATTTGCATTCTGTAGCTCTAACTCCAAAAAGTTCTGGGACACTGTAAAGTCCATGGATAACAAGAGCACCTTCTCCCAGCTGCCCACTGCACTGAGCCTAGGTAACACGGTCACCACTGATAAATCCATGATAATCGAAAACTTCAACAAGCATTTCTCAACGGCTGGCCATGCCTTCCTCCTGGCTACTCCAACCTCGGCCAACAGCCCCCCCCGCCCTGGACCCATACAAATCAGCTGGTCTTGACAATCTGGACCCTCTATTTTTGAAGCTATCCGCCTCCATTGTCGCAACCCATATTACCAACCTGTTCAACCTCTCTTTCATATTGTCTGAGATCCCCAAGGATTGGAAAGCTGCCACAGTCATCCCCTTCTTCAACGGGGGAGACACCCTGGACCCAAACTGTTACAGACCTGTATCCAACCTGACCTGCATATCTAAGTCTTCGAATCCCACCGCACATTCTCTGCTGTGCAATCTGGTTTCCGAGCCGGTCACGGGTGCACATCAGCCACGCTCAAGGTACTAAACGACATAACCGCCATCGATAAAAGACAGTACTGTGCAGCCGTCTTCATCGACCTGTGAAAAGCTTCTGACTCTGTCAATCACCATATTCTTATCGGCAGACTCAGTAGCCTCGGTTTTTCCAATGACTGCCTTGCCTGGTTCACCAACTACTTTGCAGACAGAGTTCAGTGTGACAAATCGGAGGGCATGGTGTCCGGTCCTCTGGTAGTCTCTATTGGGGTACCACAGGGTTCAATTCTAGGGGCGCCTATTTTCTCTGTATATATCAATGATGTTGCTCTTGCTGCAGGCGATTCGCTGATCCACCTATACGCAGACGAGACCATTCTGTATACTTCTGGCCCTTCCTTGGACACTGTGCTATCTAACCTCCAAACGAGCTTCAATGCCATACAACACTCCTTCCGTGGCCTCCAACTGCTCTTAAACACTAGTAAAACCAAATGCATGCTTTTCAACCGTTCGCCAACCGTTCGCCACCACCCTGGGTGGTTCTGACCTAGAATATGTGGACATCTATAAGTACCTTGGTGTCTGGCTAGACTGTAAACTCTCCTTCCAGACTCATATCAAACATCTCCAATCTAAAATCAAATCTAGAGTCGGCTTTCTATTCCGCAACAAAGTCTCCTTCACTCACGCCGCCAAGCTTACCCTAGTAAAACTGACTATCCTAACGATCCTCGACTTCGGCAATGTCATCTACAAAATATCTTCCAATACTCTACTCAGCAAACTGGATGCAGTTTATCACAGTGCCATCCGTTTTGTTACTAAAGCACCTTATACCACCCACCACTGCGACCTGTATGCTCTAGTCGGCTGGTCCTCGCTACATATTCGTCGCCAGACCCACTGGCTCCAGGTCATCTACAAGTCCATGCTGGGTAAAGCTCCGCCTTATCTCAGTTCAGTGGTCACGATGGCAACACCCACCCGTAGCACGCGCTCCAGCAGGTGTATCTCACTGATCATCCCTAAAGCCAACAACTCATTTGGTCGCCTTTCCTTCCAGTTCTCTGCTGCTTGTGACTGGAACGAATTGCAAAAATTGTTGAAGTTGGAGACGTTTATCTCCCTCACCAACTTTAGAAATCTGCTATCTGAGCAGCTAACCGATCGCTGCAGCTTTACATGGTCCATCGGTAAATAGCCCACCCAATTTACCTACCTCATCCCCATACTGTTTTTATTTATTTACTTTTCTGTTCTTTTGCACACCAATATCTCTACCTGCACATGACCATCTGATCATTTATCACTCCAGTGTTAATCTGCTAAATTGTAATTATTCGCCTATCTCCTCATGCCTTTTGCACATAATGTATATAGACTCTTTTTTTTTTTTTCTACTGTGTTATTGACTTGTTTATTGTTTACTCCATGTGTAACTCTGTGTTGTTGTCTGTTCACACTGTTATGCTTTATCTTGGTCAGGTCGCAGTTGTAAATGAGAACTTGTTCTCAACTAGCCTACCTGGTTAAATAAAGGTGAAATAAAAATAAATAAAATATACTCCAGATTGGGGTGGTCAGTCCAGATGAGGAAAGGGTGCTTAGCCCCCTCAAGCCAGTGTCTCCACACCTTCAGGGCTTTTACCATAGCTATCAACTCCCGGTCCCCCACATCATGGTTCCGCTCTGCCGGACCCAGCTTCTTAGAAAAGAAAGCGCAGGGGCGGAGCATCGGTGGCGTGCCTGAGCGCTGTGACAGCATGACTCCGACCCCAGCCACGGATGCATCCACCTCCACTATGAACGCTAACGATGGGTCCGGATGCGCCAAAACGGGCACGTCAGTAAACAGCGCCTTCAGATGGTTGAAAGCTCCATCTGCCTCGGCCGACCACCGTAAACTCCCCCCCTTCAGCAGTGAGGTAATAGGCGCCGCCACTAGGCCAAAACTCTGGATAAACCTCCGGTAGTAATTGGCAAGCCCTAAAAACTGCTGCACCTCCTTTACCGTGGTCAGAGTCAGCCAATTACGCACAGCGTTAACACTCCTTCACCACCCCCGAGGTGGAAATGCGATAACCCAGGAAGGAAACAGCTCGTTTGGAGAACACACATTTCTCAGCCTTGACGTATAGGTCATGCTCCAGCAGTCGCCCAAGTACCTTGCGTACCAGGGAGACATGCTCGGCGTGTGTGGCAGAATAGATCAAGATGTCATCAATGTATACCACCACACCCTGCCCGTGCAGGTCCCTGAGAATCTCATCTACAAAGGATTGAAAGACGGCTGGAGCATTCTTTAACCCATAGGGCATGGCGAGGTACTCATAGTGGCCTGATGTGGTACGAAACGCTGTTTTCCACTCGTCTCCCTCCCAAATACACACCATATTATACGCGCTCCTGAGGTCCAGTTTCGTAAAAAAACGCGCTCCGTGGAATGATTCCACCGCCGTAGCGATGAGAGGTAGCGGATAACTAAATCCCACTGTGATCTAATTTAGACCTCGACAATCAATGCACGGACGCAGTCCTCCCTCCATTTTCTTCACAAAAAATAAACTCGAGGAGATATGGGTAGCCGAATGTACCCCTGTCTCAGAGATTCCGAGACATATGTCTCCATAGCCAACGTCTCCTCCTGTGACAATGGCTACACGTGACTCCTGGGAAGTGCAGCATTCTCCTGGAGGTTTATCGCGCAATCCCCCCGTCGATGGGGTGGTAATTTGGTCACCTTTTTTTTTACAAAAAGCGATAGCCAAATCGTCATATTCTGGGGGAATGCGCAGAGTGGAAACCTGGTCTGGACTCTCCACCGGCGTGGTACCGATGGAAACTCCTATACACCTACCTGAACACTCCTATGACCACCCCTGAAGAGCCCCCTGTCTCCAGGAAATGAGGGGATTGTGAATAGCCAGCCAGGGAATCCCCAACACCACTGGAAACGCAGGTGAATCGATAAGGTAGAAACTGATCCGCTCCCTATGATCCCCCTGCGTTATCATGTCCAGCGGAACAGTGGCCACCCTTACCAGCCCTGACGCTAACGGTCGGCTATCTAAGGAGTGCACGGGAAGGGTGGGTCTATCTGCACCAACGGAATCCCCAACTTACAGGCGAGTCTGCGATCCATAAAACTCCCAGCTGCGCCTGAATCGACTAGCGCCTTATGCTGGAGAGAGGGAAACAAAACGCAGGGAAATAAATATATAAAAACATGTGACCAACAGGGAGCTCTGGGTGAGTTTGGTGCCTACTCACCTGGGGTGGCCGAGAAGTGTTCCGATCTCGACTCCCAGACGGACTCCTCCAGCACCGGTCCGAAGTGTGTCCTCTCCGGCCGCAGTAGGTGCAGGAGGAGCCTCCTCCCCCGGTCCCCCTAGATGCAGCTCCTCCCAACTCCATCGGAGTTGGAGCGGGAGGGCTGGGAGGTGGAACGAAGAGGACCCTCTCTGAACGCCTGCAGGCAGCTAGCAGGTTGTCCAGTCGGATCGACATGTCTATAAGCTCACCGAGGGAGAGTGTGGTGTCCAGACAAGCTAGCTCCCTGTGGACGTCCTCAGGAGGGTGGTCAAACACCGCCCAAAAACGTCGGGTGAACTCCGGGTAGTGGTCCCGAGCAGAGTCTTGGCCGTTCCAGACAGCGTTGGCCCATTCCAGGGCTCTACCCGTCAAACAGGAGATGAGGAGGCTCCCATTCTCTTCACCCGAGGGAGTCGGACGAACGGTAGCCAGGTAGAGCTCAAGCTGGAGCAAAAAACCCTGGCACCCAGCCGCCGCTCCATCATACTCCCTCGGGGGCGCGAGACGCAACGCGCCTGGACTAGACGATGACGGGCTTCTGTCATGTACTTCTAGAAGTAGTGGGTGGAGGAATCAGACGCAGAGAGCAGGGTAGTTGATATGTGGAATGTTTATTCCCAAAACAACAGTGTCGGTCAACGCCACACACGGGCGCAATAAGACCCAGTCCAAAACAACAGGACGAAACGGATCGAGAACAAAATACTTCCACAGAAATCACACACATCAAATAACAGAAAACAAGCCCGCACAAAAGCCGGCGGGCCTACCGGTTTTAAATAGCCCAAAACCAAAACCTAAACAAGAAACAGGTGCAACTAATCAGACAAAACTAAATGAAACAGAAAAGGGGATCGGTGGCAGCTAGTAGGCCGGCAACAATGACCGCCGAGCGCCACCCGAACAGGAAGAGGCACCATCTTCGGCGGGATTCGTGACACGGTCGGTCACATATGAGTTACTGTACACCATCATTCTTTTGTAAAACAGTAATTCCTGTTTCCTTTTTGTTAATAATATACAATATGTTTCACAGTCTGGATAATACAACAGCATAGACAGAAACAAACAATATTTATCTTAGCAAGCACCATTTTATGCTTTAAATATTCAGGAATAGGTGCTATTTGCATTTCAATAACCTTGTATTTAAATAATCTTTCAGAAAATTACATTTAATTTGGAATGCTCAGGCTTAAGCAGAGTTTTTAAACAAATGGCAGCATGTGTGTATTCTAATTTAACTTTTTTCATTTAATAACTGTTTGTTGAAGAAGATATTGAAAATTTGACAACCTAATTTAATGACAAAGACCATGTAAACAGAGGATAGATTGTATTTAGTGGCACTAGATGATTACAGCAACTGGCTCCTGATAAATGAAAATGTGTTTCTTATTTACCAGAACTACACTATTACTAAGACTTCTATTTGTTAATAATACATTATTTTATTTGCCATAGTTTCATGTAAACCCTAATCAAGTGGATACATTTACAACTTGAAAGCACAAAGGCCAAAGGGAAACTACTACCGCCCCATATAAATATATGAGCTTGGAATATAGGCTACTATTGACAATTAAGTGCTAATCTTGTAAGTGCTGGAGTGCAAATCATACATAAAACAAAATCGAACGCAATATAAATATTTAAATTCCATGATCTATTAATTTTGAGTTTGAAGAGTTGTTTGATATACTGTAGAGGTCTGAGTCATATAGTTATCTACTTTTCTCACATTTGCATCCTTGGTCTTAAATTTGCCTTGTGGGTTTAGCAGAAGGAATTGGAATCAGTGAGTGTATTGAATTCCATATATACAAGCTGACAAAAGGCCTCTCCCAATCGGTAACATTTTCCCTCGTGATAATGGTATTTCTTAGCCTAAGCCCTGCAGCAACTAAAAAAGTTTTCAATTTTGACCTCCATTTTCTGGGCTTAGAGTCTTACTCCTTCATCTGTGTAGCTAAGCTTTTTCTTTTTCTTAGTGTAATATGAGATATACAGAATGTGATGGTCATGGTGCTTTTGTACAATGGTATGACATGAGTTGGTAAAGGAACCTTGATGAAAAACTTACATAAATGTTTTTCCACATGAAATTGCATGAAACTTTCCCAGTGATGCCTAATATGAGTTATGCCTAATATGTTATGAGTTGAGGGTGAATGTTGAATAGAATCACATGCTTTTTACAAATAATTATGTACTGTACTTGTTGGGTTTAGTGTTATCTCAGAGTCTTTAATGAAAGAAGCTATGATAAATTGCCAATGAAACCCTGTAAAAGGCCACACTGAAGCACTGAGAAAATAATGTCATGGTGTAATCATTGGAGAAGCAAATTAAATAAAGTATATTGATCATCAAAAGGATCTAAAAGCACTGTGAAGATTAATATAACAGAAAATCAACAGCATCAACGTGTAGGTAGAAAGTACTAACACCAGAGTCAAGCAAGTTAAAATAAGAAAAATTAAAAGAAATGCATCTGTAATATCAAATTATGCAGTATTGTTATGTCTTTCTGATAGCATTTTTCTTATAGACAAGCAAATGTAATTCTCAATTTTGAAATTATTTACGCCATGGTGGCGGACATGCAGTGTGTGTAGGTTTACACTGCAGTTTTTGAATATCTTGTTTTCATTTCATGGCTGTGCAGTGGACCCCATACAAGGTGGACTTCATACAACAAAATATTTCTGACAGAAATGGGCAAACTGATTAGCTAGACAGATGGCTGTAAATTAAAGTTGCTGTTACGTTGGAGAGTCATTGAACCTTGAGTTATTCACTGTTGGACATCATAATGAAGAATGTTCAGTTTGTAGTGGACAAACATAAGCAGGTGTTGGTCAGTGAAAAATAAAAAAAGGAAGTACATGCAATTTTAACAGCTTGCCAACTTAACGGACACTCCTTGGGCTAGAAGCAATTTGCCCGCATACCTAGCTTAACACAGACAAGCGCTCACTGATGTATAAGCACATTAAGACATACCAGAAGACAGCCCATTCATATTTGATGTGCTTTGTCTCTCCAACCCCATCGTTAAAAAAATATTAACAACATTTTCTGTCTCATTATTGTGATAGTTTTCTTCCTTGTGGCAGTGTGTGTCACGGGGCTGTGCTCACGTGGTGGTCGGCAGGGCCATTAGCTGAGCAATGAGTGGTCTTGGAGGTTGGCCAGCAGCTGGCTCCATCCCTGCCTGGCAGAAGGAACTCCAACACACGCTGTAAGTAGCCCAAATGGCACCCTATTCCCTATGTCATTAACTACTTTTGACAAGGGTCCATAGGGCTCTGGTCAAAAGTAAAGCAATATGTAGAGAAAGGGGTGCCATTTGGGACAGCCATAGTCTCTCCTTGCAGGGACCTCAACAGCAGGTGCCCCCTAGTAGCACTGATCCACTGGGATAATTGAGGTAGCCCTCTCTAGCTAATGGAACACAGTTAATGCTCATCCTGTACGGTCGCATTACCATCATAAAAGGGGGAATATATACAGTGGGGCAAAAAAATATTTAGTCAGCCACCAATTGTGCTTAAAAAGATGAGAGAGGCCTGTAATTTTCATCATAGGTACACATCAACTATGACAGACAAAATGAGAAAAAAAATCCAGAAAATCACATTGTAGAATTTTTTATGAATTTATTTGCAAATTATGGAGGAAAATAACTATTTGGTCACCTACAAACAAGCAAGATTTCTGGCTCTCACAGACCTGTAACTTCTTCTTTAAGAGGCTCATCTGTCCTCCACTCGTTACCTGTATTAATGGCACCTGTTTGAACTTGTTATCAGTATAAAAGACACCTGTCCACAACCTCAAACAGTCACACTCCAAACTCCACTATGGCCAAGACCAAATAGCTGTCAAAGGACACCAGAAACAAAATTGTAGGCTGGGAAGACTGAATCTGCAATAGGTAAGCCGCTTGGTTTGAATAAATCCACTGTGGGAAGAATTATTAGGAACTGGAAGACATACAAGACCACTGATAATCTCCCTCGATCTGGGGCTCCACGCAAGATCTCACCCCGTGGGGTCAAAATGAACACAAGAACGGTGAGCAAAAATCCCAGAACCACACGGGGGGACCTAGTGAATGACCTGCAGAGAGCTGAGACCAAAGTAACAAAGCCTACCATCAGTAACACACTACACCGCCAGGGACTCAAATCCTGCTGTGCCAGACGTGTCCCCCTGTACATGTCCAGGCCCGTCTGAAGTTTTCTAGAGAGCATTTGGATGATCCAGAAGAAGATTGGGAGAATGTCATATGGTCAGATGAAACCAAAATATAACTTTTTATAAAAACTCAACTCGTCGTGTTTGGAGGACAAAGAATGCTGAGTTGCATCCAAAGATAACCATACCTACTGTGAAGCATGGGGTGGAAACATCATGCTTTGGGGCTGTTTTTCTGCAAAGGGACCAGGACGACTGATCCGTGTAAAGGAAAGAATGAATGGGGCCATGTATCGTGAGATTTTGAGTGAAAACCTCCTTCCATCAGCAAGGGCATTGAAGTTGAAATGTGGCTGGGTCTTTCAGCATGACAATGATCCCAAACACATCGCCCGGGCAACGAAGGAGTGGCTTCGTAAGAAGCATTTCAAGGTCCTGGAGTGGCCTAGCCAGTCTCCAGATCTCAACCCCATAGAAAATCTTTGTAGGGAGTTGAAAGTCCGTGTTGCCCAGCAACAGCCCCAAAACATCACTGCTCCAGAGGAGATCTGCATGGAGGAATGGGCCAAAATACCAGCAACATTGTGTGAAAACCTTGTGAAGACTTACAGAAAACGTTTGACCTCTGTCATTGCCAACAAAGGGTATATAACAAAGTATTGAGATAAACTTTTGTTATTGACCGAATACTTATTTTACACCATCATTTTCAAATAAATTCATTAAAAATCCTACAATGTGATTTTCCGGAATTTGTTTCTCCATTTTGTCTGACAAAGTTGAAGTGTACCTATGATGAAAATTACAGGCCTCTCTCATCTTTTTAAGTGGGAGAACTTGCACAGTTGGTGGCTGACTAAATACTTATTTGCCCCAGTGTATATATATATATATATATATATATATATAAATATTTCTACATTGTAGAATAACTGAAAAGACATCAAAACTAGGAAATTATACATGGAATCATTTAGTAACCCAAAAGGTGTTAAACAAGGTGTTAAACAAATGTTATATTTGAGATTCTTCAAGTAGCCACCCTTTGCCTTGATGACAACTTTGTACACCCTTGGCATTCTCTCAACCAGCTTCACCAGGAATGCTTTTCAAACATTCTTGAAGGAGTTCCCACATATGCTGAGCACTTCCTGGCTGCTTTTCCTTCACTCTGCGGTCTAACTCATCCCAAACCATCTCAATTGGGTTGAGGTTGGGTGATTGTGGAGGCCAGGTCATCTGATGCAGCACTCAATCACTCTCCTTCTTGGTCAAAAACCATTACACAGCCTGGAGGTGTGTTAGGTAATTGTCCTTTTGAAAAACAAATGATAGTCCAACGAAGCGCAAACCAGATGGGATGGCGAATCGCTGCAGAATGCTGTGGTATTCATCGTGCTTAAGTGTGCCTTGAATTCTGATCAAATCATCGACAGTCACCAGAAAAGCACCCTCACACCATCACACCTCCTCCATGTTTCACGTTTGTCACCACACATGCGGAGATCATCTGTTCGCCTACTCTGAGTCTCACAAATACACGTCGGTTGCAGCCAAAAATCTCAAATTTGGACTCATCAGATCAAAGGACAGATTTCCACTGGTCTCATGTCCATTGCTCATGTTTCTTAGCCCAAGCAAGTCTCTTCTTATTATTTGTGTCCTTTATTAATGGTTTCTTTGCCGTATTTCGACCATGAAGGCCTGATTCACGCAGTCTCCTCTGAACAGTTGATGTTGAGATGTATCTGTTTCTTAAACTCTGTGAAGCATTTATTTGCCCTGCAATTTCTCAGGCTGGAAACTCTAATGAACATATCCTCTGCAGCAGAGGTAACTATGGGTCGTCCTTTCCTTTGTCGGTCCTCATGAGAGCCAGTTTTATCATAGCGCTTGATGGTTTTTGCAACTGCACTTGAAGAAACTTACAAAGTTCTTGAAATTTTCCAGATAGACTGACCTTCACGTCTTAAAGTAATGATGGAATGTCATTTATCTTTGCTTATTTAAGCTGTTCTTGTCATAATATAGACTTGCTCTTTTACCAAATAGGGCTATCTTCTGTATACCTTGTCACAGCACAACTGATTTGCTCAACCGCATTAATTAAGAAGGAAGAAATTCTACAAATGAACCTTTAACAAGGCACACCTGTTTTGTTTGTCAAGCCTACCAGTGGTTTTCCCCTTGCTCCTGTCTTTTTCTTAGTTCATGTATTCTAGTTTTCCTGGTTTTGACCATTCTGCCTGCCCTTTCTCTGAGCCTGCGTGCCATTCTGTACCTTGTCACACCACACTGGATTACTGACCTCTGCCTGCCCTTGACCTGTCGTTTTGCCTGTCCCCTGTTCTAGTAATTAACCTTTGCTTTTTCAACACTGTATGCATCTGGGTCTTCTCCTGAAACATTATAAAATATTTGGATTTGTTTAACTGTTTTTTGGTTACTAAATGGTTCCAAATGTGTTATTTCATCGTTTTGATGCCTTCACTATTATTCTACAAAGTAGAAAAAAGTTTAAATAAATAAAAACACTTGAATGAGTAGGTGTGTCCAAACTTTTGACTGGTACTGTATATTAAAATAAACATTGTACCATACTGTGTTTAATCTTATAGATGTCATGAATTATGATGATCATCTTGTATGAAAACCTTAATTATTAAAGCACAGATAGATTATCATATTGTGTCCCGTCCTGCGTCACAAATGGCAAATATTTGTCTTATATAGTGGTGCACTGTGTAGGATATAGGGTGCCATTTGGGACACATCCCTGGTCTATTCAGATATGAAAATGCCACTTCCAAACATTTTAGATACCTCAGATCAAATAAACTTGTAGCTATCGTATCTCCAGATCTCCAAAGTACTAGCTCACAGTACACATTTTTGCCATTTGCCAAGTTCTCAGAGTCAGAGATGGCGCTATAGAGAGCTGAGGATGTTTCAGGGTATTTCTGGAGATCAGAAACATTTAGCAGCTAAACAATAGGTGCTGTCTAGAACCTAATCAGGGCTATTTGGCTGTCCCAGTAGGATAATCCTTTTTTTTCAGGTAGAACCCTTTTGAGTTCCATGTCGAGCCCTTTAAACAGAGGGTTCTACATAAAACCCAAAAGAGTTCTGACTGGAACCAAAAAGTGTTCTTTATGGGGACAGCCAAAGAACCCTTTTTTCTAAGAGCCTAGGCCTTTACTTCATGCTGATGCAGGGGTTGGTTCAGTGGCTGATCACAGTTGCTTTACTACAAAAAGCAACAAACGTGGTTCCTCATTCATCGTTCAAATGTCCTTCAGAATTTTTCTATTAGCAATTTTCTGCCGACCTGCTCTCATTATTACATCATCATAAGGTTGTCATCTTTTAAATTCATCAAAATAATTTGCCCCATTCGTCAGAGTGAGAGGGGGCCAGGCCTGACGACAAGTCTGTGTTGGAATGGATATATGCCCACCTTTAAAAAGACCAGTTGTAAATTTGGTTTGGAGTGAATCTGTCATCAAACATCTGCCGACCTATAACAGCATCTCACTGGTCTCCTTTACATTTTAGTAGACACTCTATTCAGAGTGACATTTTTCGTAACATTTGTACATTTTTGTTCTCGTCCCCCATGGGAATTAAACCCACAACCCTGGCATTTCAAGGGCGATGTTCTACCAGCTGAGCCACACAGGACCTGCTTTCTGGAAGGAAAAGGAGAGCACTGTGGTGACATAAGATGCAACATCATTTCGTGGCACAAAATGTACATTTTGTATGTGCATATTGATTGAAATAATACATTGACATGACATTAATTTATATGACAATGATATGACAATATTTAAGGTCACCAGCCAACATCAAACTGTTACAATCTGTTACAATACAACTAGAAAGTGATTTGAGAAGAAGCAATCTCCGTAACAAAATCTATAGTGACAAAAAAGCCTTTTGTCGCAGGGATAAATAATACATGTGTTTGAATAAAGCCAGATGGTTGGTAAGTAGACTCATAAAAAGATTCAACCAAATTAAATGCACACATCTAAAACAGTTAATGTGTCACATAAAACTGGAGAAGCCACCGTCTACGTGTCCTCCCGAAGGGAAAAGAGGAGGGAGAGGAAGTGTGTAGGAGGAAATCATAAAAAAATTGAAGTGCTTACCTTTTGTAAAATGAATCCTCATTTTTGTTAATTTATGCTGGGATTTAAAAAAAAACACGTGTTTCTACTATAACCCCAGGGCTTCTTGTAATGTAATTTATTGGGTGATATATTACTCCATCTCACCGCACTTAATGTCAATTCATGTACACCGGGAAATGGATACAATGCCATATGATATTAGCTCCAAAGACCTACACTACATGACCAAAAGTATTTGGACACCTGCTTGGTTCCTCCTTTGCTGTGATTAGGCTGTGCTCGAAGTCGGCGTTCCAATTCATCCCAAAAGTGTTCGATTGGGTTGGGGTCAGGGCTCTGTGCAATCCAGTCAAGTTCTTCCACACCGATCTTAACCAACAATTTCTATATGGACCTCGCTTTGTGCACAGGGGCAATGTCATGCTGATACAGAAAAGTGCCTTCCCCAAACTGTGTCAAGAATGTCATTGCATGATGTAGCATTAAAATTTCACTTCAATGAAGCTCCTGATGAATGGTTCTTGTGCTGACATTGCTACCAGAGGCAGTTTGTAACTCATTAGTGAGTGTTGCAACCAATGACAGGTGATTTTTACACGCTACGCTCTTCAGCATTCCCGTTCTGTGACCTTGTGTGAACAACCACTACGCGGCTGAGCCGTTGTTGCTTCTAGACGTTTCCACTTCACAATAACAGCACTTATAGTTGACCGGGGCAACTCTAGCAGGGCAGACATTTGATGAACTGACTTGTTGGAAAGGTGGCATCCTATAACAGTGCCAGGTTGAATGTTTTTTTTTTCACCTTTTATTTAACCAGGTAGGCTAGTTGAGAACAAGTTCTCATTTGCAACTGCGACCTTGTCACATTCTGACCTTAGTTCCATTGTTTTGTCTTTTGTTTTAGTATGGTCAGGGCGTGAGTTGGGTGGGTTGTCTATGTTAAGTTTTTCTATGATTTTCTATTTTTGTGTTTGGCCTGGTATGGTTCTCAATCAGAGGCAGCTGTCAATCGTTCTCCCTGATTGAGAATCATATTTAGGTAGCCTGCTTTCGATTGTGTTTTGTGGGTGGTTGTTTTCAGTCTTTGTGTGTCTACACCAGACAGAACTGTTCCGGTTGTTTCTTTGTTGTTCTATTGACGGCGGGCGGCTCTGGCAGCTCCTGACAGACGGGCGACTCCGGCAGCTCAGGACAGACGGGCGACTCCGGCAGCTCAGGACAGATGGGCGACTCTGGCAGCTCAGGACAGACGGGCGACTCCGGCAGCTCAGGACAGACGGGCGACTCCGGCAGCTCAGGACAGACGGGCGACTCCGGCAGCACAGGACAGACTGGTGTCTCCGGCAGCTCAGGACAGACAGGAGACTCCGGCAGCTCAGGACAGACGGGCGACTCTGGCAGCTCAGGACAGACGGGCGACTCCGGCAGCTCAGGACAGACAGGAGACTCCGGCAGCTCAGGACAGACGGGTGACTCCGGCAGCTCAGGACAGACGGGCGACTCCGGCAGCACAGGACAGACTGGTGTCTCCGGCAGCTCAGGACAGACAGGAGACTCCGGCAGCTCAGGACAGACGGGCGACTCTGGCAGCTCAGGACAGACGGGCGACTCCGGCAGCTCAGGACAGACAGGAGACTCCGGCAGCTCAGGACAGACAGGAGACTCTGGCAGCTCAGGACAGACTGGTGACTCTGGCAGCTCAGGACAGACGGGAGACTCCGGCAGCTCAGGACAGACGGGAGACTCTGGAAGCTCAGGACAGACGGGAGACTCCGGCAGCTCAGGACAGACGGGAGACTCCAGCAGCTCAGGACAGACTGGTGACTCTGGCAGCTCAGGACAGATGGGAGACTCCGGCAGCTCAGGACAGACGGGAGACTCTGGAAGCTCAGGACAGGAGAGACTCCGGCAGCTCAGGACAGACGGGAGACTCCAGCAGCTCAGGACAGACTGGTGACTCTGGCAGCTCAGGCCAGATGGGAGACTCTGGCAGCTCAGGACAGACGGGAGACTCTGGAAGCTCAGGACAGACGGGAGAATCCGGCAGCTCAGGACAGAGGGGAGACTCCGGCAGCGCTGGACAGGAGGGAGCACCTGGAGGAAGGAGACGGAGAGACAGCCTGGTGCGTGGAGTAGGCACCGGATAGACCGTACCGTGGAGGCGCACTGGAGGTCTCGAGCACAGAGCCTGCACAACCCTACTTGGCTGGATACTCCCCGTATCCCCAATACATTGTTGGGGCTGCCTCTCGTCTCTGTTGCGCTGCCGTGCTAGCTCCTCATAATACCACCTCTCAGCTTTCGCTGCCTCCAGCTCTGCCTTGGGGCAACGATATTCCTCAGCCTGTGCCCAGGGTCCCTTGCTGTCTCCTCCCAAGTCCAGTTCTCCAGGTATCGCTGCCTCTCGTCACCATGCTGCTTGGTCCTTTCTGTAACGGCGTTCGTCAGTTGTGGAAAGAGAGTCGGACCGAAATGCAGCGTGGTGGTTACTCATGATCTTTAATAAAGAAAACGGAACGATACATGAAATAACTGTGCACTATGAAAACAACAAACGGAACATGTAACTTATTACAGCCTATCTGGTGAATACACAAAGACAGGAACAATCACCCACGAATACAAAGTGAAACTCAGGCTACCTAAATACGGTTCCCAATCCGAGAATCACCTGACTCAATTGAGAACCGCCTCAGGCAGCCAAGCCTAACTAGACCCACCCTAATCTACGCAATCCCAATAATACAAAACCCCAATACGAAATACAACAACATAAACCCATGTCACACCCTGGCCTGACCAAACATATAACGAAAACACAAAATATATTGACCAAGGCGTGACAGAACCCCCCCCCCCTAAGGTGCGGACTCCCGGACGCACCTCAAAACCAGAGGGAGGGTCCGGGTGGGCGTCTGTCCATGGTGGCGGCTCCGGCTCGGGACGTGGACCCCACTTCATTAAAGTAATAGTTCCTCCCCTTCGCGTCCTGGGATAACCCACCCTCGCCGCCGACCATGGCCTAATAGTCCTCACCCAGATCCCCACTGGACTGAGGGGCAGCTCGTGACTGAGGGCAGCTTGGGACAGAGGGGCATCTCGGGACAGAGGAGCAGCTCGGGACAGAAGCAGCCCGGGACTGAGGGGCAGCCCGGGACTGAGGGAAGCCCAGTACTGAGAGGAAGCCCAGTACTGAGAGGAAGCCCAGTACTGAGAAGAAGCCCAGTACTGAGATGAAGCTCAGGCAGGTAGTAGGCTCCGGTAAATCCTGGCTGGCTGGCGGAACTGGAAGATTCAGGTTGACTAGCAGATCTGGAAGATTCTGGTTGACTGGCAGATCTGGAAGAGACTGGTTGTCTGGCAGATCTGGAAGAGACTGGTTGTCTGGCAGATCTGGAAGATCATGGCTGACTGGCGGATCTAGCTGCTCTATGCAGACTGACAGCTCTGGCTGCTTCTTACAGACTGATAGCTCTGGCTGCTTCATGCAGACTGACAGCTCTCTGCAGACTGGCAGATCCTGGCTGACTGGCACCTCTGGCGGATCCTGGCAGACTGGCGGCGCTGGGCAGACTGGCGACGCTGGGCAGACTGGCGACGCTGGGCAGACTGGCGACGCTGGGCAGACTGGAGGCGCTGGGCAGACTGGGAGCACTGGCGGCACTGGGCAGACTGGGAGCACTGGCGGCGCTGGGCAGACTGGAGACTCTGGAAGCTCAGGACAGACGGGCGACTCCGGCAGCTCAGGACAGATGGGCGACTCTGGCAGCTCAGGACAGACGGGCGACTCCGGCAGCTCAGGACAGACGGGCGACTCCGGCAGCTCAGGACAGACGGGCGACTCCGGCAGCACAGGACAGACTGGTGTCTCCGGCAGCTCAGGACAGACAGGAGACTCCGGCAGCTCAGGACAGACGGGCGACTCTGGCAGCTCAGGACAGACGGGCGACTCCGGCAGCTCAGGACAGACAGGAGACTCCGGCAGCTCAGGACAGACGGGTGACTCCGGCAGCTCAGGACAGACGGGCGACTCCGGCAGCACAGGACAGACTGGTGTCTCCGGCAGCTCAGGACAGACAGGAGACTCCGGCAGCTCAGGACAGACGGGCGACTCTGGCAGCTCAGGACAGACGGGCGACTCCGGCAGCTCAGGACAGACAGGAGACTCCGGCAGCTCAGGACAGACTGGTGACTCTGGCAGCTCAGGACAGACTGGTGACTCTGGCAGCTCAGGACAGACGGGAGACTCCGGCAGCTCAGGACAGACGGGAGACTCTGGAAGCTCAGGACAGACGGGAGACTCCGGCAGCTCAGGACAGACGGGAGACTCCAGCAGCTCAGGACAGACTGGTGACTCTGGCAGCTCAGGACAGATGGGAGACTCCGGCAGCTCAGGACAGACGGGAGACTCTGGAAGCTCAGGACAGACGAGAGACTCCGGCAGCTCAGGACAGACGGGAGACTCCAGCAGCTCAGGACAGACTGGTGACTCTGGCAGCTCAGGCCAGATGGGAGACTCTGGCAGCTCAGGACAGACGGGAGACTCTGGAAGCTCAGGACAGACGGGAGAATCCGGCAGCTCAGGACAGAGGGGAGACTCCGGCAGCGCTGGACAGGAGGGAGCACCTGGAGGAAGGAGACGGAGAGACAGCCTGGTGCGTGGAGTAGGCACCGGATAGACCGTACCGTGGAGGCGCACTGGAGGTCTCGAGCACAGAGCCTGCACAACCCTACTTGGCTGGATACTCCCCGTATCCCCAATACATTGTTGGGGCTGCCTCTCGTCTCTGTTGCGCTGCCGTGCTAGCTCCTCATAATACCACCTCTCAGCTTTCGCTGCCTCCAGCTCTGCCTTGGGGCAACGATATTCCTCAGCCTGTGCCCAGGGTCCCTTGCTGTCTCCTCCCAAGTCCAGTTCTCCAGGTATCGCTGCCTCTCGTCACCATGCTGCTTGGTCCTTTCTGTAACGGCGTTCGTCAGTTGTGGAAAGAGAGTCGGACCGAAATGCAGCGTGGTGGTTACTCATGATCTTTAATAAAGAAAACGGAACGATACATGAAATAACTGTGCACTATGAAAACAACAAACGGAACATGTAACTTATTACAGCCTATCTGGTGAATACACAAAGACAGGAACAATCACCCACGAATACAAAGTGAAACTCAGGCTACCTAAATACGGTTCCCAATCCGAGAATCACCTGACTCCAATTGAGAACCGCCTCAGGCAGCCAAGCCTAACTAGACCCACCCCTAATCTACGCAATCCCAATAATACAAAACCCCAATACGAAATACAACAACATAAACCCATGTCACACCCTGGCCTGACCAAACATATAACGAAAACACAAAATATATTGACCAAGGCGTGACAGAACCCCCCCCCCCTAAGGTGCGGACTCCCGGACGCACCTCAAAACCAGAGGGAGGGTCCGGGTGGGCGTCTGTCCATGGTGGCGGCTCCGGCTCGGGACGTGGACCCCACTTCATTAAAGTAATAGTTCCTCCCCTTCGCGTCCTGGGATAACCCACCCTCGCCGCCGACCATGGCCTAATAGTCCTCACCCAGATCCCCACTGGACTGAGGGGCAGCTCGTGACTGAGGGGCAGCTTGGGACAGAGGGGCATCTCGGGACAGAGGAGCAGCTCGGGACAGAAGCAGCCCGGGACTGAGGGGCAGCCCGGGACTGAGGGGAAGCCCAGTACTGAGAGGAAGCCCAGTACTGAGAGGAAGCCCAGTACTGAGAAGAAGCCCAGTACTGAGATGAAGCTCAGGCAGGTAGTAGGCTCCGGTAAATCCTGGCTGGCTGGCGGAACTGGAAGATTCAGGTTGACTAGCAGATCTGGAAGATTCTGGTTGACTGGCAGATCTGGAAGAGACTGGTTGTCTGGCAGATCTGGAAGAGACTGGTTGTCTGGCAGATCTGGAAGATCATGGCTGACTGGCGGATCTAGCTGCTCTATGCAGACTGACAGCTCTGGCTGCTTCTTACAGACTGATAGCTCTGGCTGCTTCATGCAGACTGACAGCTCTCTGCAGACTGGCAGATCCTGGCTGACTGGCACCTCTGGCGGATCCTGGCAGACTGGCGGCGCTGGGCAGACTGGCGACGCTGGGCAGACTGGCGACGCTGGGCAGACTGGCGACGCTGGGCAGACTGGAGGCGCTGGGCAGACTGGGAGCACTGGCGGCACTGGGCAGACTGGGAGCACTGGCGGCGCTGGGCAGACTGGAGACTCCGGCAGCGCAGGAGAGGAGAAAGGCTCCGACAGCGCTAAACAGGCGGGAGACTCTGGCAGCGCAGGAGAGGAGACAGGCTCTGGCTGCGCTGAACAGGCGGGAGGCTCCGGCAGCGCAGGAGAGGAGACAGGCTCTGGCTGCGTTGAACAGGCGGGAGACTCCGACAGCGTAGGAGGGAAGGAAGGCTCTGGCTGCGCTGAACAGGCGGGAGGCTCCGGCAGCGCAGGAGAGGAGACAGGCTCTGGCTGCGCTGAACAGGCGGGAGACTCCGACAGCGTAGGAGGGAAGGAAGGCTCTGGCTGTGTTGAACAGGCGGGAGACTCCGACAGCGTAGGAGGGAAGGAAGGCTCTGGCTGTGTTGAACAGGCGAGGCGCACTGAAGGCCTGGTGCGTGGTGCTGGAACTGGTGCTACCGGATCGAGGACACGCACAGGAAGCCTGGTGCGGGGAGCTGCTACCGGAGGACTGGTGTTTGGAGGTGGCTTTGGATAGACCGGACCGTGCAGGCGTACTGGAGCTCTTGAGCACCGAGCCCGCCCAAGCTTACCTGGCTCGATGCCCACTCTAGCCCGGCCAATACGAAGGGCTGGTATGTACCGCACCGGGCTATGCACCTGCACTGGAAACACCGTGCGCTCCATAGCATAGTACGGTGTCTGCCCGGTCTCTCTAGCCCACCGGAAAGCACAGGGAGTTTGCGCAGGTTTCCAACCTGGCATTGCCATACTCCCTTCTAGCCCCCTCCCAATAATTTTTTGGGGCTGCTTTTCGGGCTTCCAACCGCGTCGTCGTGCTGCCTCCTCGTACCAGCGCCTCTCCGCTTTAGCCGCATCTATTTCTTCCTTGGGACGGCGATATTCTCCAGGCTGAGCCCAGGGTCCTTTGCCGTCCGGTTCTTCCTCCCATGTCCAATTCTCCAAGTGGTGCAGCCTCTCCCACTGCAGCTGCTCCTCACGATTAACAGGGAGAACGATACATGAAATAACTGTGCACTATGAAAACAACAAACGGAACGTGAAACTTATTACAGCCTATCTGGTGAATACACAAAGACAGGAACAATCACCCACGAATACAAAGTGAAACTCAGGCTACCTAAATACGGTTCCCAATCCGAGACAACGAGAATCACCTGACTCCAATTGAGAACCGCCTCAGGCAGCCAAGCCTAACTAGACACACCCCTAATCTACGCAATCCCAATAATACAAAAACCCAATACGAAATACAACAACATAAACGCATGTCACACCCTGGCCTGACCAAACATATAATGAAAACACAAAATATATTGACCAAGGCGTGACACTTTCTTGGTGGGTGATTCTGTAACGGTCGTCGGTGGAAGAAGGTGAGGACCAAAGCGCAGCGTGTTACTTGTTCATGTTATTTATTTAAACTGAAAACTATCAAACAAAGAAACAAAAAAGCACAACCGAAACAGCTCCGTCAGGTGCAAAACACACTAAACAGCAAATAATCACCCACAACTCAAGGGTGAAAACAGGCTGCCTAAGTATGGTTCTCAATCAGGGACAACGATTGACAGTTGCCTCTGAGAACCATACCAGGCCAAACACAGAAATACCAAATCATAGAAAAAAAGAACATAGACTGCCCACCCAACTCACGCCCTGACCATACTAAAACAAAGACATCACAAAGGAACTAAGGTCAGAACGTGACAGAACGGCTCAACCTGGAGATTGCCGCAGTGAAGGTGTGACTCTCTCCTGTGAGATGCAAATACACAGCCATCCATCCAAATAATGCCAAATTGAATCAACAAGCCAGGCAGTCGTTAGCCTCAAATTTTTCCACTACAGTAACTATGAATCTAACTGTCAGAACAAGCAAAATCGGAGGCGTGCGTATAGGCATGCCACTGATCCTCTGAGAGGAACAGCTTAAGGGAACTTGGATGTCTATTACCACCCCTGCCAGCCTAAAGCCATTGCTTCGGTTTGTTTAATCTTCATAGGGGACATCAAATGGGTTAATGTGTGCAACAAATCTTAAATTGGAACCCAGCTTGGCTTGACTTACCTTCTTGGAATAAGATCTAATTATGGTCACTAGTTCGTTCAGAGTTATGATTTTCTCAAAGTAAAATTCTCTATTGTTCCTTTTTTTCTAGTGGCATACTTACTCAACATACCAACATTTTCCAAATGTAAATGTCCCTTCTCAGCAATAACTGAAGGTCATTAAAAGGAGAAACAAAACCGTTTTGAAATTTCAACAATCCAAAAAGGTATTTTAACAAATCAAAATAAAACTATAAAAATCTTCTGTGTCTCTGCCTGTGCTCCTTTAGATGTGTAGGAGTCAGACATACAGACAGACAGTCAGAAGAGCACAGCCTGCAGAGATGCTCTTTAAACAGTCTGCATGGTAGCGTGCCAACAACACATTTACAGCATTACTCACATCACTGCTCCTGTGTCTGACAGAAAAACCTGCAGACAGGAGAACAGAACACCAACCCGTTTCTCATCTTCGTCTCTTTAACAAGGGCATTTGGGAGACAATCATATAACCAACATGTCTTTAAAACATGAAGGGGTAGGATATGTAAATGTAGAAAAGAGTCAAATCTCTGTGCTCTCATTTTATTTTAGGTGAAACAACAGAAAGAAAGATAACCAGTGTAAGAGGAGATGTCTGTAACGAGGGAGGCAGGGCGGTGCGGGTGGATGATTTTAAAGGCTATATTGGTATGTAAGTTGCATCAAGTTGTATGAAAACATATTGTTCTTTATAGTATATTGAGGTTTGAGGGTAAATTCTTACAACTCTGGAACAGAACCCACTTTCAAGGAGACAATCAATGTCAATGGTTTAACATTACATTTGATCATGTAGGGCTTACTTATTCCCCTGTACTGCAATTATACTGACTCTCTAACATGACATGAAAACCAAAAGATTTGAGCTACACTTGGGACTTTTTTATTATAATGCCATTGTTCCTTTATCCATAAATGGGATGCTGAATAATTAATGCCAGTGTTACATTTTTTTTCTTCTGCTGTTTAAGTTTGGGTATTTGTGTGTTGCATATTTACAAGTGTGTAAGGCGTCCCCTGTATAAGGCGGAACATCCATAATGCTATACTCAGTGTAACCTTGGCTCCCTATAACAGGGGCAAGTAAATTGTGAATAGAATACCAAATAAGATGGAAGATGACTTCCGCGAATACACTCCCTAACTAGCACCTTTTGCAAAAGTGCAAAAGTGTCATCTTCAGCAAGTGGGATCATGGCATTTTACAAAGTCAAATCAGGCTTCAAGAATATTTATATTCTGAAAAAAATGACTCATTTAGTCCATACTTGGGAACATTAGAAAAAACATGTTTTGTCTCAAAATCGGCATCAACCGATTAAAATCGTTGACGTAGTTGCACGAGATAGAACACTATATGTTAGCTGTTCCCATTAGATAATCTGTCACATTTAGCCCTATGCTAACCTGACCAGTTGGCAGGGATTATTTCCTGTTACAAATTCCGCACCAGCCTATCAAAGATCTTAGACTTTATATCCACCATAAAATGGCTTTTCTTAAAATAGGTCAACCACCAGAGGGATATTAGAAACCTCCACATTCAAGGTTTACTTTAAATGTACTCTGCCAATATTGCATGATGCATCCTTGACTAGGCTACTAGTTACTAATGTTTGAAACAATTCTAAAGGCACGTTTTGACAAATATGACAAAATCCCACTTTTTTTTCCCCCATTTTTTGCTTATCCATTTTACACACATTCATGTGCTATACAGCATTTATGTTAATTGTACATCATTCAAAAAATGTTAACGAGCCTTATGGTCTTGTCAGATATCTCTCATGTACCACAATTACAATTGCTGCTAGGTGGTATACACCGATAAACCAGTTAACTGGGAATCTGCGTGGTACAGTAACAGTGGGTTAGAGGCCTCCTTGCATGTGTGAGGGGGGAATAAGGAGAGAGCGAGTGGGGTACTCAGAGGGGCCATTTAGATATTGTCACCCTTAACCAAAAAACATTTTTGTCGAAGGGATAAATAATACATGTGTTTGAATAAAGCCAGACGGTTGGTAAGTAGACTCATGAAAAGGTTTAATCAAATTAGATGCACACATCTAATACAGTTAATGTGTCACATAAAACTGGAGAAGTCACCGTCTACGTGTCCTCCAGAGTGTGCAGGGAGATATCGTAAAAAAATAGAAGTGCTTATCTTTTATAAAATGAAACCTCATCTTTGTTGATTTATGCTGTGGATCTAAAATAATAGCCGTTATCAGACTGGTTTCCTTCCATTTCTAATGCGTCTTCTCCTATAACCCCAGGGCTTATATTATTTCAATTTAATGGGTGATATATCACTCCATCTCACCACACTTAGGCACTTAATCTCAATTCATTTAATGACATTGCATGCTGTAGCATTATGATTTCACTGGAACTAAGGGGCCTAGCCCGAATCATGAAAAACAGTCCCAGACTACTATTCCTCCTCCACCAAATTGTACAGTTGGCACAATGCATTGGGGCAGGTATCCCTCTCCTGGCATCCGCCAAACAGCCAGATGGTGAAGAGAACACGTTTCCACTACTCCAGACTGGAGCAGTGGAACCACTCCAGCCGACGCTTGGCATTGCGCATTGTGATCTTAGGCTTGTGTGCAGCTGCTCGGCCATGGAAACCTATTTCATGAAGTTCCCAACAAACAGTTATTCTGCTGACATTGCTTCCATAGGCTGTTTGGAACTTGGTAGGTGTTGCAACTGAGGACAGAAGATTTTTACGATACGCTCTTCAGCACTCGACGGTCCCATTCTGTGTGCTTCTGTGGCCCACCTCTTCGCAGCTGAGCCGTTGTTGCTCCTACAGGTTTCCACTTCACAATTACAGCACTCGGGCAGCTCTAGCAGGGCAGAAACTTGAGGAACTTACTTGTTGGAAAGGTGTCTTCCTCTGAGATGATTGTGGACTACAGGGAAAGGAGGGCCAAGCACGCCCCCATTCTCATTGACGGGGCAGTAGTGGAGCAGGTTGAGAGCTTCAAGTTCCTTTATGTCTACATCACCAACAAACTATCCTGGTCCAAACACACCAAGACAGTCGTGAAGAGGGCACAACAATACCTATTTCCCCTTAGGATACTGACAATATTTGGCATGGGTCCTCAGATCCTCAAAAAGTTCTACAGCTGCACCATTGACTGATTGCATCACCGCCTGGTATAGCAACTGCTCGGCCTCCGACCACAAGGCGCTGCAGAGGGTAGTGCGTACGGCCCAGGACATCACTGGGGCCAAGCTTCCTGCCATCCAGGACCTCTATACCAGGCGGTGTTAGAGGAAGTGGGTTGCATTGATCCTCCCCATTTTTGTTTATGATGCTGTTACTTGCTGTTTATTATCTATGCAGAGTCACTTTACCCCTACCTACATGTACATATTACCAACCTGTCCCCCCGCACATTGACTCGGTACCGGTACCCCTTGTACATAGCCTCGATATTGTTATTTTATTGTTGCTCTTTTCTTTTTACTTTAGTTTATTTAGTAAATATTATTTCTTAACTGCATTGATAGTTAAGGGCTTGTAATTAAACATTTCATGGTAATTTCTACACCTGTTGTATTCGGCGCGTGTGACAAATAACATTTGATTTGATATGACAGTGCCACGTTGCACGTGACTGAGCTCTTCAGTATGAGCCATTCTATCAAAGTTTGTCCATGGAGATGGCATGGCTGTGTGTTCGATTGTATACACCTGTTAGTAACGGGTGTGGCTGAAATAGCCTAATCCACTACTTTTTTTAATTTAAGCTTTATTTAACTAGGCAAGTCATTTAAGAACAAATTCTTATTTACAATGACGGCTTACCACATGGATGCAGCTTCTCTTTAATTGTGTTCTTAATCTTCATTTTCAATGTGTTGACTGCACTTCCCTTCACAACACACTAACAAAATAAATGTATTTCTAAATTATAAAGGAAAAAACAATATCTCACATGGGAATTGAACTTACCTCCAACTATTCATCCAGTTTCAGCATGTGTGATGAGGTGACGTTCGACTTCTGTGAAGGACACGCTCTCATGCTAAAGTTTTCTATTATATACAACTACGTCAACATTTCAAATTGGCTGATACAGAATTTGTTCAGGGAAATAATCATGTCCAGCTGGCGTTGTTAGCATAGGGATAAGTGTGCTAGGTCATCTGATGGGAAAAGCTAACCATTAGTGTCCTTCACGTGCAACTACATCACATATTTGGATTGGCTGATGCAGATTTTGAGACAGAATAAAATTGTACATTTAAACTTTTTCTAATGTTCACATTAAGTCTGTACAACATACTTAGGCACATCAGCATAGAATAATAGATGGCTTTGGAGACAATGGCTTTTTGAATTGATTTGATTGAATGGTCCAAACACACTCAGACCTCCAGTCTTATATTGTAGGAATAGGTAAACAAATAGGTAAGCAAATCAAGGACACTTAATTAAAACTGAGCTTAATGGGAATTAGGCCTATCTCATTAAAACATTTCCATTCAGACATCTACAATTGAAACAATCAAGGGATTGTCAGCAGTGTCTTATCACTATGGTTATTTGACAAACAGTCTGATGGAGGAGTAGAGAGACAGAGACAGAGAGGGTGGGGCCACAACGTGAAAATGTGGGTGTTTGATTGTCATACACTAACGGGAGTTATTTTTTGTTTTGTTCTGGTATATCTAAAATGCAGTTCTCAGCATGCTTCCTATAGGTGGTCAGGGTAGTCTAACCATGGTGCGTCTAGGTAGAAGAATATCGCCCTGCCCATCCATCCATCCACCCATCCGTCTGTCTTCCATCCCGATGACGCTGTGCCGAAGCGCTTAACCTGCCAGCTGGGCGCTCGACGGGGGGTCCGGCACCTGAACACAGTTGCTGTCACGAGAAGGAGGTCCGCAGGGACCCGACACAAAAGGCTTGTAGCACGCAAGGCCAGCCACAGTCTGTCTGGTTCGGCACTTACACCAAACAGACAGGACTTGTGTGCATGTTGGTATACTGCTGAGCTGCATGAAATAACATGTGCATTATTCCACCAGAAATGTTTCCATCAAACTGACTTATTGCTGATAAAAGTCTGTGAGTGATGACGTTGTGCACATAAAAATAACATTTACAGTTAAATACAAGTTAAATGGGTTTCCATCAAATTGTAAGCTCTACTGATGGTTTTGTCACAAAAATGGTTGTGTTATGTAGCCAATGTGCCCACTCTGGTTTCGGCATGTGCGCTTGAACCAACAGCTCAATGGCTCGCAGATACAGCGCAGGTAGGCAACCTACAGTAGATTATGAGATTATTATGGATAAATGATTTGTATTCGTCAAATGGCAGCCAAGCTTCGATCATGATGTCACAAGATTAAGACCCTCAATATTTAATGGAAAGGAGTATCAAGCTCATAACTTTCATCACCCTGTGAAGTTCATGATAACTTATTTCATCTATAACCTAAAAGCCTGCATTGTTTCCCAAGTTGTAGTGGGAGGACCACAAAACATACAGTGCAGTCTCAGAAAGTATCTTGTGCTTGTCTCCACACCCCACCAGGTGTCTCCCATTTTCTCTCATTTTCTCCTGTGTACTTATACCTGCATTTTCTGTTGGTCTGTTGCCAGTTTGTCTTGTCTTACCAGACAAGTCTTACCAGCATGTTTTCACATTTTCCAGTAGCTCTAGTTTCTGTTTTCTAGTCCTCCCGTTTCTGACCATTCTGCCTGCCCTGAGCCAGCCTGACATTCTGTCTGTGTATTATGCTGCCTTGGATTACTGACCTCTGCCTGCACTGGACCTACAGTTTGCCTGCCCCCTGTAATGTTTTGTAATAAACATCTGAGATTCGAACAGTCTGCTTCCTGTGTCTGCATCTGGGTGTTAGTCGTATTAGTCATAGATTTTCAAGTAGATGTAAGTCAAAATTATAACTCTGCCACTCAGGAACAATCACTGTCTTCTTGGTAAGCTCTGGTGTAGATTTGGCCTTGTGTTTTAGGTTATTGTCCTCCTGAAAGGTGAATTAATCTCTGTGTCTGGTGGAAAGCAGACTGAAGCAGGTTTTCCTCTTAGATTTTGCATGTGTTTAGCTCTATTATGTTTCTTCTTTATTCTGAAAAACTCCCCAGTCCTTAACGATCACAAGCATACCAATAACATGATGCAGCCACTACAATGCTTGAAAATATGGAGAGCTGTACTCAGTAATGTGTGCGTTGGATTTCCCCCCAAAATAACACTTTGTAATCAGGACTAACAGTTAATTGCTTTGCTACATTTTTAGCAGACTACTTTAGTACCTTGTTGCAAACAGGATGCATGTTTTGGAATATTTTGGTACAGGTTTCCTTTGTTTCACTCTGTCAATTAGGTTAGTTTGTGGAGAGACTACAATGTTGATGATCCATCTTAAGTTTTCAGCGATCACAGGCAATAAACTCTGTACCTGTTTTAAAGACACCATTGGCTTCATTGTGAAATCCCTGAGAAGTTTCCTTCCTCTCCGGCAACTGTTTTTATTTGACCTTTATTTAACTAGGTAAGTCAGTTCAGAAGAAATTGAGCTCCGCCCAATTGGACTTCCAATCACAGCCGGTTGTGATACAGCCTGGAATCAACCAGGGTCTGTAGTGAAGCCTCTAGCACTGAGATGCAGTGCCTTAGACCACTGCGCCACTCGGGAGCCCAAGTAAGGAAGGATGCCTGTACCTTTGCAGTGACTGGGTGTATTGATACAGCATCCAAAATGTAATTAATAACTTCACGTGCCCAAATGGATATTCAATGTCTGCTTTTTTTCTTTTACCCTTCTACCAATAGGTGCCTTTCTTTGCCGGGAATTTGTAAACCTCCTTGGTCTTTGTAGTTTAATTTGTCTTTGAAATTCACTGTTCGACTGAGGGACATTACGATTTGCCGAAATCGGGATTTGGCGGAAAAAACAAATGTATACCTTTTATTTAACTATGCAAGTCAGTTTAAGAACACATTCTTAATTTCAATGACGGCCTAGGAACAGTGAGTTAACTGCCTTGTTCAGGAGCAGAACGACAGATTTTCACCTTGTCAGCTCGGGGGATACAATCTTGCAACCTTACAGTTAGCTAGTCCAACACAATAATGACATGCCTCTCTATCGTTGCACTCCACATGGAGACTGCCTGTTACGCGAATGCAGTAAGCCAAGGTAAGTTGCTAGCTAGCATTAAACTTATCTTATAAAAAAACAATCAATCATAATCACTAGTTAACTACACATGGTTGATGATATTCCTAGATATTATCTAGTGTGTCCTGCATTGCATATAATCTGACTGAGCAAACAAGAAAACAAGATTCTAAGTATCTGACTGAGCGGTGGTAGGCAGAAGCAGGCGTGTAAACATTCATTCAAACAGCACTTTTGTGCGTTTTGCCAGCAGCTCTTCGTTGTGCGTCAAGCATTGCGCTGTTTATGACTTCAAGCCTATCAACTGCTGAGATGAGGCTGGTGTAACTCGCTCTGAGCCTTCTGGTAGTTGTTTCTCTTGCTCCGCATGGGTAACGCCGCTTCAATGGTGGCTGTTGTTGTTGTGTTGCTGTTTCGAGCCCAGGGAGGAGCGAGGAGAGGGACGGAAACTATACTGTTACACTGGTAATACTAAAGTGCATATAATAACATCCAATAGGCAAAGGTTAATGAAATAAAAATGGTATAGAGGGAAATAGTCCTATAATTCCTATAATAACTACAACCTAAAACTTCTTACCTGGGAATATTGAAGACTTGTGTTAAAAGGAACCACCAGCTTTCACATGTTCTAAGCAAGGAACTGAAATGTTAGCTTTCTTACATAGCACATATTGCACTTTTACTTTCTTCTCCACCACTTTGTTTTTGTAATATTTAAACCAAATTGAACATGTTTCATTATTGTCACGGCTTTCTTCCTGTGAAGGAGAGGCGGACCAAAACGCAGCATGGTTATAGTTCATGGTTCTTTAATAAGAGACACTTAACATGAACACAACTACAAAACAAGAAACGTGAAAACCCGAAACAGTCCCGTGTGGCACAAACACTGACACAGGAAACAATCACCCATAAAATTCCCAAAGAATATGCCTGCCTAAATATGGTTCCCAATCAGAGACAACAATAAAAACCTGCCTCTGATTGAGAACCAATCTAGGCAACCGTAGACTTATCTAGATACCTAAACTAAACACAACCCCATAAATCTACAAAAAAACCTAGACAAGGTGAAAAACACATAAATCATCCATATCACACCCTGGCCTAACCAAAATAATAAAGAAAACAAAGATAACTAAGGCCAGGGCGTGACAATTATTTACTTGAGGCTAAATAGATTTTATTGATGTATTATATTAAGTTAAAATTAGTGTTCATTCAGTATTGTTGTAATTGTCATTATTACAAAAACAGTAAAAAAAAAAATCTGATTAATCGGTATCGGCTTTTTTGGTCCTCCCATAATCGGTATCAGCGTTGAAAAATCATAATCGGTCGACCTCTAGTAGAGAGATGAGGTAGTCATTCAATATTCAGATGAAACACTATTAGTTAGTCCATGAAACTTATTTTGTGACTTGTTTAGCATATTTTCGCTAACAAGTTGCTTTTTTAGGCTTGCCGGTACAAAAAGGTTGAATACTTATTGACTAAAGAAATTTCAGCTTTCATCTTAAATTTATTTGTAAAACTTTCAAAAAAGCATAATACCACTTTGACATTATGTGTAGGCTGTAACACAACAAAATGTGGAAAAAGTCAAGGGGTGTGAATACTTTCTGAAGGCACTGTATCATTGTGTGACTCCAAGGGCTCTATTTTAACCAAGCTAACTAAATGGTAAATCTAAGTGCAGGCGATAGCACTGTAGGTTCATGGGTGTGTCAGAAATATTTTAGCTATTTTTACTATCACAAATATTGGTGCACATGTTGCCGTTGGCGTGAAAGGGCTGGGTTTTGATTAAAAAGCAAGTTGTGGGTTTGTCCAGGCTTGGCCCCTCACTGGTCAATCAGAACATGCTCCATGGCAAAATATGTGGTCATTTCAAGTTGTGTATTTACGATCTTGTATGTAATGCCTTCAAATCAACTCCAATCCAATGCTAGTCCGTTTTGTTTGTTTTAAATGGCTTACAGACACTAAATAACAAAATGTAGACCTATCTTCGCTAAATTTGTTAACTTGAACACATTTGTAGTCCACTTTGTTTTAAGTAATTGCATGCCTTCAATAGCATTCACACTCATATAGGAGCATGGACATGCCAAAAATAGTCAATGAGCAATATTAAATTAGTTATTGTATAAGGCTTAAAAAGAGAATGAATACATCCGTTTTATGTAATCAGAGGACTGTTATTAGCATGTTGTAACCACTCGTAAAAATGTGGATTTGGTCTTTTACCAAATATCTTTGGTATTCCACCCCTACCTTGTCAAACAACTGATTGGCTCAAACAGATTAAGAAGGATAGAAATTCCACAAATGTACTTTTAACAAGGCACACCTGTTAATTGATTCCAGGTGATAACCTCATGAAGCTGGTTGAGAGAATGCCAATAGTGTGAAAACCTGTCAACAAAGCAAAGGGTGGCTACTTTGAAAAATTCTCAAATATAAAGGTTACTACATGATTCCATATGTGTTATTTCATAGTTTTGAGGTCTTCACTATTGTTCTACGATGTAGAAAATGGTTAAAAAAATAACTAAGTAGGTGTGTCCGAACTTTTAACTGTTACCATATAAAAAACAGTTGCAAATCATAAAGTTGGAATAGTTACCACTTTATGTTTGTATGTAATCAGCAATGATAGGTTCTAAATAACACTTTTTTCTAAGCCTGTGGAGACCAGTAGTGTTATATGAATACGTAACTTCCTGGTATGTCTAATTTTTAATTACTTACACCGTGTCACACCCTGACCATAGTTTGCTTTGTATGTTTCTATGTTTTGGTTGGTCAGGGTGTGATCTGAGTGGGCATTCTATGTTGGATGTCTTGTTTGTCTATTTCTATGTCTGGCCTGATATGATTCTCAATCAGAGGCAGGTAGCCTGGGTTTCACTGTGTGTTTGCACCAGATGGGACTGTTTTAGGTTTTCTCACGTTTGTTGTTTTTGTTAGTTACCGCATGTGTAGTGTCTTTATAAATTAAAGAACATGAATAACCACCACGCTGCATTTTGGTCCGCCTCCACTTCACCTAAAGAAAGCCGCAACATGAAACAATTTCTAAGATTTACTGAGTTAGTTCATAAAAATACATGAATTAGGGCCTAATCTATGGGTTTCACATACAGTTGAAGTTGGAATTTTACATACACCTTAGCCAAATACATTTAAACTCAGTTTTTCACAATTCCTGACATATAATCCGAGTAGAAATTCCCTGTTTTAGGTCAGTTAGGATCACCACTTTATTTTAAGAATTTAAAATGTCAGAAATAGTAGAGATAATGATTTATTTTAGCTTAATTGGTAGCATTGCCTTTAAATTGTTTAACTTGGGTCAAACGTTTCGGGTAGCCTTCCACAAGCTTCCCACAATAAGTTGGGTGAATTTTGACCCATTCCTCCTGACAGAGCTGGTGTAACTGAGTCAGGTTTGTAGGCCTCTTTGTTCGCACACACTTTTTGAGTTCTGCCCACACATTTTCTATAGGACTGAGGTCAAGGCTTTGCGATGGTCCCTCCAATACCTCGACTTTGTTGTCCTTAAGCCATTTTGCCACAACTTTTGAAGTATGCTTGGGGTCATTGTCCATTTGGAAGACCCATTTGTGACCAAGCTTTAACTTCCTGACTGATGTCTTGAGATGTGGCTTCAATATATCCATATCATTTTCCACCCTCATGATGCCATCTATTTTGTGAAGTGCACCAGTCTCTCCTGCAGCAAAGCACCCCCACAACATGATGGTGCCACCCCCGTGCTTCACGGTTGGGATGGTGTTCTCCGGCTTGCAAGCTTTTTCCTCCAAACATAATGATGGTCATTATGGCCAAACAGTTCTATTTTTGTTTCATCAGACCAGAGGATATTTCTCCAAAAAAGTATGATCTTTCTCCCCATGTGTAGTTGCAAACCACAGTCTGGATTTTTTTATGATGTTTTTGGAGCAGTGCCTTCTTCCTTGCTGAGTGGCCTTTCAGGTTATGTCGATTTAGGACTCGTTTTACTGTAGATACTTAGTACATGTTTCCTCCAGCATCTTCACAAGGTCCTTTGCTGTTGTTCTGGGATTGATTTGCACTTTTTGCACCAAAGTACATTCGTCTCTACGAGACAGAATGCATCTCCTTCCTGAGCAGTATGACAGCTGCGTGGTCCCATGGTGTTTAAACTTGCGTATTATTGTATGTACAGATGAACGTGGTACCTTCAGGAGATGAACCAGACTTGTGGAGGTCTACAATTGTTTTTCTGAGGTTTTGGCTGATTTCTTTTGATTTTCCCATGATGTCAAGCAAAGAGGCACTGGGGTTGAAGGTTGGCCTTGAAATACATCCACAGGTACACCTCCAATTGACTCAAATGATGTCAATTAGTCTATCAGAAGCTTCTAAAGCCATGACATAATTTTCTGGAATTTTCCAAGCTGTTTAAAGGCACAGTCAACTTTGTGTATGTAAACTTCTGACCCACTGGAATTGTGATACAGTGAAATAATCTGTCAATCATTTCTTGAGTCATGCACAAAGTAGATGTCCTAATTGACTTGCCAAAACTGTAGTTTGTTAACAAGAAATGTGTGGAGTTGTTGAAAAATGAGTTTTAATGACTCCAACCTAAGTGTATGTACATTTCTGACTTCAACTGTACCTATAATAAAAGTTGGGACGTGGATCAGAAAACCAGTCGGTATCTGGTGTTACCACCATTTGCCCCATGCAGCGTGACACATCTCCTACGCATAGAGTTGACCAGGCTGTTGATTGTGGCCTGTGGAATGTTGTTCCACTCTTCTTCAATGTCTGCTGCTGGATATTGGTGGGAACTGGAACACACTGTCATACACGTCAATCCAGAGCATCCCAAACATTCTCAATTGGTGACACGTCTGGTGATTATGCAGGCCATGGAAAAACTGGGATATTTTCAGCTTCAAGGGGGCTATGTATTGTCATGCTGAAACATGAGGTGATGGCGGCGGATGAATGGCACGACAATAAGCATCAGGATCTCGTCACAGTATCTCTATGCATTCAAACTGCCATCGATAAAATGCAATTGTGTTCATAGCTTATGCCTGCCCATACCATAAACCTAGCGCCACCATGGGGTACGCTGTTCACAATGTTGACATCAGCGACACCATTCACCCACCCAACGCCATAAGCGCTGTCTGCCCGGTACAGTTGAAAGCAGGATTCATCTGTGAAGAGCACAATTCTCCAGCGTGCCAGTGGCCATCAAAGTGCATTCAGGTCAATATCGTAGTGAGGACGACAAGCACGCAGATGAGCTTCCCTGAGACGGTTGCTGACCGTTTGTGCAGAAGTTCTTCAGTTGTGCAAACCCACCGTTTCGTCAGATGTCTAGGTGGCTGGTCTCAGGCGATCCCACAGGTGAAGAAAACGGATGTGAGGTCCTGGGCCGGCGTGGACACACGGTCTGTGATTGTGAGGCCGGTTGGACGTATTGCCAAATGGATAGAAATTAACATTACATTCTCTGACCACAGCTCTGGTTGACATTCCTGCATTCAGCACGCCAATTGCACGCTCCTTCAAAACTGTGGCATTGTGTTGTGTGACAAAACAGCACATTTTAGAGTGGCCTTTTATTGTCCCCAGCACAAGGTGCACCTTTGTAGTGATCATGTTGTTTAATAATCTTCCTGATATGCCACATCTATCAGGTAGATGGATTATCTTGGCAAAGGAGAAATTCTCACTAGCAGGGCTATAATCAAATTTGTCCACAGAAGTTGAGAGAAATTTTTTATTTTTTTTGTACAGAAAATGTCTGGGATCTTTTATTTTAGCTTATGAAACATGGGACCAGCACTCAACATGTTGCGTTGATATTTCTGCTGAGTATACAGTATATTAGATTGAAAACAGTGTTAAGAAGATTCCCTCTTACACCGGTGTCACTGAGGCTAAACACTTCTGACAAAACAAAGCCTATTAGCGTAAATGGGCGTGACATGGATTTCCAATAATGTAAAAGTAATGGCATTTTGATTTAAGTGCCTATTAATAATCACTTTTATGAAAACAGAAGGTGAATTTGATTGATACAATTTTGATTGCAACGGACAAAGAAGTGCAATACGAGGAGTGACCCAGTGCCTCGCAATGAAACAATACATTACCCTTGTCTGAAAAATTTGCACACTCACATCAGAGCACTGAGTCTGAAAATGCGGTGCGAGTGATTGTCAGTCTGCAGTCTGAGTTTCTACAATGTAGCCCCAAAGGCTGATTTGCCAAAGTGTTTTGAGTAGCGGAGGAGTCAAGCTATGTCACCTGTCCCCCGTCTCGCCCCCCTGCCAAGACTGCAGAGGAGTGCTAGGACTCTAGGGAAGTCTGACGAGGCTATTCAATCATCCAGAATTGATTGACAATGAGAATCATGTCCAGAGGATATAAATTAGAACAAAGGAAAAAAATAAAATGAAGGCTAGACACGGTGGGTTGTTTGCTGCAGCACATGAGCTGAGACTGTTAGGGACGAAACTGTCTCAATTCAGGGAATAGATGTCGAAGATAAATGTGAGGCCACTATCGTGTCAAGACTATGAGCCATTCCCATGCACGGCACAAGTGGGGTGTTAATATGATTTCGACCATGACAATTGTTAACCGTTTTTTTTTTCTTAATTTTTTGACTGATGACTTAAAAAATAAATAATGAAGATACAAAGGCATGTTTTAATTCATATTCATAGCGAACATTACATGTCTTGTAAAGATTGTTTGAAGAATAACTCAAAATGTCCATAATGTTGGAAGACTTACAGTGGGGCAAAAAAGTATTTAGTCAGCCACCAATTGTGCAAGTTCACCCATTTAAAAAGATGAGAGAGGCCTGTAATTTTCATCATAGGTACACTTCAACTATGACAGTCAAAATGAGAGAAACAAAATCCAGAAAATCACATTGTAGGATTTTTTATGAATTTATTTGCAAATTATTTTGGAAAATAAGTATTTGGTCAATAACAAAAGTTTATTTCAATACTTTATTATATACCCTTTGTTGGCAATGACAGAGGTCGAATGTTTTCTGTAAGTCTTCATAAGGTTTTCACACACTGTTGCTGGTATTTTGGCCCATTCCTCCATGCAGATCTCCTCTAGAGCAGTGATGTTTTGGGGCTGTTGCAGGGCAACGTGGACTTTCAACTCCCTACAAAGATGTTCTATGGGGTTGAGATCTGGAGACTGGCTAGGCCACTCCAGGACCTTGAAATGCTTCTTACGAAGCCACTCCTTCGTTGCCCGGGTGGTGTGTTTGGGATCATTGTCATGCTGAAAGACCCAGCCACATTTCATCTTGCCCTTGCTGATGGAAGGAGGTTTTCACTCAAAATCTCACGATACATGGCCCCATTCATTCTTTCCTTTACACGGATCAGTCGTCCTGGTCCCTTTGCATAAAAACAGCCCCAAAGCATGATGTTTCCACCCCCATGCTTCACAGTAGGTATGGTGTTCTTTGGATGCAACTCAGCATTCTTTGTTCTCCAAACACGACGAGTTGAGTTTTTCCCAAAAAGTTATATTTTGGTTTCATCTGACCATATGATATTCTCCCAATCTTCTTCTGGATCATCCAAATGCTCTCTAGAAAAATTCAGACAGGCCTGGACATGTACTGGCTTAAGCAGGGGGACACTGCAGGATTTGTGTCCCTGGCGGCATAGTGTGTTACTGATGGTAGGCTTTGTTACTTTGGTCCCAGCTCTCTGCGGGTCATTCACTAGGTCCCCCCGTGTGGTTCTGGGATTTTTGCTCATGTTCTTGTGTTCATTTTGACCCCACGGGGTGAGATCTTGCGTGGAGCCCCAGATCGAGGGAGATTATCAGTGGTCTTGTATGTCTTCCATTTCCTAATAATTGCTCCCACAGTTGATTTCTTCAAACCAAGCTGCTTACCTATTGCAGATTCAGTCTTCCCAGCCTGGTGCAGGTCTACAATTTTGTTTCTGGTGTCCTTTGACAGCTCTTTGGTCTTGGCCATAGTGGAGTTTGGAGTGTGACTGTTTGAGGTTGTGGACAGGTGTCTGTTATACTGATAACACGTTCATACCGGTGCCATTAATACAGGTAACGAGTGGAGGACAGAGGAGCCTCTTAAAGATGTTTAATGTTTAATTAGCATAACATCTTAAAATGCTCTTGTTGCGTCAGATGTGCATATTTTGAGTAATGTGATCAACAATAGGCAATGAGAGCTCGGCAGAGAAGATGTCAGTCAGATGATGACGTTGTATCGCATCCCCCAGAATGTCTAGACTCTCGAGCAGGAGCGATGACTACTACTAGAATGCCTTTCTACTTGACTTAACCAAAGTGTCAAATCTTTATATCTATGAAGTTCACAAGCAATGTTTCCATTGTCACAGCTCAATCTAGCTGCATTAACAATAATAACATCACCACTCATTGTTTCCACGGGATGGCGTATTATTGAGAGTCCTCACGACCAAGTCAAGAATTTTGTGGTGCGTGACCCCCGTCTGTGCCACATCGTTAAGTTTTCACACCACTACATTGGTAACTCAAAAACTACAGGAAAGATGATCGTTTAATGTAATGTTTAGAGTTTGAAAGTCGTGTAGTGTACGCCTTACAGAAAAATACTTACAGGAAGTGAGAGAGATTATACATTACAAGTTTTCTACAGCTTTTCCCTCACTTGACGAGAATGAACGTAAAGGGTATGCTGTCTTTTTTAAATATGTGGCTCATCTCCCATCCATTTCACAATTAATTTACAGCTCTCTGGGACTACCTGCTACACATACTTTCTGTTCATTGTAGTTCACAGCAGGAAAGGTGTCATCCAGAATAGTGAAGGACCTGCATGGACTCATGAGCATTACATTATAGTATATTTTAGTACAGTATGTAAAAGAAAATACAAGCGAGAAATTAATATCTATGTTTCCACAACATGTAACGGCTTGGCAAATTTGAAAAATGCAACAAGGCATATGTAGAGCTTATCATTGGACGATTGCTCTCGACAGCATCTGCAACCATTATGCCATCTAGCTCAAGACTGAGTCCAAAATGAAGGTATCACTGGAACGAGACGCAATTTCCACACTTTGTGATTCAAATGGGGGAGGAGAATTGATCCCACCTTACACATTTAGAAGGGTATTCTATTGAAGGGCACCGTGCCCTAATGGGCACCGTGGCCTAATGGGATCGATAGAGGTATACAAATCTTGGCCCAAGTGGCTGACTAAGGAGATCAGGAGGATGGTGGATCTTAACTGCACCAGAGACTGATTCATCAAGTTTTACAGTTCAAATAAAAGTTAGTGCTGCTTGCCAACTTCATTATCAAGTTGCCTCTGTGCTGCATTAGATTAAATTAAAATGGCACACTTTACCTTCTCAGCTATTTCTCCGCTGTCTATTCTGCATGAGGGAGAATAACTATTGAGATCAATGTTATTCATTAATTTCCTTTCAAAATAGAGCATTTAGCTCTTTATTGGTGGACAACTGCCAATGTATCTCCTTCCAATGATTGTTTCAAATGATTTCTACACTATCACTGTTCAAATCACTTTTCCAGATTAGGAATAGTAATTTATTCAGGTTTATCCAATTAACAGATTAAGTGCTCTCCATTTAATTATCGATGGCGTGGGATTGATTTTTGAGAAATCTAAGGTTGCCATTCTCTCCTCTCCTCTCCCTTGTCATCCCCAAGTAATCATTGAGCTTTTAGAGCTACACTCAAACAATAGATCCCAAACATCCTAAGACCGAGCAGAGCATGGGTGGAAGGAGTTGAGGTAAAGCACTATTTCAAATCAAATCTTTTGACAGCTTTGCTCCACTTAACATTTCTCCCAAAAACAACATATAGTCAAAAATGTTGGGTACCTCTAAAACCCCTCAAGTCATCACAATACGGCACTACTCCCATCATGCCTTTATAGAATCATATCTTTTGACAGCGTTGCTTGACCCGACTGTACCTTTCTTGTTGCAAAACAGCATTGCCTGAAGTAGGCTCTTTCAGAAAAGCCACAAAATTTCAACAGCAGCAATTCCACACGTGAGAGTTACACGTGCAAGTTTTTCACATTTGAAAGTGTACAGTGCCTTGCGAAAGTATTCCTCCCCCTTGGCATTTTTCCTATTTTGTTACAATCTGAAATTCAAATACATTTTTGGGGGGTTGTATCATTTGATTTACACAACATGCCTACCACTTTGAAGATGCAAAATATTTTTTATTGTGAAACAAACAAGAAATAAGACAAAAAAATGGAAAACTTGAGCGTGCAAAACTATTCACCACCCAAAAGTCAATACTTTGTAGAGCCACATTTTGCAGCAATTACAGATGCAAGTCTCTTGGGATATGTCTCTATAAGCTTGGCACATCTAGGCACTGGGATTCTTAAAGGAAAAACTGCTCCAGCTCCTTCAAGTTGGATGGGTTCCTGCAGGTGTACATCATTCTTTAAGCCATACCACATATACTCAATTGGATTGAGTTCTGTGCTTTGACTAGGCCATTCCAAGACATTTAAATGTTTCTCCTTAAACCACTTGTGTTTTGCTTTAGCATTATGCTTAGGGTCATTGTCCTGCTGGAAGATAAACCTCCGCACAAGTCACAAATCTCTGGAAGACTGAAACAGGTTTCCCTCAAGAATTTCCTTGTATTTAGGGCCATCTGTCATTCCTGACCAGTTTCCCAGTCTCTGCCGTTGAAAAACACGGTGTACTCGGTGTGATGAGAGGTGTTGGGTTTGTGCCAAACATTGCGTTTTACTTGATGGCCAAAAACATACATTTTTGTCTCATCTGACCAGAATACCTTCTTCCATATCTTTGGGGAGTCTCCGACATGCCTTTTGGCGAACACCAAATGTGTTTGCTTATTTTTTTCTTTAAGCAATGTCTTTTTTCTTGCCACTCTTCCGTAAAGCCCAGCTCTGTGGAGTGTACGGCTTAAAATGGTCGTATGGACAGATACTTCAATCTCCGCTGTTCGGCTTTGCAGCTCCTTCAGGGTTATCTTCGGTCTCTTTGTTGCCTCTCTGATTAATGCCCTCCTTGCCTGGTTCGTGAGTTTTGGTGGGTGGCCCTCTCTTGGCAGGTTTTTTGTGGTGCCATATTCTTTCCAATTTTTTATGATGGATTTAATGGTGCTCCGTGGGATGTTCAAAGTTTCTGATCATTTTTATAACCCAACCCTGATCTGTACTTCCCCACAACTTTGTCCGTGACCTGTTTGTAGAGCTCCTTGGTAATTCATGGTGCCGCTTGCTTGGTGATGCCCCTTGCTTAGTGGTGTTGCAGACTCTGGCGCCTTTCAGAACAGGTATATATATATACTCAGATCATGTTAGAGGTCATGCGACACTTAGATTGCACACAGGTGGACTTTATTTAATGAATTATATGACTTCTGAAGGTAATTGGTTGCACCAGATCTTATTAAGGGGCTTCATATTAAACGGGGTGAATACATATGCACACACCATCTTTCCGTAAATATTTTTTGGAAACAAGTAATTTTTTTCATATCCTTACACCAATTTGGAATATTTTGTTTATGCCCATTACATGAAATCCCCCCAAAAATATTTTTCAATTCCAGGTTGTAATGCAACGAAATAGGAAAAATGCCAATGTGGGATGAATACTTTTGCAAGGCACTGAAACTCCACATGTGAGAATTAGATTTTCACATGGGAAATCATGTCTGTTTTTCACTAGGCGGAAAGGGAAGGCAAAGGTTTCTGCCAAGCTGTCCTGTGTTTCTTCAAGCACTTGTCATATTTTGACACAGATCAGTGCAGCACAATCTCAATAATGTTTGCATATTACCCAGGACTCTATCTAATGTGAACAAATATCAATTCCTGCTGCAACGTGTTCCTTCAATAGCTTTCAAGCCGGCAGCACTTTGGATATGAAGCGATACAATTACTATGATTTTAAATGCATACCGTTAGTGTTCATTTGAGGATATGATCATCTGTATCGGGTGAACAGTTTAGAAATTACAGCACTTTTTGTACATAGTGCCACCAAAATGGACCAAAATATTGGGACAAATTCACTTGTGTATGTGTATTTAAAGTAGTAAAAGGTTAGTATTTGGTCCCATATTCACAGCACGCAATGACTACATCAAGCTTGTGACTGCACATTTGTTGGATGCATTTGCTGTTTGTTTTGGTTGTGTTTCAGATAATTTTGTGTCAACTAGAAATTAATGGTAAATAATGTATTGTGTCATTTTGGAGTCACTGTTATTGTAAATAAGAGTAGTATCTTTTTTACTAAACACGTCTACATTAACGTGGATGCTACCATGATTACGGATAATCCTGAATGAATCGTGAATAATAATGAGTGAGAAAGTTACAGATGCACAAATATTATACCCCCCCGCTAACCTCCCCTGTTATGGAGATATGGAGTGAGGTTAGCATGTCTTGGGGGTATGATATATGTGTACAGAGCCAAAACAACAGAACATTTGTCACTGTCCCAATACTTTTGGATCTCACTGTATTTTGATACACACACACACACACACACACACACACACACACACACACACACACACACACACACACACACACAATTTATCATCAGATATTTCTCTCTTTCAAAAGATACTTTAATTTAGATATATCGCAATCGTAAGTGTGTTTGAAGTGCCAGTTGCTGCAAGGTGCTAATTGCACCTTGATTTGGAGAGGCCAACGAGCCCCCTGCCAAGGTGCAGATTTAAAGTGACCTCCCAAACTGCACACCCTGGACTGCATCAGTATCTCCACAGGCAGTTGTGGCCGGTACATTGAAGGAAGAGTACCTGTATTACTGGTTGCATCCTAAATAGCACCCTATCTATGTGCCCTGGTCAAAAGTATTTATCTTTATAGCGAATAGGGTGCCTTTTGGAATGCAACTTGTGTCTCTCTCTCTTATGAAGGTCAGGGAGAGGGAAAACACGTTAGCATCCTATAGAGCAACATGATCAGAAGACCAGATAACTGACAAACTGAGGGTTTTCATCAAAGTCATTTGAGTGTCCAATAGTTTACAGGTCCAATTGAAAAAAATAGGAAGGAAAGTAGAAAAGTTTAATATGACCCACTTAAAAGTTACAGTAGGAAATATCAAAGAAAAGTCAATTGTAGAAGTGGCTGGTATCCAGGAGACCTGGAGTACTGTACAACTGCAATTAAAACCCACATGCTAATCATGCTCTGTCAATCCCAGTGGTGTTCTGTTCACACTGTGTGGAGGTGGGGTGTTGTACTGAGTGCTCCATGGAAAGTAAAATAGCTCAGATCTCTGCATGGAGGCGTACATATTTAACTTATGCCACCGACATTGGATTATCCTAATATTCATTGTGTCTTTTTTGGGACAGTGGGTGGATTGATTTTGCATGCCCCTTTCAAACTAATAATTGGTCAATTCTATTCTAATGTATTCCATATGTTATTGTAGTGTATGGTACACAGTCATAATGAACAACATGGGGAAAGAAAAAAACTGCTCCTGCCTCCTACAGAACAGTATGAGCATATTATAGCTATTCACTGCATCCCAAATAGCACCATATTTCTTAAATAGTGCACTACCTTTGAAAATGGGCCCTGGTCAAAAATAGTGCACTACATAGGAAATTGGGAAATTAGGACATTTCTTGGATACCTGAATAATTGCAGGACAAATGCAATTGGAAACAGTGCACCAATGGTCCCTGGTTTTCAGCAGCTCATCATTATAACAAGGGCCCAGCGGAGCTCGTTAGAAGAACGAGGTGAGACGTGGTAAATTAGGTTAATTGGGCTATCTGTCAGACCAGGGAAGATGCACATGCTGACTCAACAAAACCTGTAACATGATTACATTTTGTCCTCTCCTGCTACTCGGCTTGGTATCGCTGTTCAGGTGGAGATGGTGACATGTCCATGACTGCTGTGGTAGCAGCAAGGTTATTATAGTTCATTATTATTCATTATTCATTTTTTTTTAATGATTTTTATTTGAAATTCAGATTAGTTTCAGTAGTTTAAGTATACGTTTTATGAAAACATTTAATTTTCTATTATTTCATTTAAGTTTTAGTGTTAGGGACAGAAAGTATCCTATGTGTGGGAGGCTTGGAGCCATTTATGTGTTGTAAAGTTTTTGGGAATGTCACTTATTGCCATTGTGGGGCAGTAATGCATATGTTGATGGTCAGGTCATAGATTAGGTTTAAAAAAATAGACTCAGCGAGATGATGTAGATCAGCGTTTCCCAAAATTGGGCCTTGGAGTGCACTTTTAGTTTCTTGCCCTAGCACGAGAAAGAGAGAGAGAGAGAGAGAGAGAGAGAGAGAGAGAGAGATTCCTACACCACTCTCGTTCAGATTTTTGTCCTCTAGTTCTGCTGTGCAGGTGTGTGTAATTACGGTACACCAGAGCTTTAATATCCCCTTTCATTAGCATCACAACCTTGGAACCTTTCTGGGTAGAGCCAAACAAGCCCCTTTGATACCAACTGCCCAGACCAGCCGCCCAATAAAATTGGGAGTTAATCACTCGCCCTGTCACCTGCTTTAGAGCACTGTGATAAGTGCACAACTGTTCAGTGTGCAAAAGGCATGTGAAAGAAATAAGCAGTGTTAATGAGATTGATAAGACAATTACTTCCAAGGCTAACTCATTAGTTGTGAGTGAAAAGAGAGGACAGACAGGAGAAAAAGGAAGGCAGAGGGTTTGTTGGTTGGTTAAATATGCATGACATCACCATGCTCAGTCCTGAAAGGTTTCATTTATTAATTTAATAAAAGGATATGCTCCTCTTTACAGTTAAATGTCACCCCAGAAAACTCAAGGCAAGAGGCTATAATTCTGCGATGCCTCTCAACTACTCAAGTAGTCACAATACGGCAGAACTCATGTCACAGACAGAGGGACAGTTAATCTGGTAATTAAAGTTCAAATCCTACAATAGTGAGATTCCATTTTGACTCCCAAACATACTCCTGTCCTGCACTTTTTATGAAATCTTAAATTACCCTACTGCTGTTTGGTCCACATACCCCGCCCGTCCACACACACACAAACACACACACACACACGTCCAGGGGTAATGAACTACAATTTGAGAAGGTCCGGTCACACATACACTACATGACCAAAAGTCTTTGAACAAATCATGGGCATTAATATGAAATTGGTCCCCATTTTGCTGCTATAACAGCCTCCACTCTTCTGGGAAGGCTTTCCACTAGATGTTGGAACATTGCTGGGCGGACTTGCTTCCATTCAGCCACAAGAGCATTAGTGAGGTCAGGCACTGATGTTTGCACTTGCAGTCGGAGTTCCAATTCATTCCAAAGGTGTTCGATGGGGTTGAAGTCAGGGCTCTGTGCAGGGGGCATTGTCATGCTGAAACAGGAAAGGGCCATCCCCCATACTGTTGCCACAAAGTTAGAAGCACAGAATCGTCTAGAATGTCATTGAATGCTGTAACGTTAACATTTCCCCTCACTGGAACTAAGGGGCCTAGCCCGAACCATGAAAAACAGCCCCAGATCATTATACTCCTCCACCAAATGTTACAGTTGGCACTATGCATTGGGGGTAGGTAGCGTTCTCCTGGCATCCGCCAAACCCAGATTCGTCTGTTGGACTGCCAGATGGTGGAGCGTGATTCATCACTCCAGATAACTCATTTCCATTGCTCGGGAGTCCAATGGTGGCAAGCATTACACTACTCCAGCTGATGCTTGGCATTGCGCATAGTGACCTTAGGCTTGTGTGCGGCTGCTCAGCCAGGGATACCCATTTCATGAAGCTCCAGACAAGCAGTTTTTGTGCTGATGTTGCTTCCAGATGCAGTTTGTAACTCAATAGTGAGTGTTTCAACCGAGGTCAGATGATTTTTATGATCTACACGCTTCAGCACTCTGCAGTCCCGTTCTATAAACTGTGTGGCCTACCACTTCACGGCTGAGCCGTTGTTGCTCCTAGACGTTTCCACTTCACAATAACAACACTTACAGCTGACTGAGGCAGCTCTAGCAGGGCAGAAATTTGATGACCTGACTTGTTGGAAAGGTTGCATCCTATGACAGTGCCACATTGAAAGTCACTGAGCTCATTCCTTTCAATTCTACACTTTTTACAATGTTTTTGTCTTTTGATACCTGAGTGACTCAACAAAATTAATGGCGCCACCCTGGGGGTCGAGGCCCCTCGGCATGTAACCTGGCCATGATAACTGCAATTTTTAGATAGCTGGTTAGCCTAGCTAACATCGCCAGTAGTGATCAACAGGACATTTCTGTCAGGTAAAAAAATGCTCTCTGTCTGTCAGTGAATGACATGACAAGAGGAAAAGTCGGAACCGATCATATTGACCCCGTTCTGTCTGCCCTACACAAAAAAAGTGCTAAGTGAAACCATGTAGTGATCTTCGGTTTGTTCCCATAGGGGAACACTTTTTGATGCTAGTTAGAACCTTTTATGTAGAATTCTTCGTAGACCCCTTATAAATGGTTATAAATAGAACTCTCTGTCAAGGGTTATGCATAGAACCCTCTATGCAATGTTCTACTGAGAACCCTTTTATATTGGGAGGGTTCTTCCTATGACACACTGAATGGATCCACCAGCCTTATTAGCCTTTAAAATTAAATTATGTATGACAATAATTTACATACACTGAGAGTACAAAACATTAGGCATACCTTCCTAATATTGAGTTGCACCCTCTTTTGACTTCAGAACAACCTCAATTCATTGGGGCATGGGCTCTACAAGATGCCTAGAAAGTTCCACAGGGATGCTGATCCATGTTGATTCTAATGTTTCCCTCAGTTTTGTTAAGTTGGCTGGATGTTCTTTGGTTGGTGGACCATACTTGATACACACGGGAATGTGTTGAGCGTGTAAAACCCAGCAGTGCTGCAGTTCTTGACAATCAAACCGGTGCACCTGGCACATACTACCGTAGCCCTTTCAAAGGCACTTAAATACTTGAATTCCCCATTCACCCTCTGAATACATGTACAGCATGTACATAATCCCTGTCTCAATTGTCTCAAGGTTCAAAAATATTTCTTTAAGCTGTCTCTTCCCCTTCAGCTACACTGATTTTAAGTGGATTTAAGAAGTAACATCAATAAGGGATCATAGCTTTCACCTGCTCAGTCTATGTCATGGAAAGAGGTGGTGTTCCTAATGTTTTGTACACTCAATGTATATCATATGGCATGTCCTTGATGGCCTAGTTACACCTCAACACAGTAGTTACACCCCATCACTTTGCAAGTCCCATTATGCTGGCTTGCAAAGTGATGTTAAATTCCTATTAGAATCCAGCTAGGATAAAATAAAGACAAAACAAAGGAAATAAAGGTCAGAACGTGACATCGCCTAACAGTATGAACTCTGAAGATAGATTGGGGGCAATATTATGTCCAGGGCACAACTGGGGGCCGAAGGGTCAATAACAAGCGGCAATAGTGAGAGACTTGTTTCTGGGTAGGTCGATTTTTAAAAGTAGAAGCTTGAATTTTTTGGGCACAGACCTGGATAGTATGATAGAACTCTGCAGGCTGTCTCTGCAGAAGATTGCAACACCGCCTTCTTTGGCAGTTCTATCTTGTCGGAAAATGTTATAGTTAGGGATGGAAATTTCAGGAGTTTTGGTGGCCTTTCTAAGCCAGGATTCAGACACGGCTAGGACATCTGGGTTGGCTGAGTGTGCTAAAGCAGTGAATAAAACAAACTTAGGGAGGAGGCTTCTAATGTTAACATGCATGAAACCAATGCTTTTACAGTTACAGAAGTCAACAAATGAGAGCTCCTGGGGAATGTGAGTGATGCTGGGGATGCAGGGCCTGGGTTAACCTCTACATCACCAGAGGAACAAAGGATGAGTAGGATAAGAGTACGGCTAAAGGCTTAAAGAACTGGTCATCCAGTGTGTTCGGAACAGAGAGTAAAAGGAGCAGGTTTTTGGGCGCGGAAGAATAGATTCAAGGAATAATATACAGACAAGGGTATGGTAGGATGTGAGTACATTGGAGGTAAGCCTAGGCATTGAGTGACGATGAGAGAGGTTTTGTCTCTAGAGGCACGAATTAAGCGTGAGATCACCGAATGTGTGGGTCGTGGAACATAAGGGCTAGCTATAGCATATTGAGCAGGGCTGGAGGCTCTATAGTGAAATAAAACAAAAATGACTAACCAAAACAGCAATAGACAAGGCATATTGACATTAGGGAGAGGCATGTGTAGTCGAGTGATCATAAGGTCCAGTGAGTAGCTAGGCGAGCTGGATGCACGGCGATTCATACAGCTAGCAGACCGGGGCTAGCACATACAGTCATTCCGGTAATGTCTTTGGTCACGTTTGCATGGGTCAAACCCAAACATCCTAGTGATTGGTTGACAATAGAGCTTCCCACAATGCAGGCGATTGCTGCATGATGAAGTTGGTGAAGAGTAACTGCAGAAACTTGCAGTTGACTGCAGTCAAAACTTCATGACCTTTGATCACATGTTTTTTGTAAAGTTCATGCAGTTGACACACAATTTTTATCCGTAGAACGCTACACACTTTGAAAGGTGGTGACCAATGATTGTCTGCTGTGAAGGAAAATCTTAATGCTACATCATACAATAACATTTCTGTGCTTCCAAATTTGTGACTACAGTTTGGGGAAAGCCACTTCCTGTTTCAGTATGACAATGCCCCCGTGCACAAAGCGAGCTCCATATAGAAATGGTTTGTCGAGATCGGTGTGGGAGAACATGACTGGCCTGCACAAAAACCTGACCTCAACCCCATCGAACACCTTTGGGATGAGTTGGAATGCTGACTGCAAGCCAGGCCTAATCGCCCAGCATTGGTGCCTGACCTCACTAATGCTCTTGTGGCTAAATGGAAGTAAGTCCCCGCTGCATTGATCCAACATCTAGTGGAAATCCTTCCTAGAAGAGTGGAGGCTGTTATAGCAGCAAAGGGGGGACCAACTCGATATTAATGCCATGATTTTGGTACAAGATGTTTGACGAGCAAGTGTCCACATACTTTTGGCAATGTAGTGTACTTTTGGAATCTACTTCAGGGTTTCCCAAACTCAGTCCTCGGGACCCCAAGTTGTGCACATTTTGTTTTTTGCCCTTGCACTACACAGCTGATAAATAATCAACTAATCATCAAGCTTTGATCACTTGAATAAGCTGTGTAGTGTTAGGGCAAAAACAAAATGTGCACACCTTGGGGTCCCGAGGACCGAGTTTGGAAAATGCTGGCCTCCCATATGCCACCCTATTCCATATATATTGCACAACTTTTGACTTGGCTGTCACAGTACTTCAAATTATTGATTTTCCTAGTGATGCAGCGGTCTAAGACACTGCATCTCAGTAGCTTGAGGCATCACTACAGACACCCTGGTTTAATTCCAAGCTAAATCACAACTGATTGTGATTGTGAGTCCCACATGGTGGTGCACAATTGGCCTCATATCATCCTATGTTTGGCCGGTGTATGCCATCATTGTAAAAAATAATTTGTTCTTAATTCTCGGCCGGACTCGCTTCTCTGTGTACATCAATGATGTCGCTCTTGCCGATTGATTCGCTGATCCACCTCTACGCAGACGACACCATTCTGCATACTCTTGGCCCCTTTTTTGGTCACTGTGTTAACTTCTCAAGGGTAGGGGGCAGCATTTGGAATTTTGGATGAAAAGCATGCCCAAATTAAACTGCCTTCTACTCAGGCTCAGAAGATAGGATATGCATATAATTAGTAGATTTGGATAGAAATCACTCCAAAACTGTTAAAATAATGTCTGTGAGTATAACATAACTGATTTGAAAGGGGAAAACCTGAGAAAAATCCATTCAGGAAGTAGGATTTATTTTGGTGGTTTTCTATTCAATGCCATTATAGTATCCATTGACTTAGGACTCAAATTGCAGTTCCTATGCCTTCCACTAGATGGCAACAGTCTTTTAGTAATTGTCTCAGGCTTGTATTCTGAGAAATTAGGGAGGAAGAGCAGTCTGAATGAGTGGACCCTGCCGAGTCACATAGCTTTTTCATGCGCGCGATCGAGAGAGTGCCTTTCTTGTTTACCTTTTATATTGACAACGTTATTGTCCGGTTGAAATATTATCTATTATTTAGGCTATAATCAACCTGAGGATTGATTATAAACATCGTTTCACAAGTTTCTATGAACTTTACGGATACAATTTGGATATTTTTTTCTGCCTGTTGTGACTGCGTTTGAGCCTGTGGATAACTGAAGAAATGCGCAAACAAAAGGTTTTCGGATATAAAGAGAGACTTTTTCGAACAAAAGGAACATTTATTAAATAAATTAATGTCTTCTGAGTGCAAACATATGAAGATCATCAAAGGTAAGTGATTCATTTTAACTCTATTTCTGACTTGTGTAACTTTTCCACTTTGCTGTTTACTGTTTGTAATGATATGTCTGCTGGGCTATGTTCTCAAATAATCGTAAGGTATGCTTTTGCTGTAAAGTATTTAAAAAAAATCTGACTCTGTGGTTGGATTCAAAAGAAGTTCATTTTTAAACCTATTTAAAATAGTTGTATCTTTTCAGAATTTTTATAATGTGTATTTCGGTATTTGAATTTGGCGCCCTGCAATCTCACTGGATGTTGGCCAGGTGGTAGCATCCCACATACCATAGAGAGGTTTTAACTGACCCCCAGACGAGCTTCAATGCCATAGAACTCTCCTTCCGTGGCCTCCAACTGCTCTTAAATGCAAGTAAAACTAAATGCATGCTCTTCATCCAATTGCTGCCAAGCACCTGCCCGCCCATCCAGCATCACTACTCTGGACGGTTCTGACATAGAATATGTGGACAACTACAAATACCTAGGTGTCTGGTTAGACTGTAAACTCTCCTTCCAGACTCACATTAATTAAACATCTCCAATCCAAACTTAAATCTAGAGACGGATTCCTATTTCGCAACAAAGCATACTTCACTCATGCTGCCAAACATACCCTCTTAAAACTGACCATCCTACCGATCCTCGATTTTGGCGATGTCATTTGCAAAATAGCCTCCAACACTCTACTCAGCAAACTGGATGTAGTCTATCACAGTGCCATCAATTTTATCACCAAAGCTCCATATACTACCCACCACTGCGACCTGTACGTTCTCACCCTTGCTTCATACTCGTCGCCAAACCCACTGGCTCCAGGTCATCTACAATTCTTTGCTAGGTAAAGGCCCGCCTAATCTCAACTCACTGGTCACCATAGCAGCACCCAGCACGTGCTCCAGCAGGTATATTTTACTGGTCACCCCCAAAGCCAATTCCTATTTTGGCCGCCTTTCTTTCCAGTTTTCTGCTGCCCATGACTGGAACGAGCTGCAAAAATCAAGCTGGAGACTCATATCTCCCTCACTAACTTTAAGCATAAGCTGTCAGAGCAGCTCACAGATCACTGCACCTGTACATAGCCCATCTGTAAATAGCCCATCCAACTACCTCATCCCCATACTGTATTTATTTATTAATCTTGCTCCTTTGCACCCCATTATCTCTACACGCACATTCATCTATCACTCCAGTGTTTAATTGCTATATTGTAATTACGTCACCACCATGGCCTATTTGTTGCCTTACCTCCCTAATATTACCTCATTTGCACACACTGTATATAGACTTTTTCTACTGTATTATTGACTGCATGTTTGTTTATTCCATGTGTAACTCTGTCCTGTTGTATGTGTCGAACTGCTATGCTTTATCTTGGCCAGGTCTCAGTTGTAAATAAGAACTTGTTCTCAACTAGCCTACCTGGTTAACTAAAGGGCAAATATATATATTTTTAATGTAAAAACTTGGGTTCCTTCATGATGCACTTATTTATCCGTCCTTCTGATGATTATGCATAAATAAATCAAAGGTTAAACTTTGGGAAGTTCCCACATATACAACAGAAAACGGTCTAAAATGGTCACCTCGTGTTTATCCCAAATGGCACCATATTCCATCTGTAGTGCACTACTTTTGACCCCAGATAGGGCTCACCTAGTGCTCTGTTCAAAAGTAGTGCACTATTTGGGGCAGCAGGAAGCCTAGTGGTTATAGCGTTGGACCAGTAACCAAATGCTTGCTGGATTGAATCCCCAAGCTGACAAGGTAAAAATCAGTTGTTCTACTCCTGAACAAATCATTTTACCCACTGTTCCATGGTAGGCCGTCATTGTAAATAAGAATTTGTTCTTAACTGACTGCCTAGTTACATAAAAAAAGGCAATAGGATGCCATTTGGGACATAGCCTTGATGTGGGAATGGTTTATGGGCTGAAGGAATAAATCCTTCCCTTTAAACACACCTTCATTTAATTTCCATAGGATTGAGGGGGAGGCATCGATACAGCTGGTATGACTCCCAAAAGGGGAAACGAGCCACAGGGATGATATATCCTATGCTGTCAGTCCCACAGTGTTTTTACTTGTGTGTGAATACAGTGCAATTGGAAACTATTCAGACCCCTTGACTTTTTCCACGTTTGGTAATTCTTAAATTGATTAAATAAAACATGTTCCTCATCAATCTACATAATAATGAAAAATAGTTTTTTTTGCAAATGTATACAATTTCTATAACATAAATGCCTTATTCACATGAGTATTCAGTCCACTTGCTATGAGATTCGAAATTGAGCTCAGGTGCATCCTGTTTCCATTGATCATCCTTGGGATGTTAGTAGAACTTTATTGGAGTTCACCAGTGGTAAAGTCAATCGATTGGACATGATTTGGAAATGCACACACCTGTCTATATAAGGTCCCACAGCTGACAATTCATGTCAGAGAAAAACTTAAGCCATGAGGTTGAATGAATTGTCTGCAGTGCTCCGAGACAGGATTGTGTCGATGCACCGATCTTGGAAGGGAACCAAAAAATGTCTGCAGCTTCGAATGTCCCCAAGAACACAGTGGCCTCCGCCAGTCTTTTTGTAACAGTATTTTTATTGGAATTTCACCATTTTCACCTATATTAAGAGATACAACAACAGAGACAAAGCACACAGAAAAAAAACAAGAAAAACAGCACCCACTTACACATATCTACGCATATATATATATATATATATATATATATACATATACACATCTACACACATATATATATATACACATACACACACATACATATACATACATACACTCATGCATATACACACATATACGCGTACGCACACACACACATACACACCCATACATACGTACACCATTTTCCTCTTCCCGCTCGGTGCTTCTCTCACCCCATCACCATCATTGCGTCTCTCAATACATACATTTTAAACAAACTTACAAACAGAAATTAAACAAAAAAGCTCAGTTTAAACCAAGAGGTTAGGTTCCACACATGGAACGTACAGTGTAGTTCTGAAATACATAGATCCCCGCCATTCTACGAGAATCCTTGCAGCATAATAGCTGATACCTCAGGTTCTAGGTCATTTAGATAAGGTTCCCATACTATGTAGAACTGGTCTGTTTTAGAATGCAATGTACATGTCAGATATTCCAGAGGCACCCATTCAAATAGTATCTTATGCCAATCTTTAATTATTAATAGAAGGAACCTTATCACTAATCGACTGTAAAAGGATGTTTTTCCTCGCTGCGAAGGTAAGGATGTTGTAAAGCCTCCTTTTACCCACAGAAGTAACATGCCTACTAGGGAGACCTAACAGTAAAGAAACTGGGTCCAATTCTAGATCAACCCCTAGGATCTTTTCAATTTCTTGCAGAACACCAGACCAGTATCTTTGTATTTTGGTACATGACCATAAACAATGTGTTCGGGTGCCTGTATCAGTTTTGCATTTAAGACACTGAGGGGAAGAGGAAGTGGGGCTAAAAGCATGTCTGCGATTTGGGGATATATGCAATCTGTGTATTATTCTTAATTGGATTGCTCTAGTACGATTACATATAGATATTGTTTTTGCATATCTCCAACATTTCTTCGTCAATAGTAACAGACAATTCTTTCTCCCACACTTGTTTCACCCTCTGTGTGTTGACAGCAGAAAAGGACCTTAAAGTATCATAAAACAGACTTACAGACATTTTCCTTTGTGGGAAAAAAGCATTATTTTAATGACAGACACATCAGGGTTACCAATTAAGGTGGTGCTCTTCAGAATATAATGTCTTACTTGTAGGAAGCAGAAAAAGTCCTGCTTTGGGAGTCGATATTTCTCAACCATCTGCTCAAATGACAACAAAATCTTATCAGCAAATAAGTCATTTAGCCTGCGTATGCCCTTATTAAGCCAAAAGTTAAAGCCAGCATCCAGCAATCCTGGACTGAAATCTGGGTTGTTAAGAATTGGGGTAAGAGCAGAGGTTAGTTTGGACCTTCCCAGGAAGCATTGAACTGACCTCTATATTTTGAGTGTGTTAAGTGTAACGGGATTATTGCAGTGATCTTATACAGACTTGAAACTTCTGAAAAATAAAAGATCCTGTAAGGGGTATTTTGAAAGAGAAGTCTCAATGTCTAACCAAATAGAGGAGTCATCATTTGTGATCCAGTCAGAAATATAACAAAGGTGGGGACACCATTGATAGAACCTGATATTGGGCAGGTCCAAGCCGCCCATAGAACTTGGCAGCTGCAATATTGCCATCTTAAGTCTTGGCTTGCGTTTACTCCATATAAAGGAACTTAGCCATCCATTTACATCCTTTATTACCTTATTGGAGAGTAATACTGGGATCATTTGGATTGGGTAAAGTAGTCTAGGTAAAATGTTAATTTTCAAGAGGGATATTCTACCCAACCAAGAAATCAGGAGAGAGTTCCAGCGCTCCAGATCCTGTCTTATTGTATCAAACAAGGGAACAAAATTGGCTTTGTACATTTGCTGGAATTTAGGAGTTACAAATATACCCAGATACATGAAACCTGAGGGAGACCATTTAAAATGGAAGGGGGGAGAAGTACTAGGTACAGAGTGTAGGCTACCAAGTGGCATAGCCTCTGACTTAGTTAGGTTCATCTTGTAGCCTGAGAATTCGCCGAATAATTCAATAATATTAATAAGAGATGTAATTGAAGTCTTGGGACTAGAGATGAATATCAGGACATCATCAGCATACAAGCTTATTTTATGGTGAACATCACCAATGAGCAGCCCCTGTATAGCAGGCGTTACCCTGATGGCCTCGGCCAGTGGTTCCATAACGAGTGCAAAGAGGAGGGGGGATAAAGGACAGCCCTGTCTGGTACCTCTGTGTATAGAGAAGCTATTTGACCTTAGCCCATTAGTAAGGACAGCAGCCTGAGGATCATCATATAAAACTTTCACCCATTTTATAAAGTTGTCACCCAGACCAAATTTATTTAGAGCAAATAATAGGTAAGACCACTCCACACGATCAAATGCTTTCTCAGCATCTAGGGAGAGCACAAGACCATCCACAGCACTTTGTTGGTAGGCTTCAATTACATTAAGAAGCCGCCTGACATTGTTGCATGACTTATGGCCCTTAATGAAGCCAGTTTGGTCTCCTTTCACAATTAGTGGCAGTGAGTCCTCTAATCTTGTGGCTAGAATTTTAGAAAGCAATTTTCTTTCCACATTCAGAAGGGAAATTGGTCTGTACGAGGAAGAAGACTCTGGACATTTTCCCTTTTTGAGAATAAGTGAAATGTTGGCTTCTCTCAGCGTTTGAGGGAGTTGGTCATTTGAAAATGAGTGGTTAAACATATCACGCAATGGCTCAAGGATCAGGCCATGGAACTCTTTATAGAACTCACTACAAAACCCATCTGGTCCTGGGGCCTTACCATTTTGCAGTTTCTTAATTGCGAACATTATCTCTTTCTTGGTAATAGGGGCATTAAGGAGGGACCTCTGCTCTTCGGAGATAGTAGGAAGCTCAATCTTACAAAATAAGTTCTCCATTAATTTGGGTGCATCATTTGGCAGTTCTGAGGCATAAAGGTTTGTATAACATTTCTTAAATGAGTCACTTATCAATTTATTTTCATATAAATGATTACCATCAGATTCAGTAATAGTAGCAATTGACTGAGAGTCAGCTCTCTTTTTAGCTAGGTATGCCAAGTACTTTCCTGGCTTATCGCCATGTTCATATAGCTTTTGCCTGACAAATCTCATTTTCTTTTCAGCGTCCTGTGTTAGGAGAGAGTCTAACGTTGATCTAATGACCGATATTTCCTTTAATAGGGCAGGAGTGGGTGATTTAATGTAGTCCTTCTCTTTAGTTTCTAATTCACCCTCTAACATTTTTTGCTTTTCACGCTTTTTCCGTCACTTAGTAGCTGTGTATGACATAATCAGACCCCTGGCATACGCTTTACAGGTCTCCCAAAGGAGCGAGCGGTTATCTGTTGATTGAGAGTTAATAGAGAAAAATGCTTTAAACTCTGTAATAAAATATGATGTGAATGTATGGTCTTTAAGAATGGTTGTGTTCAACCTCCAATGTCTTGACCGATTGAATGCCCCGTTGAGTTTTATGTCCATCACCTCAGCATGATCAGATATGACTATGCTTCCTATCCTAGCGGATAAAACAGACTGCAGAGATGTCCTGGGCATAAAAAAAATAATCTATTCTAGTCTGACATCCATGAGGTGCAGAGAAAAAAGTGAACTCTCTGTTGGAGGGATGAAAAGCTCTCCAGACATCCGCATACCCCAGATCATCACAAATAGCTTTAAGTGACTTAGCTTGAGGAGAGAGTGAAGCTATACCGCTGGGAAACCTATCAATAAGGGGGTTCAACAAGCAGTTAAAATCTCCTCCAACCAATGCAGTGTCCAAGTTTAATTCTGAAAAGTCTAGAAATACCTTAGTGAGGAAATCAGGGGGGTGAGCAGGGGGGAAGTAAATATTCATTATAGAAATGTTCTGCCCTTGTAAATTAACATTAATTATAACAAAGCGACCAAATGTATCTTTCACACAATTCAATACCTTAAGTGGTAAGTTATTTTTCACCAGAATTGCTACACCTCTACTTCTGGATGTAAATGATGAGAAAAACACTTGACCAAATCCCCCTTGTTGTAATTTCAGGTGCTCCTTATCATCCAAATGAGTTTCTTGCAACAGGGCAATATCAATATTTTCTTTTTTCTAAAAAGACAGTACCTTCTTCCTTTTAATGGGGTTATGGCTCCCTCTAATGTTCCATGTACATACACGCAGTCCGTTACCTGCCATTGTATCTTGACCATACAATATCGAGACTGGATCCCACTATAAAAATGGGGTGGTACCTTTTTCCATGTGTCCATCTATCTCACCGAGCATAAACAAACGATATGAACCCTGAACTCGAACTATACTAAAATTAAACATGTAAAGATCCAAAAGGGGGTTTTCCCACTAGCTAACATGCAGGGGATTTCAACTCTCCAATGTAGACTTTTAAGTCCGCATTGCTGCTCAATAGCCTAATCCTTTATATGTATGCAAAAGAAAATCAATAGAAGAAGATTGAGGCTCTTCCACCTAAAACCAAGCCTGGGCACGAATATGGATTCACACATATCTCAGCCTGAGCTATAGTGGCTATTACTTTAGCAAGAAAAATAATAAAGATGCGAATATTACTGAGCCGGAGTACGTGAGGACTCACACCACTGTTTCATGATCAGATTCAACCAAAAATAAACAAAGTTATCCAATGCTGCGGAGGTGCAGCTTAAAAGTTATTTACCCGAGAGAGTCAATAAACTCAGCAGCCTCTTCAGGTGTGTAGAGCTTTTTAGGTGATCCTTTGACCATAATCTTCAATGTGGCCGGGTACAACAGTGCGTAGTCCATCTTCATTCTCCTGAGTCGAGCCTTCGCCTCATCAAACGCTTAGCGTCTTCGTACAACCGCAGTGGAATAATCATTGAAGAATGAGACCTTAGGACTTTTACGCTGACTACCATCAGAGCCGATGTTTCTAGTCGCGTCCATGACGTGCTGCTTGTCTGTGAAGTTGTGGAGCTTTATAACCACCGGCCGTGGGCGCTGATTGGGACCGGGTATCGGTGCTTGAGAGCGATGGGCTCTGTCCAGCTTCACACGACCAGCCTTAGTGTCCATTTGTAGGTAGCCAGGGATCCATTCCTCAAAGAATTTTACTGAACGTGTCCCTTCAGAATTTTCCGGGAGTCCCACAACACGAATATTGCATCTGCGTCCTTGATCATCCAAGTCGTCAATGTGCTCCGCCATTTCGCACACCTGTTTCTCAAGTGCTTTTATCTTAGCGTCCATAGATGTAGTTGAAGTTTCCACTGCATCAATTCTTCCTTCCACCTCAACAGCAAGTTTCACAACCCTCTGTAGTTCAGCTGAATGGCCTGCTATTGCTTCCAAGACCGTTCTTATCTTAGCATCGATCACTTTAGTAATGTTATCAGTCATCTTTTGAATCACCAGGTCCATTGTGCCTGGATCCGCAATGGTGTTAGCCTCGCTAACGTTATCTAGCTCCTCATGCACATCCACAGGGGTGGTGGTTTTGGTCGACTTCTTAGTAGCTCTGTTGGGCATGTTGTCTGAGATTTTTGCGAAATAGCCGTCAAGACTCATTATATGGTAACTTATTTAGCCAATTCTACCACTTTTTCAAGCTAGGAGATTAATGTAAAAATATAAATTTACGAATGCCACGAGAGCTCGCTGAAACACTGTTCTCTCTACGGCGCCATTTTGTCCCCGCCTCCGCCATTCTTAAATGGAAGAAGTTTGGAACCACCAAGACTCTTCCTAGAGCTGGCCGGCCCAGCAAAACTGAGCAATCGGGGGAGAAGGGCCCTGGTTAGGGAGGTGACCATGAACCCAATGGTCCCCCTGACAGAGCTCCAGACTTTCTCTGTGGAAATGGGAGAACCTTCCATAAAGATAACCATATCTGCAGCACTCTACCAATCAAGCCTTTATTGTAGAATGGCCAGACAAAAGCCACTCCTCAGTAACAGGCACATGACAGCCCCTTTGAGTTTGCCAAAAGGTACCTAAAGGACTCTCAGACCATAAGAAACAATATTATCCAGTCTGATGAAACCAAGATTGGACTCTTTGGCCTGAATGCCAAGTGTCACATTTGGTATAAACCTGGCACAGACAGATCCTTGATGAAAATCTGCTCCAGAGCTCTCAGGACTTCAGACTGGGGCTAAGTTTTACATTCCAACAGGACAAATACCCTAAGCACACAGCCAAGACAAAAGCAGGAGCTGCTTCGGGACATGTCTCTGAATGTCCTAGAGTGGCCCAGCCGATCCTGGACTTGAACCTAATCAAACATCTCTGGAGAGACTTGAAAATAGCTGTGCAGCGACGCTACCTATCCAACCTGACAGAGCTAGAGAGGATCTGCATAGAAGAATGTCAGAGACTCCCCAAATACTTGTGTGCAAAGCTTGTTGTGTCATACCCAAGAAGACCCAAAGTACTGCCAAAGGTGCAACAACAAAGTACTGAGTAAATGGTTTGATTACGTATGTAAAATGTAATATATTTTTAAATATGCATTTGCAAACAATTCTAAAAACCTGTTTTTGCTTTGTCATTATGGGGTAGTGTCTGTAGATTGATGAGGGAAAAAACAATGTAATTCATTTTAGAATAAGGCTGTAACGTAGCAAAATATGGAAAAAGTCAAGAGGTCTGAATACTATCCGAAAGTACTGTATGTTCATACTTGTGTGTGCTCACTGCCCAGTTTGTCTTGTACTGCATTATGTGTACACTGTAAACCCCAATGTGCTGTCATTACTCAAAACCTTTGAGGAAACGTATTGCGAGTTCAATAGTGGGTCAAGATTTGAGTTGTTATGCCCCCACTAAGTCAAGCCTCCAATATAATTTCCCATTGTGTTTAGCCTTTTTGAGAATTGTAGAGTTACAACCCATGACTGTATTTGTTAGTGACGGAGAGATGATTGTTGAATCCATCAAATGTAATTCCTGTGAGAGTCTAGGCATATATTGTCATTATAACTCTTTACAGCAATACATAACATATCTCATTTGGGCTCCAGAGTGGCCCAGCAGTCTAAGGCACTGCATCTCAGTACAAGAGTTGTTACTACAGTCCCTGGTTCACTTACACCATGTATCACATCTTGCTGGGATTGGGAGTCCCGTAGGGCGACGCACAATTGGCCCACCATTGGCCCAGAGTCATCCGGTTTTGGCCGGGGTTATGTTGTCATTGTAAATAAGCACCTACTCTTCATGGGGTCCAATTAAGGCTGTTCATACAATTTTAAAAAGGCGCCGACAGAGATGGCCGCTTCGCGTTCCTAGGAAACTATGCAGTTTTTTTTTTTACGTGTTATTTCTTACATTGGTACCCCAGGTCATCTTAGGTTTCATTACATACAGTCGAGAAGAACTACTGAACATAAGAGCAGCGTCAACTCACCATCAGTACGACCAAGAATATGACTTTCGCGAAGCGGACCCTGTGTTCTGCCTTTCACCCAGGACAACGGAATGGATCCCAGCCGGCGACCCCAAAAAACGACTTCAAAAAAGGGGAAAACGAAGCGGCCTTCTGGTCAGACTCCAGAGACGGGCACATCGTGCACCACTCCCTAGCATTCTCCTCGCCAATGTCCAGTCTTGACAACAAGGTTGATGAAATCCGAGCAAGGGTAGCATTCCCGAGGGACATCAGAGACTGTAACGTTCTTTGCTTCACGGAAACATGGCTCACTGGAGAGACGCTATCGGAGACGGTGCAGCCAGCTGGTTTCTCCACGCATCGCGCCGACAGAAACAAACATCTTTCTGGTAAGAAAGGGGGCGGGGGCGTATGCTTTATGGTTAACGTGACGTGGTGTGGCCAAAACAACATACAGGAACTCAAGTCCTTCTGTTCACCTGATTTAGAATTCCTCACAATCAAATGTAGACCGCATTATCTACCAAGGGAATTATCTTCGATTATAATCACAGCCGTATATATTCCCCCCCGAGCAGACACATCGATGGCTCTGAACGAACTTTATTTGACTCTTTGCAAACTGGAATCCATATATCCGGAGGCTGCATTCATTGTAGCTGGGGATTTTAACAAGGCTAATCTGAAAACAAGACTCCCTAAATTTTATCAGCATATCGATTGCGCAACCAGGGCTGGAAAAACCTTGGATCATTGTTACTCTAACTTCCACGACGCATATAAGGCCCTGCCCCGCCCTCCTTTCGGAAAAGCTGACCACGACTCCATTTTGTTGATCCCTGCCTACAGACAGAAACTAAAACAAGAAGCTCCCGCGCTGAGGTCTGTTCAATGCTGGTCCGACCAATCTGATTCCACACTCCAAGACTGCTTCCATCACGTGGACTGGGATATGTTCCGTATTGCGTCAGACGACAACATTGACGAATAAGCTGATTCGGTGTGCGAGTTCATTAGAACGTGCGTTGAAGATGTCGTTCCCATAGCAACGATTCAAACATTCCCAAACCAGAAACCGTGGATTGATGGCAGCATTCGCGTGAAACTGAAAGTGCGAACCACTGCTTTTAATCAATGCAAGGTGACTGGAAACATGACCGAATACAAACAGTGTAACTATTCCACCGCAAAGGCAATCAAACAAGCTAAGCGTCAGTATAGAGACAAAGTAGAATCTCAATTCAACTGCTCAGACACAAGAGGTATGTGGCAGGGTCTACAGTCAATCACGGATTACAAAAAGAAGACCAGCACCGTCACGGACCAGGATGTCTTGCTCCCAGGCAGACTAAATAACTTTTTTGCCCGCTTTGAGGACAATACAGTGCCACTGACACTGCCCGCAACTAAAACATGCGGACTCTCCTTCACTGCAGCCGACGTGAGGAAAACATTTAAACGTGTCAACCCTCACAAGGCTGCAGGCCCAGACGGCATCCCCAGCCGCACCCTCAGAGCATGCGCAGACCAGCTGGCTGGTGTGTTTACGGACATATTCAATCAATCCCTATCCCAGTCTGTTGTTCCCACATGCTTCAAGAGGGCCACCATTGTTCCTGTTCCCAAGAAAGCTAAGGTAACTGAGCTAAATGACTACCGCCCCGTAGCACTCACTTCCGTCATCATGAAGTGCTTTGAGAGACTAGTCAAGGACCATATCACCTCCACCCTACCCTGGGTCTCGACCCCGCCCTGTGCAACTGGGTACTGGACTTCCTGACGGGCCGCCCCTAGGTGGTGAGGGTAGGCAACAACATCTCCACCCCGCTGATCCTCAACACTGGGGCCCCACAAGGGTGCGTTCTGAGCCCTCTCCTGTACTCCCTTTTCACCCACGACTGCGTGGCCACGCACGCCTCCAACTCAATCATCAAGTTTGCGGACGACACAACAGTGGTAGGCTTGATTACCAACAACGACGAGACGGCCTACAGGGAGGAAGTGAGGGCCCTCGGAGTGTGGTGTAAGGAAAATAACCTCACACTCAACGTCAACAAAACTAAGGAGATGATTGTAGACTTCAGGAAACAGCAGAGGGAACACCCCCTATCCACATCGATGGAACAGTAGTGGAGAGGGTAGTAAGTTTTAAGTTCCTCGGCATACACATCACAGACAAACTGAATTGGTCCACCCACACAGACAGCATCGTGAAGAAGGCGCAGCAGCGCCTCTTCAACCTCAGGAGGCTGAAGAAATTCGGCTTGTCACCAAAAGCACTCACAAACTTCTACAGATGCACAATCGAGAGCATCCTGTCGGGCTGTATCACCGCCTGGTACGGCAACTGCTCCGCCCACAACCGTAAGGCTCTCCAGAGGGTAGTGAGGTCTGCACAACGCATCACCGGGGGCAAACTGCCTGCCCTCCAGGACACCTACACCACCCGATGTCACAGGAAGGCCATAAAGATCATCAAGGACAGCAACCGCCCGAGCCACTGCCTGTTCACCCCGCTATCATCCAGAAGGCGAGGTCAGTACAGGTGCATCAAAGCTGGGACCGAGAGACTGAAAAACAGCTTCTATCTCAAGGCAATCAGACTGTTAAACAGCCACCACTAACATTGAGTGGCTGCTGCCAACACACTGACTCAACTCCAGCCACTTTAATAATGGGAATTGATGGGAAATGATGTCAAATATATCACTAGCCACTTTAAACAATGCTACCTAATATAATGTTTACATACCCTACATTATTCATCTCATATGTATATGTATATACTGTACTCTATATCATCTACTGCATCCTTATGTAATACATGTATCACTAGCCACTTTAACTATGCCACTTTTTTTACATACTCATCTCATATGTATATACTGCACTCAATACCATCTACTGTATCTTGCCTATGCCGCTCTGTACCATCACTCATTCATATATCTTTATGTACATATTCTTTATCCCCTTACACTTGTGTCTATAAGGTAGTAGTTTTGGAATTGTTAGCTAGATTACTTGTTGGTTATTACTGCATTGTCGGAACTAGAGGCACAAGCATTTCGCTAAACTCGCACTAACATCTGCTAACCATGTGTATGTGACAAATAAAATTTGATTTGATTTTGATTTGACTGTGTGCCCTCAGGCCCATACTCCACCACTACCACATATCTACAGTACAAAATCCATGTGTACGTGTGTCTATGTTATTGTGTGTGTGTGTGTATGCATGTGTCTGTGCCTATTTGTGTGTTGTTTCACATTCCCCGCTGTTCCATAATGTGTATTTGTATCTGTTTTTTCAATCTAATTTTATTGCTTGCATCAGTTACTTGATATGGAATAGAGTGCCATGTAGGAATTGGCTATGTAGTACTGTGCAGACTCCCATAATCTGTTCTGGACTTGGGGACTGTGAAGAGACCTCTTGTGGCACAACTTCGGTAACAAGTGCAAAAAATCTAACTAAATAATGTAATTATTTTTGAAAAGATATGTTATTTATATTGGTGTATCATAAGATTAATAAACCAATCATTCAATGTACATGCAAAAACAAAGATATTAAAAACAATTTTAAAAAATCTACCTGCAGTAGAGCATGCTGGCTAGGAAGTTATTTTTTGATATGACTTCTCATTTAGTTTGGAGTTGTAGTTTGTAGTTGAGTTAAAAATGCCTTGGGGTTTACAGTTTAGTGTATTATAGTTTATTGATTTAGTGTATTTTGTATATTGTGAATTTCCATGCAAATGTAAAGTTATTGTATATCATATCCTACTTCGACTCTCAATGTCATTTGACTCTCAAAAACTGGCAAACAAATCAAACATTTTGTTTTTCAGAGATAGAGATAATATACACGTAAATACCTCTTTATGATCAAATGGCATGTGCTTCTGATGAATAGGGTGTCAGTTGGAACCTAAATGTCAGTAAAAGGTATTGTAAAGGGAAAAGATCCATCTGTTACCTCTGTCCCCTATATGTCCTGGGTGACGTAGAGAGACAACACGATCCAAGGTTTACACCAGATGAGCAAACATATAAAGGCTAGAGTGTGTCATGCGCTCACAACTCCTACACAAGAACACATGCAAACAAACTATTTTCCCTATAGTGTACTACTTTTGATCAGGGTCCATAAATAGGGTGCCATTTGGGATGGAGTCCCAGAGTCACTCACAGTTTGTTATTTGAATGCAGAGGAAAATAAAAAGGCCGATTCAAATATGAATGGAATGCTTTTGTTTCCTGACTATTTCTTTGCAGCTTTCTAATCATCAGGCTATTGCATTAAGTAGTAAACTATATGGGCTTATAACAAAGTGAACTGTCAATACAATGTTCACAATTTCATATTATTTGCTTGCTGTTATAATCAATAGCTTGAGTATTTCTAATCAAACAACATGTTCCTCTTTAGCTGCAAATTGTAGTTTCATGCAGTGCAATTCACAATTATCAAAATGATTCAACGGTATCAATTGAATGTTGCTAACAATGAGAACATAACAATTTTATAAACACCAATTAAGGCCAGCGGGTCTGTGACTAATAATGCATTTAAATGGGGATAAATCAAGATATTTACAGGACTTTTAGCTCATTATGTATTTTTTGACAGCACAACATGTGGTTAAATAATCAACACAGATTTCCCATTCACCGCACAGTGAAATGTTGTCCCCACGTAGGCTTAGCTAATAACAATACATCATCTGAACACTATGGGGCTCCAAACTAAATTACTAAGGCTTTCTTTGCTTTGCTCTTTTCTAGCTTGCCACCTTTGTCTAGAATGACACCATATTCCCTATATACTGTAGCACACTACTTTTGACCAGACCCCAAAGTGAAAAGGGTTCCATTTGGGACACAACGAGAGCTGTGCATGCCTTAGATGTATCTGATATAATATCCTAGCTACTATGAGGTCTTACTTGCTTTATAGCTCTCTAATTCCTAACATTAGAGCCTGCAGATAAGTGTATGGACCGGCAATGGGAGGGTGTCCTTCATCTACAGCTAGACGAACGTTGCTCCAGTTACAACACCACTCGTTTGTTGTGCAATGAGATGTGTATAAGTCCTCTTGTGCTGACACTGTAGTCTTGTCTGAGTCCACCACAAACACATTGGGCACCACACGCACGATTAACAGTCCATATGATGCAATATTTACTATTGTAGAGCCTTGAACAGTAATTATCTCAAAGAGCAGAAACTTGTAATCTTGGAGAAAATCCCTTTCTTTTGTATAATCGCACAATGATTCTCACCTGTCAATGTCATGCACATTTTGTACTGAGTTCGGCAAAACAAATGTAAGCTATTATTTTGTGATGAGACTAAAAAGTGGTTCTATTTCTACTTCTTCTTGGTTACCTGAGCTGGTCCCAGTAATATGGCGCTGACAGACATGGCAGCTCTGCTTCTAGTTGCTAAGGAACTTTGTATTATTTCGTTTTTGTGTGTGTTATTTCTTACATTATTAGCCCAGAACGTTTTTTTGGTTTGTTATTGCATACAGCAGGAAATAACTTTTGGATGTCAGAGTGGCGGTAACTCACCAGCATTACAACCAGGAACACAACTTTCCCAAATTGGATCCTTTGTTTGTACCCCCCAGGGCAATTGAACTTATCCCAGAGGCTGCTCCAAGACACCGCCGGCGGAGAAGAGGTATTCGGAGTGGACTTCTATTCTGACTCAGTAGGAGTTAACACCATACACCATTTCCGAGTATATTACTCCCTAATGTTCATTCTTTGGACAATAAAGTAGTAGAGCTTAGGGCAAGGATCTCCTTCCAGAGAGACACAAGTAATGTAACATACACTGTTTAACAGAATCATGGCTCTCTCCGGATATACTGTCCCCGTCCATACAGCCAGCTGGGTTCTCAGTACATTACGCAGACAGGAATAAAGAACTCTCCGGGAAGAAGAAAGGCTACCATGAGTACTTAATCATGTATGTTTCATGATTAACTACTTATGGTGTGATTGTAATAATGTAGAAGTCCTTTGTACACCTGACCTAGAATACCTCACAATCAAATGCCGACTGTATAATCTCTGAAGAGAATTCTCTTCGGTTATAGTCCCCCTCAAGCAGATACCACAACGGCCCTCAAAGAGCTTTACTGGAGTTTGTGCGAACTGGAAAACACATATCCTGAGGACACATTTATTGTAGCTGGGGATTTTAACAAAGCAAATTTGAGGAAAGCGCTACTGAAGTTCTATCAACACATTGACTGTAGTACTCGCACTGCTAAAATGCTCAATCACTGCTTCTCCCCCTTCCGGGATGCCTATAAGGCCCTCCCCCGCCCTCTCTTCAGCAAATCAGATCAGGACTACATTTAGCTCCTCCCTTCCTATAGGCAGAAACTCAAACAGGAAGTACCCATGCTAAGGTCTATTCAACGCTGGTCTGACCAAATTGGAAACCATGCTTCAAGATTATTTTGATCACACAAACTGGGATATGTTCCAGTTTAGCCAGGTAGCCTCTGAGAATGACATTGACATATACACGGACACAGTGACTGAGTTCATCAGAATGTGTTCCCACTGTGACTATTAAAACTTACCTGAAACAGAAACCGTGGATAGACGCCAGCATTCGCACTAAACTGAAAGCGCGAACCACTACATTTAACCAGGAGAAGGTGACTGTGAATATGTTTGAATACAAACAGTGTAGTTATTCACTCCGTAAGGCAATCATTCAGGAAAAACATCAGAACAGAGAAAGTGGAGTCACAATTCAGTCTATCCCTATCCCCATCTGCTGTCCCCACTTAAAGATGTACACCATTGTTCATGTACCCAAGAAAGCAAGGGTAACTGAACTCAATGACTATTGCCCCGTAGCACTCACTTCTGTCATCGTGAAGTGATTTGAGACACCCTAGACCCACTTCACTTTGCATATCACCCCAATAGATCCACAGACGATGCAATCACCATTGCACCGCACATTGCCCTATCCCATCTGGACAAGAGGAATACCTATGTAAGAATTCTGTTCATTGACTACAGCTCAGCCTTAAACACCATAGTACCCTCCAAGCTCATCATTAAGCTTGTGGCCCTGGGTCAGAACCCTGCCCCGTGCAACTGGGTCCTGGACTTCCTGACGGGCCGCCCCCAGATGGTGAAGGTAGGAAATAACACCCCCACTTTGCTGATCCTCAATACAGGGGCACCACAAGGGTGCGTGCTCAGCCGCCTCCTGTACTTCCTGTTCATCCATTACTGCGTGGCAACACAGGCCTCCAACTCCATCATCAAGTTTGCAGCTGACACAACAGTAGTAGGCCTGATTACCAACAATGACAAGACAGCCTACAGGGAGGAGGTGAGGGCCCTGGCAGAGTGGTACCAGAAAAAAACCTTTCCCTCAACGTCAACAAAACAAAGGAGCTGATTCTGGACTTAGGGAAACAGCAGACAGAGCAAGCCCATATCCACAGCTTGAATTTTCTCTGCGTACACATCATCTAAAATCTAAAATGGTTCACCCTCACAGACACTGTGGTGAAGAACAACACCTCTTCGATGTCAGGAGGCGGAAGAAATTTGGCTGGCCCCTAAGACCTTCACAAACTTTTCCAGATGCACAATTGAGAGCATCCTGTCAAGCTGTATCACCTCCTGGTATTGGAACTGCACCTCCCGCAACCACAGGGCTCTCCAGAGGGTGATGCGGTCTGCCCTATGCATCACCGGCTGGACACTGTCTATCCTTCAGGACAAATACAGCACCCAATGTCACAGGAAGGCCAAAAAGATCATCAAGGACATCAACCACCCGAGCCATGGCCTGTTCACCCCTCTACCATCCAGAAGGGGAGGTCAGTCGAGGTGCATCAGAGCGGAAACAAGAGACTGAAAAACAGCTTCTATCTGAAGGCCGTCGGACTGTTAAACAGCCATCACCAGCCGGGTACCACCCGGTTACTCAACCCTGCACCTTAGGGGCTACTGCCCTATATACAATAACATGGGAATTACTGATCACTTTAGAGCTTTACTCATTACAAATCAAATCAAATTGTATTTGTCACATGCGCCGAATACAACAACCTTACAGTGAAATGCTTACATATAAGTCCTTAACCAAGTTTTAAGGAAATACCAACAAAAAAAGTAAGAGATTAATAATAAAGATCAGCAGTAGCTAACAATAGTGGGGCTAAATACAGGGGGTACCGGTTCAGAGTCAATGTGCGGGGGCACCGGTATCTAGGTGGTTGAGGTAATTATGGACATGCAGGTAGGGTTATTAAAGTGGCTATGCATAGATGATAACAGAGAGTAGCAGCAGTGTAGGGGGGATGTAAATTGTCTGGGTAGCCATTTGTTTAGCTGTTCTGGAGTCTTATGGCTTAGAAGCTGTTTTGAAGCCTCTTGGACCTAGACTTGGCGCTCCGGTACCGCTTGCCGTGAGGTAGCAGAGAGAATTATCTATGACTAGGGTGGCTGGAGTCTTTTTAGGGCCTTCCTCTGACATCGCCTGTTCAGGTCGTCCAGGATCCAGTTGCAGAGGGAGGTGTTAAGTCCCAGGGTCCTTAGCTTAGTGATACGCTTTAAGGGAACTATTGTGTTGAAAGCTGAGCTGTAGTCAATGAATATCATTCTCACATAGATGCTCCTTTTGTCCTGGTGGGAAAAGGCAGTGTGGATAGAGATTGCACTCCACACTGGATCTGTTGGTGCGGTATACAAATTGGATTGGGTCTAGGGATTGTTGGATAATGGTGTTGATATGAGCCATGACCAGCCTTTCAAAGCATTTCATGGCTACAGATGTGAGTGCTTCATAGTCATTTGGGCATGTTACCTTAGTGTTCTTGGGCACAGGGACTATGGTGGTCTGCTTGAAACATGTTGGTATTACAGACTCAGACAGGGAGAGGTTGGAAATGTCAGTGAAGACACATGCCAGTTGGTCAGCACATGCTCGGAGTACACATCCTGGTAATTTGTCTGGCCCTGCGGCCTTGTGATTGTTGACCTGTTTAAAGGTCTTACTCACATCGGCTGCGGAGAGCGTGATCAGACAGTCAATTGGAACAGCTGATGCTCTCATGCGTGTTTCAGTGTTACTTACCTCGAAGTGATTTTTTGCATCATTGCATGCGATCATCATTCTCAAAGCCGCTGTTTACTTCTAAGATCACCTTACCACCGCCCTAAAAACCAGATTCAAATTCGACACAAACCTTCAAATAGGGCAGCGGTCGGTTCATTGCAATGACCTCCATAGCATGGATAGTGGTGCGCCCTTACCTCCCTCTTTCCATGGGTGTATTGTTCAAATCACGGGTAAAGGTCACATCAGCAGCCATGTGAGTAATGAGGCAGACCTGAGCCCTAGGACCATGCCTCAGGACTACCTGGCATGATGACTACTTGCTGTCCACAGTGCTGCTGCTCCAGTTTCAACTGTTCTGCCTGCGGATATGAAATCCTGAGCTGTTCACCGGACGTGCAACCTGTCCCAGACCTGCTGTTTTCAACTCTCTAGAGACAGCAGGAGATGTAGAGATACTCTGATGGATCGGCTACTGAAAAGCCAACTGACATTTACTCCTGAGGTGCTGACCTGTTGCACCCTCGACATCCATTTTGACCCTGCTGGTCACCTATGAACATTTGAACATCTCCACCCGGCACAGCCAGAAGAGGACTGGCCACCCCCCATAGCCTGGTTCCTCTCTAGGTTTCTTCACAGGTTCTGGCTTTTCTAGGGAGTTTTTCCTAGCCAATATGCTTCTATACCTGCATTGCTTGCTGTTTGGGGTTTTAGGCTGGGTTTCTGTACAGCACTTTGAGATATCAGCTGATGTAAGAAGGGCTTTATAAATACATTTGATTTGATTTGATTTGAAGTGAGCAAAGATGTAATTTAGCGCGACTGGTAGGCTCGTGTCACTGGGCAGCTCTCGGCTGTACTGTAGTCTGTAATAGTTTGCAAGCCCTTCCACATCCGATGAGCATCGGAGCCGGTTGATGTACGATTTGATCTTTGTCCTGTATTGATGCTTTGCCTGTTTGATGGTTCACAGGAGGGCATAGCGAGATTTCTTATTATATGCTTCCGGGTTAGAGTCACGCTTCTTGAATGCGTCGGCTCTACCCTTTAGCTCAGTGCGAATGTTGACTGTAATCCATGGCTTCTGGTTGGGGTATGTACGTACAGTCACTGTGGGGACACCGTGCTCAATGCACTTATTGATGAAGCGAGTCACTGATGTGGTGTACACCTCAATGCCATCGGAAGAATCCCAGAACATATTCCAGTCTGTGCTTGCAAAACAGTCCTGTAGTTTAGCATGTGCTTTATCTGACCACTTCTTTATAGACCGAGCCACTGCTGCTTCCTGCTTTCATTTTTGCTTGTATGCAGGAATCACGAGGATAGAGTTACGGTCCCCCGCCCCGTGTCTTACCAGAGGCTGCTGTTCTGTCTTGCCAATAGAGTGTATAACCCGCCAGAAGTATGTTTTTAATGTCATCATTCAGCCACGACTCTGTGAAACATAAGACATTACAGTTTTTAATGACCCGTTGGTAGGATATACTTGCTTTCAGTTTGTCCCATTTGTTTTTCAGTGATTGAACGTTTGCTAGCAGAATGGAAGGCAAGGGCAGAATAGTCACTTGTTGCCTGATCCTCGCAAGGCACCCTGATATTTTTCCTCTAAATCTCTGTTTTCTTCTCAGCGAATCACAGGGATTGGGGCCTGGTCGGGTGTCTGCAGTATATCCCTTGCGTCCGACTCATTGAAGAAAAACTCCTTGTCCAATTTGAGGTGAATAATCTCAGTTCTGATGTCCAGAAGCTCTTTTCGGTCCTAAGAGATGGTAGCAGAAACATTATGTACAAAACATGTTACGAACAACGAGAGAAAACGAACAAAATAGCATGGTTGGTTGAGAGCTGAGAAGACGGCAGCCCTACGCTCTGCGCCATCATTTGGAACACTGGTCACTTTAATAATGGAACACTAGTCACTTTAATAATGATTACATACTGCTTTACTAATTTCATGTGTATATACTGTATTCTATTCAACTGTATTTTAGTCAATGCCACTCCAACATTGCTCTTTCTAATATTTATATATTCCTGATTTTATTCCGATTTGTGTGTATTGTTGTGACTTGTTAGATACTACTGCATTGTTGGAGCTAGGAACACAAGGATTTCGCTACACCCGCAATAACATCTGCTAAATATGTGTATGTGACCAATAACATTTGATTTGAATTGATTATAAATGAGGACATCTGTTCACCTACTCTGCATCTCACATAGCATTACAAGATGCCGTAGCAGTCGGACATGTGTTTGTCTTGTCCCGTGTATATATAGTTTTCCCTCTGTTTTTTTTTCTCGTATTTATTTAGTATATATTTTAATCTCACTTTCCGTCTCACTTTTAATCCCACCTCACCCAATGTGGTACGGATCTGCTATTTTTATACTTCAGAACTGGAACCCCCTTCATTATATTTGTATTTCTGCATTTTGTGTCGCGCCTGTAGGATTGAAATATGCTTTACACTCTTTTGTTTAAGGAAGGTGCTATCCTTTGCTTTCGTCAAAAAGCCTTTTGAAATCTGACATGTTGGCTGGATTCACGACAAGTGTAGCTTTAATTTGCTATCTTGCATGTGTGATTTATTAATGAAAGTTAGATTTTTATAGTAATTTATTTGAATTTGGCGCTCTGCATTTTCCCTGGCTTTTGGCCAATTGGAAAGCTAACGTCCCACATATCCCAGAGAGGTTAACATTAGAAGCCTTCGCCCTAAGATTGTTTTATTCACTGCTTTAGCACACTCCGCCAACCCTGATGTCCTAGCCGTGTCTGAATCCTGGTTTAGGAAGGCAACCAAAAATCCTGAAATTTCCATCACCAACTACAACATTTTCTGATAAGATAAAACTACAAAAGGGGGCGGAGTTGCAATCTACTGCAGAGATAGCCTGCAGAGCCTGCTTCTACTTTTAAAAATCCACCAATCCAGAAACAAGTCTCTCACCTTTGCCGCTTGTTATAGACCCCCCTCAGCCCCCAGCTGTGACCTGGATACCATGTGTGAATTGATTGCCCCCCATCTAAATTCAGAGTTCGTACTGTTAGGTGACCTAAACTGGGATATACTTAACACCCTGTCCGTCCTACAATCTAAGCTATATGCCCTCAATCTCACACAAATTATCAAGGAACCTACCAGGTACAACCCTAAATCCATAACCATATCATCCTGACCAACTTGCCCTCTAAATACACCTCTGCTGTCTTCAACCAGGATCTCAGCAATCACTGCCTCAAGCCTGCGTGTGTAATGGGTCCGCGGTCAAATGACCACCCCTCATCACTGTCAACGATCCCTAAAACACTTCAGCGAGCAGGCCTTTCTAATCAACCTGGTCCGGGAATCCTGGAAGGATATTGACCTCATCCCATCAGTAGAGGATGCCTGGTTGCTCTTCAAAAGTACTTTTCTCAACATCTTACATAAGCATGCCCCATGGAAAGAAATTAGAACTCAAAACAGATATAGCCCTTGGTTCACCCCAGACTTGATTGCCCTTGAACAGCACAAAAACATCCTGTGGCGTTCTGCTTTAGAATAGAATAGCCCCTGCGATATTCAACTTTTCAGGGAAGTCAGGAACCAATATACACAGTCAGTAAGGAAAGCTAAGGCTCGCTTTTTCAAACAGAAATGTACATTCTGTAGCACTAATTCCAAAATGTTTTGGGACACTGTAACGTCCATGGAGAGTAAGAGCACCTCCTCCCAGCTGCCCACTGCACTGAGGCTAGGAAACACTGTCACCACCAATAAATCAACGATAATCGATCATTTCAATAAGCATTTTTCTACGACTGGCCATGCTTTCCATCTGCTCCCCTATCCCAGCCAACAGCTCCTCACACCCTGCAGCAACTTGCCCAAGCCCCCACCCCTCCCTACAAATCAGCAGGGATAGACAATCTGGATCCTCTCTTTATAAAATGACTTGCTGAAATTGTTTCAGTCCCTATTACTAACCTGTTCAACCTCTCTTTCGTATCGTCTGAGATCCTCAAAGATTGGAAAGCTGCCTCGGTCATCCCCCTCTTCAAATGGGGAAACACTTTAGACCCAAACTGTTACAGACCTATATCCATCCTGACCTGCCTTTCTAAAGTCTTCGAAAATCCAAGCGAACAAACAGATCACCGACCATTTCAAAACCCACCGTACCTTCTCCACTATGCAAACTGGTTTCCGAGCTGGTCATGGGTGCACCTCAGCCACGCTCAAGGACCTAAGCGATATCATAACCTCTATCGATAAGAGACAGTACTGTGCAGACATCTTCATCGATCAGGCAAAGGCTTTCGACTCTGTCAATCAACACATTCTCATTCTCAGACTTAATAGCCTTGGTTTCTCAAATGACTGCCTCGCCTGGTTCACCAACTACTTTTCAGATAGAGTTCAGTGTGTCAAATTGGAGGGCCTGTTGTCTGGACCTCTGGCAGTCTCCATGGGGATGGCACAGGATTCAATTCTCAGGCCGACTATTTTTTCTTTATATATCAATGATGTCGCTGTTGCTGCTGGTGATTCTCTGTTCCACCTCTATGCAGACGACACCATTCTGTATACATCTGGCCCTTCTTTGGACGCTGTGCTAACAAACCTCCAAACGAGCTTCAATGCCATACAACACTCCTTCCATGGCCTCCCACAGCATTTAAATGCTAGTAAAACTAAATTCATGCTCTTCAACCCCCCCCCCGACTAGCTCCACTACTCTGGACGGTTCTGATCTAGAATATGTGCTAACTACAAATACCTTGGTGTCTGGTTAGACTGTAAACTCTCCTTCCAGACTCACATTAAGCATCTCCAATCCAAAATTACATCTAGAATCGGCTTCCTATTTTGCAACAATGCCTCCTTCAATCATATTGCCAAGCATACCCTCATAAAACGGACTATCCTACCGATCCTTGACTTCGGCAACGCCATTTACAAAATAGCCTCCAACAATCTCCTCAGCAAACTGGATGTAGTCTATCACAGTGCCATCCGTTTTGTTACCAAAGCACCATATACTACCCACCACTGCGACCTGTATGCTCTCGTTGGCTGACCCTCGCTACATATTTGTCACGAAACCCACTGGTTTCAGGTCATCTATAAGTCTTTGCTAGGTAAAGCCCCGCCTTATCTCAGCTCACTGGTCACCATAGCATCACCCAACCGTAGCACGTGCTCCAGCACTTTCTATTCTATCTTTCTATTGTGTTATTGACTGTATGTTTGTCTATGTGTAACTCTGTGTTGTTGTTTTTGTCGCGCTGCTTTTCTTTATCATGGCCAGGTCACAGTTGTAAATGAGAACTTGTTCTGAACGGGTCTACCTAGTTAAATAAAGGTGAATTAAAATACATTAAAAAACAGACACGGTGGATGGAACAAAAAATCTCAAATGTGCATTCATCAGACCAAAGGACATATTTCCACCTGTTTAATGACCATTGCTCATGTTTCTTGGCCCGAGCAAGATTCTTCTTGTTATTGGTCTCCTTTAGTATTTGTTTCTTTACAGTATTTTGACCATGGAAGCCTTATTCACGCAGCCTCCTCTGAACAGTTGATTTGGAGATGTGTCTGTTACTTGAACTCTGTGAAGCATTTATTTAGGCTGCAATTTCTGAGGGTGGTAACAGTAATGGACTTATCCTCTGCAGTAGAGGTAACTCTGGGTCTTCATTTCCTGTGGCGGTCCTCATGAGAGCCAGTTTAATCATAGCGCTTGATGGTTTTTACGACTGCACTTGAAGAAACGTTCAAAGTTCAGGAAATGTTCTGGCTTGACTGACCTTCTTTCTTAAAGTAATGATGGACTGTCATTTCTCTTTTTTTGCTGTTCTTGTCATAATATGAACTTGGTCTTTACCAAACAGGGCTATCTTCTGTACACCACCCCTACAAATGTCACGCCCTGGCCTTAGTTATCTTTGTTTTCTTTCTTATTTTGGTTAGGCCAGGGTGTGACATGTATGGTTTTTGTCTCATCTAGGGTGTCTGTACTGGCACACAGGAAGTATGGCGAAGCCAGGTATGAGACCTGCGCCAACTTCCTGTGCTTACCGGAGAGCGAGAGAGACCGGGCAGGCACCGTGTTATGCTGTGGAGCGCACGGTGTCTCCAGTGCGGGTGCATAGCCCGGTGCGGTACATACCAGCTCCTCGTATCGGCCAGGCTAGAGTGGGCATCGAGCCAGATGCCATGAAGCCAGCTCTACGCATCTGGTCTCCAGTGCGTCTCCTTGGGCCGGCGTACATGGCACCAGCCTTACGCATGGTGTCCCCGGATCACCTGCACAGCCCAGTGCGGGCTATTCCACCTCGCCGCACTGGCAGGGCGACCGGGAACATTCAACCAGGTAAGGTTGGGCAGGCTCGGTGCTCAAGAGCTCCAGTGCGCCTGCACGGTCCGGTCTATCCAGTGCCACCTACACGCACCAGCCCTCCGGTGGCAGCCCCCCGCACCAGGCTTCCTATGCGTGTCCAGAGCCCAGTACTCCCTGTTCCTCCTCCCCGCACTCGCCCTGAGGTGCGTGTCCTCGGCCCAGTACCACCAGCGCCAGCACCACGCACCAGGCCTGAAGTGCGCCTCGCCTGTCCAGTGCCGCTAGAGTCTCCCGCCTGTCCAGCGCCGCTAGAGTCTCCCGCCTGTCCAGAGCTGCTAGAGTCTCCCGCCTGTCCAGAACTGCTAGAGTCTCCCGTCTGTCCAGAGCTTCTAGAGTCTCCCGCCTAAATACCATGAACTCTAACCGCGCTGCGTAGTGGTCCGATCCTTGTTTCACCTCTTCACAGGAAGAGGAGGAAATCTGCCGTGACAACAAACGCATTAAGAAGGAAATAAATTCCACAAATTAACTTTTAACAAGCCACACCTGTTAATTGAAATGCATTCCAGGTGACTACCTCATTAAGTTTTTTGACAGAATGCCAAGAGTGTGCAAAGCTGTCATCAAGGCAAAGCGTGGCTACTTTGAAGAATCTCAAATATATAATACATTTTGATTTGTTTTTACACTTTTTTGGTTACTACATGATTTCACATGTGTTATTTCATAGATTTCATGTCTTCACGATTATTCTACAACTTACGGCCCTGACAGAGATGGCCGCCCTGGTTCGCGTTTCTAGGAAACGGATCCCAGCCGGCGACCCAAATCAACGACGCCGTAGAAGAAGGGGCAGACGGAGCAGTCTTCTGGTCAGGCTCGTGGTTGGTCACATCAAGGACCACATCACCTCCACCCTACCTGACACCCTACCCACTCCAATTTGGTTACCGCCCCAATAGGTCCACAGACGACGCAATCACCATCACACTGCACACTGCCCTAACCCATCTGGACAAGAGGAATACCTATGTAAGAATGCTATTCATCGATTACAGCTCATTAAGGATGTTGCGAATTTTCGCAGCTTTTTGTTAAAAATCGCGCAACATTTCAGCGCCCTGCTATTCATGCCAGGAATATAGTATATGCATATGATTAGTATGTGTGGATAGAAAACACACCAAAACTGGTTAAATCGTGTCTGTGGCTATAACACAACGTGTTTAGCAGTAAAAATCCCTCGAAAAACTGTTCTCCAAAAAACACAAAAAATATATTACTCCGCCAGTCAATGTTTTGTTAAAGACGAACGCAAATACATCAAGCCGTAATGTAAACGCCTACAGCTTCCACACGATGTCGCCAGTGCTGGCGTTTTGAGCAGACTTAATCCTTGGTTCTATTACGTTTTACCCTTTCCTGTTTCAGTTTGTCAACAGGAAGTTATTAAAATGGGAAAGATGGCCGTTGATTTCCAGACTAGCTGCTATCGAATACAAATCGCCCCGTGATGAATTGTATAGCTAATTAACGTTTATTAATACCTAAAGTTGGTTTAGAAAAGTAGTTTGAAGTGTTTTGTAAAAGTATATAGGCACCTTTTGTCATTTTAAAAAGTGACGTTGCGTCTTGGAAAACGGAATATTCCTGGATCAGACCGGTCTTCAGAAAATGACATTTTGGCTATACAATGACGGATTTAATCGGGAAAAAGACCCAACTGGGATGTTTATGGGATATATAGGAGTGCCAAGAAAGAAGCTCGTCAACGGTAATGAATGTTTTATATTTTATTTCAGCGTTTTGGGTAGCGACGGATAACTCAAAATCTGTCGTTTTAGGTGACGTTGCAGTATTTTGAGGGTGCATGGTATCAGATAATAGCTTCTCATGCTTTCGCCGAAAAGCATTTTACAAATCTGACTTGGTGGATAGATTCACAACGAGTGTAGCTTTAATTCAGTACCTTGTATGTGTGTATTAATGAGTTTGAGTTTTATCAAAAACTATACGTGGCGCACTTGAAATTTCCGCTGATTTGATCCCCACTGCGGGAGCACTTCCCTAACAAGTTTTAACACCATAGAACCCTCCAAACTCGTCATTAAGCCCTGGGTCTGAACCCCGCCCTGTGCAACTGGGTCCTGGACTTCCTTTACGGTCCACCCCCAGGTGGTGAGGGTAGGTAACAATATCTCCACCCCGCTGATCCTTAACACTGGGTCCCCACAAGGGTGCGTTCTCAGCCCTCTCCTGTACTCCCTGTTCACCCATGACTGCGTGGCCATGCACGCCTCCAACTCAATCATCAAGTTTGCAGACGACACTACAGTGGTAGGCTTGATTACCAACAATGAGCCTACAGGGAGGAGGTGAGGGCCCTCGTAGTGTGGTGTCAGGAAAATAACCTCACACTCAATGTCAACAAAACAAATGAATTGATCGTGGACTTCAGGAAACAGCAGAGGGAGCAGCCCCTTATCTACATTGACGGGACAGTAGTGGAGAGGGTGGAGAGATTTAAGTTCCTTGGCGTACACATCACGGACAAACTGAAATGGTCCACCCACACAGACAGCGTGTTGAAGAAGGCGCAGCAGCTCAGCAGCGCCTCTTCAACCTCAGGAGGCTGACGAAATGTGGCTTGTCACCAAAAACCCTCACAAATTTGTACAGATGGACAATCGAGAGCAACCTGTTGGGCTGCATCACCGCCTGGTACGGTAGCTGCTCCGCCCATACCCGGAAGGCTCTCCAGAAGGTGGTGAGGTCTGCACAACACATCACCGGGTGCAAAATACCTGCCCTCCAGGACACCTACACCCCCCGATGTCACAGGAAGGCCAAAGGATCATCAAGGACAACAACCACCCGAGCAACTGCCATCATCCAGAAGGCGAGGTCAGTACAGGTACATCAAAGCGGGGACCGAGAGACTGAAAAATAGCTTCTATTCCCAAGGCCATCAGACTGTTAATAAACAATGCCGCTTTATATGTTTTCATACCCTACATTACTCATCCCATATGTATATACTGTACTCTATACCATCTACTGCATCTTGCCTATGCCGTTCGGCCATCACTCATTTATATATTTTTATGTACATATTCGTATTCATTCCTTTACACTTGTGTGTATAAGGTAGTTGTTGTGAAATTGTTATATTACTTGTTAGATATTACTGCATGGTCGGAACTAGAAGCACAAGCATTTCGCTACACTTGCATTAACACCTGCTAACCATTTGATTTGATTTGACAATGTAGAAAGTAGCAAAAATAAAGAAAAACCCTGGAATGAGTAGGTGTGCCCAGACTTTTGACTGGTACTGTCACGCCCTGACCTTAGCGAGACTTTTTATTTCTCTATTTGGTTTGGTCAGGGTGTGATTTGGGTGGGCATTCTAGTTTTTCTATTTCTTTGTTGGCCGGGTATGGTTCCCAATCAGAGGCCATCGTTGTCTACATTGGGATTCATACTTAGGCAGCCTTTTTTCCACCTTTAGGTTGTGGGATCTTGTTTGTGTGTAGTTGTTTTCTGCACTGCATGTAGCTGTACGTTCTTTTTGTATTTAGTTGATTTTCAGTGTCATTTAATAAAAGTAAAATGTACGCCTACCACGCTGCACCTTGGTCCAATCCATCTCAAAACGAACGTGACAGAAGATCCCACCTCAACTGGACCAAGCAGCATGCCCGGAAGGAGATGACATCCTGGTCTATAGAGGAGGTTGAGGAGAGAATAGCCTGGACTTCGAAGGATGTATTGGAGAGAGATGAAAGCCTGCCTGGGAAGCAGGCGGAAGCAGCAAAGGAGCATCAACGACGACTCCGGGGGTCGCAACCACGACGCAAGCACGAGAAGCAGGTGGTTGGCGTAGCCATGTTTCAGACCAGAGCCAACTCCCTGCACTCGCTTTTGACCGTTGAGGCACCATGTTATGCGGTGATACGCACTGTGTCTCCATTGCGCGTCTACAGCCCGGGGCGGTCTGTGCCAGCTCCTCGCACTTGCTGTGCGAAAGTGAGCATACAGCCAGGACGGGTTGTGCCGGCTCAGCGCTCCTGGTCTCCAGTACTCCTCCCCGGTCCAGGATATCCTGCGCCGGCTCTATGCACTGTGTTGTCAGTGCGCCTTCACAGCCCAGTGCATCCTGTGCCAGCGCCCAGCAATTTCCGGGCAAAAGTGAGCATCCAGCCAGGACCTATTGTGCCAGCTCTATGCTCCAGACCTCCAGTGCATGTCTCCGGCCTGGTATGTCCTGTGCCTGCTCCACGCACGAAGCCTCCAGTGACGATCCATGGCCCGAAGCCTCCAGTGGCGATCCATGGCCCAGAGCCTCCAGTGACGATCCATGGCCCAGACCCTCCAGTGACGATCCATGGCCCGGAGCCTCCAGTGATGATCCATGGCCCGGAGCCACCGGTGACGATCCATGGCGATGATATTCGGTATGGAGCATCCGGCGCAGATCCACGGTCAGGTTCCTCCGGCAACGATCTACGGTCCAGAGTTCACGGCGACGATCCACGGTCCGGTTCCATGGAAGAAGAGGGATCAGCGAGGGGAGGGTGGTCTACGTCTCGAACCGGAGCCGCCACCGAGGTTAGGTCGGGGTGGTTAGGTTGGTTAGGTCGGGGTGTAATTTGGGTGGGCATTCTAGTTTTTCTATTTCTTTGTTGATCAGGTGTGGTTCCCAATCAGAGACAGCTGTCTATTGTTGTCTCTGATTGGGGATCATACTTAGGCAGCATTTTTTCCACCTTTAGTTTGTGGGATCTTGTTTGCGTGTAGTTGCTTTCTGCACTGCATGTAGCTTTACATTCATTTTTGTATTTTCGGTGTCATTTAATACAATTAAAATGTACACCTACCACGCTGCACCTTGGTCCAATCCATCTCAAAACGAACGTGACAGGTACTGTACATCTAAGCTTAGTTATACTTAGCTTAGCTACTTAGCTTTAATTAGTCAGTGCAAAATAATGAGTGACAAGGTAGCACTTCATATGCTCTTTACCTCATTTATGAAATTAAAACATTGTACACTTCAATATCCAATATCCATTTATTGGAGACACTTACAACACACTTCTGAGAAAATGATCTCTGCTTTAAAAGTAGCATGAATAGCTGATGGGTATGTGAGTGCATATAATAGCTTGCTTCCATTTACAGCAATCAGTTCAATGCAAAATCTGCAATTTTGAATCACTTGATGATTACTGTTGTAGCAGTACTTGTCCAAGAGGCATCAGCAAACTTTTTATAGTTGTCTGTCAGCATTTGATTTGCATAGTGCTCTGTTGAGATTTCCCTCTCTTATGCTCAAACTCCTGTCACTTCAGGTTGGTGAATATATGCTACACACAAAAAAAGTTTCTTAAGGTTCCTTGGAGAACTCTTGAACGAGAAAGAACCTTTGAGTTAAGTGTGGGGTTTTTGGCATTTACGTTTCTTCCGAATTCCAAAAGTTTATTGAAATGTATGGAAGCCTGCTAATGTGTCCCTTTCATAGAAGACAAACAAATTGGCCAGCATTAACTAGTGTTGATTTTTCAGTGTAACATTTCTAATGTTCAATTAAAACATTTAATTAGGGGACCTCCCAGGTGGCGTATTGGTTAAGGGCCTAAAAATCAACACTAGTTAACGCTGGCCAATTTGGCTCTGTCGCAACCGGTTGCGACCGGGAGGTCCGTGGGGCGACACACAATTGGCCTAGCATCATCGGGGTTAGGGAGGTTTGGTCGGTAGGGATATCCTTGTCTCATCGAGCACCAGCGACTCCTGTGGCAGGCTGTGCACGCTAACCAAGGTAACCAAAAATGTAATTAACACTATAAAGAGTTAAATTAACCCTCAGTGATGTAAAAAAAAATAAAAAAAAATAAAACAGTGTTGATGCTAAACCCAGACAAAGATATGATAACTAATCTGGATTTGTAAATTAGGTAGCTATCTAGCATTCCGGGGCTCTGTCTGATAATCCAAACTATCATGCCTGTTCTCATAAAACGGGGGCTCCATGCAAGATCTCACCTCGTGGGGAATGCAATAAAATGCTAATTAATTACTTAAAAATCATACAATATGATTTTCTGGATTTTTGTTTTAGATTCCGTCTCTCACTGATGAAGTGTACCTATGATAATAATTACAGACCTCACATGCTTTGTAAGTAGGAAAACTTGCAAAATCGGGCAGTGGATCTAATACTTGTTCTCCCCACTGTATTTACATGATGTACATAACCTCTCTAGCTAGCAAGCAACACTAAAGGGATTGTAAACGGCTTAGCATAACTCTAGCCAAAAAAAACATGTTTTTCCAAATATATGTTTGAGGATTTGGAAAACTGAATTTCAAGGGAATCCATTTCAACATAAATGGAATGATTTATTCTTGATCCATCCACTACTTATGTCAAATCAGGAGTGCTGGCCGACATGTGAATTTATATTTCAAATGGGATTTACCCAAAGGTAGTTTACCAATCAGCCACCAACTCATTTTCAATAATATTTTTTTTTTTCCTGCGTTCATTCATTAATTATAATGGATTTCAACACAGGTAAAGTAAATGCAAATTACTGATCCACAAAACTTCAGAACACGATTTCACCTCACAGCACCAGCACATTTCCTAATATGAAGATATATTTTTTGATGAACGTTTTTGATGAACGTCGAGAACCGAATCGAATTTGGCTCCCTGATTTGTAATCTGTGACTACTGCTTTTTGAGCTTCACTAACATTTAGCCATGTATGGGTTAAAGCACTAAACAGCTTAAAGTCAGTGAGAATGTGTCCAGAGTAGAGCTTTCACAGTTATTATCCCTTAAATGATTCATGATTCATCTTTAGAGCACTTTCAAAAAGCAAATCTAAAAACTACATTCCATTATTGATTACAGAGCTACAGTCATTGATCCAGAAATGTCATTAAGCTGCTATTCCAAGATAAGAGCCTATTATTCACAGACACACTTTATTCTTCCAAGTTCAGGGTTGCAGGGAGGTCTGCTGAAAACTTAATGAAAGAAATAGTAAACATTCTCCACCTAGATTTGTAGATTGCCACAGATGATTTGATAAAATGTCCCTGTAGATATACTAGGTATACTAAAGAAATCAATAACTCTCCTCCAGTAATGTGAAGTCATTTATATAAAGTTATACAACAGCATTGTTTAGTACTCATTTCTGATTGGCTAGAAGGGCATTCTAGATTGGACATTAAAACCAGATAACAGGACAGTTGGAAAAGATGTCGAGACAGTCGGAAAAGATACCGGGATACCTTGCAATCATGACGCAATATGGTCCTACACATTCAGACTGCACTTGCTACAATATTAGAGAAAAGTAACTACACTAACAACTAAGTAACTACACTACACCAACAACTACACTAACTGAAATTGGATACATTGTAAACACAGGTCCAATGAGGGACAAACATAGCTAGCTAGCAGCGATTTTTTTTCTGGGACATATTTTTTTGCAGCATCTGATAACCTAACATGTTGAGTGATTAATATGAATTTCGCTGGTCCCTACTTTTGCAGTCATGACGCAAGTGGTGCTATGTTGTCAAATCCTCCCACATGTTTCTAGTTTGACCAGCTGTTTTCAGCAACTGGTATTTTTTTATTTGGTGGTGATATTGGCAGGTTTGCTATCAACAAACTATTTAGCTAGCTTCTAGCCTGTTTGATATGCTTTACAATCTCTTTTTTTAAGAGGGTGGATCAGCTTAATATTGCGGAAAGAATGTTGCTTCCAATGTAATTGTCAGCATCTTTTCAAATCTCCCATATTTTTGGGGTAAATATATATATCCATACACGCATGCATATATATATACACATATATACATACACATACCTATATAGACATAGATACTTTTTTAAAGAATATACCTTTATTATGATTCCCAGCAAACCCTTCCGCCGATCCCCCAATTGGAGTAAACGAATAAACACTTCTGCTTCTAACTTCAATCCATACATCTTATACATACTCTACAGACACAGTCTACTTTACAATAGTTCTCTCTTGTTTGTTCTTAGTCCTTCCTCTATTTCTGATGTCCATCCAGTTTGATGATTCCTATTTGTAACTATGCTATTTCACAAAAGTTCCGAACCTATATACATTTTACAGATCCCGTATGTTTTACATTGTTTATCTTGTTATTAGTCCCACCCTTCAGCTCCACTCAACCCCTCCCATCTATCTCTCAACATCATCCATTTCGGATTTCTACTTGCCATATATTTTTCAACTGTGCTGTGATGCTTCACAAAAGAATTGAACCTTCCTATTCTCATAGCTTCTACAGATTGTAAATTAAAAATAAAAATGTTTGCTAAAATAATTATTATATTATTGATTGATTGACTATGGCTTTTCAAATCACCCAGTATTGCTATCTGTAGTGTTAGTTCTAGGCAAATGTTGCAATTCTTTAGCTATTCCTGGACCTGTGACCAAAAATGAGCTACATATGGACAATACCAAAATAAATGATCTAATGACTCTGCCTCCTCACAGCAGAATCTGCAGAGCTGGGAAGATTGAATCCCCCATATATATATATATATATATGCTATACGATCTCTTCGTAAGTAGCTATGCCAGGAAAAGTAGCTATGCCAGGAAAAACAGGGCATTATCAACTCGTTCTCCTCTCTGCTACCGCACAGCAATTGGTACCGGAGCACCAAGTCTAGGACCAAAAGGCTCCTTAATAGCTTCTACCCCCAAGTGATAAGACTGCTGAACAACCAATCAAGTTGGCACCCAGACTATTTACATTGACTCCCCCACCCCTGTGTTTTTACACTGCTGCTACTCGGCGCACAAGGGCATATGATAGTTCTCCTAGTAGCATGTGGGGATATTCATAGACAGCTTGATTTCATTGCAGATCATCTGGTTTGATAATCTCATACATTCTCAAAACTGTACTCTGGGGAGAATCCAGTCAGAGAAAGTTCACACAAACTACTGAAACATTCATATCGGCTGCATTTTCACATTTCTGTGTTACCACAAATGTATTATGTATTGTTGGGGGATGGAGTTGAGTAGTAAGAAAAGGTGTGGAGGTTTAAAATAGGGGTTTCCAAAAATACTTGATGTTCAAGATTTATATACTTGAGCACTTGAGCTTTGTCATGGGTCCTCTTCCAAAAATCTTAAAGATGAAGTTGAAGATATTACAAATGATATTACACATGTGCAAATGAAGTAAGAAGGTAAGGCAATAAATAGGCCACTGTGGCAAAGTAATTACAATTTAGCAAGTAGAAATACTGGTGTGAAAAAGAGCAGGAGGCTCCGGACTGGGGACCGTCGCTGGAGGCTCTGGACTGGGTACTGTCGCCGGAAGCTTTGGACTGGGTACTGTCACCGGAAGCTCTAGACTGTGGAGGCGCACTGGAGACCTGATGCGTGGTGCCAGCACTGGTATACCGGGCTGAAGACACACATTTCAGGGCGAGTGCGGGTAGGAGGCACAGGACTTACTGAACTCTGGAGGCCTGGTGCATGGGACCGGTACAGGTGGCATCGGGCTGAGGACACGCACCTCAGGGCGAGTGCGGGAAGCAAGCACTGGAGATGTGGAGCGCTGAGCCGGCACCATCCGTCCTGGCTGGATGCCCATTCTAGCCCGGCAAATGCGAGGAGCTGGAATAGAGTGCACCGGGCTATGAATGTGAACTGGAGACACCGTGCGCATCACAGCATAACATGGTGTCTGACCAGTCACACGCTCCCCACGGTAAGCACGAGGAGTTGGCTCAGGTCTCCAACCTGACTCAGCCAATCTCCTCGTGTGCCCCCACCAATTTTTTTTTCTTGCGGCTGCCTCTTGGGCTTCCTCTCGGGCTTCTGTGCTAATCGTGTCCCCTCGTATCGGCGCCGTTCCTCCTGCGCTATCTCCCCCTGCTTCCATGGCAGTTGTTCCTTTCCTGACAATATTTCGTCCCATGTCCAGGATCCTTTACCGTCCAAAATCTCGTCCCATGTCCATGATGTCTGCTCCTCCTGAACACACTGCTTGGTCCTTATATGGTGGGTTCTTCTCTCACGTTCGTTATACGAATGAGACCAAGGCGCAGTGTGGTATGCGTACATTCTAATTTATTAAAAGAATGAACACTGAACAAACTAACAAAACAAAAAAACGAACCGTGAAGTTAATATGAATAGTGCAGACGGGCAACTAAACATAGAACAAGAACCCACAAACGCAAAAGGGAAATGGCTACCTATATATAATCCCCAATCAGAGACAACGATAAACAGCTGCCTCTGACTGGGAACCATATCATGCCACCATAAACATACAAATACCTAGATCTACAAAACCCTGGACAATACAAAAACTAGCGTATCCACCCTAGTCACACCCTGACCTAACCAAAATATAAAGAAAATAGAGATATTTCAGGGTGTGACATTAGGTCATTATTAGAACTACTCTAAGGTGCATTATTGATCATTTAGTTTGAATGCCACTGGAGGGTTAATGCCAAACTACTGTTTATGATACTATGGTGCTGCAAAAGTGTCAGAACTTTGCCCATCTTTGGCCCCAGATGCCATTGCAAGGCTAAAAAAATTATGACCCAAATCTCAAAGGAACAAAATATTAGCTTGAACAAACAGTTTGTCTGAATGCATTCAGTGGATGACTTACTGTCTAGTTCTAGGTCATAACTGTTCCAGAGAAAACTGCCCATTTTGGAACTTCAATTTGAGCCCGCAGAAACCTTTAGTTCACCATCACAACACAGCAAATTGGCCAGTGTTGCCTAGTCTTGCTTTTTCAGTGTAACATTTCTAGTGTTGATTCAGATGTTAAATAACTCTGTAAGTGTTGGTGTAGAGTTTAGTGTGAGTGTGATTGTGTCAGTTTTACTCTTTGGAAAGTAAAACATTTCCATGAAAACCTTGCCCATCATTATCATATTTCCCTGCAGGCTCTACTGCAAGTATATTGAGATTGTTATAAATGATCTTTGGTTTTAGTATTAATGTAAGGGATTTCCTCCTCTTCTTCCGAAGAGTTGAGGCGAAAAGGATCGGAGGACCAATATGCGGCGTGGTACGTGTCCATGGTTCTTTTAATAAGAAATAGTACACATGAACAACTGAATACAAAAACAATAAACGTGGCATAAACGAAACCCAAAACAGTACCGTGTGGTGAAAAACACAGACATGGAAACAAACACCCACCAACACAAAGTGAAACCCAGGCTACCTAAGTATGATTCTCAATCAGAGACAACTAATGACAACCGCCTCTGATTGAGAACCATACTAGGCCGAAACATAGAAATCCCCAAATCATAGAAAAACAAACATAGACTGCCCACCCCAACTCACGCCCTGACCACACTAAATAATGACAAAACAAAGGAAATAAAGGTCAGAACGTGACAATTAAGTATTTGACTAGGATCACAAATTAGCTGCTGCCAAGGCAGATGAAATAATTACATTAATAAAAACATCTGTTTTAAGTGAAATATGAGCTTTTCTCTGAAGCTGAAAAATACAGGAAATTAAAACATTATGTACTAATAAGGCTTTTCTGCATAAGCAACTTGACTACTGCTAGAGTACTGTAGGTTATTGCTATATTTTACTTCAACAACATACCAGTATGTACTCACATTGGAAGGGTTGATTAGGATTAAAACCTTATCTCAAACAGCCTAATATGCGACTCGTTTTAGGAAACTAGGCATATGTCATGTGTCAGTGCTTCACAGGAGAGCCATTTGAACGTAAATGTTTTGTTTTTTATCAAAATACGTTTTTGGGCAGAAATTACTTCTGGAACATGTGAACTTTCATCTGCCTTAATAACAAACTTGTACGCCATCTGTAAATATGAATAAAATTGTTAAATTATGAACCTAGGAACCTTCCGGGTGGCGCAGTGGTCTAGGGCACCAGAGACTCTGGGTTCGCGCCCAGGCTCTGTCGACGGGGAGGTCCATGGGATGACGCACAATTGGCGTAGCGTCGTCCGGGTTAGGGAGGGTTTGGCCGGAAGGGATATCCTCGTCTCATCGCAGACTAGCGACTCCTGTGGCGGGCCGGGCGCAGTAAACTCTAACCAGGTCGCCAGGTGCACAGTGTTTCCTCCGACACATTGGTGCGGCTGGCTTCCGGATTGGATGTGTTAAGAAGCAGGCTGGCTTGGTTGGGTTGTGTTTCAGAGGACGCAAGGCTTTCGACCTTCGTCTCTCCCGAGCCCGTACGGGAGGTGTAGTTATGAGACAAGATAGTAACTACTAACAATTGGATACCACAAAATTGGGGAGAAGAGGGGTAAAATAAAATTTAAAAAATAAATAAATTATGAGCCTAGTTGGTTTAGCCACAGACAAAGTCAGCAACCTTCCCGCTAGCCATGATTTTCAAGCTAAGGGCAATCATGGCATCCGTGACAGAGAGGGAGAAGAGTCCGTCCATGTATACGGGTAAGATAGTCAAGCTAGCTACATTTTCATATATTGCACTTTTCAAAATTTGACAGAAAGTAGTTTTCATATCAAGTTACAGTGCACTGCTAGCTGGCTGGCTTGCTAGCTAATGTTATGTGTATGACCTATGTAATAATATTATTCAGATCTCAGAGCCATTTGCTTTGTTAGTTATAGCTTGATGTTCCAGAGCCTTTCCGTTCACCTTCCCACACCTGGGCCAGACTACACTCAATCATATGACCCACTGAAGAGATGAGTCTTCAGTAAAGACTTAAAGATTGAGACCGAGTTTGCGTCTCTGACATGGGTAGGCAGACCGTTCCATAAAAATGGAGCTCTATAGGAGAAAGCCCTGCCCCAGCTGTTTGCTTAGAAATTCTAGGGACAATTAGGAGGCTTGCGTCTTGTGACCGTAGCGTACGTGTAGGTATGTACGGCAGGACCAAATCAGAGAGATAGGTAGGAGCAAACCCATGTAATGCTTTGTAGGTTAGCAGTAACACATTGAAATCAGCCAGTGTAGGGAGGCTAGCACTGGAGTAATATGATCAAAATGTTTGGTTCTAGTCAGGATTCTAGCAGCCGTATTTACCACTAACTGAAAGTAGAGCATTGCAGTAGTTTAACCTAGAAGCGTCAAAAGCATGGATTAATTTTTCTGCATCATTTTTGGACAGAAAGTTTCTGATTTTTGCAATGTTACGTAGATGGAAAAAAGCTGTCCTTGAAATGGTCTTGATATGTTCTTCAAAAGAGAGATCAGGGTCCAGAGTAACGCCGAGGTCCTTCACAGTTTTATTTGAGACGACTGTACAACCATTAAGATTAATTGTCAGATTCAACAGAAGATCTCTTTGTTTCTTGGGACCTAGAACAAGCATCTCTGTTTTGTCCGAATTTAAAAGTAGAAAGTTTGCAGCCATCCACTTCCTTATGTCTGAAACACATGCTTCTAGCAAGGGCAATTTTGGGGCTTCACCATGTTTCATTGAAATGTACAGCTGTGTGTCATCCGCATAGCAGTGAAAGTTAACAATATGTTTTCGAATAACATCCCCAAGAGGTAAAATATATAGTGAAAACAATAGTGGTCCTAAAACGGAACCTTGAGGAACACCGAAATGTACAGCTGATTTGTCAGAGGACAAACCATTCACAGAGACAAACTGATATCTTTCCGACAGATAAGATCTAAACCAGGCCAGAACTTGTCCGTGTAGACCAATTTGAGTTTCCAATCTCTCCAAAAGAATGTGGTGATCGAAGCAGCACTAAGGTCTAGGAGCACGAGGACAGATGCAGAGCCTCGGTCCGATGCCATTAAAATGTAATTTACCACCTTCACAAGTGCAGTCTCAGTGCTATGATGGGGTCTAAAACCAGACTGAAGCATTTCGTATACATTGTTTGTCTTCAGGAATGCAGTGAGTTGCTGCGCAACAGCCTTTTTTCAAATTTTTGAGAGGAATGGAAGATTCGATATAGGCCGATAGTTTTTTATATTTTCTGGGTCAAGGTTTGGCTTTTTCAAGAGAGGCTTTATTATTGCCACTTTTAGTGAGTTTGGTACACATCCGGTGGATAGAGAGCCGTTTATTATGTTCGACATAGGAGGGCCAAGCACAGGAAGCAGCTCTTTCAGTAGTTTAGTTGGAATAGGGTCCAGTATGCAGCTTGCAGGTTTAGAGGCCATGATTATTTTCATCATTGTGTCAAGAGATATAGTACTAAAACACTTGAGCGTCTCTCTTGATCCTAGGTCCTGGCAGAGTTGTGCAGACTCAGGACAACTGAGCTTTGAAGGAATACGCAGATTTAAAGAGGAGTCCGTAATTTGCTTTCTAATAATCATAATATTTTCCTCAAAGAAGTTCATGAATTTATCACTGCTAAAGTGAAAGTCATCCTCTCTTGGGGAATGTTGCTTTTTAGTTAGCTTTGCGACAGTATCAAAAAGGAATTTCGGATTGTTCTTATTTTCCTCAATTAAGTTAGAAAAATAGGATGATCGAGCAGCAGTAAGGGCTCTTCGGTACTGCACGGTACTGTCTTTCCAAGCTAGTCGGAAGACTTCCAGTTGTGGCGCCATTTCCGTTCCAATTTTCTGGAAGCTTGCTTCAGAGCTCGGGTATTTTCTGTGTACCAGGGAGCTAGTTTCTTATGAGAAATGTTTTTAGTTTTTAGGGGTACAACTGCATCTAGGGTATTGTGCAAGGTTAAATTGAGTTCCTCAGTTAGGTGGTTAACTGATTTTTGTCCTCTGGCGTCCTTGGGTAGACAGAGGGAATATGGAAGGACATCAAGGAATCTTTGTGTGGTCTGTGAATTTATAGCACGACTTTTGATGTTCCTTGGTTGGGGTCTGAGCAGATTATTTGTTGCAATTGCAAACGTAATAAAATGGTGGTCCGATAGTCCAGGATAATGAGGAAAAACATTAAGATCCACAACATTTATTCCATGGGACAAAACTAGGTCCAGAGTATGACTGTGACAGTGAGTGGGTCCAGAGACATGTTGGACAAAACCCACTGAGTCGATGATGGCTCCGAAAGCCTTTTGGAGTGGGTCTGTGGACTTTTCCATGTGAATATTAAAGTCACCAAAAATGTGAATATTATCTGCTATGACTACAAGGTCCGATAAGAATTCAGGGAACTCAATGAGGAACTCTGTATATGGCCCAGGAGGCCTGTAAACAGTAGCTATAAAAAGTGATTGAGTAGGCTGCATAGATTTCATGACTAGAAGCTCAAAAGACGAAAACGTCATTTGGAGTCGCCAATGACTAGAGTTTTCAATTTGTCAGAGCTAATGGTGGGAAGCTTCGGCGTCTCAGACCCCGTAACGGGAGGAGTAGAGACCAGAGAAGACTCGGCCTCTGACTCCAACTCGCTGCTTAATGGGGAAAACCGGTTGAAAGTTTCTGTCGGCTGAATGAGCGACACCGTTGAGCGTTCCTACAGCATTTCCTTCCAGAAACCGTGAGAAAGTTGTCCGGCTGCGGGGACTGTGCCAGGGGATTTATACTACTATCTGTACTTACTGATGGCACAGACGCTGTTTCATCCTTTCCTACACTGAAATTACCCTTGCCTAACGATTGCGTCTGAAGCTGGGCTTGTAGCACAGCTATCCTCGCCGTCATTAAAATTCATTTTTCAAACACTCAAACACGCAAGTCGGTTAGGACATCTACTTTCTGCATGACACAAGTAATTTTTCCAACAATTGTTTATAGACAGATTATTTAACTTATAATTCACTGTATCACAATTCCAGTGGGTCAGAAGTTTACATACACTAAGTTGACTGTGCCTTTAAACAACTTGGAATTTTCCAGAAAAGGATGTCATGGCTTTACAAGCTTCTGATAGGCTAATTGACATCATTTGAGTCAATTGGAGGTGTGCCTGTGGATGTATTTCAAGGCCTACCTTCAAACTCAGTGCCTCTTTGTTTGACATCATGGGAAAATCAAAAGAAATCAGCCAAAAACAGAAAAACAATTGTAGACCTCCACAAGCCTGGTTCATCCTTGGGTGCAATTTCCAAATGCCTGAAGGTACCACGTTCATCTGTACAAACAACATAATATAAACACCATAGGACCCCGCAGCTGTCATTTCGCTCAGGAAGAATACGTGTTCTGTCTCTTAGAGACAAACATACTTTGGTGTGAAAATTGCAAATCAATCCCCGAACAACAGCATAGGACCTTGTGAAGATGCTGGAGGAAACAGGTACACAATTATCTGTATCCAAATCACAACGAGTGCTATATTGACATAACCTGAAAGGCTGCTTAGCAAGGAAGAAGCCACTGCTACAAAGCTTCCATAAAAAAGCCAGACTACGGTTTGCAACTGCACATGGGGACAAAGATCATACTTTTTGGAGAAATGTCCTGGTCTGATGAAACAAAAATAGAACTGTTTGGCCATAATGATCATTGTCATGTTTGGAGGAAAAAGAGGGAGGCTTGCAAGCTGAAGAACACTATCCCAACCGTGAAGTACGGGGTGGCAGCTGCAGGTTGTGGGGGTGCTTCGCTGCAGGAGGGACTGGTGCACTTCACAAAATAGATGGCATCATGAGGGGGAAAATTAGGTGGATATTTATTTATTTTATTTTACCTTTATTTAACCAGGCAAGTCAGTTAAGAACAAATTCTTATTTTCAATGACGGCCTAGGAACAGTGGGTTAACTGCCTGTTCAGGGGCAGAACAACAGATTTGTACCTTGTCAGCTCGGGGGTTTGAACTTGCTTCAGGAAGTTAAAGCTTGGTCGCAAATGGGTCTTCCAAATGGACAATGACCCAAAGCATAATTCCAAAGTTGTGGCAAAATGGCTTAAGGACAACAAAGTCAAGGTATTGGAGTGACCATCACAAAGCCCTGACCTCAATCCTATAAAAAAATGTGTTGGCAGAACTGAAAAAGCGTGTGCGAACAAGGAGGCCTACAAACCTGACACAGTTACACCAGCTCTGTCAGGAGGAATGTGCCAGAATGTGGAAGACTACCCAAATTGTTTGACCCAAGTTAAACAATTTTAAGGAAATTATACCAAATATTAATTGAGTGTATGTAATCTTCTGACCCACTGGGAATGTGATGAAAGAAATAAAAGCTGAAATAAATTAATCATTCTCGCTATTATTATTCTGACATTTCACATTCTTAAAATTGAGTGGTTATCCTAACTGACTAGGAGTATGTAAACTTCCAACTTCAACTGTGTATCTAGGAGATATGAGAAAGCTCAGGAAATATTTTTGTTTTTTTGTACACATATTTATCCCCTTATTTTTATTGGCACAAAACTACCTCCATACTTCCATTAATATGCACAAGTTACCTTCAGACAAGTCCTGTGACACTTGTGGGGGCCGTAGAGCAAAACGGAGAACACCAGCATGTTTGTGAGTCTCCGCTTTCACAGAGGGATCATATTAGCTTATGGACCAAACGGTTCGCACTTCAGTGCTTTCACATCTGCGTTACCAACTTCAGACATGTCCCATTGTTACGTTCTGACCTTTATTTCCTTTGTTTTGTCTTTATTTAGTATGGTCAGGGTGTGAGTTGGGGTGGACAGTCTATGTTTGTGTTTCTATGTTTTTATATTTCTGTGTTTGGCCTGATATGGTTCTCAATCAGAGGCAGCTGTTTATCGTTGTCCCTGATTGAGAACCATATTTAGGTAGCCTGGGTTTCACTGTTGGTTTGTGGGTGTTTGTTTCCTGTGTCAGTGCCACACGGGACTGTTTCGGTTCGTTTATATTCACTTTATTGTTTTTCTATTTCACAGTGTTCAGTCTTTTCTATTAAAACATGGACACTTACCATGCTGCGTATTGGTCCGATCCTTGCTACACCTCTTCAGACGAAGAGGAGGAAATCTGCCGTTACACCCATGGAGCAACCAACATATTAAAATAACACAGAATTATATATTTTCCTTAAAAAAATATTTGAATCAGTAAATTCACAGATATATTCTGGACAAATGTCTGATTGTTAGTTATTTTGATCATGTTGCTACAGACGTAAAAATGTTTCCGTAGTTGTTCTAGACATGTTGGCTGTTCAGCAACAAAACCAACGCATACGCAACTATGGGACAAAAGAGATGGGGTTGGTTTAGACTGTTTACATGGAAACTACATTTAGTCTCCAATTGTTTATTGAAAACATTTACAGTTGTTGGTTAGCTAGCTAGCAAATCTTGCCATTTTAGCATTGACATGATATCGTTTAAATATTCTCAAAACAAGACACGGTATCAATAAAAAGATACAATGAACTGAAACAAGCCAGCTACGATTCCCCACAAGGCAGCTTCTTTTCACTGTTGCTAGCTATCTGACCATTCTGAAACAAAGCAATGCACACCTTCCGGCCACATAGATATGTGCTCATCATATTGGTGAGTTATCAGCCAACCCATCTATGCAAAATTATTGGTTGTTCATTCTAAACAAAATGTTTGGTATGCAGGCTGGATAACGTTCCTTTAATTTGCTAGCTAGCTAGATAACTCAGTCACTTCCAACATTTCACCGGGAATTATCATTTTTCTTTGTTTGAGCTTTTTTTTCTATTGGCATTTACATGGATGTATCCATGATAATGACATTGATGCGAGATTTCACCTGGCCCAGAAAAAGTTGTCTTATCTTGACCAGGAAGCATCCCTATGGTACAGAGAATGAAATTAAAAATAGAAACATAATTTCCGATCAGACACACATACAGCAAGGCGTATATTAACACCTGATGTACCAAACCAAATGCTTGGCTAGAAGCAGGGAGAAAGAATGTGCTCATTAAGAACGTGACATAAATAGCTTCCTGAGTGGCTCATTGGTCGAAGGCACTGCTTCACAGTGTTGCGGTGTCACTACAGCCTGGGGTTTGATCCGTGTTATAACTGCTCGTGACCGTGAGTCCGGGTTAGGGGAGAGTTTAGCCTGTGGGGCTTTACTTAGCTCATCGCACTCTAGTGACTCCTTGTGACGGGCCGGGCGCCTGCAGGCTGACTTTGTGGTTATCAGTTGAACTGTGTTTCCTCTGTCTGACACAATGGTGCAGCTGGCTTCCGGGTAAGAAGCAAGGCTTGGCGGGTCATGTTTTGGAGGAGGCATGACTCGATCTTCGCCTCTTCCGAGCCCGTTGGGGAGTTGCAGTGATGAGACAAGATCACCAAATTTGGGAGAAAAGGGGGTAACAAATAAGAACGTGCCATAAGCTCACGCCACAGCTACCTGATGGCTAACTTCTAGGAAGTTTGAAAAGACAGTCTGAGTGGGCAGGGAGTTTATATTCATGAGCTTTCCTTGACTACAGCTTTTTGAAATGCCTATGTCAAGCAACTTGGATGCAGTGAGCAGTGTTGTAGTAAAATCATCTCAATCAAATTTGGTGACATACACGGCAAATCAAACAAGATTGAAATTGCATCAATAATTGATTGAAATACAGATATATATATATATATATATAAAGGAAACTAAAATGTAAATGCAACATGCAACAATTTGAACAATTTAAACAATATTGAGTGTACAGTTCATATGAGGAAATCAGTCAATTGAAATTAATTCATTAGGCCCTAATCGATGGATTTCACATGACTGGAAATATAAATATGCATCCGTTGGTTACATATACCTTAAAAGAAATGGGCCTCACAATGGGTTTCGGGATCTTGTTGCGCTACTTTTGTGCATTCAAATGGCCAATCAATACAATTTAAATCGTGTTCATGGGGCATGCTGTTCACAATGTTAACATCAGCAAACTGTTCACTCACATGACGCCATACACATGGTCTGCAGTTGTGAGGCCGGTTGGACGAACTGCCAAATTGTCTAAAACAACGTTGGAGGCGGCTTATAGTAGGAAATGAACATTAAATGTTCGACCAACATCTCTGTTGGACATTCCTGCAGTCAGCATGCCAATTGCATGCTCCCTCAATACTTTAGACATCTGTGGCATTGTGTTGTGTGACAAAACTGCACATTTTAGAGAGCCCTTTTATTGTCACCAGCAAAAGGTGCACCTGTGTAATGATCATGCACTTTAATCAGCTTTTTGATATGCCACACCTGTCAGGTGGATGGATTATCTTGGCAATGGCGAAATACCCACTAACAGGGATGTAAACTGATTTGTGAATACAATTTGAGAGAAATAAGCTTTTTGTCCTTATGGAACATTTCTGGGATCTTTTATTTCAGCTTACGAAACATGCGACCACTACTTTACATGTTGAGTTTAAATGCTTGTTCAGTGTATATCTATAGATATATAAAGTGCATTGGGAAAGTATTCAGACCCCTTCATTTTTTTCCCACAATATGTTACGCAACAGCCTTATTCTAAAAATGATTGTTTTACCTCATCAATCTACATACCATACCCCATAATAACAAAGTGAAAACAGGTTTAGAGATTTTTTTGCAAATGTATTAAAAATTTAAAACAGAAATAACTTATTTACATAATTATTCAGACCCTTTGCTATGAGACTTGGAATTGAGCTCAGGTGAATCATGTTTCCATTGATCATCCTTGAAATGTTTCTACAACATGATTGGAATACACCTGTGGTAAATTCAATTGATTGGAAATGAATTGGAAAGGCACACACCTGTCTACAGTATATAAGGTTCCACAGCTGGCAGTGCATGTCAGAGCAAAAACCAAGCCATGAGTTTGAAGGAATTTTGCGTGGAGCGCTGAGACAGGACTGTGTCGATGCATAGATGATGGGAAGGGTACCAATATTCTTTTAACGGAAATGATCTCAGTCGAATAACAACACCATGTAGTGACTCAAATAACACTTTATTCACCTTACGTGGTGTCAATGTTTGTCCCACTGGCTTTAAACCCACTATAATCAACACTCACAACACTTTTTACCTTCACTCCGAGATTTTAACACTTGCAAATGTACCCTGTGTAAAGGTGTAAGCATCTCTTCAGACAGACAGACACTTGCAAAAGAATGCCAGCATGGCCATTAACCCAAGCCATCCTTTCAGTGCTAAATGCCAAGCGGTAAGTTGATGGTAACCTTCTCTTAAATATGACTGGAATAAATATGATGCCTGTCAGCGAGTTGAGCCAACTTTGTAATAAGACTTTTGTGACTTCTCTGTTTCATTCCAGAAGGAAATGGTGTCTAGTAATACTCATCTTTCTAGGAAGTTCCCTGTGTAATATGTGCACTTTGAAGTCCAGTCATCAACCAGAACATTTACTGAAAATGTATCCCCTATTCGTATTAACTAAATATACTCTCTTAATATTAACCACAGGAGGCCCTTTACTTAAATTGCCATTACCAGCTCCATAAAATGTATGTTAGCATTATACTAATATTTTAGATATTCTCAAAGGGGATGAGGAAGAAGCGGCATGTCAAAGCATTGGGGATTTTTATTTGAAATTATACCATTAGCATAACTTTTAGAAGAAATAAAATTGCAGACTTGAAGGTCATGGTAGAGTAAGTCATTTAATTAAACTTGCTATACATAAAATCCTTAGTGAACTTTTGAAAACTGTTATGCAAGTACGAGTTTCATTATTACCAGAGTGCCTTTGACTGCCTGGTCTGCTTTCGGTATTCCTTTGTGATTCTCCTCTAACTCGCACCCCAAACCACATCCTCCTAAATTTAAAGACATTGTTCACTGCTTGAAAAAGTTTTTCCATGTTCACTTTAAGATCAACGGCATTATCTGGCTGCCCAGTCTAACCTAACCGATTATGGAGGATATGTGCCAACACATAACAACACAAAGGTTTAAGACAAGCCCATTATTATAAAATTGGTCATTAGATGAAAGGAGAACTCTGTTTAGAGGGATAATTTATCGTTTTAAAACGCTGACTCACTAGCTCAGAAAATCATACAATGGATAATAGGGATTAGATGACCAAATCTAATGAAGTTGGAGCAAATTGTTCATCAAAGGCATTTGACAAATGAAAAGGTCAGTGGATTCATGTGCAGGTATTTGATTGGATGAAAGTTATACTACACCTAATAGTGCGATACAGGGACCTGGGGAGGAGGACTTCTGACACGAACATCTGACCAGGAACATATTCTGCTTTGAACGTAGTGAAGGAACAAACAAATCAATTTGAAATAAAGATCCAGGATTTAGTGATGATTGTTCAATTTTCTGTGATAATGTCTTGTCTTGAGAGTTTGTTTTGAGATAATAGTTTGCCAGAGGCTTCATTATGTTCACATAGATCCTTTGCTCCATGACTAACTCTTTTCATTTACCTTTTGCTCAAATCATGTGTACCTCATGTGTAAGCATGTGTATTTGACAGTTTCCCAATCACATGGAAAGTCAATTTTAGCACCTTCAGATCCATTAACGGATGCACATGACATGTTCCTCTTTGATTATCCTGAGGCCTGCTTTTTCAACCCCATGTTGATCATGGGGTTGTATGGGCTCAGGAAAACAAATATTGGCAGTACCTCCATCACAATATAAAGGAAGGGCAGGAATTTAAAAGCCCAAGAAAAAATGTGGAATGTAAACTCCGCTGACTTGGACCCAAGTCAGATATTGATTTGTGTGGCGGCACAGTGAAAATTGCTGAGTACTTGTAAATCCATACTGTGGAATTTTCCAAGACATGGGCTTCCATTATTTAATTATCACTTCCTGGAGTGGGATAAGCTCTCCAGCAGCGCCCTGACAGCCTCCCCTTGAATAGGACCTGCCAAAGGAAGCAAGGACTGTAATTTGCAACTTTCACTTTCTCTCATTTCCGCATAGCTGGTTCACCCTGAAAGCACAGTCGATTCAATCCTTCTGCTGTGAAGAATGCAGTACTATTTCACCATGAGTAATGGCGCTGGTAATGGGATTGATCACCAGAAGAGAGTATAAAGTATAAGAAAATGCCCATGTATGAAACATCCATATTCGGGCAATAAATTCAGAGGTTATACGAACAGCCTTCTTCATCACAGCAACAGAGGTCACAGCAACAGAGAGGCGTATTATGTAAAGATTTGTGTACCTGGATTTCAATAGTGTTGAGGTTCTACCATGTCTAAGGATAGGAACATTATAATAACACTGCTATATGCCGAACTTCCAAGTCAATAATAATTGTCTAAAATCTATAATTTCTTCAAATGTTCAATACGTACTTATAGTTGTTTTGCGAAACGATCCTGTGACGGACAAGAAGCGCGCAATTGCTTGCATTAATCTAACCTGGCAGCGGCTTGAAAATAATTGCATTTCAGAAAACAAAAGGGGTATAAGATATAAGACAAAGATCATACATTTAACAGAGTTTAAGGCTTATCCAGCAATTCAGCCTGCTCTTCCAAAACAAACCAATAATTCCACTGGGTGCTGTAAAGTAGCCTCCACACTTCTGAAGTTTGTCATCAAGTGCTTGCACCCAAAAAAGCACAGGATGTTACCGGCCTGCACTTACTGTGAACTGAGCCTTAAAAAGCTAAATGCATGGAACAGATAAATAAGTAAACATACACTCACCTTGTATTCTCCATCTTTATACACCCTCTGACTTTAATTCCCAGACCTTTCTTCAAACAAGGTGAAAAGAATAGTCCCCTAGACATTAGAAGTGCATTCGATTTCCCAAGCGCTACATTAATAATGAAATATATAGACGTGAGTTTATCAAACATTAGGGATACCTTCCTAATATTGAGTTGCACCCACCATAGACTCTACGAGGTGTCTAAAGCATTCCACAGGGATGCTGGCCAATGTTGACTCCAATGCTTTCCACAGTTTTGTCAAGTTGGCTGGATGCCCCTTGGGTGGTGGACAATTCTTGACACAAACCGGTGTCCCTGGCACCTACTACCATAACCCATTCAAAGGCACTTAAATTAAATATTTTGTCTTGCCCAATAATCCTCTGAATGGCACACATACAGAAGCTATGTCTCAATTGTCTCAAATCTTTCTTTAACCTGTCTGCTCCCCTTTATCTACACAAATGTAAGTGGATTTAACAAGTGACATCAATAAGGGATCATAGCTTTCACCTGGATTCACCTGAAAAGAGCAGGTGTTCTTAATGTTTTGTATACTCAGTATCATTTGGTTTATTTAAAAATAATTGAATGCCCCTGCTACCAAGATTATTTATTATTATTTCCATGTCCAAAAGGGAGGAAACGCATGAGAAAAAAAAATAGTTAGATGCCAAAGAGTGCCATAAGACGGATTTATTTTTCAGAACAGTGCAAATGGAAGCCATAATGTGTTTGTTCTTAGCTACTGTTCTGTGTGTATGTCAATCACAAGGAGATCGTGGCCAATGAACGTGATGCTTTCAGTTGCAGGGCATCTGATGGCTCTTTATCTACGGTATCTACCTGCCTCACTCTTGACACTAACAGTATTGCAGACAGTGCCAGAATCGGAGCTATGTTCACCTCCTCCTACACACTGAGTGATTGACACAGATTTTTATTTCCCTCTTACCCCACCCTATATCACATTCCCATCACCTAAAATACACACACAGGCATACTCAAGCATGCACACACATCCTCAGACGCAACTGCTACCTTCATCCCCCCTTCACCCTCCACAAAACCAGCTCTCTGTATCAGTGTTGCTGGTGTTGCTGTCCTAATACCACAGCATAGCAGTCAGCTCTGATTTGACTCATCCTCCCCTGACCTGCTTGCTACCATTCGCCCACTCTCTTCTCCATTCTAAATTTAACCCTATTCCCTATAGAGTGCACCACTTTTGACCATAGCTCTATGGGCCCTTTCAAAAGTAATCTACTATAAAGGTAATAGGGTGCCATTTGCTATGCAGATCCACTCTTTTCTATTTTATCCTGTTAGAGTTCTCTAAATCACTCCTGAACTGACTCACCTGCTCTTACAGAGGGCAATTAGTGGGTCCTGGATTGAGTGGCTAGAGGTACAACCTGCCAAATCTTCTCTTGACTACCTCTGTTAGGAAACCTATTGGTAATTATCCTCCAACTCAGATTCACCTGATTCTCGGCCTGAAACCAACCAGGCCTAGAACTCACCTCACCTGTCCAAACGATGCAACGGATAACAATGATAAAACACCATGTGAAGACCATGCTCAATTACTACTAATACAAAACCAGGGTGATAGTGCTGTATATATACTGTAGGAACAATATGAATGGGACTACTTGTCACAGCTGAGTAAATAAGGGATAGGTTTCCCAGTGGGTATAGATGGATATACTGTACATGTACTGGTAGTTCTCTACCTAAAAAAAGTGGTGTTCTCTTTCTGTTTTGTGTTGGTCCACTCTAGAAAGAATGCTGAGTTAAAAACAACTCAATTTGGATAATAGTGTGCCGTGAAAAATAAACTGGTTGTGCCACCATTAGCTGCAACCATACACTTCCTGTAGTTGTTGGACTCTCACATCACCGTGGAGGAATTTTGGCCCAATCTTCCATGCAGAACTAAACTCAGCAAAAAAAATAAACGTCCTCTCACTGTCAACAGCGTTTATTTTCAGCAAACTTAATGTGTAAATATTTGTATGAACATAAGATTCAAATACTGAGACATAAAGCCCTCACTCTCCAATCCAACAGGTCCCAGATGTGCTCAATGAGATTCAGATCCGGGTTCTTCACAAGCCATGGCAAAACACTGACATTCCTGTCTTGCAGGAAATCATACACAGATCGAGTAGTATGGCTGCTGGAATTGTCATGCTGGAGGGTCATGTCAGGATGAGCCTGCAGAAGGGTACCACATGAGGGAGGAGGATGTTTTCCCTGTAACGCACAGCATTGCCTGCAATGACAAAAAGCTTAGTCCGATGATGCTGTGACACACCACCCCAGACCATGACGGACCCTCCACCTCAAAAATCGATCCGGCTCCAGAGTACAGGCCTTGGTGTAATGCTCATTCCTTCGACGATAAATGCAAATCTGATGTTCAGATGTGCCGATCCTGTGCAGGTATTGTTACATGTGGTCTGCCACTGCGAGGATGATCTGCTGTCAGTCCTGTCTTAGGCGTCTCACAGTACGGACATTGCAATTTATTGCCCTAGCCACATCTGCAGTCCTCATGCCGCCTTGCAGCATGCCTAAGGCACGTTCATGCAGATGAGCAGGGACCCTGAGCATCTTTCTTTTGGTGTGTTTCAGAATCAGTAGAAAGGCCTCTTTAGTGTCCTAAGTTTTCAGAACTGTGACCTTAATTGCCTACCGTCTGTAAGCTGTTAGTGTCTTAACGACGGTTCCACAGGTGCATGTTCATGAATTGTTTATGGTTCATTGAACAAGCATGGGAAACGGTGTTTTAACCCTTTACAATGAAGATCTGTGAAGTTATTTGGATTTTTAGGGAATTATCTTTGAAAGACAGGATCCTGAAAAAGGGATGCCTCTGTTTTTGCTGAGTTTACTTTACCCCATAAGAGTCTAAGCCCTGTCTAAGCCGGGGGAGGGTACTACTAAGCTATAAATAATTATTTTAAGATGGTCATACACATAATAATTTTGCTGCTTGATTTAGAATTTGAATAAGACCCCTTGTATTATATGTTTATATTTATATATATATATATTTCTTTGGAATGACAGATGATTTCTGGCCTTACTGCTGTTTACACATACAAATTAATTGAATAACATATTCACAACATGGATCAACAAATATTCCCCCCAAAAAAATCTAAAGGAAATTTGTTCTGAAGTGTCTATCCTCTATCAGATAGATCAGGAAAAATGTTTCTTTCTCTCTCATGCATTTATCCCCTTATTTGTGTCATTAAACAGCCTCCATACAGTATATACTTCAATATTTTTTTCAACTGGTGCTGGAGGACGTTCAGATGAGTCTTGTGAGGCCTGTGGGCATCCTAGAGCAAGTGGAGTGGAGGGGTCATAATAGTTTAGGCCAATCCGTTTAGACTCTACAGACATTTTTGTGAGAAGACCGATTTTATGGAGATAGTTTAGTGCCTAAAATAAGGGGATAATTACGTGTAAAAACAAATCCTGATCTTTCTTATATCTCTGAAATAGAGGAATGACACTTCAGAACAAACTTCCTTTTGATCTTATTTTTAATCTATTAATCTATTCTTATCTATTGTTCCATGTAGTGAAACTGTTACTTTATCAGTAATGAAAAAATTAAATGTTTCATCCAATACTTTTTATGGATCTTTGATACCCCCTGTCAGACAGGGCTTAGACTCTAGAGGGTAAATAAATATTTTTGCTAATCAAATATAAATAACATTTAACAAATAACTATTCCAATCTGTTACTTCGACGTATTACACCTGCCTTTCCAAATCATAATTATAACTATTGATAAATTATCCAACCCAAATTTATAATGACAGTCCTTAGTGCTTCATGTTGATTCTATCACTTTAATTTAAAACCGTTACTTGTCTCATCACTTGTGGTAATGACAGATTGGTATCTCAATGGATTCTTAGTCTAAATTACTAGACATTTTGCAGTGTAAAGACCTCCACCTGATACCCCAAATAAACAATTTTGGATAAGCCTAAATTAATTACGGGAACAGTTGACCACACCCCTCCATCCCCGGCACTCATCCTTCCTGGCGTTTCTTCATGTTCTTTTTCAGCTAGTGTTTCATTACGTCCTTTTAATGTTACATGTTCAAAGTGGATGGCCCTCTCCTGAGCCGCTACTGTCCTTTACAGTCCATTATGTCCATTTTCCTACCGGTACACCAGCAGCAGGTGAGAAGTTTGGACTGGATCTCTTTCCATGCTCACTTCACACGGACCCATGTCACACTCCTGAGAGAAAAGGCCGTTGATAGCTTCGACTGGATGCTGTGTACAGATTGCTGGCTCAGACTCAGGTGTCATGGGAGAAGATGTGAAGGACCATATTGAACATTTTCACCATTTCTTCAGCCGGTTAGAGAGAGAGAGAATCCAGACTTCGAAAACAAATGTCAAAGAGAATACACATACAGTTGAAGTTGTACATTTACATTCTCTTAGATTATAGTCAACTTCTTGATGCACCCATCCCGTTAGCGGGATAATATTTGTCAACATCCGCTGAATTGCCGAGCTTCAAATTAAATTACTAAAAATATTTAATTTTCATGAAATCACAAGTGCAATATAGCAAAACACAGCTTAGCTTGTTGTTAATTCACCTGGCGTGTCAGATTTCAATAAAGGTTTTCGGCGAAAGCTATCCAAGCGTTTATGTAAGGACATATCTCTCAGTAGACAAAACATTGCAAAGAGCTATCAGCCAAGTAGATTGGTCACGAAAATCAGAAAAGCAATAAAATGAATCGCTTACCTTTGATGATCTTCGGATGTTTGCACTCACGAGACTCCCAGTTACACAATAAATATTCCTTTTGTTTCATAAAAATGTTCCGAAATGTTCAGAAATCCACAGGCTCGAGCGGTCACGACATCGCAGACGAAAATTCCAAATAGTATCCGTAAAGTTCGTAGAAACATGTCAAATGTTTTTCATCTTTTTTAATCAATCCCCAGGTTGTTTTTACAATATATAATCGATAATATTTCAACCGGGACTGTAGCTTCTTCAATAGGAGAGAGAGAGAAAATGTCTGCTCCAAGCTGTTGCGCATGCAAAACGCTGCTGGCACCCAGCCATAAAAGCCTGAAACTATGTCTAAAGACTGTTCACACCATAGGGAAGCCATAGGAAAAGGAATCCCTTTAAATGGAGCGAGGGCAGGCAATGGAACAGAGAGCTTTCAGGAAAAACATCACTTTCTGGGTTGGATTTTCCTCAGGTTTTCGCCTGCAATATCAGTTCTGTTATACTCACAGTCAATATTTTGACAGTTTTGGAAACTTTAGTGTTTTCAATCCTAATCTGACAATTATATGCATATTCTAGTTTCTGGGCCTGAGAAATAGGCAGTTTCATTTGGGTACGTTTTTCATCCAAACATCAAAATACTGCCCCCGACACTCAAACTCGTTTTTCAAACACAACACATTTCTTGTTAACAAACTATGGTTTTGGCAAATCGGTTAGGATATCTACTTTGTGCATGACACAAGTAATTTTTCCAACAATTGTTTACAGACAGATTATTTCACTTATAACTTAATGCATCACAATTCCAGTGGGTCAGAAGTTTACATACATTAAGTTGACTGTGCCTTTAAACAGCTTGGAAAATTCCAGAAAATGAAGTCCTGGCTGTAGAAGCTTCTGATAGGCTATTTGACATCATTTGAGTCAATTGGAGGTGTACCTGTGGATGTATTTCAAGGTATACCTTCAAACTCAGTGCCTCTTCACTTGACATCATGTGAAAATCAAAAGAAATCAGTAAAGACCTCAGAACAAGAATTGTAGACCTCAACAAGTCTGGTTCATCCTTGAGAGCAATTTCCAAATGCCCGAAGGTACCACGTTCATCCTTACAAACAACTGTACACAAATATAAACACCATGGGTACACACAGCCGTCATACCGCTCAGGAAGGAGATGCGTTCGGTCTCCTTGTAACGGTTTTCCTCCTCCTCTTCGGCTGAGGAGGAGAAGGATCGGAGGACCAAGATGCGGCGTGGTAAGTGTTCATGATGTTTATTTTAAAGACAAACTGAACAATAAAATACAAAAACAATAAAAGTAACGTGAATAACGGAAACCGAAAACAGTACTGTGTGGTGAACAAACACAGACACAAACAAACATTGAAACCCAGGCTACCTAAGTATGATTCTCAATCAGAGACAACTAATGACACCTGCCTCTGATTGAGAACCACACTAGGCCGAAACATAGAAATCCCAAAATTATAGAAAAACAAACAGACTGCCCACCCCAACTCACGCCCTGACCATACTAAATAACGACAAAACAAAGGAAATAAAGATCAGAACGTGACACTCCTAGAGATGAACATACTTTGGTGCGAAGTGCAAAACAATCCCAGAACAACAGCAAAGGACCTTGTGAAGATGCTGGAGGAAACAGGTCCAAAGTATCTATATATATATCCACAGTAAAACGAGTCCTATAGACATAACCTGAAAGGCCGCTCAGCAAGGAAGAAGCCACTGCTCCAAAACCGCCATAAAATACCAGACTACGGTTTGCAACTGCACATGGGGACAAAGATTGTACTTTTTGGAGATATGTCCTCTGGTCTGATGAATCAAAAATAGAACTGTTTGGCCATAATGACCATTGTTATGTTTGGAGGAAAAAGGGGGAGGCTTTCAAGCCGAAGAACACCATCCCAACCGTAAAGTACGGGGGTTGCAGCATCATGTTGTGGGGGTGCTTTGCTGCAGGAGGGACTGGTGCACTTCACAAAATAGATGGCTTTATGAGGATGGAAAATTATGTGGATATATTGAAGCAACATCTCAAGACATCAGTCAGGAAGTTAAAGTTGCAATTGGGTATTCCAAATGGACAATGACCCCAAGCATACTTCCAAAGAGATGGCAAAATGGCTTAAGGACAACAAAGTCAAGGTATTGGAGTGGCCATCATAAAGCCGTGACCTCAATCCTTTAGAAGATTTGTGGGCAGAACTGAAAAAGCATGTGCGAGCAAGGAGGCCTACAAACCTGACACAGTTACACCAGCTATGTCAGGAGGAATGGGCCAAAATTCACCCAACTTATTGTGGGAAGCTTGTGGAAGGCTACCTGAAACATGTTACTCAAGTTAAAGAATTGAAAGGCAATGCTACCAAATACTAATTGATTGTTTGTGAACTTCTGACCCACTGGGAATGTGAAATAAATCATTGTTTCTAGTATTATTCCGACATTTCACATTCTTAAAATGAAGTGGTGATCCTTTCTGACCTAAGACATGGAATTTTACTAGGATTAAATGTCAGGAATTGTGAAAAACTTAGTTTGGCTAAGGTGTATGGAAACTTCCGACTTCAACTCTATACCACTCGAGGTGAGGAAATCTAAAATCAATCAACTTGAAATAATTGTATCCCATAAGCACTCTCTCTCAGTCCTTCTCGTGGTCCGCATCACACGTAGGATTATTGATCATTTATAAACTTATTTGAATTATTCGTACTTTACACAGCCCATAAAAAATATTGTCTCCTGTCTTCTAGTCATGGTGAGCCCTATTAAGTGAGTGTTTGTTCTCCTGTACCTCAGACATTATTTAAAGATATTTCAAACATTTTGTGTATCAGGTTTACATTGAGTTGTTCAGTACATTTCTTATCAAGATAATGTTTTTTTTCACCTTTATTTCAAATAAAACACTGGAATGGTAGATTTGACAGTAGATGAGTGTGAAAAGTAGAAATAATGGGGTGCAAAGGAGCAATATAAATAAATACAGTAGGGGAAGAGGTAGTTGTTTGGGCTATTTATAGATTGGCTATGTACAGGTGCAGAGATGTGTGAGCTGCTCTGACAGACATTTACATTTACATTTAAGTCATTTAGCAGACACTCTTATCCAGAGCGACTTACAAATTGGTGCTTTCACCTTAAGACATCCAGTGGAACAGCCACTTTACAATAGTGCATCTAGGTCTTTTAAGGGGGGGAGGGGGGGGGGGGGGGGTGAGAAGGATTACTTTATCCTATCCTAGGTATTCCTTAAAGAGGTGGGGTTTCAGGTGTCTCCGGAAGGTGGTGATTGACTCCGCTGTCCTGGCGTCGTGAGGGAGTTTGTTCCACCATTGGGGGGCCAGAGCAGCGAACAGTTTTGACTGGGCTGAGCGGGAACTGCTAATGAGGGAGATAAGTGTTTCCAGTTTCAGAGATTTTTGTAGTTCGTTCCAGTCATTGGCAGCAGAGAACTGGACGGAGAGGCAGCTAAAGTAGGAATTGGCTTTGGGGATGACAAGTGAGATATACCTGCTGGAACACGTGCTACGGGTGGGTGCAGCTATGGTGACCAGCGAGCAGAGATACGGGCGGGACTTTACCTAGCAGGGTCTTTTAGATGACCTGGAGCCGGTGGGTTTGGCGACGAGTATGAAGCGAGGGCCAGCCAACGAGAGCGAACAGGTCGCAATGGTGGGTAGTATATGGGGCTTTGGTGACAAAACGGATGGCACTGTGATAGACTGCATCGAGTAGGGTGTTGAAGGCTATTTTGTAAATGACATCGCCAAAGTATATAAGAATGTACGTGTGTGAAAGCAAAACTCAATAGACAATAGCAACTAGAAACTATAGAATAGTTTAATTTGTGTACAGCATCCTAACTACACCGTGAATAAATCCCTAAAACCAAATATAAAGACCCCACACCATAAATCAGTATCAACACCACTAACAAATACTAATTAACAGTGTGAGGGTGCTGGTGTCTGTGTGGCAAATTTTTTTGGGTAAACACAAACAAACTTGCCTGGCCTTGCTTGATTTTGGGATGTCTCTTAACAGCTGGATCCGGTCACTTTTAACTGCTCTCCCAAGGTACCTGTCTCAGAAAGCCTTTCAAAGGGATAGATACAGAATCATTGATAAACATAAAAATAAACTTGTAGCGGACATTCCATCAGTCCCGATAGAAAGAAAATAAACATGTACTTTCACTATGCTACATATTAATCAACCCTAAAATGTCTTAATCATTAATCGAATTTACTGCATCTTGGGCAGAACGTATTAATAAACGCATGCATATACATAATTATACTTTTGTACACACACGGTATGTACTTCAGACACATCAGATGATACAGTGTCCCGTAAAGCTGAATTGGGTACCTTCTAAAGTAAACAACTCTCTTGTAATATTAATATTTTTGACCTTTTGCGTTGACATACAATTCTGAACAAACTGTCCCTAATTTCCCCACTGTGTCTCTCACAGCCTGTTTGAGTTCAGTGTCTACTGGCGGCTATCCATTGTTCCACAGGAAGCTTATCTTAAATCGCAAACAGCAGAATACTTAAACACGAGAGCAGTGGACCAGGCCTTCAAGAGTGAGCAGCCATTAATTTAAGTCGCAATGCTCAATCCCTCTGTTTTACAAATTCTAATTAATAAGATATTGCTTTATTTGATTGCTATCTGAAAGCCAATTAGCATTCACTTTTACTTTCACTCGTCATATTGTTTCCATCAACTAGGACTCCGTATTGAAAGGCATTGTTTTCATTTTACTATAAATTCAAAAAGTGACTCTATATTTTTATTACCAATCTCTGTTGGATATTCACTTAATGTCTATTATTTTAAGATTCATATCCAATGCTTCGGAGGGATCAATATGTATTAACTTGGTTCGCCCTGTCTCAGTCCCCAGTAGATGGCATGCCCTTTCCATAATAAGTCTCTACTTTTAAACAGTTGAGTAGGTGAATACAGAAAATCATTGGTTATATTTAACAGGGCTTATTAAAAAGTGCTTTACCAAGGTGGAGGAAATCTTCTACCTTTATTTTTATTGTTTTATTGGTTAGGGGTAAGTCAAGTCCCAAACAATGCTTTAACCTTATACCTCAAATGATCCATAAAGGAACCACTCTGAACATTTCTCAGAATACTTTTTACACCACTTACATATGTCTACGTGTGCATGTGCAGGTTATATATTATCATTTGTTTTCTATTGTTACTTCATCAGATTATCATATTAACCCATTATACTCAATACTATGCTACTTCATCTCTAGTAACCCATCATACATTTGTGTTACATCACAAATTCCTCCTTTAGACTAGTGTTCTATTCATACAGGGGTTTAGATATTTACACTTGTTCTATTTAACAAAAGGCTAAGCTGTGTTTCAAAATATTTCACTTGTGATTTCATGCGGCGTTGTTTTGCGTATCAATTCAATAACCATGTGCCATGGAATGGGTACATCGAAAATCTCTTCCCAACTATTTTGCAATTTATATGGCACAGCTGTCAGTTTTTGGTCCTTAAATTAAATTGGTATGTTTTATTTATCACACTTTTCTTTAACCATTTATGTTCTTCATACAGGGCCGACATACAAGTTCCTTACTTTTTTCCCGTTTTTTATCAATTAGTATATTTGAATTTAACCACAATATGTGTTGTATTATTTGTCCTGTCTTTTCAGGTGGATTAAACTGAAATTGCAACTTTATGTTCATGTCATTTAAAAAGCAAGTCACTAGGTGTAGGCAAAACCATAAGCAAATAGGTCAACTGTGATATGACTAAATAGTCAGGGTGATTTTTCCACAAATAGACAAGTATTTTCCTTTCCATGGTATCAAGATCTTATCTATTTTTGCTAACTTTCTATAAAAATCCATTGATTTTCATTTGGGATTTGTCTACCGAGTATGTCCACATCTCCGTCAGACCATTTTATTGGTAAACTACATGGTAATGTAAAATTTGCATTTTTTAAAAGTGATCCAAGTCGTATTATCATAATTTGGTTTTAATCCAGAGAGAATAGCAAAAGTATCGAGATCCTCTATGAGGCCGTGGAGAGACTCTAATTGTGGTTTTAAAAGAAACCATGAATCATCAGCGTACAATGACACCTTAGTTCTTAAGCCACAGATTTCTAATCCTTTAATATTATTGTTTGATGTAATCTTATTAAGAGCTAACATTTCGATGGCAATAATAAATAGATGTGCCGATAGTGGACAACCTTGTTTTACTCCTCTAGAGAGTCTTAAACTTTCTGAGATGTAGCCATTATTTACTATTTTACACCTAGGGTTACTATACATTACTTTAACCCATTTTATAAGAGATTCCCCAAAATTTAAATATTCAAGGCATTTATAAATAAACTCCAGTCGTACTTTATCAAAAGCCTTTTCAAAATGAGCTATGAAAACCAGGCCTGGTGTCCCCAATATTTCATAGTATTCTATTGTTTCCAGTACGTGTCTTATATTATCTCCAATGTATCATCCATCTAAAAAACCTGTCTGATTAGGATGAATAATATCTGACAATACTTTTTAAATTCTATGCGCCAAGCATTTTGCTAGGATATTTGCATCACAACACTGAAGTGTAGTAGGTCTCAAATTTTTTTAAAGGACTGGATCTTTAGATATACCACTTGGGTCCTGTTTCAGTAATAATGATATCAGACCTTCTTGTTGCGTGTCTGATAATCTACCATTACATAGGAGTGGTTAAAACATGCTAATAATGGTCGTATGAGTATATCAAAAAAGGTTTTGTATACTTCCACTGGTATGCCATCTAGCCCTGGAGTTTTCCCATCCTTAAAGGCCCCAATTGCATCAAGCAGTTCCTCCTCTGCTTGATGCAAGTGAGTCTTCACATGAGTCTTTCTGTACAGATGTTAATTTTACAATATTGTTAGGAAAAAAATCCATACAATTATTTTCAGTTAGTGGAGATGGAGGAGCCTGAAACGAAAACATATTCTTAAAGTACTTTACTTTCTCTTTCAAAATATAATTTGGTGAATCATGCGTGACTCCATTATTTGTAACAAGTTTTAATACATTGTTTTTGGTAGCATTTCTATGTTGAAGATTGAAAAAGTATTCGGTGCATTTTTCCCCATATTCCATCCAGTTCGCTTTATTTCTATAATCTATTACACTGCATCTTTCTTGAACATGTTCCTCCATTTCGTTTTGTTTTTCCTCTAACTTATTCTGTGCCTCTATTGTACAGTTTTTATTGCTATCTAACTGTACTGTTAGTCCTTCAATTTCCTTTGTTAATATGGACCCTTTTGATCTAAATTGCTTTATTCAGTACTCATACTTATTGATGAGTACTGAATTGCATGGCCTCTAAAGGCACACTTAAAAGTGTTCAATACAATAAGGGGATCTGCTGTACCTATGTTATGTCTGAAAAAGTCAGTTATAAATTCTTATGTCCTAGATCTAAACAATTTATCATCTAGAAGTCTTTGATTAAATTTCAAATATCCTCGCCCACGTGGAAATTCTGTAAGAGTAATATATATGCCAATTATGTGATGATCCGACTGCATTCTGTCCCCTATCAACACTTTTTAAACTTTTGGTGCCAGAGAGAATGGCATAAGAAAGTAGTCAAGACGACTAGCTTGATTAACCTGTTAGTCCTATAGGGGCATTATTTCATTTTTGGATAAAAAGACGTGCCCGTTTTAAGCGCAATATTTTGTCACGAAAGGATGCTCGACTATGCTTGGAATTGATAGTTTTGGAAAGAAGACACTCTGACGTTTCCAGAACTGCACAGATTTTCACTGTGAGTGCCTTATAACAAAAGCTTCAGGCAAAACCAAGATGTTTGAGCGACCAGGAAATGAACAGAATTTCTGAAGCTACGTTTTCCATGATCGCCTTATATGGCTGTGAATGCGACAGGAATGAACGGACACTTTCTAGCGTTTCCCCAAGGTGTCTGCAGCATTGTGACGTATTTGTAGGCATATCATTGGAAGATTGACCATAAGAGACTACAATTGCCAAGTGTCCCGCACAGTGTCTGCGTGGAAATTGGTGCGCAAAAGTCAGCTACCAGTATTTTTCCATCCGAATCAGAGAACAAAGAAGGCTTCTAGGACTGCCATTTCAATGAAGAGATATATGACAAAACACCTTGAGGATTGATTCAAACAACGTTTTCCATGTTTCAGTCGATATTATGGAGTTAATTCGGAAAAAAGTTAGACGTGTAGGTGACTGAATTTTCGGTTAGTTTCGGTAGCCAAATGCATAGTAACAAAACGGAACGATGTGTCCTACACAAGAATCTTTCAGGAAAAACTGGACATCTGCTATGTAACTGAGAGTCTCCTCATTGAAACATCTGAAGTTCTTCAAAGGTAAATTATTTTATTTGATTCCTTTGCTGGTTTTTGTGAATATGTTGCGTGCTAAATGCTAACGCTAAATGCTAATTATTGATTTTCTCTGGTTCTAAAGCATATTTTGAAAATCTGAGACAACAGGATTGTTAAGAAAAGGATAAGCTTGAGAGCAGGCATATTTATTTTATTTCATTTGCGATTTTTAGAAATCGCTAACGTTGCGTTATGGTAATGAGCTTGAGGCTGTAGTAACGATACCGCATGCGGGATGGGGCGGACTATGAGGTTAAGCCTCCGCCATGTATATCTCACTAGGTCAGGGTATTTAAGTCTCCATATATCCACTAATTCCAATATGTCCAAGACATTCATGATTTCTTAAGTGCCTGAGGGTGATAGTTTGTAGTGTGATTTCCTTTCCGGTCCATAGACCATTGCCCATGGGAGAAATATATTTTGCCCATCCCAGTTCATTTTCCACAAAAGTTCATCTAAAATTGTTGAATGGGTTTCCTGTAAACAATAGATATTATATTCCTTCTCTTTTAGCCAGGTAAATACTGATCGTCTTTTCTTATTACCTGCTAGGCCATTACAATTGAAACTGGCTATACTTATTTCACCACTAACCATCATGAGACACAACTTTCAATTCTATTTATCAAAATATATGTTTGTAAACATACCATTAAAAAGTAACATGATGATTGAGTGTCTATATAGCTCTACCATGATATTTGCATTGCTACGAAGTAAACCTCCAATTGGTCCCCACCATTCCACCCGCTTAAAGCCCTCCTCATCCCGAGCTGGGCCGTCATCTCAATGCCCGGCAGGCCACCTCCGACCCCCCGCATCCCATAGCCCTGAACAGACTGCGATCCATCCTTCGAAAAGAACATACAGTGCCATTTAACGAATTGAAGTAGATCAACTGCCAAATGCCTTTCCATCGCCCTCACCTCGATTTGTATTATATATAGCTGTGGATAATCCTCTAATGTCCCTAACATCTTTTACTCCTTCGCAACAGTTGTGGGATACACACATACACCCACACACACTCAACCCTTTCCCCCCACACAACCATAAACTCACATTATCAACAGTTGCACCATCCCAGAGCCCAACTCAAGAAAGGTCTTGATTTACAAATGCACTTACAGTTGCAGCTGCATGAGAAGACCTGCAAGACCACGCCCAAAAAATGGGCAGAAATGTAGAGATTTTATTAACCATTGTCACATCCTAGATGGAGGTCAAATGTACACCTTTTCCCTGAAACACCCACAATACTGTCACCCGTATTGACCATATTCCGAAGTATCTCCATGCAGTCAGACTTTTGATTTTGTGCCACCAGGGACACAATAATATACCCCCTCTCTGAATGTCCGAGTGTGACCCCCTCCCCATAGGTTACTGCAGCTAGTGTTGCCAGCACTGCCACTAGCTGGGTGAGGGTACCCCACCGGAATCCCCACCGACTAGGTACAAGGTCGTCAAGGTTCTCATTAGAAGCTTTGACAATTTCCTTGTATAGTATGCTCTCCCTTTAGGGGACTTATCGTGGACATATTCAAGGAAATGCCAATAGGATAAAAGATCTCATGGGAATTCAGCTAGTTTGCTATTATTCCAGGTTCAATGTTTGACGTGACTGAGTTAGATGAAATTGGCTAGCTAGCTAGCAGGGGACGAGAACGTTATCAAGCCTGCATAGCAACCATTTTGTCTTGAACGGACAACCAGTTCTTTTGCATAGCAAACATGTAGCAACATGACCAAAATAACTAACTGTTTGTATTCTTCGTATTTTGTCGAATGTAGTAAGACATCTGGGAATGTTTGGCTTACGAACTATGACCCATATGCACTCTACATACTCAATTTACGTCACAAATAGTACAGTGGGTGCAGTTAGTATGAGTATTCGAATACAGCTAGGAACTTTTCCTGGAATGTATTTGCTCAATGTGGTTGACGTTAGGCCTACATGGGGAAAGATATAGACATTTATCTGTGCCAGTTATAGTAATAGCTGATTATGCTGTGTATAAAAGGGCATTTTCATTATTATTATAATTTTTTTATGTTCAACATGTTTTGTTCACTTTTTTATGTTCAAAAGTGAACACAACTTTTTATTGTATTTTATGACTAAGGAAATAGATGTGTCAAAGCAAGCCTGGTGATGACAATCAATAAAATGACAAGCTGTACTCTCACAGAGGGACATTTATGAGCCTAATTAATGAAATGCTGGGAGGGTGATGTAAAGTTTTGGAGAGCAATTTGTATTCCCGAACTTTAGTGTCACTCCTTTGTCATGTCGAGAGAGTTGAGAAAGGTGTTTATACCCTCTGAAGGGTAGACAAAGGCATTACGCTCCATTATTGAAATAATGTTTTAATAAAATGTAAGGCGGAGCAGGGTGGTGTGTGTGTGTGTGTGTGTGTGTGTTTCATGCAATAATACAGATTAATATTCATTTTGGCTCCCATGCCAAAAACAAGCCGGTGCTGCAGGGCAGACGGGTGATTCTCTAGCTTTATTGACACAAGACCATATTATTTTCACTTGGCCACAGTGGACACTGATTTATTGACCAAATTTCTAAATCCCCTTATTCACCAGATAATTATTTTCTGAATGATAACCATTTAAAAAGTAACCCTGTGCACTGGCAACAGCTGAGGCTAATCCTGAATGATTAGCTGTATTGCCAATGGCTGAGAGAACACGTGGTTATGGTGTGGAGATGCACATGTGACAGTGGTGTAGAGACACACATTTAGAAATTGTTCATAGAACCCATGTGGCAATGGTGCGAACCGGCCTCAGCAATGTTGATCTATAACTGGAAAAGTTGTTTGTCTTAGTTTAATCAGAATAGCAGTGCATACAGTTCATGAATTACAACAGCGTGTGTTTTTAAGTTGCACAACATTTTTATTAACCATCGCACTCTTCCCTCCATTTGAATGTTGTCATCCATATAAATCAAATCAAATGGAAAAGTTGTTTGTGCTTCTAGTTTAATGCAGTGATAACCAACAAGTAATCTAACTAACAGTTCTAAAACTACTGTCTTATACACAGTGTTAGGGGATAAAGAATATGTACATAAGGATATATGAGTGAGTTTACAGAGCAGCATACCTCCATTTGGTATCGAGTACAGTATATACATATGAGATGAGTATGTCAAAGTAAACAAAGTGGCATAGTAAAGTTACATGTATTACATAAGGATGCATCCAATCCCTAATGAATAATGTAGGGTACAACACAGTCCTGATATATTTACATCTTTTTCCCATTATTAAAGTGGCTGGAAGTGTCAATGACAGTGTGTTGGCATAGCCACTCAATGGTGGCTGTTTAACAGTCTGATAGCCTTGAATGGTTTTTCAGTCTCTCAGTCCCAGCTTTGATGTGACCTCGCCTTCTGGATGATAGCGGGGTGAACAGGCAGTGGTTCGTGGTTGATGTCCTTGATGATCTTTATGGCCTTCCTGTAACATCGGGTGGTGTAGGTGTCCTGGAGGGCAGGTAGTTTGCCCCGGTGATGCGTTGTGCAGACCTCACTACCCTCTGAGAGCCTTACGGTTGAGGGCGGAGCAGTTGCCGTACCAGGCGGTGATACAGCCTTCCATTGTGCATCTGATATGCTTTTGGTGACAAGCCGAATTTCTTCAGCCTCCTGAGGTTGAAGAGAAGTCAGTGTGAGTGGACCAATTGTTTGTCTGTGATGTATTACATCCATCCAATCCCTAATGAACTGAACACACAGTCCTGGCTTTTTACAAAGGACATAACATGTCGTCTCCTAATGGCAATGTGCTGGAAACCTATGTATGAATAAAACATAGAGCCTATCACAACCAATTCTGTCACGGCCCTTCCAGTGATATGTACGTTTCAGAGGGAAGCTTGCTGTAAGGCACAACAAAATCTGTTTTAATGCATTGTTGATTGACCACAGCATAGGATCAAAGGCTGTGCATCCCAAATGGAACCCTATTAACTATATAGTCCACTACTTTTAAGCTAGGGAACATAGAGCTCTGGTCAAAAGTAGTGCACTAAATAGGGAATAGGGAACCATTTGAGGAGCACACAGATAATAATGACCCTGTGACTTTAGCAGCCTATCAGTGGGGCAGAGGGGCCTAAATCCATTCAGTTGACTAGGAGGAAAGCTGCTTCCCTGGCACAATGCTCCACTCGCAGATTACATGTTTCGGTACAACGTAACAACATCCAAGTTGGCATCACATCAGTGAGAAGAAAGACCTCAATACTCACTTACCCTAAAACAAGCCGCAAGTGGCAAAAAAATATTCAATGTGTCAAGGGCCACTGGACAATTGAGGGAAAAATATGACACCTTAACATACAAAATATGATTAACATTACACTGAAAAAAATTAAGGTTCTTAAATGGTGCTTCCTCAGCTCTTAAGGTTTCTTGGATAACTATTCCCCAATAAAGAACCTTTGAGTTAAGTGTGGGATTCTTGGAGTGGCATCCATGGCTCTTCAGAGTTCTCAAAGGTTCTTGAAATGTATGGAAGCCTGCAGAGGTGGCCCTTCCATAACACACAACAAATCCATAGCACACAGAATTGTTAACTAGTGTGGATTTGTCATTGTAACTTTTTTAGCTGATTCAAGATTTAACTTAACACAGCAAAGAGTTAAATTAACACTCAGTGGTGTAAAATAACCCCAGTGTTGGTGTTAATAACCACCACATTTGCCAGCATACTCTAGTGCAGGTTGATTTAAAAAAATGCTTGTTTCAATATCTATATTTTTGCATTATTAAACCTTGGCCTACAATTTCTGCACCCCCGTGGAAATCTAATCCCCATCAAAATCTATCTGTTTAAGCCACAGATATCTATTATTTTTGCACGGGCTGCGTTTCAAACCACCGCATCCGCTGATATCGCACTTCCACATCTGAGGTGAAAGGTGGCAGAGCTAGAGCGATCTTTGTCAGACCATGAGACATCCCAAAAATGTGTATTTTCACAAAAACATCTGTAGCGTCCGCACAGTTAGGCCCACAAAGAGTGATGAACCCCTATATGGACATCTGAGATGCTCACAAGACGTCTGAAGGTCCCAGGTACCAGTTTTAATATTATGGAAGTAAATATGTTTCATCCCCAAACATTTTTATATATATATATATTTTTTTAGGGCTTAATACATCTGTTTGCTATTCCAATTGAATTAACATACGTTTTAATAAACTATACCAATTTGTTACTTGGACTTATTGCACCCATTACTTAAATGGTTTCTGCAGTTTAGATGTTCACGGTAGTCTCATATCTTAGTCTTCCCAACCCTGGCATTCAGTCTGAATGCAGGATGCGAATGAAAAAAATTCCAAATGTTGGGTATACCCACTCTGGCTGCATTCCAATAGCAATTTCACATTATTTTGCAAGCCAGCATAATGTGACTTGCAGGCCTGATGTGTTGGTAAACTATGACATTCAGGCCACATTATTAGGGTAAAACAATACCCTCAAAAGAAGGCCTTATGAATTACTTTAATTTGAATGACATCATATTCCATTCTGATCTCATTTTCTGAAGACCAGGGGACTATAAGTTATTGAATGTCACAAGCATGTCTCTGTCATGAACAAACACAGTCATGGGCGGTACTGGTAACTCTAAAATGAACTTGAAATACTGAAAACCCTAAAGCAGGGCTATTCAATTCTGGTTTTTCATGTTTGTATGGTTCTTCAAGGACCAACCCCATGTATAGATCTTCAGAGACCCTAAAATGGTTCCCCTATGGCAGGGTTTCCAAACTCGGTCCTAGCCCTCTACCTGTGTACGTTTTGTTTTTGCCCTAGCACATCACAGGTGATTAAAATTATCAAAGCTTGATGATGAGTTGGTTATTTGAATCAGCTGTGCAGTGCTGGCGCAAAAACGTGCACCCAGGGGCGGGCCCAGAACCGACTTTGGGAGACCCTGCCCTATGGCATCGCTCTCAAGAACATTACTTGGTTCCCACTTGCACCTTTATTTTTAAGTGTACTGTATTATGTCAATCTAATGGACTGTCAGTTTTTGCATTCAAATATCTACCTATTAATTAGATAGTGGATAAATGTTAAGTAACATTTTGTTCTGTTCCAAATCAAGTGGTTTTTATACAATATAAAAACAAAAAGTGGTCGGGGGCCTTTGGTTGAGACAGAGACTTCAGATTGTGGGTGCTTTAATAATAGAGTGACAGTTAACCATGAAAAAAAACATCATAATCTTGGAAAGAAAAATGTGTGATTCATCTTCCTTTTCCCCCCTTATGTTGTTACAAATACAGCCATGCTATTGTAGATGAAAATACAGCTGGAGAAAAACTAATTGCAACTTTCAAGGGCTAAAAACATCTGAAAGAGAATTGTCTGAAAGGGAGTAGTTCCAGCTAGCATGCAGCCGGGTGAACGCCATGCAGGAGAAAGTAATATAGTGTAGCTGCAGAGCACAATTGAGAGCGTGCCGAGACTGTTACTGCATCATAGCCCTTCCTCCCTCCCAGCTTCCTTCAGCTGTGGACTGTTCCGTTCTCGTCGTTCAAAATACCTTTGATATTGCATGCTGTGTCCCACACTGGTACGGTGCCTTCATCTCAAATCTCACTACACCGTGTCTGATGTGTTTCCCCCCCCCCCTGAACCCACTTAGAATCATCCACCAATTCTCCAGCCCCCACACCCGTTAGAACACAGATCCCCCAACCCATATAGCAGACAAATAGTAATTTCTTAGGAGGGGAAAGACTACAGCGGCTGGAATATTGTGGATGCCCACCTCCCACCTCCTGACCAATGGCCAAAGTATTGCACAGCATAATGGTTATTTGTTCAATTGAGCACATTGTTCATTAAAATCAGATTTTATTCGGCTGTCTAGGTTTGCGAGATTGGAATAGTTGTTTAAAATGTCTGCTTTACTTTCAATTATTCCTCTAAGAAAATGGATTCTGTGTGTGATATTCTATACAGTATGTGGTTCAGAACTATGCGTAAATTACATCACTACAATAGCTTTTATCTCCTTATTCCCTACATAGTGCTCTACCTTTGACCAGAACCCTATTGAGCTATGGTCAAAACTAGTGCACTATAAAGGTAATAAGGTGCCATTTGGGACGCATACATCATCAGGGAAACACTAAGTAAGACCCTCTCAGGCCCGACCTTGCTAAAATAAGCGTTTAATCTGTTTCATTAGGTCTGCATTACTGCTCTGAGCGACTGATTAGATGTCACAGTCATTCCAAGTGCCTGCAGTGATTGTCGTTAATGGCAACCTGTATTGCCCTGTAATACCCAGCACACTTAAAAAAAAGGTGCTATCTAAAGGTAACTGCCAAAATAAAGGAAACACCAACATAAAGTGTGTTATTAGGGCATTGGGCCACCACCAGCCAAAACAGCTTTAGTGCACCTTGGCATAGATTCTGCAAGTGTCTGGAATGCTATTGGAGGGATGGAACACCATTATTCCTCGAGAAATTCCATAATTTGGTGTTTTGTTTATGGTGGTAGAAAATTATGTCTCAGGCACCACTCCTGCATCTCCCATAAGTGCTCAAGTGGGTTGAGATCTGGTGACCCTGAATTGTGGTTTATAACATTTTCATGCTCATCAAACCATTCAGTGAGTGCAGGGCGCCCTGCGGATTGGGGCATTGTCATACTATGGGGCATAGCCATAGTAGCCAAAATAATGTCCTGCCCAGCAATTTTATACATGACCCTAAGCATGATGGGATATTACTTGCTTAATTGACTCAGAAACCACACTTGTGTGGAAGCACCTGCTTTCAATATACTTTGCATTCCTCAGGTGTTTCTGTTAGTTTGACAATTACTTTTAGAACCAAAAGGGGTTATTTAGCTGTCCCCATAGGATAACCCTTTGAAGAACCCATTTGGGTTCCAGGTAGAACTCTTTCCACAGTGTGTTCTACCTTGGGTCAATAAAGCTGCAGAACCTATTTGGAACCCTTTTTTTAAGAGTGTGTTGCCAGGTAAAATGCAACAACCTCATTCTCTCTTGCAAACAACTCCGTTGGAACACATGGATGTTTTAATTACAGTAATGCAATGTCTGCACGTGCTGATTGACATATAAGCTACTGCTGTTTGTGTGCCACTGCTTTTCCTCCTGCATGTGTGGCTTAGGAGTTGATTGTAAGGGATATGATTGGAGGCGGCAGGTAGCCTAGCCTAGTGGTTAGAGTGTTTGGTCAGTAACTGAAAGGTTGGTGGATCGAATCCTCGAGCTGACAAGGTAAAGATCTGTTGTTCTACCCCGAGAGGAAGGCAGTTAACCCATTGTTCCCAGGGCGCTGAAGACGTGGATGTCGATTATGGCAGCCCCCCGCACCTCTCTGATTCTGAGCGGTTGGGTTAAATGTGGAAGACACATTTCAGTTGAAAGCATTCAGTTGTACAGCTGACTAGGTATCCCCCTTTTCCTGATTGTGTGTGTATGGTAATCAAAGATTCTTCAGCTATGGTTTTAATCACTCCTGTGTGGATGAGGATGAGGGCGGAAGGCTGCATGGTGTGGACAGGATCAACAGAGGGAAACACCAGAGGCAGCTAGACAGCTCTCTGGCAACAGGAGAATGACAGAGAGTCTATAAACTATAACTAGGGTTGTGTCTCAAATGGCAACATATTTCCTATTAAGTGCACTTCTTTTGACCAGGACACATAAGGCTCTGGTCAAAAGTAGTGAACTATATAATGAATAGGGTGCCATTTGGGACAGAGAGTCTGTGATAATAAGTTTCCATTCAAGGCAGTCAGGGTAGGTGTCACGATCATCGTAAGAAGCAGACCAAAGCGTAGCATGGTGTGAATACATCCCTTTAATGACAGATGAAAACAAACACGAAGTACACTAACTAACGTGACCGCTATAGAAACAGCATGCTAACATGCAACATCACATAGACAATAACCCACGAAATACCCAAAGAAGATGGCTGCCTAAATATGGTTCCCAATCAGAGACAATGATAAACAGCTTCCTCTAATTGAGAACCAATCTATGCAAACATAGACATACATAAACACCTAGATGGTAAACAACCCCATAAACCTACAAAACCCCTAGACAGTACACAACACATACATCATCCATGTCACACCCTGACCTAACCAAAATATATAAAGAAAACAAAGAATACTCACGTCAGGGCGTGACAGTAGGTGTTACTTAGTAGTCAAGCAACTGGATTCTGTTTACCTCTTCTTCACTGCATGCCACAGTGCTTTTAAGGCCTGGCTGTCTAATGCAACATATGAACATAAACATTTTTTTTCATCTTAGCCTTGACTCCCAAAGGGACATAAAGCTCCCAGCTGTGTTTTTCTTCTTTGGAGCAATGTCAGTGCACATTGTTATGGAACAACTTGTCAGTGGCACACAGTTAGATAGCTCCCTAATGACAATTTTCTCAGATATATGTGGTTAGTAACCAAATACAAAACCTCATCAATTATAGATTGACTAGGTTCTCTTTTTCTCATGGCAACGTTTCCTGCGATCAAGACAATGATGGACATAGAAATGCTATTGTTAGGAATATTCCCTGACACTCCCAACCATCACAACACCCTAAATGCAAACACAGTTATTTCCCTTTGAGCCCAATCAGAGTCAGACACAGTGTGTTCCTTGTGATCCTCAAGACACCACACCAGACCAAGGTCCTCATGTGTTGTGGTGAGGCTGTTTGGACCAATTTTCCTGCCACTTCTCCCAGTGTTTGCAATGTCTGCCACAGAGCAAAGACAGAGCAGACAGTGCCGCTGCCCTCCACTGGTCCTGGGCTCCCCTGGGACAGGCTGGTCTTGTGGTCTGGAGAAAGAAAGAAAGGCAGAAGGCAGCCATTCGATTAGCTCACACACTAATGAGAACCACACCTGGGTCCTCATTGTCCGACTGGGCTGCCTTCAACCCCCCCAGCCACTCAGGAAAACTGAAGCAAGAAAAACACAATAGTCACTGACGGGGAAAAGAGGAAAACAGATATCTAAGTATCAGATGTCTAAGTATTTACTCTCCTTTACAATAGGTTTCATATAAGTTGTATACAAAATAGAGAGAAGCCTCCTAATTGTATCTTTCTGAGCTGACACAACTTGTATGAAAACAACAAACCATATCATAATTAGATACAGTAGAAAACTGGATGGTCTAATCTCTCATCTGTAAAATAAATGATGGAGCACTCCTCAGCAGTTTGGCTGATAAAAACACTGATCAGCTATGATTTTCTGAAAACTTCAAGGATTTGAGTAAAACGGTACGATAATCCAGAACATTATGAAACAAAATGAAAATACCAAAGTTGATTTTATCATTTTCAAAACATCTTCTTGACTGTACCAACTATACACATCTGAACCTAAACTCTGAGTTTGTGTCAATGCTTTTACATCAGTGCCTTGGCAAATGAAAGCCATTCCTTAAAGGACATTTTATCTTTGATAATCATGGCTTCCAGTAAAGCACGAAACTCAGTACTGGATTTATGGATCCTACATACTGCACATCAATTTCACACATGTATTGGAGGGATTTACTGTATAGGTAGTTATGCAATTTTTTCATTTTCATTTTTGTAACCTACAGGAGTCAAGGCCCCTCTGTAACCAACAGCAGACATCTAGAGCCCTCAGAGCGCAACAGTAGGGGAATGCCCGTATACACTTCTGTGGGTAGTGATGGTGGGGGGGTTGGGTTGGGTTTTGTGTACAGTGTATTTTTCCCCAATGGCAAACTATTCCTAATTATACATACACTGCAAAAACAAATAGGGGGGGTCAACCTAGAAGATGATAATTCATCTGGTTACAAGTAAATGAGTTAGGTTTTCTCAAATTAAGTAACTACATTTGTTGAAACCAAATATATGATTAAATGCAAACTGTTTTATTTGATTATTAACAAACCTATATGTTCAAGTTGCAACCTATTCATTTCAACTCTCAACTTACTTTTCCTCTTTGGTTAAAGCTAATAAATAGTATGAATACAAACTAAGATGGGCCATATTTGTCATTTGTATTACACTGGGCTGAGCTTCACTCCAATGTATTTTGTAACAAGATACATTTGAGAGCTGTAATTTGTATTTTTTTAAATGGTTCACCACTTTGTGGCACCCTTTCACACTGCATTGGTATCAGATGTCTGATGGCACTATGGTGTAATAAGATTGTCTGCTAAATTAACTAAATATAAATGTGAATGCAAAATATGACAATTCCAAAGCATGCTGAGTATTTTTCCAATGGGTGCCACCAAAACAAGGTTTTGTCTAGTTCCTTGGTGTCCACATCAACAACAAACTAGAATGGTCCAAACACACCAAGACAGTCATGAAGAGAGCACGACAAAGCCTATTCCCCCTCAGGAAACTAAAAAGATTTGTCATGGGTCCTTAGATCCTCAAAAGGTTCTACAGCTACAACATCGAGAGCATCCTGACCGGTGTCATCACTGCCTGGTACGGAAATTGCTCGGCCTCCGACTGCAAGGCACGTGCATACGGCCCAGTACATCACTGGGGCAAAGCTGCCTGCTATCCAGGACTTCTACACCAGGCGGTGTCAGAGGAAGGCCCTAAAAATTGTCAAAGACCCTAGCCACCCCAGTCATAGACTTTTCTCTGTACTACCGCATGACAAGCGGTACCGGAGTGCCAAGTCTAGGACAAAAAGGCTTCTCAACAGTTTTTTATCCACAAGCAATAAGACTCCTGAACAGGTAACCAAATGGTTACCTGGACTATTTGCATTGTGTGTCCCCCCCCCCACCCCTCTTTTACGCTGCTGCTACTCTCTGTTTCTCATATATGCATAGTCACTTTAACTATACATTCATGTACATACTACCTCAATTGGCCCGACCAACCAGTGCTCCCACAAATTGGCTAACCCTATCTGCATTGTGTCCTACCACCAACCAACCCCTCTTTTTACACTAGTGCTACTCTCTGTTCATCACATATGCATAGTCACGTTAACCATACCTAAATGTACATACTACCTCAATAAGCCTGACTAACCGGTGTCTGTATGTAGCCTTGCTACTGTTATTTTCAAATGTCTTTTTACTGTTGTTTTATTTCTTAACTACACACACACACCTTTTTTCACACTATTGGTTAGAGCCTGTATGTAAGAATTTCACTGTAAGGTGAACACCTGTTGTATTCGGAAAATAAACTTTGATTTGATTTGAGAAAGCTTACAGCTTTTGTAAAAATGTACTTTTCGTTGCAGTTTTAGGAGAATTTACGCAGCAGGTTGGTGACAGATCGAAATTTACTGGGAGGGAGGAGTGGTCGAAAATAGGAGGTTTGTCAGTTATTTTTTTTGTTTGCTTTGGGGAGGATTGTATGGGTGTTTTTGGAGCACAGGGGAGGGCAGTGTCTTTTTTTCCCTGGTTTACATTCACTCTTCTGATTGTATTTTCCCTATAAACAACGTCTTGACTTACTTTTGATATTACTTTAATAAAGTTTTGAAACATTTGTGAAGGTTTGGTACAGCATGGTGTGGCTATTATTAAGATTTAGCTACTATAGGCCTATGAGCACATTGGACCAGTAACTGAAAAGTTGCAAGGTCAAATCCCCGAGCTGACAAGTTGAAAATATGTTGTTCTGCCCCAGAACAAGCCAGTTAACCCACTGTTCCTAGGCTGTCATTGTAAATAAGACTTTTTCTTAAACTGACTTGCCTAGTTAAATAAAGGTAAAATAAATAAAAACATATGAGGGCAGTGCATCCTGCACTCAAACTGACTCTGTTTTAGGCCTACAAGTGTTACTCCTATAAAATATTACACTATCAACTTTTTCTTTATAAAAATTATTTTGATCGGAAATGAATGATGCACGAGGTTTGTCAATTTGTCAACCCATTTCTTTTGAACATAATGGTTTCAGGCTGTTTTTAAGGATATGTAAATGTGGCTCATTTGGCCAACATCGCTGGCTGCGCCAGGTTGGATCTGAATGCATATGGATGTACATCTAATTTCACAAATGTTCATTAAATTAAATCTTTCTTGTCATGCTGTCTGGAGCCAAATTTTCCTAAAGGAAACTCTGAAATGGCCATCTTGTAAGAATTGTACTTAAACTCTCCAGTCAAACTAATCGGGAGGTTAGGCAGTTTTTTGTCTCTATCTCTGTAATGTGTCTGTATCAATCTCCCGACCAATCACCCGATCTCAACCCAATTGAGATGGTTTGGGATGAATTCGACCCCAAAGTGAAGGAAAAGCATCCAACAAGTGCTCAGCATATGTGGGAACTCCTTCAAGACTGATGGAAAAGCATTCCACCTCATGAAGCTGGTTGAGAGAATGCCAAGCGTGTGCAAAGCTGTTATTAAGGCAAAGGGTGGCTACTTTGAAGAATCTCAAATATAAAATATATTTTGATTTGTTTAACACTTTTTTGTGTTACTACATGATTCCATATGTGTTATTTAATAGCTTTAATGTATTCACTATTATTATACAATGTAGAAAGAAGTTAAACATTTAAAAAAAAAACTTGAATGAGTAGGGGTGTCCAAACTTTTGACTGGTACTGTATGTATTTATGTAAAAAAGAATTGGGACCACATTGGAAATAAGTCCCCAACTCTATTGTGCAATCCCAGTCACTTGAAAAAAAATCTTTGTGTATATGTACTTTTTAAATAAAAAAATTGACTTAATCAATCAATCCAATTGATGAAAGGAAAAACACATCTGTTACAAAACCCCAAAACCTTTAATGACATTCTGAGGCTGTCAAGCCAAGCCTTCAATCATGGGTAAGCCTACAAGGTAGAAAGGGATGTATTTTCTGTTTTCGAGATTTAAAATAATCAATTTATTGTGGTTTAGAGAAGGCGAACCATAATATTTGAAGTGCCGAAGTCGGTATGCTTTGTTTGCTGGTTGTGTGGTACATTGGCACAGAAACCTGTTGGTGTAAAATTTGTTGCATGTAGTTTATATAATTATGAATTGCATCAAAATGTTGAAAATCTGATTTCCTCCTAGCTGATCATTGTCTGCAGCCAGCTCTGATTGTAGAGTATTAAAACACGAAGGGAGAGTGAATTCATCTGTGGTGGTTGGCGAACCCTCTACCTTCTGGCCCGTTGCCTTGCAAGGCATTGACTGTGCCATAAAAGCATGCTGAAGTGGCAAAGCCGATATCCACATTTATAAACACAGGGTCGCTACAGTTATGGTTATTTGCGGTCGTAAACATTATTTTGAGTTCATTCTATTAGGGGAGGGTGTTCAATGAATTTTACTGGAGAATTAACTACCAGGTTGGGAGAATTAGGTTAAACTGTTTCCCATCTAGACATGACCCTGAAACAATGGCAATAATAATACACAGTTTGCTTTGCAGTTCATTTCAGTATGACCATTTCAACATGTATATTTACATTTTGGTCATTTAGCAGACACTCTTACAGTCAGTGTATTAAACTAAAGGTAGATAAACAACAAATAGTCATAGCAAGTAAAATGGTTTCTGTAACAGTTACTGAGAATATTGTTCCTGTTCAGGTCAGCTACTTGCAAATGTATTGATGTATTTTAAAATACAAAATATATGCATTTTAATTAAATACATTTGAAAATACAAGTATGCTTTAGTTTATTTTGATACATTGAGCTTTTTGGTATTTTATAATTGTGTTTTGTAATTTTTGCCCATCCCTGAATAAACCCCATTTTGTAATTTTGTTCCAAGTTTACTTTCTATTCTAGAATTATCTATGTACATGTATTCAATTGAGTGCAAGCAACTAAAACAATTCCATGTATATTAAGAAATTCAATTTCTTTGATACCATGATATACCATTTCCAAATGTATTTTTTACAGAAGACCTTCACATTTAGTAACCACTTTTTACAGTGTAGGGAAAAGGGTGCCATTTGTGACGCACCCCCAGTGACTTTACTGGACCATTCTGACTAAAACTCCCCGCCGGCTGACGCCTCCTGACTCTGAGCATCCGTTCCACCTTTCTCTCGCTCAGTGAAGCATGTGCCAAGAGGATTAAAGATGGCGTCCTCTAGGGCGGCGACATGCCATCTGGACAGGAGTTGATCCGGGAGGGAGGGGTGATGGAGGGGGATAGTAATGAAAGCATCTCAACTGAGTGACTAATTAATGTTTGGTCTGTGCTGTTTATAATTTTGGTTGGTAGTGTTGTCAATCTGGAATATTATTTATCTCAAAAAGAGTTCTTTGAGTGCCTGTAATTTTTACACATTCTACAAACAACAGTATTGCAAGGTGTAGCGGAGCATTCCATTTATGACAGATTTTTGTTTATTTTTTTTGGCACATAAGTCATCTCAATTACTTCCCTAGTGACGTTTCAATTGTTATACTCTACTGTGGGTGTTTTAGTACTTTAACTCCAAGGCACTGTTTTTGCCAATACATTTTTTTATCAAGTGCACCATATAACTCAATTTAAAAAAAATGTCTTTCAAAATACTCTTGAAAGTTGTAATAGCAGAATGTACAAAGTAAAAACAATTGGTAGTGCTCGAAAGCTGGACTAAATTCCTGCTGACCCCTCAGTTTGGGAACCATTAATGCAGGGGATGGAAAGGTTGTTGAAGTTAGCCTCTCTAATTTAACTGCCTTGATGACCTTGTTGTTGTTGTTTTCCCCTTGTATTATTGAGCTTGCTATTTTTTGGGTGCCATGCACCTTCGTTGTAATGCACTTTGCTTTTAGTATTTTCATGTTAAAATTTGCTATTACATTTTATTCCTTACTCTGTATGTTTCCTTGGGTAACTTGAAAGGCGCAAATAAAATGCATTATTATTATTATGTACTAAATGCTAATGCCTCCGTAACCTTTTCCCAGGACTGATGTGTGTCATCTCCGTTTTTCTCATCACATTAAGATCTCATTTGAAAGGTTAAATCTCATGTTTCCTCTTCAATTTCCCAGAGGTGAAGGAGAGACGATGTCTGATGTTACCCATCATGGCCAAGTAGAGTGGAGGAGTCCTCATCTACATCCCAAATGGCATCCTATTCAATATATACTGCACTACTTTTAACCAGGACCCATAGGGCTCTGGTCAAAAGTTGTGTACTGTTTAGGGAATAGGGTGCCATGTGGGATGCAATCGATGAGTCCATCTAGCAATGCATTTAATCATGCAAGACATGGAAATATGAGAATGTAGGTCACATGTTAACAAAAACTGACAGACTTCAGAGGGACCAGGAAGTTTGTTTTGATGTTTTTTACAGTTTTTGCTTTACTGCAGGATATAGAAAAGGTAAAGGGCTTGTTGTATTGTTTGTGTTCTGTGTGATGGGTTATGAGGGTGTATTAGTGGAAGCCTGCTGATGTACCTGACTCTAATAAGAGTTAAGCCCTAATGGTAAACCAACCCCCTCCCCTTTCGCTATCTCTGTCTCTCCCCTCACCACACTACTACAGTACTCCCCCATTTCCATGGAATCATCTGTGAACACATTAGCTTGGACGAGATGCCATCCCCAAGTGGCACTACTGTCTTTCTGATTAGAATATTCCTCCAGTGACCACAGCGTACATCACTGGCTCTCTCACTGTAGGAGGGAGGGCTCTCCAGCTCCCTATAATCTGCTTGATGAAGATCCCAGTGCCCCGGGGACCTGACCGGGGGCTGCCTCACACCAATCACGGCTGCCCCAGCTCCCAGCGTACACGCAAGCCCTTCGCCACTGAGCCAGTCAGCGAGCTAGTCAGTGCTTACAAACCCTCTCTCATTCTGTCGCTCTCTTCCACTCGCTCTCTCACACACTCATACAAGCTTGCTTGCTCTCTCTCTCTCTCCCCTCTCTCGCTCGCTCTCACTCGTCATTGTAAAACCACAGGGAGACTCATTGTGGCTCCTACATTACCTCTATCTCACCCTATTGTTTTATACTTCTAGTGGCACACGCTCCGGGATCAGCTCTGGCGTGGGCACTAGGCTATGCACAGAGAAGGATAATGAAAGAAACGCACCAACGAGAGAGGTAGGGGTAAATGAGAAAAGAGATAATTAAAGAGCGGAGGAAAAAAGGAGAAAAGAGGAGAAGCTTGCATTGTATTCTTCACAGGGAAAAGAACCTTGGATTAAGCTGACTTTGAAACTGTTTGCTATAATTGTGATCATTCAAGGTAAGTGTGCTGTTAAATGATATCTTAGTTGGGCTGTGTTTCATTGTTGTTTATTTAGAAGGTAGCTATGCTGATAATGAATATATTTCTCCTCCAAGTCAATGATGACCTAACTGAGTTACAGTGCCAGCAACTCATGGACATTTCTGTCACTGCAGCTGCCCCAAATGGCTTTCAAAGCCTCCTTGATGTCAATGCTTTTTTTAATGATATATATATTGACTTGTCAATAAAGTCTCTTTCATTAACCCCCACCCCCCGTCACATGAGTAAGTTGTTAGATGTATGCATACAGAGGGAACAGAACCAGCGGGTGTCCTTGAAACAGTTCTTGCAGAAAGAGTTTGAGAGAGACAGGAGGTTTGTGTTCAGAGTACAGTCAGTCCTACTAAAGAATGTCTCCCATGCATGACTGTACTGTCTTTGTGGTCTTTAGGTCAAAGCGAGCCTATCCATTTGTTCATAGATGACACAGTAGGTGTCAGCGAATGCAGATTGGCACATGCGTCAAAGCATCCCTCACTTGGACTGTGTGATGACCCTGTTTATAAGTCAAAGTGAGTGATTTTTGTTCATTTGCATTTAAAAGGCTATATTGATGTTCAACTTGGCATTGGAAAGTGTTCAAACATTGGATATCAAACTAGAGCCTGTCAAGTAGTTTGTGCAACATCAAGGAGCTGATTTCAACACTGCCTTGAGGGAAACCAAAAAGCAAAAGTCAACATTTTTTGATTGCATGTGGTTCAGCTTCACAGCAATGTTTAACACTCTTGTAAATCGGATGAAAACAAAACATTTTATCATTGGATTTGCTAAAATAGTTTTAGTAAGAGATTCCATTTAAGGAACATAACTTCGCATGTGAAATCATGTGAAACCATGTTTTTGGAACACTTCACGTGATGATATTTCATATGAAGTTTTACATGTGTATGTTCATGTGATCACATAACCTTTCACACGTGGATTCAGATTTTCACATGTGAATATTTTTCACATGATACTTAACAGGTGATGCTCTGCAAACAAAATTGTTTCCTTGGGATTCAGACACAAACAACACTTTTTACATAGTGTTTTCAAATCATATATTTGACACTAATGATTACATTGTGTATGTTTATTGAGATTGCAATTATTCTTCAACATGTCCTCACCTGGGGTTTGAACTCACAGCCTCTTGGTTTACGGCATGCCAATCTTCCTGCTATGCCACCATGTCTGTCTCAGTAACTGATTTCACCTGTATTCCTACACTTATTAAAGTAAAAATATTATATTTATAATAATATATAATATTATATTTATAGTGATTGAGGCATTGCATTCAAACGGAATAATATGGCCTACCAATATTAGAAAACTATACAGAAAACCCCTCAAATTGCTGAAATAGATAAATAAAATCAATGAGGAGAGAAAAGTCATATTTAACCGATAACTAAAATAGCAGTGCAGATGGTACTCTTTTGTGCAGAGATGTATTATACGTAATGAATGTGTAGCAAAATGCTACAGAATTTGCAGAGCAGAATAATTGTGATTTCAAATATCATGTGGAGTCATATTGAAAAGACAGAACTACGTGATCATATCAAATAGAATCATAATGTCATTGATAAAATATTTGCACACTATTTTACCTGAACAACGTACCACTTACTTTAAAAGGAAAAGAGACACATTTACCAAATTTTAACACCTCCATTTCACATGTGAGTGACTGGTTGCCGGGAAGTCTATCGCAGGAGAGCAGAGATGGGTGATAACAGGAGAACTTTAATATACACCCTGGCCCAAAGGCACAGGCGAGGCAGCACAAAGCACAACCACGGTAACATGAACTTGATAAACAAAACAAATGAACCTAGGTTTGAAACAAACCTAGCGCAAGCCAGCCTGTAAGCGTAACACCCTACACAAAGAACATTTCCACACACAGACATGGGGGAAACAGAGGGTAATATACATTTAGTCTGATGAGGGAATGTGAACCAGGTGTGCGGGAAAAGAAGACAAAACAAATGTAAAATTAAAGGTGGAGCGGCGATGGCTAGAAGACCGATGACGTCGACCAGCGAACGCTGCTCGAACAAGGAGAGGGATCAACTTCAGCGGAAGTTGTGAAAGTAGCCCCCCTTGACGCGCGGCTCCAGCAGCGCCGACACCGGCCTCAGGGACGACCCGGAGGGCGAGGTGCAGGGCAATCCGGAAGAAGACGGTGGAACTCCCGCAGCATAGAAGGGTCCAAAATGTCGCCGGGACCCCCTCGATGTTTAAAGGGGGCAGAGGAACCTCTCGCACCTCAGACTCCTGGAGCGGGCCAGCCACCACCGGCCTAAGGAGAGACACATGTAACGAGGGGTTAATACGGTAATCGGGGGGAAGCTGTAAGTGGTAACTAACCTTGTTCAGTCTCCTCAGGAGTTTAAATGGGCCCACAAACCACAGCCCCAGCTTCCGGCAGGGCAGGCGGAGCAGAGAGCCAGGGTACCGGCCTGGGGACCGGGTAGAGAGCCAGACCCGGTCCCCAGGTGCGAACACCGGGGCCTCACTGCGGTGACGGTCTGCGCTGGCTTTCTGGTGCTGGAGGTGAACATGGGCAACGTCCCAGGTCTCCTCCGCGCACCTGAACCAGTCATCCACTGCAGGAGCCTTGGTCTGACTCTGATGCCAAGGCGCCAGAACCGGCTTGTACCCCAGTAAGCACTGGAAAGGCACACCGAGCAGGAGGTAACATAAACCCTCATGTCTTTTGCTAAGGTGGGCCACCAGTGCTTCCCACTCAGACAGCGCACTGTCCGACCGATGCCTGGATGACCAGAGGAGGGTGACGTGTGGGCCCAATAGATCAACCGGTCATGGACAGCAGACGGAACGTACAGACACCCAGTAGGACACTGGAGGGCTGGCTCTGCAGGTAAGGCCCGCTCAATGTCCCCGCCCAGCTCCCATACTACCGGCGCCACAAGGCAGGAGGCCGGGATTATGGGGGTAGGATCCATGGGCCGCTTCTCTGTGTCATACAGCCGGGACAGAAAGAAAGGGTGAAAACAAAACGGGTAAAAAACATGGCGCACCTTGCCTGACGAGGATTCAGTCTCCTCGCTGCCTGGATGTACTCCAGGTTGCGGTGGTCAGTCCAGATGAGAAAAGGGTGTTGAGCCACCTCAAGCCAATGTCTCCATGCCTTCAACGCCTTGACCACAGCCAACAGCTCCCGGTCCTCCACATCATAGATTAGCTCCGCCGGGCTGAGCTTCTTCAAAAAGAAGGCACAGGGGCGGAGCACGGCTCCTATCCCAGCCTCGGACACGTCCACCTCCACCGTGAACGCCAAAGAGGGATCTTCTTCTTAGAGAAGGTGAGAGCCAAATCGGAATATTCTGGACTTTCCACCATAGTAGCACCAATGGAAACCCCCAAACACCTCCACGAGCACTCTCGTGACCACCCCGTGAGAGCCCTCCGTTGCCATGAAACAGTGGGGTCATGACAGGCTAACAAGGGAAGGCCTAGCACCACGGAAATGCAGGAGAGTCAATGAGGAAGAGACTGATTCTCTTGCTGTGACCCCCCATGCGTCACCATGACCAAAGGAGTGGTGGCCTCCCTGACAAAGCCAGACCCTAATGGTCGACTGTCCAACGGATGAACTGGAAAGGGACTAACCACTGGAACAATGGGGATGCCTAAACTATGGGCGAATGCTCTGTCGATAAAATTCCCAGCCGCGCCTGAATCGATGAATGCCTTATGCTGGGAATGTGGGGAAAACTCAGGAAAGTTGGCTTGCAAAAACAGGTGGGCAATAGAGGGCTCTGGGTGAGAATAGTGCAAGCTCACCTGGGATGATGCCAGAGCGCTCTGCCTACTGCCGTGACCCCCAGAGGAACCAACCCGACACCGACTGGCAGTGTGACCTCTGCGGCCACAGATGGTGCAGGTGAAGAGCCCCCCTTCAGGGTTTTCCCCGAGAGGCACGAGATGAGGGCAGACACCCTCTCACGTCCCAAAGGAGCCGGTGGACGGTCCCCAGATGCAGGTCCAGCTGCAACAGAAACCCCTGGCAGAGTGCCGCCATCCCATCAAACTCCCTGGGAAGAGCGAGACGAATCCCACTGGGACCGGGTGCAGGGGAGGCGAGTAGTGGAGACCCCTGTTGTGCTGGTGGGGGCGCTGGAGGGACTCCCTGTATCTTCCAGCGGTCCATAGTCTGGACGACGCGGTCCATGACAGCGCCGAGATGGTGAAGCATCGCCGTGTGCTCCCTGATGCGCTCCTCTACCCCCACAACGGGGGCACCCGCTCCTGCAGACTCCATTGATGATCGGTGTGGAATTCTGTAACGGGGAGAGTGACTGGTTGCCGGGAAGTCAGACGCAGGAGAGCAGAGATGGGTGATAACGTTAATATACACCCTAGCCCAAAGGCACAGGCGAGGCAGCACAAAGCACAACCACGGTGACATGAATTGGATAAACAAAACAAACAGACCTAGGTTTGAAACTAATCTAGCACAAGCCAGCCTGTAGCGTAACACCCAACACAAAGAACATTTCCACACACAGACATGGGGGAAACAGAGGGTAATGTAAATTTAAAATTTAGTCTGATGAGGGAATGAGAACCAGGTGTGCGGGAAAACAAGACAAAACAAATGGAAAATGAAAGGTGGATTGGTGATGGCTAGAAGACCGGTGACGTCGACCGCCGAACGCCGCCCGAACAAGGAGAAGGACCAACTTCGGTGGAAGTCGTGACAGTGAGGAGAATAACATTTGTTCAACTCACATGTTAACTGCAGATTCAGATGTGGAATTTGCTCTTTCACATGTGAAATTCAAACTCTCACATGTGGAGTTGCATTTTCCCACGTGAAAAACTTTGTTGAAATGTTGCATCCCCATGTTGTCACATTTATTTGACATTATATCATGTTTTCACATGTGGAGCTTCATGTTATCACTTGTTGCTTTTACATGTTGTCACATCTTATCACTTTAACTTCACATAAGATCACTTGTTAAACACGTTATTACATGTGAAATGAATGTGTTTTTTCTGTAAGGGATCAGATACTTTAATATTTAAATAATAACTGCAAAAGTGACAGTAAAAATGTGGGTGTGCTTTTCTTATGCACTTTTTAAAAAATCCAGAAACAACACAGCCTTCTTTGGAATGCTCACATTGCAGGTACGACTTTATATACTGCATATTATAGCCCATGTTTACGTACATTTCTGAATTACCTTAGTGGATTAGAAGATTTCTGGTAGTATCCAAGGGGATTTGTACCAACAACCTGAGGGAATATGAAAAGGCAACACACACTACATGATATGCTACATGTTGAATAAGGGATCATGGATGCACCATGTTATTCAGATGAGCCGTAGAAGAAGATATGAGTACAGCATATTAAATATCTACACTGCTACACCGCACATACCTGTAGGGTTTACATGTGGGGAGACAAATTGAATGCACATGTAGAGAGTTATGCATCTCAGTGATCCATTGCTGTGGAGTATTTGTTTGTCGAAAATCCAATGCATTCATAATGCATAGCATACTGGATATGACAGGATATAGATTTTAGGGAGAATTGAAAGCGGTGAGCAAGCATTTTATTCAGTGGCTGTTTTAGTATATCTACTCTGCTGAAAGTATTTATTTTTTAAGAAATGATTTGGTAACATAATGGTAACACTTTAACTAAACCCAACAGGTACTTTGATATGTGAATATAGGTAAATATTGCCAATTGGAATGCTGTACTGAAAACAATGCAAATGCTGTGTGCATTCACAGTCCTTTCATCTCCATTTTCTGTAATGGAATTCCAAAGGAGAATATAATGTATATATGACAGTGATGACATGTGACACTTCATGAGTTTCCTGAATCTCGGCTGACATCATATTTATGCACAGGCATACTCCCCGACATATACCTTCAGATTGCATGCAAAACCCACACTTGCCTACACTGCTCTGCACCACTTTCTCAGAGCAGATCTAATGTCGCACTCTTCAGAGGCATATACATAGCTGTATTTGGGCTGTGTTGCAAATGGCACCCTATTTCATACATAATACAGTACTTTTGACAAGTGCTCATAGGATAAGATCTTTGGGCCCTGGTCACAACAAGTGCAATATATAGGGAATATGCTGCCATTTGGGACACAACCCTTGTCTTATCACCATTCAGCTGGAAACACTTGCTTTAGAATAATCAAATCATTCTCCAATGAGTCCACTATTACATAGAACAGGAGATGGCCCTCTTGAGCAGTATCTATGGAGGGTATACAGGAGAGAGATTAGCATTCAAAACATGCACCCACACTGGGATATCGTAACTACGTGAATTATGTGATAAACGAGGGAGACATATAATGCATTAATGTACACTGGCGATGGTGATGCTACATGACTACAGCACATGTCCTATCTGTTACATTGCTTAGCACTTCTGGAACTGACTTGTGTCAATAGCATTTAGATAGCCTTGATGGGCCGGATGGAGTGCCCTACTAATTGTGTTAACTTATTGCCAATCCCATTTTGCATAGGTCTGGTTAGATTAACAAAAGTAGAGTCAGGTGACAATCTATTAGATTTGTTAATTGTAAAACTTTACAGTAAACTCAACTGTAAATGTTCTGTAAACCTCATAGCTATCCAAGTATCTTTGGGTAATCCACTACACTTACTGTTGCATGACAGGCATGCATCTCCCACAACAAGACAGCAGCAAATACACTCAGCTGAGTTGTGACATCCTCTAAGAACCCTCTAATGGACTTCTTGAGTCCCAAATGGCAGCATATTTCCTACCTAGTATAATAGTTTCTAACCAGAACAACATGGGGCCTGGTCTAAAGTAGTGCACTCAAAAAGGGAACAGGGTACCACTTGGGATGCACACTGTGTTAACCGCTTCTCATGGTTCTACCCACTTTTACTGCGCTCCATGTAATTTTAATGGCAATACTGAGTGGCTCCACAAAAAGACCAAGTCCGTCTGCAAATTCCTCACTGTCACTATATGAAATAATCTGCAGCACTGTTTGACCAGGGGAAAGAGAAAGGCCTGCATCACAAATGCCACCCTGTTCCATTTATAGTGCATTATTTTAGGGCTCTGGTTAAATGTAGTGCACTATATAGGGAATAGGGTGCAATTTGGGACGCAAACAGAAAAAGGAGGGTGTTTATGCATGTGTGTCCTGTATTCATTATCATAAGAAGAGCAGAAATGATCAGTCATTCGGATATGCCACCTATCACCCCCTTCTGCCGAATGTGTCGGTCAAGAGCCTTCTGCTTAAATGGGATCAATACTTGAGATTGTTTGGAGTCTTAATTGTAAAACTTTACAGTAAACTCAACTGTAACTGTTCTGTAAACCTACCTGTAACTGTTCTGTAAACCTCATAGCTATCCAAGTATCTTTGGGCAATCCACTACACAGAACTGTGTCCCAAATGGCACTCTATTCCCTACATAGTGCACGTGTTTTGACCCTGCAGACCTTTAAGACAAGGCTCAGACAATCAACAGCATGATTCCTAAACATCTCAAATTAAGGTCCTGCCGTGATGGATGAGCCTCTGTCTACAGGAGGTATTGCTCCTCGTTTCCTCCTGACTGATGGGCACTCCAACTCTGCAATTATTTAAATAGATTTGTCTCCATTACTTTGTCAAGTTTCTGGAGGTGGTATCTTCTGCTGTGTGCTGGAACACCTCTTTAGAGAGGAGAAAAGGAAACCTCCCCTAATATTTTCCAAATCATTTTGGGAACCACTCATCATTTCAATCAGATGACATTGGGTTAGTTTAAAAATCGACTGTAACGTTACAGATTTGTGATCCTTGGGAGTGTAGTAAAATAATATGACAGAAGAACAGACATCATGTTGCATGGGTGTCTGTCTATTTACCCTAGTGAACTGTAAGCTGTAAGAGTGTGATGCAGTGTGTTAGCTAGCTGGATGGCGAGCTAATGGGCCCAGCAGAAACGGCCAAACCTAGTCCTCTGAGGACCCGGCTGGCCAGGAGATGTGCCGACTCTGCAGGACAGAGATTATTGTGTGGCCATATCAGAGTACAGCCACTACAGACTCCTCCCTCCCGCACTGCCACCGCTTGGTTCTGGCACAGGGGAGTCAAAGCGAGAGAGAAAGGCATGGTTTTCCCTTTCACACAAAAATGTTATTGACATTGTACCCCTGCTCAACCTGATCTTTTATATTCTGTCCTATGGGATTTTATTCCATTCCATTCATGTTTCTGTTCATTCTGTTCCAATTAAAACTGTTTCTGGGTGAAAGCTTGGAGGCAGTTTAGAAGTATCAGCTCCTTGAATGTGTACAGTGAAATAGAGACAGAAACCGACCCCTTGTCATTCAGTTCAAGTTCATATTTGTCTTTTTCAAACATTTTGACTGGTGATTCATTTTGACTGGTAAATAATTATATTAAAGCATTAGCTAGTTGCCTTCCATTTCTGTTTTTGAATACCACAGCATTAAGACTTCAAAATAGCAGTCACAGCAGTGACTGCCTGAGGCTTTTGTGCCTTTGAATACATTTTGTTCCATGCCTGTGAAACATTCACCACAGAATCCTTGTAAACGGTCGACAGGTGTGGTAGCCATGAATTCACTGGAGGCCATCCATAAGCAAAGCCATGATGGAGAGTGTTGCATTACAACAATGTGTTATAGTTTTATGGTATGTCTCTGTGTCTGTGGTGTATTTGATATTATAGTCCAACTGCACAGGTAAATGGTTTGGCTGGCAGGCAGGCAGACAGGAAGGAAGGCGGGCGGGCGGGCGGGAGGGAGGACGGACTGTTGGAGGAAAAATTCCACTGTGTGATGATGTGTGGGTCTGGTAGGAGTCCATAACCTTAAACATAACCTCCTTAGCTCCCATTGGCAACACTGCAAAGATTTCCTGTCACACAGGTGAATGACTATTAGTTTACTGACCCTAGAGGTAGAGGGAGATTGTAATGATTTCCAGAGAAGAAAGGTAGCTACTGTAGCTTGGGGCCCTTTCAGGTTACTAGTGGCATACCTTGCCTCTGCTGGAGGATATAGCTGGATATGTGAGGAAGAAATAGATAGGAATAGGAATACCCCATTCCTGGTGAATTCACACAATCTCTGATTGTACTCAAGGGCATTAGCATACCCTTTTAAAGATGATGTCTTTGAGTGTGAGATCAGTATCATTCAAAACATATATTAATTATCTTCTGGTGTTTGGATGTAACTGTACACTTCAGACAGTATTGAAACACTTTGTGGAATTCGTGATTTATTCCAAGAGGGAATAATACATGGGTGTCTGTAATTAATAAACTGGATGATGTATCTCTGCCTTTCACTAGGCATGACTGTGAATTTAGCCCATGTGTTACCATGAAGCTCAAGAGAGAATGATCAAAACCTTTGAATACTCTGCAACAAAAACACCATTTGAAAAATGCATGTGCTTTTATCATGGTTCTGCTGAGATTTTCAGCAGAGTATATGCAGCAAATATATAAAGGTATACACTATTACTTTGATCAGAGAAATATGAATTAATCTTTCCGTTTATGGGGGGAAAAGCCTCTTAGCCAAGAAGATCTAATGGATAAAACATATGTGAGAACTCTCACAATATTTATCTCATCTTATCTGTCTGTCTGTTTTTATCCAATCCTTTACTCCTACGCATTTAACATGTTATCCTGTACCGGATGTCACATAGAATTTGGAGTTCCATCCATGCAAAAACTAATCTTCGCTTCATTACAGAGAAACCTGTTCCTTTAAATGCTCCCAGTAAGGCAATGGACACCATATCCCTGTGAAACACCTCATGAAAAAAAATCGACATTCAACCTTTGAAATTTCACAGTGGAACTTTTCTGTAATCATAATATAGTAGATTTTGCATTTTTCTATATAATATGTTTGTATAAAAAAAAAACACATAAAGGAATGTTGGGAATGCTTTTTGCTTGTTTATTCCTCAAATATCAATATTGTACTGATATATCTATTCACAACAACTAACACCCTTAAAATAGTGGAGCATGGACTTGGATATAAATACTTTGTATTTTGATTGTATCAGCATCGAGCTGTATTATTGGACTGTGGATTCTATCTGGTTTGGCTAGCGTGCGACTCAGCATTTCTGAGTTTTGACATTGGATTCAGAGCATCTCTTCTTCCTGATTACCCCCCCCCCACCCCCACCCCCACCGTAATGCTTATCTTGACACGGCGGAAATTACATCATAACTTTAAAGAGGAGGTTAGAAGAAGAAGCACCTCTCCTTAGCCAAAAAAAACACTAACATGATAATAGTACAATCATTTGGTGGGTGCTTATATTTGTCCTGTTTAACACATGTATAAGTGTGTATTAACCCTTTACACTCGTGGGAATTGGATTTTACGGATAGGGCTAAATTGAAATATTTCTTACAGAAGAAATATGAAGTGTCACACTGTATAATGATAGGAAACAGGGACAGGAATACGTAATAGTTTTTTTTTTTCTCCACCCAAAATAAAGTAAGTCATGAAAACAACGGGGACAAAGCCCAAGACAAATACGTGTATATATATATATATATATATATATATATATATATATATATATATATTTAACACAGGGATGTAACCCAAACAAAAGAGCGAGGTTTATACCTCTAAAAACACACGGACGAGACCCGTAATAACAAGCGCACAATAACGTGTAGCACGAAAGCCAAACCAGAGTACAGACCAACGGACATGGGACAATAATCAACAAGGACAATGGGGAACAGAGGGCACTTATATACACATACTAATCAGGGGGAACCAGGTGTGCGTAATGAGACAAGACAGTCCGGGGTTGGTGGTAATGAATCCAATTCAGTGATGCCTAGAAGGCCGGTGATGTAGACCTCCTGGAGCTGGTGAATGGATTGAACAGCAGTATCCCCCCCATCATGCTGCAGCAGGAAGACACCGGCCTTGGGGACGACCACAGGGAGGTGGTGCAGGTCGGTCAGTGAGCCAACGGTGATAATCCCTGGTCAGCAAAGTGTCCAGGATGTCCATCACAGGAACCCAGCACTTCTCCTCTGGGCTGTACCCCGCCCTACACCTCAAATTCAGGACTTCACAGACCGGCCCTCCCTCGATGTCCAGAGGAGGAGGCGGGGCGCCACTGGGTTCAGCCTCAGCGAAGGTACCAGGCACCACTGACCCAAGGAGAGACACATGAAAAGTCAGGGTAATTAACCCTCCTCTGGACTTTAAATGGCCACACAGACCGCAAGCTCAGCTTCTGGCAGGGCAGGCGGAGGGTGGAGAGCCAGACCAGGTCGCCTGGAGAAAAAACAGGCGCCTCAATGCAGTGGTAGTCGGCCAGTTGATTGTGCCGACGCACGGCCCGCTGGAGACGAGTGTGTGCAGCACTCCAGGTCTCCTCAGCGCGCCGAAAACACTCGTCCCCGGTCTGGCTCGTATGCCAAGGTGCTGGCAGTCCCGCACACCCGTGGGCACATAGGCACGGTTCTCCGGGCACTGTGTAGGTGCAGGTTCCTTGCGCAGGGCCTGCCATATGTCAACGTTCATTTCCCACACCAATGGTGCAATGATACGGGGCGGAGGGATAATGGGGGTTTCCTCTCCCAATGTCATTGAGACGAGACAGGGCGTCCGCCTTTACGTTCTTCGAGCCTGGCCTATAGGAAACCGTGAATTGGAACCTGGCAAAGAATAGAGCCCATCTGGCCTGTCTTGGGTTTAGCCTCTTCACCTCCCTGATGTACTCCGGGTTGCGGTGGTACATCCACACTAGGAAAGGGTGTTTGGACCCTTCCAGCCATTGCTTCCACCCCTTCAGAGCCTTCTTGACAGCCAAGAGTTCCCGGTCCACTACGTCAAGGTTCCTCTGGGCGGGGCTCAGTAGCTTGAAGCAAGGCCGCAGCTTTGGAGGGGTTCCAGTGTGCTGGGACAGCACTGCCCCGACTCCTACTTCAGAGGCATCCACCTCGACGATGAAGGGGAGTGAGAGGTCGGGATGTGGCAGCACAGGAGCAGTGGTGAAGCATGCCATCAGTGTCTTGAACACCCTCTCTAACCTCCACTGTCCAACGATGCTGCTGGGGACCTCCTCTCAACAGGGAGGTAAGAGGATGAAGCCCCGGATGAACCTCCGGAAATAGTTTGCGAACCCCAGGAATCGCTGGACTGCTTTCACAGAGTTGGGGATGGGCCATGACCTGACTGTGCTGATGCGTTGCTCCTCCATCTCCACTCCCTCCATGGATATAAGGTAGCCCAAAAAGGAGACGGTTAAACATTTCTCTTGTTTAACTCTTAGAACTACCCATCCCGGATCCGGGAGAATTGTCATCAACTACATTAATTAGCATAGCGCAACGGTCAAAAAATATTACTAGAAAAAATTCATATTCATGAAATCACTAGTGAAATATAGTGAAACACAGCTTAGCCTTTTGTCAATCACCCTGTCATTGAAAATGTGGAATTATGCTTTACAGCCAAAGCAAGACAAGCGTTTGTGTAAGATTATCGATAGCCTAGCATAGCATTATGTCCAGCTAGCAGCAGGAAGCTTGGTCACGAAAATCAGAAAAGCAATCAAATTAAATCGTTTACCTTTGATGAGCATTGGATGTTTTCACTCACGAGACTCCCAGTTAGACAGCAAATGTTCCTTTTGTTCCATAATGATTATTTTTATAGCCGAAATACCTCCGTTTCTTGTCCACGTTTTGTTGAAAAATCCACCGGAAATTGCGGTCACGACAACGCCAAATTAGATCCATAATATCGACAATCCTTATAATCAATCCTCAAGGTGTTTTTAAAATACCTATTCGATAATATATCAACCGGGACAATTGGCTTTTCAGTAGGAACGAGAAGAACAATGGCCGCCTGTAACGGCTTTCTAATGGTGAAGGAGAGTCGGACCAAACTGCAGCGTGTCTATTGTGATTCATTTTTAATAAACAAACGTAACACACAACAAAACACTAACACTACAAACCGAAAACAGCCTATACAAGTGTCTACTAACCTCTAACCAGGACATCAAGACACACAGGACAATCACCCACAATACAACCAAAGAATATGGCTGCCTAAATATGGTTCCCAATCAGAGACAACGGTAAACACCTGCCTCTGATTGAGAACCACTTCAGACAGCCATAGACTCTCCTAGAACACCCCACTAAGCTACAATCCCACTATACACACATTCCAAAATCCCAAGACAAAACACACCACAATACAAAAACTCTATGCCACACCCTGGCCTGACCCAATACATGAAGAAAACACAAAATACTTAGACCAGGGCGTGACAGAACCCCCCCCCCCCTAAGGTGCGGACTCCCGAACATACCTCAAAACAAATAGGGAGGGTCCGGGTGGGCGTCTGTCCATGGTGGCGGTTCCGGCGCGGGACGTGGACCCCACTCAATTAATGTCTTAGTCCCCTCTCCTCGCGTCCCTGGATAGTCCACCCTCGCCGCCGACCATGGCCTAGTAGTCCTCACCCAGAAACCCACTGGATTGAGGAGCAGATCGAGACTGAGGGGCAGCTCGGGACTGAGGCAGCTCGGGACTGAGGGGAAGCTCAGGAGTGAGAGGAAGCTCGGGAGTGAGAGAAAGCTCGGGAGTGAGAGAAAGCTCGGGAGTGAGAGAAAGCTCGGGAGTGAGAGGAAGCTCGGGAGTGAGAGGAAGCTCAGGAGTGAGAGGCAGCTCAGGAGTGAGAGGAAGCTCAGGCAGGTTGATGGATCTACCAGATCCTGGCTGGCTGGTGGTTCCGACAGATCCTGGCTGACTGGCAGATCCTGGCTGACTGGCGGATCCTGGCTGACTAGCGGTTCTGGCAGATCCTGGCTGACTGGCGGATCCTGGCTGACTGGCGGATCCTGGCTGACTAGCGGCACACCCTGGCCTGACCCAATACATGAAGAAAACACAAAATACTTAGACCAGGGCGTGACACCGCCTTTGTCTATTATGCACAAATAACTCTGAGAGCCACCACCTGACCACTGACGCAAGGTTGTCGTTCACGCTCATTTTTAGAAAAAATAATCTGGTTGATATACCTTTCAATGGGCAATAGGGATGCATTTCAAAATAAGGGTCACTTCCTGATTGGATTTTTCTCAGGCTTTCGCCTGCAATATCAGTTCTGTTATACTCACAGGCAATATTTTTACAGTTTTGGAAACTTTAGAGTGTTTTCTATCCTAGGCTATCAATTATATGCATATTTGAGCATCTGGTCCTGAGAAATAGCCTGTTTACTTTGGGAACGTTATTTTTCCAAAAATGAAAATAGTGCCCCCTAGTTTCAAGAGTTTAACATATAGATCATACTCCAACAGTCTTCCCAGCACAGACCTGACTAATGAGACATGCTAGGTGCGGTCAGCAGAATAGAACAAAATGTAATCTATATCAACCACTATGCCCCATCCCAGCATGCCCCGAAACACTTCAATAATAAAGGCCTAGACTCAAGGTGCATTAGACAGGTCAAAGGGAATCACGAGATACTCGTAATGGCCCGTGGTCGTGGAAAAGGCAGTTTTCCATTCGTCGCTTGCATGAATGCGCACCAGATAGTAGGCGCTCCTCACGTCCAGTTTCGTGAAGTACTGTGCCCCGTGCATTTGTTTGATGATGGTTAGGATGAGGAGTAAAGGATTGCGGAACTTTACGGTGGCTTTATTAAACACACTGGTTGAGTTGACAGAAAAGGAAGGGAGATCTTGCATCCTATCTGGGTTGGAGCATGGGAATTCCCGAACTTGTCACCCCCTCGCCTATTAGAGGATAGAGGGCAGGTCGGGGAGAAATTATCCCTTTCTCCACAATAGGAGCAGAGGCCCAGAATGCTCTTCTCCTACGTTCTGCCTCGGGCAAATGTGCAGAGCCCACCTACATTGGCTCTGGCCATGGAGAAGGTGTAGCCATGGGCTCCAGATTCCACTCAGGTCTTCGTCGGGACTGCAGGAGGTTGTCCAAACGGATCGCCATACTGATGAGCTGGCGGAGTGACAGGTTGTCATCACGGCAGGCTAACTCCATCTGTACCTCCTCCCGCAGTCCACTGCGGAACACCGTGACCAGAGCTGACTCGTTCCATCCGGTGGAGGCCATGATGGACGGGAACTCCAGGGTGAACTCGGAGGCGGTCCTAGATCCCTGGCATAGTCGGAGTAGGCGCTCACCTCCCTCTTGGCCTTCCACAGGATGATCAAACACTGAGTAGACGAGGAGGGTGAAGCACTAGTAGGACTCGACCTTGGGTCTGCCCATTTCCCAGACTGCGGCACCCCAGTCCAGGGCCTGTCCAGTTAGTACCGAGATGACGGTGGCAACCATGTCTCTCCCGGAGACAGCTTCGGCGTAGGGAGCACGGTACAGGTCATATTGCAGAAGGAATCCCTTGCATCTTGCTGGCATTCTGGGAGGGACAGGGGTATTCCGCGGACCGGCTCCGGTGGGACGGAGGCCGGTAATGGTGGTGTGGGGGTTGGTTCCGGAACCGGTGCTGGAGACTGGATGGACAGCACATTCCCCTCCAAATGCAGGATGGTTGCCAGCACGCTGTCCATGGCGCTGCTGAATCTGGAGAGACAGTCCTCATGATGCTGGACTGTCTCTTTGATGGTCACCTGCTCAGCCTTTCCCGCTGTCTCCATTTAGATGGGTCAATTATTCTGTCATGCTGTATAATGATAGGAGACAGGCACAGGAATACGTAATAGGGGATTTTATTTCTCCACCCAAAATAAAGTAATGACAACAATGGGGAAAAATCCCAAAACAAAAACGTGTATATATAAAACACAGGGATGTAACCCAAACAAAAGAGCGAGGTGTAATTCTCGAAATAATACACGGGACGAGACCCATACTAACAAGAGCACAATAACGTGTAGCATGAAAGCCAAAACAACAGAGCACAGGTACTCACAAGACTAATGGACATGGGACAATAATCAACAAGGACAATGGTGAACAGAGGGCATATACTGTATATACACATACTAATCAGGGGGAATGAGAACCAGGTGTGCGTAATGAGACAAGACAGTCCGTGGTTGGTGGTAATGAATCCAATTCAGTGACTCCTAGAAGGCCGGTGACGTAGACCTCTGGAGCTGGTGAACGGAATGAGGGGCAGTACCGGGGGATCCATAACAATAAGCATGATAGCAATTGAAAGGGAATAGTTTGGAGATTATGGTGGAAATGATTTTTGACCAAAGTTGAGGACACAACAATTCACCTGACACAAGACTGAATGCAAACATTACACTGTTGATTTTATGTCCATTTTACTGTACTTTTCGGCACATTTCTTGGTAAAGAAATCTAAAAATACTCTGGATACATTCAGTAGGATGATAAGAATATTCCTGGGCCATGTGGGGTAGGTACAACATAAGACAAAAAAATACAATGTTTTTGAGTGAGAGGAACAACTGTTGTCTCCAAGTGGCCACACACCCCTCCAAAGTATACAAAGTTCCTAAGTAATGTCAATGTGCTTGCTTGTATGACTCAAAGAAGAGTTTTCAACTAAAAGGTGCTTTTTCGAGCTCTCCTAACTGTGCCGTTGAGGAACTAGAGCGGGCACACTTGTAGTTATTTTGCTTGGAACACAACCCTGCATCCCCACCATCAAACAATGACTGTTGTTGTTTACGTAATCCAAAAATGACCCATTATAAATCGCAATCTAGGTCAGGTGGACATAATTTGAAAGCTTGTTCTATTGCCAACATGACTGGCTAATATTGAAAATACAATCCAACAGGGTTAGGCTTTCACAAGGCAATTCAGAGAAACAGATCATAATTCTGGTGCAGATTGAAATGAGTGCATTCAGGTTCGTGTTCCGCAGCAAATTCTCTTCACAATATACAACAGAACATTCCAGAGTATGACACCATGTCATCTTGCAAGTGTACATCAAGCATAGTGATTTAAAAAAATACACTTTATGTGACATGAGTTTCATGATATAGAAATCTGAAGTTGCCCAACTAGCAGGAGGGATGGGGGCAACTTCTTGTTGTGTACAGTGCTCAAGTTCAGAATTAATTTAAGTCAAAACCCATACAACACTGTGAAGCGGAGAGCCCTGACATCATTTATAGCATCTTATTGTACATCCACTGTGTTCCAATTTAGGCACTTATCAGTTCTCAAATCTGCCATTTTCAACATGTAAACGGTACGAGTGTAAATTCATTTTTTGCATATCCCCTCTCCCTGAAACATCCTCAAAGAATGTGGTCACAGCCAAGGTCTGCCATGATGAACAGCAACCCTGGAGAAGTTAGGGTGAAGTGCCTTGCTCAAGGGCACATCAACATATTTTTCAACCTACCAACTTGAGGATTCAAACTAGCAACCTTTCAGTTACTGGTCAAGGCTCTAACTGCACCCAAAGCCATACCATACTCTGCTGTAGTTCCAGACTGTGCATCAGTTTCCAAAACCAGAAAAATCCCAAGGCAAATATGTAGTATTTACTCTTAAATCACTCTCTTCTTCTAAGAATGTAAGATAAGCACCTCCTACACTATCAGTTTTGCCTGCTGAAACATGGCCTTATCAACGTCCCACAAATCTGATGCTATAATACTGTTAACCGACAGTTTATAACAATTCGACTATATTATTGATGTTCATCCATCCTCTTACAGAGATATATTTACAAATACAAACATGAATTGATGTTCCACATCTCAGACTCGCGTTGCATGTTGCAAGGACTACAAGCTATCATAGACTACAAAGGCATATCCAGATGTGTGGAACCCAATGAAGCCTCTCTTTCAGACGAGCTTAACGTATTCTGTGCTCACTTCGAGGCAGATAATGCCGAGCCATCCAGAAAGGCACTCGTTCTTTCGGACGACCAGGTGACTTCGCTCTCCGAGGTTGACGTGAGAAAAACTCTCAAAAGAGTGAATACTCAGAAATCTGCCGTCCCAGATGGCATCCTTGGTCGCGTCATCAGAGTGTGGTGGTCATCTTCTCTGTCAGCTTCAACCTGTCCCTGTCCCTGGCTGTAGTGCCCACTTTCTTAAAGGAGACTACCAGTGTCCCAGTGCCCAAGAGAACAAAGGTGACATGCCCAAATGACTATCGCCCCGTCGCACTCACCCCTGTCATCATGAAGTGCTTTGAAAGGCTGGTCATGGCCCACATCAAGCCCTACTCCAATTAGCCTACCGCTCCAACAGATCCACAGAAGATGCCATTTCCATTGCTATTCACACGGCCCTAAAACATCTGGACTAGGGTTGAATGGCGGGAACCCGGTTAATGAGGTTTACCAAGATTTACAGCCCCAAAACCACTCCCTATTCCCGGGATAAATAACTGTGAGAAACCATTAATTATAATATTTACATGATGAGTATAACATGAAACGGAACTGTTAAATTATATGCAATGTCTAAATCTGGAATCTCTATGGCCATCTCTCTGGTCACTGCATGATGAATCATCAACGCTCAGGGTGGGGACTGACAGCTCATATCAGTATGTCGAGCTATCATGTCATCATGGTAACTTTTTTAAATAGCAGCTGCAGAGTTTTAAAACACTCCTATATTATTCATTTAAATCAGTGCATGAGCGAGCACTCTCTCACAGTCTTTCTCTCTCTCTCCATCAATTCCAGTCAAATTGCATCCACAATTGATAGTCCTGCTCAAGATTGATCTATAGGCCTATATACAGAAGTCCTAGCCTACCTCTTTCAGGTAATACATGCAATGCAGTATTAGCCTTATGTTTAGCTAATGAATGAGGTGTTATGCATAATAAGCTTCTAACTTATAGCCTCCGTCTCCTGCACAATACGCAGGCACATGTGCTCAAATGGCCTCTCGCTGTAAAAAAAAAAAAAAAAAGGCTCCTTAGCCATGCAGAAAAAAGTAGAATAGAATAGCTTGCTGGACATTATTTTGTAGCATTTCTTATACCAATAGACTATTCGAAGAGACACGCAAGCTCTTGTTTGCTGAATGTTAAATACAGCAGCCAATAGAACTCACAGGTAATTTGAAAGAAGATGGCGGTAGGCTATAGCAGTTATATATTCAGACCCATAGCCATTCAATCCTTGTGAAGAGAAGTTAAAGCCTTCTGTATGTCATTTGAGCCCTATATCATTCAAGCATGACATTAGAATGAGGAAGATAAAGACAACAAAACTAATTTAATTTAACTGTTGAAAGTGAGGAAGGAATGAAGAAACACTAGAGAGAGAAAGAGGAGGTAAGCTAATAACAGAGGAAATATTATTACTAATGTAAATTAAATTCGCTAGCCTATGAGCCTACTTGTAATTGTATACGCTGCATTTGCTGCACCAGAATCACATGTTCTCTCCTGATATACCATGGTTTGAACGAGGTGCAAAATTCCAGTCCATATTATACAGTATAATACAGTAATACAGTTCAGAAATACATATTTGCCTACTGGAGCTTGTTTAGTTTATTTACCCAAGAGAGCATAGCTACATCTATGTACTTCTATGTTTTTATTTTGTGAGTAATGTGCAGTATCGTGTATATCATATAGCCTATGCATTGGATAATGGCACAGTCATTTGGGATTTTTTGGGGCTTGCGCTCAATAAAAGTCTTTAATGTAGGGCTCATAAAATGCATTTAATCAGGCTCAGGTAGCATCAGGCTTGAATCTTCACTCAAAGTTCTAATGAAATCCAGACATATTTATATGCTTTATAATGCTTTTGAAGGACACTTCCGGTTTTGGCGGGAAATACAAGGTTACTAGGAGAAAAGGGATTTTTTTCTCCCCGTGATGAAACATTTGTAAAATGAAAATCTAGAGGAAGGCCTTTGGAGAATGCTGTTCATTGACTACAGTTCAGCATTCAAATCTATTGTTCCCTCCAAGCTTGTCACGAAGCTTAGAGCCCTGGGTCTGGACAATACCCTCTGCAACTGGCCACAGGCTGTGAGGATTGGCAACAACACCCCCTCCACACTGACTGTTAACACAGGAGCCCCCCAGGAACTCCCTGTTCACCCACGACTGGCATTGTGATGCCAGGAAAATAACCTCTCCCGCAACTTCAGGAAGCAGAGACGGGAACATGCTCTGATCAACATCAATGGGACTGCAGCAAATCAAATTGTATTTGGCATATGCTTCATAAACAACAGGTACAGACTAACAGTGAAATACTTACATACAGACTTTCCCAAACAATGCAGAGAGAAAAATAGAAAAATTATAGAAAAAATAATAACAGGGGAAATAATTACACAATGAGTAGTAATGAAAACTTGGCTATGCACACAGGGCACCAGTACCAATTTGATGTGCAGGGTACAAGGTAACTGAGGTATGGCCATGCAGTTGTGGGTGATCAGGGAGTACTGGAGGAGAATAAGCACTCACCCCTGAAGACCCACGCCTTAAGTGTCAGCCTGGCGGATGGGTTTTTGCCTATCCTCATCACCTGGGGAGCAGCCTGTCAGGAAGTCTAGGATCAAGTTGCAGAGGGAGGTGTTCAGTCCCAGTGTCCAGAGCTTAGGGATTCCTTTAGAGAGCACTACGGTGTTGAACGCTGAGCTGTAATCGATGAACAGCATTCTCACATAACTGTTCTTGTCCAGGTGGGAGAGGGCAGTGTGGAGTGCAATAGAGATTGGGTCATCTTTTGGGGCGGTATGCAAATGAAGGTGGGTACAGGGTGTCTGGGATGATGGTGTTGATGTGAGCCATGACCAGCCTTTCAAAGCATTTCATGGCTACAGTGCTGCGGGGTGATATTAATTTAGACAGGTTACCTTAGTTTTTGTGGTCACAGGAACTATGGCGGTCTGATTGAAACCAGTAGAGTGAGAGAGCAGTTTTAATTTCTTCTGCATCCACATCACGAGGACTTGACATGGACCAACAACACCACAACTCTTGTCAAGAGGTCGCAACAGTGTTTCTACTTCCAATGCAGCTGCAGAAATGCTGCATGTCACCCGGGGTCCTCTCCAAATACTACCGCTGCACCATCGAGAGCATCCTGACCGGTTGCATCATGGCCTGGTACAGGAAATGCTCTATCCACGACTGCAAGGCCCACCAGCGGGTGGTAAAGATGTCATCTAGGACATCTAGTTGAAACGGTCCCTGAGGAAGTCCTGCAGCATCATCAAGGACCCCACACACCCCATCTATGAGCTGTTCAGTCCCAAATGCTTCTACCAGACTCTTATTTTGCTATTGCTAAAACTGCACAATTTAAACACATGGCCCCCAACCCCCAATTCCCTGATGCATATTCTACTATAAAATTGTGCCTTTCTGTATTATATTTATGTTAAAGGTTTATTCTACTGAGCCATTTACTTTATGTTCATATTCTTATATGTTATTATTTATTATTGTTATTGCACTGTTAAGAAGGAACTTGCAAGTAATCTTATTGTTGGAAGGTGTACACCATGGGTATCCTTGTCACGCCCTGGCCTTAGTTATCTTTGTTTTCTTTATTATTTTGGTTAGGCCAGGGTGTGACATGGGTGATGTATGGTTTTTCTCATCTAGGGTGTCTGTACTGTCTAGGGTTTTTTGTAGATTTATGGGGTTGTGTTCATTCTAGGTGTTTATGTAATTCTATGGTTGCCTAGATTGGTTCTCAATCAGAGGCAGGTGTTTATCGTTGTCTCTGATTGGGAACCATATTTAGGCAGCCATGTTCTTTGGGTATTTTGTGGGTGATTGTTTTTGTCTTCTGTGTTTGTGTCACCACACGGTACTGTTTAGGTTTTTGGTCTTTCCGGTTTATTGTTTTTGTATCAGTTGTGTTCATGTTGAGTATTTCTTATTAAAAGAACCATGGACACTTACCACGCCGCATATTGGTCCTCCGATCCTTCTCGCCTCTCCTCTTCAGAGGAAGAGGAGGAAAACCGTGAGAATCCTGTACATACGAATAATAAATGAAACTTAAAACTATATTTGAAAAGAGGCCACCCTACCCAGTAATGTGGAAAAATACTATCTTAAACCTCTCAGATGTAAGTTCCCCTTTTTAAGGGACCTGTGTGTTTTTGGTATTTTAGCTTAGATTGAAATGGCTTGCTTTGAGCAATAGCCCTGGTTCCCAAAGACACAGTTTCATCACGGTGGAACATTCAGAAAATGATTTACAGTACAGCCATTCATTTAAAATAATTCAGAGATATTAAACAAAAAACACGTTCTGTTTGTCACAGACAGACAATATTAATATGATGTGAAAGGCGAGTTCCTAATGGGTCCAGGACGCCTCTGTGAGATGTTCACAGCGATGGAGGCAGACATTTTGATCAAGAAAGATCTTCAGAAAATATATATTTTGTCAAACACTAAACATACAAATATGTATTTTGCAGTTGTAAGGAAGATCAACTCTTATAGTTAGTAATTTTATAATTTGAAAATAATTAGAAAGCATGGAAGTAATTTCAAGCCTTACTCATACAGTTTTATTGAATAGGAAATCATATACACTACCGGTCAAAAGTTTTAGAAATGCATTCCAGGTGACTACCTCATAAAGCTGGTTGAGAGAATGCCAAGAGTGTGCAAAGCTGTCATCAAGGCATAGCTACTTTGAAGAATCTCAAATATAAAATAATTTTGATTTGTTAAACACTTTTTTGGTTACTACGTGATCGCATACGTTATTTCATAGTTTTGATGTCAATTTAGAAAATAGTAAAAAAAGAAAAGAGAACCCATGAATAGTAGGTGTTCTAGTAGGTGTTCTAAAACTTTTGACCATTTGTGTAAAAAATTTCATATTTTCATCATATTTGTATTGTGTACTCAAAAGTGAATACACCTCAGCAATATATAACTATTTTTACCAGAAAGGTGGGATATGAACCATTCTTTGAGTATGCAGCATTACTAGTTATTATTTATGGCCCTCTCATGTTAAATAAAAACTTTTTGGGATAAATTAGATAACATTTTTCGATTACGTTTAGTTGCATTTAACTGTTGTACTATAATATTGTGTGATTGTTAGCATGGAGCAGCACAATTTTACTTTCAGCAAAATTAACATGAGTAAATATTTGTATGAACATAACAAGATTCAACAACTGAGACAAACATGTAAGTGACAGAAATTGAATAATGTGTCCCTGAACAAAGGGGGGTCAAAATCTAAAGTAACAGTCAGCATCTGGTGTGGCCCCCAGCTGCATTAAGTACTACATTGCATCTCCTCCTCATGGACTGCACCAGAATTGCCAGTTCTTGCTGTGAGATGTTACCCCACTCTTCCACCAAGGCACATGCAAGTTCCTGGACATTTCTGGGGGGAATGGCCCTAGCCCTCAACATCCGATCCAACAGGTCCCAGACGTGCTCAATGAGATTGAGATCCAGGCTCTTCACTGGCCATGGCAGAACACTGACATTCCTGTCTTGCAGGAAATCATGCACAGAACGAGCAGTATGGCTGGTGGCATTGTCGTGCTGGAGGGTCATGTCAGGATGAGCCTGCATGAAGTTTACCACATGAGGGAAGAGGATGTCTTCCCTGTAACGTACAGCATTGAGATTGCCTGAATGACAACAAGCTCAGTCGGATGATGCTGTGACACACCGCCCCAGACCATGACGGACCCTCCACCTCCAAATCGATCCCGCTCCAGAGTACAGGCCTCAATATAACGCTCATTCATTCAGTGCGAATCTGACCATCACCCCTGGTGAGACAAAACAGCGACTCATCAGTGACAAGCACTTTTTGCCAGTCCTGTCTGGTCCAGCGACGGTGGGTTTGTGCCCAATGGCGATGTTGTTGCCGTTGATGTCCTGCCTTACAACAGGCCTACAAGCCCTCAGCCCAGTCTCTCTCAGCCTATTGTAGACAGTCTGAGCACTGATGGAGGGATTGTGCGTTTCTGGTGTAACTCGGGCAGTTGTTGTTGTCATCCTGTACCTGTCCCACGTGTGATGTTTGGATGTACCGATCATGTGCAGGTTTTGTTACATGTCGTCTGCCACTGCGAGGATGATCATCTGTCCGTCCTGTCTCCCTATAGCGCTGTCTTAGGTGTCTCAAAGTACGGACAATGCAAATTATTTCCCTGGCCACATCTGCAGTTTTCATGCCTCCTTGCAGCATGCCTAAGGCACGTTCACGCAGATGAGCAGGGACCCTGGGAATCTTTCTTTTGGTATTTTTCAGAGTCAGCAGAAAGGCCTCTTTAGTGTCCTATGTTTTCATAACTGTGACCTTAATTCCCTACCGTCTGCAAGCTGTTAGTGTCTGAACGACTGTTCCACAGGTGCATGTTCATTCATTGTTTATGGTTCATTGAACACGCATGGGAAACAGTGTTTAAACATTTTACAATGAAGATTTGTGAAGTTATTTGGATTTTTATGAATTATCTTTGAAGTACAGGGTCCTGGAAAAGGGACGTTATTTTTTTTTATTTTTTTATGTTTTGTTGGAGCTAGAGAAAAGCATGCTGGTGTCCTGTTGATGAAATTGAGGCCATGTAGAAGAGGGCAATGTTTCAGCAATATCCCTTCACCCTTATCTCTTGCAAATGACACATAAAACATGTCATTGAGGAGATAGGGGAGAATTGTCATCTGCTTCTTATTTTACTATTCAGAAGACCGCTGATTTAACATAAAATTACCCACCATCCACCTCTCCTGCCCCTAAATCATTGTGACTGGGAAGGTCATATTTTTGTGTACAGTGCTTTGACTAAACAGCTTACCATTTCAAGTAGGGTTGGCCCTTCTGCTTTATATAAACCATGACCCCTTTATATAAACCATTGCACTTTTTCTATTAAATGGAATAAGAAATAATCTTGACAGACCCTGAGTCCTGGCCTGGGTGAGTTGTCTTGCGAGAAAGACTTCCTCAAGGTCGGCTTGGTCATCCTTTCCACAGTCAGCACAGACTGGACTTTCCATGATGAATTGGGATTGGGAGTGGGGGGCAAGTGAGTGTGTGTGTTTTTCTGTGCGTGCGTGTGTGTGCATGTGTAGAAGTGGGGAAGCATCATGGGGGTGAAGCATCAGAGGGGAAGATTCACGGGGGCTATGCAGGCTTTCAATGGAGGCAGCGGAGAGTTGTGCATCTCAGCTGTGAGAGAGATTAAAGAAGCAGCGAGAGCAGAATACCTCTTAATTAATCCCCCATGAATCTGCCCCGCTGATGCTTCAATCCCATGATGCTTCCCCCCTTCTACACACACATGCGTACACACACGCACGCACTTGACTCCCCCTGACCCCAATTGGCTGAGATGATGGAAGGGTTGAGCGTGCCGATGGTTGGCCATGCGTTTCCATGTGAATTCTTAAAGATATGTGTGGGTCTATAGTTTAAGAGCATGTGAATGATTCTGAATGGGCATAAACAAAGAAGATCCCTCTAGCACTAAACAAAATCTTTCAAGGGCGTTTTTCTCCTTAGAGAGAGCACGTTTATCAACTTTTAAAGCAGCATAACCTTACCATGTTTACTCAAATCACGGTGTATGATATATCATTTTGTAGTTCTGAATCTGTAACATTTCTGGTTTAACATACAGTTATGGGTGACAGGTAGCCTATCATTTAAGAGTGTTGGACCAGTAACCAAAAGGTTGCTTGTTTGAATTCCTTAGCTGACTAGGTGAAAAAACTGTCAATGTGCCCTTGAGAAAGCCACATAGCCCTAACTGCTCCTATAAATCGCTCTGGATGAGAGCGTCTGCTCACGTGTAAAAGTTAGTTCCTGGAAGACTAAACACAAATAAAACATTTCTTAGTAGATTGACTGTATTGTTGCTACATATGCGGTTGTGTGTATTTTGTCAACGTGTGTGTGTAGTAGGGTTGAAGGTCTCCCTTAAATCAAGTCAGTCATGTAGGCTACTCACATTAGTATCCCTGGTTGTTTATATGGGCACCGCTGCATGGATGTATTATTCAGTGGTCAGGATGGAGGCAGAAGTTGACATTGTGACTAGACCAGTCGCACATATTAATGTTGTCTCGTCTCTCTCTTTATCAGACCAGACCTTGAGGGTGGAGGCGTCATAATTGTAGACTAAAATAAAAAGGACCAGAAGGTTTCTTTCTGACAATTACTGTTCTGGAAAGGAAAATGTACTTGACAAGCACGTTCCACTGACATCATCGTGGACAATACACAAACCCTATATTCACCCCGCCAGTCGTAACTGCCCACACAGAGTCAGTAACTGGGGGCTCACAAATCTCTCGTCTTTTTCATAGGGTACAATACATCATTTTGGAAAGACAGTGTACATTTGTGCTACAGCACAATACTGAATGGCTCAATTTTGTCTGTGCATGAAATAGGAAAGGTTTAGCTACTCAAATGTTTTAAATCTTTGTTTTGACAGCAAAATTGACAGCAAATTCAAAGAACATGTTAAATCAAGGAAAGTTGGTCTTAAGAAGGTTAATCTTGCCTTGGAGAACAAAACAACATCTTGGGAGGATTTGCATATTGGCAATAGATGTTGCCTCCATCATATATTCTGTATCCATGAGGGTCACCAGATAGGGGAAGAAAGCTTGCAGAAGAAACCACAATTAAAATATAAATAATACACTTTTTCAATTGGGCCCATACAATGTCTGATGTACTGTACAGTCTTTCTCAGTTGCTGTGTTACAGATTGGCAGCAAAACCTGAACAAACCAGCTGAACATTGAGAATGTGCATATGTGTCCTAAAATACTCATTAACTAGAGATTCCTCCATTCTTCTCTCACTTCCTTTTCTCTCTCACTTCCACCACAGTGGTGCTCCATGGAATTCTTTGGTGCCCATGTGTTTGAAAATCTAAGTTGCTTTCTTGTGGAATAAATGCTTCTGAAGTTATTGGTGCCTGTCATTTAATCTTGCACAATTATGCTTGCACAATTGCACAATTATACCTTACATTTTCTCCCTCTTAAAGGCGTTATGGTGTCCCTTACGTAAAAATCACATTATTTAACATGTGGAAAGTCACATGATTTCACATGTGAAATTTTCACATGTTTTGTAATATAACTTCACATGATGATATTTCACTTGTTATCACATAACCTTTCATATAGGGATTCACATTTTCACATGATGCTCTGCAAACAAAAAACAGTCATGAAGATGTCACAAAATTGCCTCATTGTTTTTAACATAAAATTTTTCTCACTTTGACCTACATAATTACTGTGTATGTACTGTATAGTCATTAACATGAAGATTGCGCCGATAGACATGGCAGCTCTACTTCTAGCTCCTAAGCACAAGCATTTCGCTACACCAGCAATAACATCTCCTAAATATGTGTATGTGACCAATAACATATAACGTGATTTGAATTTTCAACATGCCCTCACCTGGGATTTGAACTCACAACCTCTTGGTTGACAGCATCACAATCTTCCTGCTATGCCAACATGTCTGTGTCAAAGACTGATTTCACCTGTATTCCTACACTTTAAACTTCAAAGTCAAGCTCAGCTTTATATAATACACTTAAGAAAAACTATTATGATATACTGTATATATGTATCACAGGAGGTTGGTGTCACCTTAATTGGGGAGAACGGGCTCGTGGTAATGACTAGAGCGGAATCAGTGGAATGGTATCAAACACATGGAACACATGGTTTCCCAGTGACTTTGATGCTATTACATTTTGTGCCGTTCCGGCCAATATTATGAGCCTCCTGAGATATGCATCATAGTGATTCAGGAGTAACATTAAAACTGAACAATATGCCCCACCAATGTTATTCAATAATACAGAAAAGTTTCTTAAAGAAGTAAATTAAATAAATGATGACAGAATAGTCGTGCTAACTGATAACTGAAATAGCAGTAGGTATGTATTATAGGTAATTATTGTGTAGGGGACTTTGGAAAATTCTAATTCTAATCAGAGAGAGAGCATGCATGAGAATGTCACCAACAGCAGAAGAAAATGTGACATTTTTCAACAATTGAGGAAATACATGGATGAAGTATTATCTTTTTAGGAGGGTGAATTACATAATTAATAATTGCACTGGGGAAATCATGATTAAGCCTAGAAGCTGGAGGGTTGGGGGAAGGGAAGTGAAGAGTTTCTTAGCTAGTATCTTCAGATTAGTGAAGCAATGTCTCACTCCGACACTTCTCATCACCGCTGAATCAATACTTTCTAATTTTAATCTGAAACCTTTAGATTCTGTTTTCTTGATTGATTGTCTCACTGTCTTATCTTTTTTAAATTTTTTCCAATTGCATTCCATTTTTATAATCAGTAACTTATTAATAATTATTTTGGGATGAACTAATGCAGTTTTCAGTGAACTGTTTATAACATAGTGGTTCTTTCAGCATTCAATAAAGATTCTATAGCATTTTATAAAAGAGTTATGATCATTAAAACCTTTTACTGCAGTGGGCTAAATCAGGGTCACACAGACTGTTTCTTGGTAGTCTTAAACAAATCTACTTTGAAACAAAGGAATACACCTCACACACATGGTTATGGTCTTAAAAAAGAAGATACCTGTACCATGTCAGATATAGAGTTGAAATGTATTCAATGTTGGGATGCAAATATTACACTTTATATACATAACAGAAGACTGAAATATAACAAAACCGTTTGACTTAGAAACACCAGATTTTTGGTGGGTTTTTGGAAAAAGGGTTTATTAATTAGGAAATTAGGAAAAATATTAATAACATTCCACCCATGAGGCCACTAGGGGGCAATATGGACATTTGAATGCAGGAAAATCCTGCTTTAAACTGCATACAATTATCCAGAAAATGTTGCCAATTTAGGAACCATTTTTACTTTTTAACAATTCAAATTGACCTGTACCTGTGAAAATACCTTTCAACATTTCTTAGAAATATTTCCAACATGAGTCAGAGCTAAACCAAAATCGGCAGTAGAAGAGAAAACGTTGTATATAAAGTTATTCATAAGCCTTTTATAGCTATTGTCAGCATTAGACTCTGGCTTTTCAATATTTCAGTAGAGCTTGCAAAGAGTGTTCAGAAGAAAAGGAGAGAAAATGAAAAATGTTCCTCCCTTTGGCCTCGTAAGGCAAATATAGGTGCCAAAACAGTCATTGCAAGGTGACAAAACAGTCATTGCAAGTTAAAAAGTAATATTGGGAAAAGTGAGCCTTTCCCATTTGTGTGCAAATGTTATCCTTTCCATGATAATATATAAATATTTGATCACCAAAACACACATCATCAGTGATGTCAGACACTATTCTCCCTATTCTATATGTAGTGAACTAGGGCTCTGTTCAAGAGTATTGCACAACATAGGGAATAGTGTGTGATTTGTGACATAACTACAGACTTAGCACCCTAGGAACAGCCTCTAGCCAACTGCTAAGATCACACATCTGATACAAATCAGGGGGTAGTGTTGGCTTAGTTTTACAATGATGTATTGTGAGTTGTGTGAGTGCTCTGTACACTCTTAAAAATATAAGTGCAAGTTGGAACCAAAATAGGTTATCGAGAGCGATGCAATAAGGGAACCATACAACAGACGTGATCAGAGAGTGCAACAGATCAGTGTACTGTCTACACTCTGTCTGCTGTTTTTAGGAAATAGATTTCATTGAATCTTTTTTAATAATGTCAACAACATCAACATCGTTAACCATCGGAAGTTCTAATAGCTAAGGATTCCGCGACACAGTTAGATTTTTTGGTTGGGACCACAATTTTGTGTCCCAGATTTCTGCTATAAAAAAAACAATAGTAGGCGATTAGTAATCATGTTAGCAGAGCAAGATAACGCTAACAGTGCTAAAGTCAAACACCAGTGTTATTTGTGTCTATGTCTGGTCTCAAATGGGCTAGGTGCGAGATGATATCAAAGCAAGGGGAGGAAAATAGTGTGGTACTGATAAATTAACATAAATTCTTTATCTGTTCCAAATGGTATCATCATCAAGCAGCTTAGGGAAGAGATTCTCTGGCTGCTAGCTCAGCTGCTGGAAAGAGAAGATGTGCTTTCTGAGATACTTTGATGCAGCCCAGACACAGAATTTCAGTTCTGAATGCCTTCTACAGCCAAGGGTTGATGAGTCGTTCGGTACTGACCTGCTCCAATCCACTGGACAGATGTTAAGCTCAACTCCATTACCAGTGGGAGACCCGACACTGGCAAGGTGAAGGTGGTTTGGTGTGAGGCAGTCTGGTCGGGCTCCATATATTCTAGAAGATCAAATCCTATTAATCAGCTTTGCCCCGCTGGAGGCGGACATACCGGCCCCAGGAGTCAGCTCTGATCCTAGGAGTACACCAACAGCCAGAAGCCATCCAGGGGTACCCTCCACAGCTCTGTCGGTTGCTGACCAAAGGCAACAAGGTCTCAGGCCCTCCTCCATCTTCCCGAGGATTCCGACGCCATCCGCTGCTACTTGTACATGTGAGTCGAAGTACACCTCCTCCCCCTGCCCTCTCTTCCTCTCTTCTCTTCCTTCCCCATCGGATTCCATCATGACCACCATTGTCATGGGCAGCTCGATGGTGAGAGATTTTGGCCTACCTGAGGCCTGTGTCCAAGGACATCAACTATTTCCTGCCAGTTCTAGCCAAATACTCTAATATTGGCACCAGTGTCACTCACGTTGGATTTAACGACATTCACTTTCAGCAATCTTAGGAACTGAAGAAGGACAACAACATTCTCTTGAAAATACTTGTTTGTACAGGGAAGAGGACATTCATCTCTGGCTCTCTCCCGTGCTATAGAAGGGGTTCGGAAGAAACTCTGCAAAGACAGGAATGGGATTCGCCCTAACAGTTTGGGTTCCAGGATTATCTCCATCAACATAGCGAACTGCTTAAGAAACCGACGGTCTGGGTTTGGTAGTGTTCCAGTCCTCCCTGTCATATTAAGCAACAGAAGACATTGAAATCATATTATATCCCAAAGAAATAGAAGTGCAGAAAATGTAAATAACCTAATCTATGTTCCTTAACTGTTAGCTCTGAGGGTATTGTCTGCATGTATGTATAATTGAATTCCTCTGTTTGCACTGAAACTGTCTGCCTAAGGAAGAAGCCCACTGTGAGCAGCCCACTCAGTACCATTGATTGAAATGTCTACCTCAGATCAGCCTCTCAGAATAGCTCTAAAAACAAACAAGAAAACCAGAAAAGGACTAAACATAGGCCATATTAACATATGTAGCCTGTTCAACAAGGAACATGAAATTGATAACTTATTAACAATTGAAAACAATCATACTCTGGCCCTCTCTGAAACACACTTAGATAATTCCTTTGATGATGCAGTAGTAATTATACATGGTTATTGAATATATATAGGAAAGATAGAAATGCAAATGGAGGAGGTGTTACCATGTATGTCCAGAGTCATATTCCTGTTAGGCTGAAAGAGGATCTTATGTCAGATGATATGGAAGTAATATGGCTACAGATTCATCTGCATCACCTAAAGACTATTCTCGCTGTCACGACTTCCGCCGAAGTCGGTCCCGCTCCTTGTTCGGGCGGTGTTCGGCGGTCGACATCACTGGTCGTCTAGCCATTGCTGCTCCACCTTTCATTTTCCAATTGTTTTGTCTTGTTTTCCCGCACACCTGGTTCACATTCCCTCATCAGACTAAATGTATATTACACTCTGTACCGTGGTTGTGCTTTGTGCTGCCTCGCCTGTGCCTTTGGGCCAGGGTGTATATTAAAGTTCTCCTGTTATCAAACATCTCTTTTCTCCTGCACCTGACTTCCTGGCAACCAGTCACTCACCCCGTTACGCTCGCAGGAAGTTGATATTGACCATCAAGTGCTAAAAGTCAGTATTTAGACAATATATGTAAAATGTTGGATAATATGTGATATCAACAGAGAGGTATAATTTCTGGGTGACCTAACTATTGACCGGTTGGCATCAAGCTGCCCACTCAAAAAGAAGCTCCAAGCTGTAACCAGTGCCTGCAATCTGGTTCAAGTGATCAGGTATTTACAAACAGAACACTTCTTTACTAATGTTGTAAAAATCTGCTCTAAAACCAGTATCCACACCCATCGGATGTAGTGATCGTAATATACTGTAATAGCCATATCTAGAAGAAAAAAATAATTGTGTATAAATTAGAGGTCGACCGATTAATCGGAACGGCCGATTAATTGGGGTCGATTTCAAGTTTTCATAACAATCGGAAATCAGTATTTTTGGGCGCCGATTTGCCAATTATTATTTTTTTATACCTTTATTTAACTAGGTAAGTCAGTAAGAACACATTCTTAATTTCCACGACGGCCTAGGAACGGTGGGTTAACTGCCTTGTTCAGGGGCAGAACGACAGATTTTCACCTTGTCAGCTCGGGGGATTCAGTCTTGTAACCTTACAGTTAACTAGTCCAACGCAATAACGACCTGCCTCTCTCTCGTTGCACTCCACAAGGAGACTGCCTGTTACGCGAATGCAGTAAGCCAAGGTAAGTTGCTCACTAGCATTAAACTTATCTTATAAAAAACAATCAATCGTAATCACTAGCTAACTACACATGGTTGATGATATTACTAGTTATTATCTAGCGTGTCCTGCATTGCATATAATCTGACTGAGCATACAAGCATACAAGTATCTAAGTATCTGACTGAGTGGTGGTAGGCAGAAGCAGGCGTGTAAACATTAATTCAAACAGCACTTTCGTGCGTTTTGCCAGCAGCTCTTTGTTGTGCGTCAAGCATTGCGCTGTTTGACTTCAAGCCTATCAACTCCCGAGATGAGGCTGGTGTAACCGAAGTGAAATGGCTAGTTAGTTAGCATGCACTAATAGCGTTTCAAACGTCACTCGCTCTGAGCCTTCAAGTAGTTGTTTCCCTTGCTCTGCATGGGTAACACTGCTTCGATGGTGGCTGTTGTCGTTGTGTTGCTGGTTCAAGCCCAGGGAGGAGCGAGGAGATGGGAGGAGCCCAGGGAGGAGGACGGAAGCTATACTGTTACACTGGCAATACTAAAGTGCATGTAAGAACATCCAATAGTCAAAGGTTAATGAAGTACAAATGGTATAGAGGGGAATAGTCCTATAATTCCTATAATAACTACAACCTAAAACTTCTTACCTGGGAATATTGAAGACTCATGTTAAAAGGAACCACCAGCTTTCATATGTTCTGAGCAAGGAACTGAAACATTAGCTCTCTTACATAGCACATATTGCACTTTTACTTTCTTCTCCAACACTTTGTTTTTGCATTATTTAAACCAAATTGAACACTTTTCATTATTTACTTGAGGATAAATTGATTTTATTGATGTGTTCATTCAGTGTAATTGTACTTGTCATTATTACATTTTTTTTTTAATCGTCCGCTATATCGGCATTAGCTTTTTTGGTCCTCCAATAATCGGTATTGGTATCGGCGTTGAAAAATCATAATCGGTCGACCTCTAGTATAAAAACAAGAGGTTTTGCAATGTCCTATGTCGAATTTGTGACAAATATTTGTTTGTCTGATGTCTGTAATGAGGAACATCTGGACGCTGCACTTGAAGCATTTATGAAACTGCCTCTTCCGGTTACTGATAGGCATGTGCCCAGTAATTGAAGAACTGTATGGCTGAGAGGGATGAGGCAAAGGGAATAGGTCTGACAACACAGCAGACTGTCAAACATACAGTAAATTTAGAAATAACATAACTAAACTAAACAAAAAGAATGAGAAACTATACTATGGAACATCCTTTATTGAAGCGATTGACTTGTTCTTAACAAAACCCTTTGATATTGCCAACCACATTGAAATATGTTTTAGTTGAAAGATTAGAAAACTTAGGTATGACCTGCAAACAACAAATGCTGAGCCTTCATATTAATTAATAATGGACCAAACAATGAAAGACAAGCACTGTAGTTTTGAGTTCCACCAAGTGGGTGTGGAAGATGTGAAAAAATTGTTGCTATCTATATATGAGGACAAACTAGCTGGTACCGACAACCTGAATGGTAAATTGTTGAGGTTGTAGTTGAATACATTGTGACTCCTGTTTGCCACATCTTTATGCCTAGAAGATGGTGTGTGTGCCCGCAGACTTGGAGGGAGGCAATGGTCATTCAGCTACCCAAGAATACTTAGCAAGTAATTAGCAATCTGTGGGGAAAAAAATATATTTGATCAAATACAAAGTTATTTTACAGAAAACAAATTTAACTAGACTTTCAGCATGCTTATAGGGAATGGCACTCAGCATCCTCGACATTGACACAAATTACTGATGATTGGCTGATAGAAATGGATAGTAATAAGATTGTGGAAGCTGTTTTAATTTCATTGATCATAACCTTTTGCTGAAAGAAATGTAGGTGCTATGGATTTGCATCCTCTGCCTTATTATGGATTGAGTGTTACCTATCTAATTTAACATAGAGGGTGTTCGTTGATGGAAGTCTCACTCATGCAAATTCAGTTGACAGTGGTGTACAGTAGGGCAGCTGGCAAGGGACATTACTGTTTTCTGTTGTTACAAATGACCTTCCGCTGACCTTGAATAAAGCCTGTGTGTCTATCTATGTATGCTGATGACTCAACAATATACATGTCGGCTATAAATAAATAACTAAGACACCTAATATAGAGTTCCAGTCAGTTTTTGAATGGATAACTAGCAATAGGCTGGTGGTAAATATCTGCTGAAAAAAAAGCAGAATTTTTGAGACAAATGACTCGATCAACAAGTGAAAGAAAAAGATAAAAGAGCACAACGCGGACTGTGAAGACAATGCCTTTTTATATAAACACAGCAAAAAAATAAAAGCCCTCTCACTCTCAACTGCATTTATTTTCAGCAAACTTAAGATGTGTAAATATTTGTATGAACATAGCAAGATTCAACAACTGAGACATGAACTGATCAATTTCCACAGACATGTGACTAACAGAAATTGAATGTGTCCCTGAACAAAGGGGGGATCAAAATCAAAAGTAACAGTCAGTATCTGGTGTGGCCACCAGCTGCATTACGTATGGCAGTGAATCTCCTCCTCATGGACTGCACCAGACTTGGCAGTTTATTTTACCCTCCGAAACACAATCCAACCGAGCCGCACTGCTTCTTAACACAGCGTGCATCCAACCCGGAAGCCAGCAAAACCAATGTGTCAGAGGAAACACCACACACCTAGCGGATATGCCTGCTGGCCAAACCCACTCTAACCCAGACTACGCTAGGCCAATTGTGCACTGCCCCATGGGCCTCCCGGTCAGCTGTGACAGAGCCTGGGCTTGAACCTAGGGTCTCTGATGGCCCAGCTAGCACTGCAATGCAGTGCCTTAGACCACTGCGCCATCCGGGAGGCCCTGATTTGCCAATTCTTGCTGTTAGATGTTACCCCACTCTTCCACCAAGGCACCTGCAAGTTTCCGGATATTTCTGGGGGGAATGGCTCCAGCCCTTACCCTCCGATCCAAAAGGTCCCAGACATGCTCAATAGGATTGAGATCCGGGATCTTTGCAGGCCATGGCAGACCACTGACATTCCTGTCTTGCAGGAAATCATTCACAGAATGAGCAGTATGGCTGGTGGCATTGTCATGTTGGAGGGTCATGTCAGGATGAGCCTGCATGAAGGGTACCACATGAGGGAGGAGGATGTCTTCCCTGTAATGCACAGCGTTGAGATTGCCTGCTATGACAACAAGCTCAGTCGGATGATGCTGTGACTCACCGCCTCAGACCATGACGGACCCTCCACCTCCAAATCGGTCCCGCTTCAGAGTACAGACCTCAGTCTAACACTCATTCCTTCGACAATAAACGCGAAACCGACCATCACCCCTGGTGAGACAAAACTGCGACTTGTCAGTGAAGAGCCCTTTTTGCCAGTCCTGTCTGGTCCAGCGACGGTGCGTTTGAGCCCATAGGCGACGTTGTTGCCGGTGATGTCTGGTAAGGTCCTGCCTTACAACAGGCCTACAAGCCCTCAGTCTGAGCACTGATGGAGGGATTGTGCATTCCTGGTGTAACTCAGGCAGTTGTTATTGCCATCCTGTACTTGTCCCGCAGGTGTGATGTTCGGATGTACTGATCCTGTGCAGGTGTTGTTACACGTGGTCTGCCACTGCGAGGGCGATCCGTCCTGTCTCCCTGTAGCGCTGCCTTAGGCTTCTCACGGTACGGACATTGCAATTTATTGCCCTGGCCACATCTGCAGTCCTCATGCCTCCTAGCAGCATGCCTAAGGCATGTTCAGGCAGATGAGCAGGGACACTGGGCATCTTTTTTTGTGTGTTTTTCAGAGTCAGTAGAAAGGCCACTTTAATGTCTTACATTTTCATAACTGTGACCTTAATTGCCTACCGTCTGCAAGCTGTTAGTGTCTGAACGACCGTTCCACAGGTGCATGTTCATTCACTGTTTATGTTTTATTGAACAAGCACGGGAAACAGTGTTTAAACCCTTTACAACGAAGAAGTTATTTGGATTTTTACAAATGATCTTTGAAAGACAGGGTCCTGAAAAAGGGATGTTTATTTTTTTTTGCTGAGTTTATGTATTGTTTTGTAATTTGCACTGTACTATGCATTAGACCTAGGCAGTATGTGTATGTACTGATATGTAGGCTATGTGTGATGCTTTAAAATTATGTATTTCAGGCCTTGAGGAATGATGTTCTGTACTATGTCATGTTTCATGTGGACCCCAAGAAGATTAACTGACGTTCTTGGAGAGGCTAATGGGGATCCTAGATAAATACCCCCCCAAAAAAAAGTGTACAAAATCGATTAGCTTAAAAATCTTAACTGGAACAACCATTTCAGTAACGGGTGTAATAAGTCCAAGTAACAGATTGGAATAGTTTAGAAAAATGTGTGTTATTTACATTTGAGTAGCATAAGGTAAATTAATCTATCAATTTGCATGCAAAAACATACCTAAAGAAATAAACAATTCAAAAATTCTTCCTGCAAAAGAGCATGCTGTGAAATATGAGCATGGTTCCAGGTCATCTCTTGTTATTAACGTCAACACTGGGATTCTTTTAAACCACTGAGTGTTAATGTAATTCTTTACAGTGTTGATTTAACTACTCTTGAATCAATATCAGAACTTTTACACTGAAAAATCGACACTAGTTAGCACTGGCCAATTTGCTGTGTGCTATGAAAGTAACACATCTGCAGGCTTCCAAACATTTCAAGAACCTTTCAGAATTCTGAAGAATGCCAAGAATCCCACACGTAACTCAAATGTTCTTTATTGGCAAGAGTTCTCCAAGGAACCTTAAGAGCTGAGGAAGAACCATTTCAGAACCTTCATTTTTTTCAGTGTGTATGAGAGAAGTTCTTACTTCTAGTCTTTAGCTTGTCAATACCAAGGAAGGAAATGAGGCTGAGGTGTTAGGCACTCATCAACTTCACTGACACCTGGGAAGAGAAATGTACATATAATTCATAATCTATTTAACAGTACATTGTACTATAGTAAAGTATTGCCTCAGTGTGTCAACACCATCACGGGAGAGAGAGAGACTGACTGTTGATTGTTCATCCAGGCTATTGCACTTAAATGACTCAGCCTCCCTGTAACCTCCACGTGATAACTGTTTGGCAGCTATTTCACTTGAGTACTGTGTATCTGAAATAGGCCACCTTTAATACCTAGCACAGTGATTAAAGTTACCACGTTAGAGGTGCTAATATGAAGAATGAAGTGCTTGATTACTATGCCAAGAGACCTTCAGTGAGTGGCAAAAAGTTATTTATTTAATTAACGCCAGCCAATTAATTAACCGAAACAGCTTGAAATACTTCTAATGCCCAAACTCCCTCTAAATATTGGGCCCTGGCCTGACTTTGTATAATGGATGTTTGTTGAATGCTAATAAACTCTGTGGACAGCAGCAGTACATCATACATTAATACCCAGGCATAGTGGCAGCTGCCTATTAGCAATTTAGCATTCACCTTCTGCCATTAATCTAACCTTACAGTAATAATACATCTATTGACTCTCTGTACAGCCAGCCTCCTTAATGTGGACAACAGCATAACTGCACCAGCCACACTGTCAAGAGGAGGATTCTTACCCTTTCAAGTCAAGACTACTTTCATTAAATGCTCTGAAAGTACTGCCCGTGTCACTCCAGTTCAGTGTTAAGAGCGCAAGTATTTAAGTAGCTTTATAAATGCCTTTGAGGGCCCAGACCACTCCAGAGTAATGGTGGGGAATAGCAGAGTGTTCATTAGATTATCTTGGGATTTGAGACTGAGGCCTCGGAAGAGTAACACGGATATTCAGAAAAGGGAAGAAGAGCCATGGGATGTATCCCAAGTGCACTACATACGGAAACAGGGAGGCTCTTTAGAGGCTGGTTATCAGATAAATAAATGAAAGGGGCTGGGGTAGCCCGGTAGCCAGGCCCCTCATACTTATGGAATCCTTATTCAATTCAAACAGAACACCAGGGTTTTCTAGAGCGAGGAAGACTTTAATGCAGGGGAACATAAAGAGGGACTTCCCCATTAATTGAAAACACATCACCCTTTGCAGCAGTAATGGTCCCTGTCACCTCTGTTGCCAGGGATTGTTTTCAGTATTCAGGACCTGATGACAAAAACACAGCAGTACCGCCACATTCACCACCACCGCATCGAATTAAGGCTCTAAAGATTTACAATAGAAGTTCATACCATTTCACCCCCCTCCCCACACACACACTTTATAATATAAACAGCTTAATTTCGCATTTTGGAGGTCAATAAGGATGCTACTTGTTTACATGTTGTTATCAAATGCAGACCCATGATAAGATTTGAACATAAACCACAGTACATTTGAACATACAGATTTAGGATCTTAATTTGATTACACTGTTGTTGCTTACAATTTTCGTGCATCACAGGAAATGCAGATAAGCTTCGTGATTTACATAAATTCACTGCTAACAAGTATGCCACTTCTCATGCAGCCTAATTTTGACCAGCTAATAGCCTATCGACAGATCAAGCAACACTCAAATCCTTTTGCTGCAGGATTATTTTCAAATCAAATCGTATTTGTCACGTCCGTCGAATACAATGGGTTAGATGTCATTAGTACAGACTTATTCTGAAATGGATGAAATAGTTTATTCTTCACAATACCCCATAATGACAAAGCAAAAACAGGTTTCAAACTGAAAATATTAAATTTACATAAGTATTCAGACCCTTTGCTCAGTACTTTGGTGAAGCGCCTTTGGCATCAATTACAGCCTCTAGTCTTCTTAAGTATGAAGCTACAAGATTGGCAAACCTGTGTTTGGGGAGTTTCTCCCATTTTTCTCTGTAGATCCTCTGGGGAGCGTCGCTGCACAGCTATTTTCAGATCTCTCCAGAGTTGTTAAATCGGGTTCAATTCCGGACTCTGGCTGGGCCACTCAAGGACATTCAGAGACTTGTCCCGAAGCCACTTCTTCATTGTTTTGGCTGTGTGCTTCGGGTCTTTTTTTTAAATAATTATGCATTTTCAAACATTTCTTTGCAAACACCTGTTTTTTCTTTGTCATTATGGGGTATTGTGTGAGGATTCAATTTTAGAATAAGGCTGTAACATAACAAAATGTAGGAAAAGTGAAAGGGTCTGAATACTATCCAAATGCACTGTATATAGTCTTGTGAGTGTTTATATAGTCCGTGCAAGGTAGGGTCAGTGCAGATTGTCTGGGTAACTATTTAGCAGCTTAAGGATAGATGCTGTCTCGTAGCCTGTTGGTCCAAAAGCCGATGCTTTTGTGATGTAGCCAGTCAAGATGATCTCGATGGTGCTGCTGTAGAACTTTTTGAGGATCCGAGGGCCCATGCCAAATCTTTGACAATACTGGTCAAATTAAGATCCTACATCTGTAGGCTACATAATTGTATTGGAACAATAGAACAGTACATTGTTCATTGAGCAGAGGATGGTCAGATTAAATCATACATGATGTTAGAAAACATATTCATGGTCAGAAAGCAGCCCTAAGGCAGAAATTCCAAACACATTATCTTCCGCTTATATACCATATGTGTGCATGCATTTAATTCAATGCTATAATTATTGTAATAATTTCCAATATCTATTTTAAAAGCCACATTAGTTCAAGATGAGGAGATTAGACCACTGAATCCATCCCTAACTGAGTGGAGTCAATGAACTATTATAAGGCTATGAGAAAGTGTTGACTCCCTCGCCTCTGTCTGACAATCTGCTTCCATCAACACCCTGCGATGTTAGAACCATGGACCCCCTCTGAATGAGTCATGACTGTGTGCACACACACACACACACACACACACACACACACACACACACACACACACACGCTAAGAATCATTAGCATAAGCAGTATGATGATAGCGGTAGGCTTGGTTTCTGCATTTGTTTTTAACTCTATCATCTCATAATAAGGCTCTGTTTGAATAATAATCCACAGTGTGTTGGAACAAATATAATTTTTTTCACATTGAACTGCAGTTGAGCAGAAAATGAGACGAACAAGGAGAAAAGTGTGGTGAGGGCTGGGGATGAATGAAGGAGTTGAAGTGAGCCAGTGGGGCAAGCAGTGTCTTAGCTAGCTCAGTTTGCTCGCCACGGCTGGTTTCAAAGCGAGGCCCTGTGCATTCGGCTCAAAAGGTCTAATTCACCATTTACCCCTTCCTAGCCCCTGCTGAGACCAAGGTCAAATGTATCTTTTTTGGTTCGCTGAGTTGGCAAAATCTACTCTTTAATGAAATTAGGTGCAGAGGTGCTACCTCTGGTGAATTACATTCAAGGACAGGTCTATAGAGTGAAGGTGAAATCCCATTACACAGATAGCACTGTACCATTTACAAAACATACAGCACTATTAAAATACTTTAGAGAACATGTCATTATTTGGTGCAACTGAAATATGTGAATGTATTACAACTAATATTTTTTGAGTGCATTCACATTAGGCACGCTCACGTCAGCAAACAGGTCAATAAATAAATAATGGGCAAAATGACCTGTGTCTGCTAGATTACGGATATCACTCCTAACAGATGAATAAGGGATTTGGTAGAGTTCAGTACTTAAGCAGATCCTTTGATCTCATTAGAATTGTAGAATAGATGTTTAAGAAAGACAAGATAAATTGCAGAGCGAAAGAAAACAAACCAAGTAACAGGTAACATTCATCTTCCTCCTGTTTTACTCAGTCAGCACAGACTTTTTCACACACAAAGCCTGTCGACCAACCACTCTTCCACAAGTTTTGTTGCATCATGCAAGTATAATGAAAATAATTATTGCAATCACAGTTCATTAGTTTGATATATACAAATTGTTATTCTTGCATTTCTTACCAATAATAAACTTCTGGATAAAGCTATTCTGAAATTAGAGTAAAAACACAGTCCTTATGGAAAAAACACATCTCACGTGATCATTTAAAAATGTTTACCTTTCTTTAACCAGGCAAGTCAGTTAAGAACAAATTCTTATTTTCAATAATGGCCTAGGAACAGTGGGTTAACTGCCTGTTCAGGGGCAGAACAACAGATTTGTACCTTGTCAGCTCGGGGATTTGAACTTGCAACCTTCCGGGTACTAGTCCAATGCTCTAAACACTAGGCTACCCTGCCGCCTCATGTGCAGTTTGTGATAACGTGTGACAACATGTAAAGCAACATCTGATAACATGAAACTACATGTGATAAAAGCACACGTGAAAACAGGACCTCAAGTTAAATAACAACATTGGGATGCAACATTTGTATATATTTGATATCATGAACCTAGACATTTGACAAAAGCACTTGTGAAAACATGATCTCATGAAATGTTTCATGTGAAATATCACGTGTGAAGTGTTCCAAAAAAATATGTTTTCACATTATTTCACGTCACATTTCAAGTGGGAAACTGTGAATTTCCACATGTGAAATCATGTAATTTTTGCTTAAGGAAGTGTCTGAATGGAATATATATGGTATGGAAGTTTGCATGGTAATTTACTCAGAAAACTGCTGCAATTAAAAATAGAATTGGTCAAATAAAAACTGTAATATAACACATAAAACACCCTTTACTATCTCTACAACGTCTAGAGATACCGCAACTCAACATGCCAATATAAGGCTGTGATGACATTTGGACTCCAGAGCTACTGCTCAATCAAGCCTACATTTTAGAGTCATTTGTGTACAGTAACTACACGCCGTGTGCCCTCAAGACATACTCTAAAGTCTTTGTAAATATTCAATAAGCATTAGCAATATGTAGGTCACGAACACCAACATCTTGACTTGGGACACATACTGTACAGTGCTTTAGGAAAGTATTCAGACCCCTTGACTTTTTCCACATTTTGTTCCGTCACAGCCTTATTCTAAAATGGATTCGTTTTTTCCCCCTTCTCATCTGTCTACATACAATATCCCATAATGACAAAGCAAAATGGGTTTAAAGAAATATTTGCAAATTTATATAAAATGTAAAAATATTAAATATCACATTTACTTAAGTATTCAGACCCTTTACTCAGTACTTTGGAACCTTTGGCAGCACCTTTTGTAAGCGATTACAGCCTCGAGTCTTCTTGGGTATGACTCTACAAGCTTGGCACACCTGTGTTTGGGGAATTTCACCCATTATTCTCTGCAGATCCTCTCAAGCTCTGTCAGGTTGGATGGGGAGCGTAGCTGCACAGCTATTTTCAGGTCTCTCTTGAGATGTTCGATCGGGTTCAGGTCCGGGCTCTGGCTGGGCCACTCAAGGACATTCACAGACTTGTCCCGAAGCCATTCTTGTGTTGTCTTGGCTGTGTATTTAGGGTTGTTGTCCTGTTGGAAGGTTAACCTTGCCCCAATCTGAGGTCATGAGCACTCTGGAGCAGGTTTTCATCAAAGACATCTCTATACATTGCTGCTTTCATCTTTCCTTCGATCCTGACTAGTCTACCAGTCCCTGCTGCTGAAGAACATGCCAACAGCATGATGCTCCCACCACCATGTTTCATGGTGCCAGGTGTTCAATCTTGGTTTCATTAGACCAGATAATCTTGTTTCTCATGGTCTAAGAGTCCTTTAGGGGCCTTTTGGCAAACTGCAAGCACGCTGTTATGTACCTCTTACTGGGGAGTGGCTTCCGTCTGGCCACTCTACCATAAAGGCATGATTGGTGGAGTGCTGCAGAGATGGTTGTCCTTCTGGAAGGTTCTCCCATCTCAACAGAAGAACTCAGGATCTCTGTCAGAGTGACCATCTCGTTCTTGGTCACCTCTGACCAAGGCCCTTCTCCCCCAATTGCTCAGTTTGGCTGGGTGGCCAGCTCTAGGAAGAGTCTTGGTGATTCCAAACTTCTTCCATTTAAGAATGATGTAGGCCACTGTATTCTTGGGGACCTTCAATGCTGCAGATATTTTTTGGTACCCTTCCCCAAATCTGTGCCTCGACCCAATCCTGTCTCAGAGCTCTACGGACAATTCCTTCGACCACATGGCTTGGTTTTTGCTCTGACATGCACTGTTAACTGTGGCACCTTATATAGACAGGTGGGTGCCTTTCTAAATCATGTCCAATCAATTGAACATACCACAGGTGGACTTCAATCAAGTTGTAGAAACATCTCAAGAATGATCAGTGGAAACTCGATGCACCCGAGCTCAATAGCAACTTGTCTGAATTTCTTATGTAATTAAGGCATTACTGTTTTTTAATTGTAAAACATTTGCAAAACATTCTAAAAACCTGTTTTCACTTTGTCATGATGGCGTATTGTGTGTAGATTGATGAGGGGAAAACATTATTGTATCATCTTAGAACAAGGCTGTAACGTAATACATTGTTGAAAAAGGGAATTGTTCTGAATGCTTTCCAAATCCACTGTATTGGTTTGATAACGAGAGTTAAAGATTCTTAATTACAAATCAATCATATGATGTCCTATACCAGTGGTTATCAACTGGGACCCAACATTGACAATGACAATTGGGTCGCAACCCAATATTATGGACTTTTGAGGATTGCATTTTGTAATGTTGTATTGCAGCTGCCTTCTTGGGCAGGCTTCACTTGCAATCTCTGTCTCAATGGGCTACTATTACGGTATTAAAGAATGTCATTACACAGCCATATTGACTGAGAAAACATTTATTATCAATTCAGGGGAGTAAGCCATTTAATTAGGCAACCAGTTCAGGAGTGGGGTGTAATAAATGATCAGATTGAGAACATCACATCAAAACCAGTCCAACAAGGTTAATGAACAGTAACACATACAGTACCAGTGTTTAAAATAGAAAAAACAACAAACATTAGGATATCGTAATCAGCAATTACCATGTGAATAGTTTCACAACTTTGAAAAGTTTTTTTAAAGGTGTAAGTTTTTAACCAGTTCAATAAATGTAATATGAATGTCAGAATGAATTAACAATACTAATTATAATACTGAACAATAACTCATGCACCTGTTTTTTATTGTGTGAGTGAGTGAGTGAGTGTGTGTTTGGCCTATCAGTGGGAAAAGTGGGGGTGTTTCTTCAGTTTGACAAGTTTATTGATGTCTGGGGTGCTGGTTGACAGAGCAACTCGGAGGTCATGCTGGCTGTCCAGTTTGTTTTTGGTTTTAGTTTTCAGCAACGGCCATAGAAACGAAGCCACTTTCACACAGAGAGGTAGTGCTGAACAGTAGCATGATTCTGATTGCATGACAGGCGAGAGCAGGATACTCTCTGACTACACTGTGCCAGAACTGTAGCAGTGTCATTTCCGGGAAGCGCATGTTCAGTCAGCGATCAAATGACAGCTCAACCAGCTGATCCTCTTCATTGCTTGGCAATGTGACACTTGTCATCTCCACTCGAAAGGGATCCTGTATCCAGTCGTCTTGTCTCCTGTTTTCCTCCGGGAAGTTGTTGCAAAACTTTCCCTGCAGCTTACCAAGATACTGTTTTACTGTTTTTTCAGTGTCGCTGTGCACTTTGTTGATCAGATTCTGAATCTCAAAATCAGCATTGGGAATCATCCCAATCCTCCCGTTAGAAACATGATTTGCCAAACGGTAAGCTTCATCTTCAAGGCATCCACTTTATCCCTCTGTTCAAATCGATTGTGCCCCCGTCTATTGCTTTGACATATTGAGCGAATTCAGATGATCAAAAATATCCGCCAGGGAGGCAACCTTTGCAAGCCATTCCTCACAATCAAAATGTTCAGCCTGAGGGGCCTTGTTTTCCGAAAGAAATGCAGTAATCTCCTCTTGAAAAAGGCAACCCAAAACTTTACCCCTGGAAAGCCAGCGGACATCTGCATGATATAGCACATGCGGGTGTTTGTGCCTCATATCCCTCCAGAACTGCTTTTCGTGATAGAGTTTACACACTTGATCACATCCTGGAGAAAGTCTTGGAGCTCAGGCACCATGTCCTTCGCTGCTAATGTCTCCCTGTGTAGGAAGCAGTGGTTCCACTTCGCACTTGGTGCACTCTCCAGGATCTGCTTTACTACTCTAGAGTGCTTTCCCATCCTCGAAGCTGCCCCATCTGTGGTCACACCGACACACCCAGGCCAGTTCCACTCAGCACAGTCACATATCCGGTGTGTTAAAGACAGCCACTACAGTGGTGGTGGTAGGCAAATCGGCACTAAAAAGGAACTGTTCCTCAAAGTTATTATCCCAGACATGTCTGACATAGACCATTAGAATTGCATGGTTAGTCACATCTGTGGATTCATCAAACTGCAATGCGTAATTGACATTTGAACTGATGGGCTCTGATGTCTGGCGCATTATTCTCCCAGACATGTCCTGGATTCTTTTTCTCATGGTGTCATTGGATAGGGGTATGGGTTTAAGTTTGTTGGCAGTGCACATATAATTTACACCAGGGAGCATGAGATCCTCTGTGCTGGTGTGGGCTTTTTTGCACTTGGCAAAGCACTGGGCCACAAGGTATGAGGCGCAAAGTGACTTTTCTTGCAGACATTCTTCAATGAATCTTGTGAGGCATCCAGATATTTACATTTTCTGAAAAAAAATGTCAGATGTCTTATCTTTGTAGCTTTGATGCTTGGTGTCCAGATGCCTTCTCATTTTGCAGGGTTTCATGCTCTCATTAGCTAACAGCTCGTAGCATAGGACGCACAGCTGTCTACACTCATCCTACCCGTCTTCTATAACAGTGAAACCAAGTCGGGTTGTATTTTCTCTTGTTGACAGGGACTGGGTTGTCTGCCTTGTTGTTGACATTGGAAGCAGCAGTAGTTGAAGAGGGAGCTGCACGTTTTAAAAAGTTGTCCATGATTTTACTCTGACAGTTAGCGTACATGATTTAAATGACATGACAGCTAACCATCCACATGTGCAATGCCTGCAGAACACATCTGTATAGTTTGCTGTCAATCAAGCTAGCTGTCAGAAGATGTGTATTATCTGATTGGACGTGTCACATTTAAAACAAAACAATGTTGCAGAATTACATTTTTATTTGATCAGTGTGTGTGTGTGTGTGTGTGTGTGTGTGTGTGTGTGTGTGTGTGGGGCGAGGACATTATTGTATTGGTCAGTGAGTCCGAACGTAGCCATTTCCTCACTGCGGATGTGCTGCACGTGCAAAGTAAGCAACAATAAGCAGTGCAGTGCACGCCTGTGTGTAGCGGCAAAGTCAGCAACAATAAGCGGTGTGGCGGTATCCTTTCAAAATAATATTATTATTATATATATATATTTGACATATTCTTGCGCAAGTCCCGCAACCCCTTAAAATCCTCCCGCGACTCCCACAGTTGGGAATCATTGTCTTGTACAGCTACCCAGTACTGTCCCCTCATGCTGTTACATTAGCCTTGGCCACAAATCACAAGTGACGTGCCATGGTGAACAGGCAAATGATATGTCAAGAGTGTATCTTTATCATAGAGTGACATGTCAGGCCAGCTTGTCGTGCTAGTCTGTCAATGTTCATCCTTGGAGACCATGATTTATCTTGTCAAAACAAGAGAAGTGGTCAAAAACAATGCAGTAGCTTGTGTATGGATGAAGAATCAGTGCAATTGTTCTCATTATGCATGTATCTTCTATGTTAAAAACTCTTCAACCATTTTTTATTCAACCTTAGGCCTTCTGAGGTAGACAGTATATGTATACAGATCTCAACAAAACATAGGTTAATTCAGTCAAACATGGAAAAACTAACACATTTTTTTTTTTTTTTTTTGCTCATGCAGCATTTCAATTTACATTTGTAATCACAAAACTCATTACATTGTGTATACTGAAATGTAATGCATGCTCACCCTTTGTAAATAATTATTCACAGTGCAAGTTTTAGTTGCCCACATTGAATCCTGGCTTTCTTTAAGCAAGTGTGTGTAGGAACGTGGGTATACAAGAGATAAATCATCGATAAGGGGGAAAACTGTCATGGAAGAAGTGTTGCAAAATCATTCAGATTTGTCATTTTTGGTCAACAATCTACACAAAATACTCTGTAATGTTAAAGTGGAAGAAATACAAAATAAAAACTGTAATCGTTAAGGCCAACCACCACAGGATGACATTTACATTTTTGCATCGACCTATCCATTTTCAGATTTTGGTCATTTAATATAAGTTTTTTCAAAAGGTAAACATTCAAATTTCAAAACTTGATTCAAATGTATATTTTATTTATTTATCATACTACCGTCATCAACATTTTAATGAATTTTAACCACTTTAAAATGGACATAGATCAATAATTGCAAAGCTCACAACATGAAATTGCACATCATTTAAAAGCCCATTTCATAGATAATATTTCAAACTGGGCTATATTTAAAACCTACTTTGAAGAGATGGTGATTGGGTCTAAATAGGCATTTGGTGTTTGGTCGTTTAAATTCAGTGTATTTGTCATGATTGTAATATGATTAAGGTCAAATGAAGTCAAATTATGAATCCATTTGTGGCTTTAAATAATTAATAATCAAAGTAAAAACAATTGGGGGGAATTATACATTTACATTTACATTTAAGTCATTTAGCAGACGCTCTTATCCAGAGCGACTTACAAATTGGTGCTTTCACCTTATGACATCCAGTGGAACAGCCACTTTACAATAGTGCATCTAGGTCTTTTAAGGGGGGAGAAGGATTACTTTATCCTATCCTAGGTATTCCTTAAAGAGGTGGGGTTTCAGGTGTCTCCGGAAGGTGGTGATTGACTTTTTGACTGGGCTGAGCGGGAACTGTACTTCCTCAGTGGTAGGGAGGCGAGCAGGCCAGAGGTGGATGAACGCAGTGCCCTTGTTTGGGTGTAGGGCCTGATCAGAGCCTGGAGGTAGTGAGGTGCCGTTCCCCTCACAGCTCCGTAGGCAAGCACCATGGTCTTGTAGCGGATGCGAGCTTAAACTGGAAGCCAGTGGAGAGAGCGGAGGAGCGGGGTGACGTGAGAGAACTTGGGAAGGTTGAACACCAGACGGGCTGCGGCGTTCTGGATGAGTTGTAGGGGTTTAATGGCACAGGCAGGGAGCCCAGCCAACAGCTGCGGCGTTCTGGATGAGTTGTAGGGGTTTAATGGCACAGGCAGGGAGCCCAGCCAACAGCGAGTTGCAGTAATCCAGACGGGAGATGACAAGTGCCTGGATTAGACCTGCGCCGCTTCCTGTTGAGGCAGGGTCGTACTCTGCGGATGTTGTAGAGCATGAACCTACAGGAACGGGCCACCGCCTTGATGTTATTTGAGAACGACAGGGTTAGGATCACGCCAAGGTTCTTAGCGCTCTGGGACGAAAAATGGAGTTGTCAACCGTGATGGCGAGATCATGGAATCCTTCCCGGGAGGAAGAGCAGCTCCGTCTTGCCGAGGTTCAGCTTGAGGTGATGATCCGTCATCCACACTGATATGTCTGCCAGATGTGCTCTCCAAATTACTATTGGATTTTATTAAAATGTTAATGACATTTTTCCTAGAAAATTAAACACATTTATAGCACACATTACAGCAAACCCAAGAAAAACAAAACAAATTATTGACAATGAAACAACAATAAGAAGTATAAGAACAAGAGCATAAAACAAATGGCTCAGTAGAATAGAATAAATACTTTACCGTAATTATAATACAGGATAATGTACAAAGTACAGAGTCAAAAGTTTGAACACAACTACTCATTCAAAGTTCTTATTATTTTTTTTACTATTTTCTACATTGTAGAATAACAATGAAGACATCAAAACTATGAAATAACACATATGGAATCATGTAGGAAACAAAAAAGTATTTAACACATGATTCACACGAAGTAGCCACCGTTTGCCTTAATGACACCTTTGCACACTCTTGGGATTCTCTCAACCAGCTTCATGAGGTAGTCAACATGGAATGCATTTCAATTAACAGGTATGCGTTGTTCAAAGGAAATGTGGAATTTATTTAATTCTTAATGCATTTGAGCCAATCAGTTGTGTTGTGACAAGGTAGGGGTGGTATACAGAAGATAGCCCTATTTGGTAAAAAAGCAAGTCTATTCTTTGGCAAGACAAGCTCAAATAAGCCTTCGCTGTGTTGGTGGCTCCCTCTTTGTTGCTGCGTGTAGTCTGGTAGTAGGAACAGAGATATGTGATCTGATTGGAAGAAGTGGGGGTGGGGGAGGGCTTTGTATGCGTCATGGATGTTTGTATATACTGTACATGGTCCAACACACATAATAATTTTCTTCTGGGGCAGGATGCATGTTGGTGATATTTTGGAAAAACATTTTTAAACGTGCTGTGTTAAAATCACCCGCAACATTTAAAACTGTTGTGAGACCGAGTAAGAGAATTCTTGCTGGCAAATGATCTCGTACAGTTCGTGGAGTGCCGTCTTGGTGTTTGCTTGTGTCGGTATGTACACAGTTGTACATACTGCATATAGTGGTGTTGGCATTTTAGCATCAGAAACTCCAGGTCGTGTAATCATGGGCTTGAGAAGTTTTCAATTTCGGTACACCAGGAATTGCAGACGAGGAACATACCTCTCCTCCCTACTCTTACCAGAAGCCGACGTTCAATCCATATGGAAAATTAAAAAGCTGTCTGGTTGAACAACAGAGTCAAGTATATTGTTTGTAAGCCATGTCTCTGCAAATTGAAGCCTTGCTCTGAGTTCACAAAGTTTATTTTCCAGCAATTGGACAATAGCCATCAGGAAGACACTAGAAAGAAGAGACTGTGCTTGGAGTCCCCTTCCCTTCCTCTTCTTCATTGACAGCTTTTCATTTGGTCATCTTTGTCACCAGAAACAGGTAAGCCTGCTCTGTGGGGAGCAAATGTAGTATTTGAGATCTGGGAGACTGAGAGATAAGTGTGTAGCTTCTGATTCATGATGCAGAAGTGTGTTTCGGCCGTAAGAAATGATTGAACAAATATTCGGTACAATGAAAGTAAAAGTTAACGTCAAAGCAAGACGCGCGCCCTCCTCAGCCCTGCCATCTTATCTAAGCTTTTCACAGAGTGTGTCACATGACCCTGAAAGTCAAAAAGTGAACAACTTCCAACACAAAGCTTGTGTGTCTCATTAACTGCATCAGAGTGAAGTGTGAATAAGGCAGATTGACAATGTCTTTGTCCCAAATGGCACCCTATTCCTGATATAGTGTCCAAACTGTCTGAGTGCAATGTCTGGTCTTGCTTTGCAAAGTTTACAGCAAGTTTGATAATACTCCAATCATGTTGTTTTTTCATAGTACTGAATGCAAGGTGTTGTTTCCTATCAGTATACCTGTACTAGTAAGATGGTATGTTTGGATGCAGTTTACATGTAAGGTTTTTCATACTCACACAGTATGATACAAAGTGTTACTATGTGAAAGATAATGATATTACTTAATGTGTCAAGTTGTCCAATCTACTATCCTCTTGTTGAACTTAGCCCATTAAAAGTGATGTTCTTATTGTCATTTAACAAGTCGTCCCTCACATATGAGTCAGGCATAGAAAGACAAGGGTTAAGTAATCAGCAGAGCAGTTGGGGTATGATTTAATTACTTGATCAGGGTAAGCAAGGGAGCAAGTAGCGTTTCTACATCCAGTCACTACTTATCAAATGTGCAATTAGGCTACGGTCACCAGAAAACAAAGAAGATAAAGAAGATAGACAAGAGACACTGGCAGTGTAGGTACCACATAAACCTCAGAGCACCTCAGTTGAATTACTTCAGTTGAAACAGCTTCTACCCCCAAGCCAAAAGGCTCCTGAACAGTTCTTGTTCAGGCTACCAAGACTATTTGCACCATCCCCCTTCTACGCTGCCGCTACTCTCTGTTATTATCTATAATAATAACTCTACATACATGTACTTATTACCTCAATTACCTCAACACCGGTACCTCCGCACGTTGACTCTGTACCAGTACCCCCTGTATATAGCCCCGTTATTGTTATTTACTGCTGCTCTTTAATTAATACTTTTCTTACTTTTTTTTAGGTATTTAAAAAAAAACTGCATTGTTGGATAAGGGGTTATTAGTAAGCATTTCACTGTAAGGTCTACACCTGTCATATTCAGCGCATGTGACAAGTACAGTTTGATTGGATTATTTTTCTCTACATATTTATCTTACACAGGGAAGAAAGTGTAGAACAATTGAATAAGGGATGCGGGTATTTCTTCCCAGTCTCAAACCAATGGGAGGTGAAATGGCGACCATGGCGGATGCCCCTGCATGGTTTTATACTCCTGTAATAATTCACTGCTCCGATACAGAGTGAAATAGAGTGACAAAGCAGAAGGGACAACGTGCAGGGGTGAGATTGTTGGTATCAGACCACCAGCACGTGTTAAAGTTACACCTAAAGGACAGGCAGGTTCACCTGGTGCATTATGGATCTTTTTGCAGAGGTACAGGACGGGGAGATAGGGGAGAGAAACTCAGCTCTGTGTCACTCAGGACGACACCCATGCAAGGCAAGATTGATGGCAGAGGCAGAAGGGAAGGCAGGAATGATGAAGCCTTTCACTTCCACCAATCCATATCAGTGCATCCAGGAAGGCTGGAGACATAACGGTATGGGAACACAGTGGTTTTCTCCTCCGCAGAGCAAAGCTAAGCCGACCGGACTACTCAAATGGGAAGGGGAATGGAAAGGAAGGGCCAAAACCTCTTTGTATGTCTATCCAGGTGACAACTGCAGTATATCCACAGCAGCTAATTTACACAAATGTTATATCACAGAGGAATAGATCTAGGCTGGATTTTTATTACGTAACAAAAATGTAATAAACCATAGGCCTACCACACACTGCGCAGTGAGCTACGTGAGCCATGACTCCACAATTGATTTTCCTTTGCATTAGTAGTAACTGCTTTAAGTTTTGTCTATAAAACCTAATCCAACACAAACCACCAACTACCAGTATCCCAGTGGAACATATGATTGATGCTCTGACTTAAAACACCTAGCATCTTTGAAAGTGGCTTAATTTAGTTTGGTAACTCCAGGCTGGGGGACATGCAGGGAGGTGTATGAGACCTGACTAGAAACACTGATGTTTCAGAGCATCTTCTAACATCATGTTAGCTAACTCAATCAGCCTTGTCGTCCTCATTCTTATTTAATTCCGCACAAAACACAGAGAAAACAGGGAGGGAGGAAAACACATCTTAATTCTAGTGCAGCATATCCTGTCCCAGATGCATGATCCCGGTGGAAAAAAAGGACACTTTTGAATTTGCATTTAGATTACTGTGGTAATAGAAACCGTGGCGATGAATCTCGTTGTGAAAAAGAGACCGATGTGCTTGAATTCCGAATTAAAGCACACAACTTAAACAAAACATTGGTGTGAATTGCTGTGAAAACGGAATCATCATACTCAGTTCATAATAGATACAGTTTATAAGAGACCTTATTAAGGTTTTATAGCCGCCATTGTTGCAACCACTATTCCCAGTCTGTTCAACCTCTATTTCGTATCATCTCATATTCCTAAAGATTGGAAAGCGGACGCGATCATCCCCCTCTTCAAAGGGGGAGACACTCTAGACCCAAACAGTTACAGACCTATATCCATCCTGCCCTGCCTTTCTAAAGTCTTCGAAAGCCAAGTGAACAAACAGATCACCGACCATTTTGAATCCCACCGTACCTTTTCAGCTATGCAATCTGGTTTCCGAGCTGTTCCTAGGTGCACCTCAGCCAAGCTCAAGGTCCTAAACGATATCATAACCGCTATTGATAAAAGACAGTACTGTGCAGCCGTCTTCATCAACCTGGCCAAGGCTTTTGACTCTGTCAATCACTACATTCTTATCGGCAGACTCAACAGCCTTGGTTTCTCTAATGACTGACTCGCTTGGTTCACTAACTACTTCTCAGATAGAGTTCAGTGTGTCAAATCGGAGGGCCTGTTGTCTGGACCTCTGGCAGTCTCTATGGGGGTGCCACATGGTTCAATTCTCAGGCCGACTCTTCTCTGTATATATCAATGATGTAGCTCCTGCTGCGGGTGATTCTTTGATCCACCTCTATGTAGACGACACCATTCTGTAGACATCTGGACCTTCTTTGGACACTGTTAACAAACCTCCAAATGAGCTTCAACGCCATACAACACTCCTTCCGTGGCCTCCAACTGCTCTTAAATGCTAGTAAAACTGCATGCTCTTCAACAGATTGCTGGCCACATATGTGGACAACAATACATACCTAGGTGTCTGGCTAGACTGTAAACTCTCCTTCTAGATTCGCAGTTCAATCCAATCCAGTTCAATCTAGAATCGTCTTCCTATGTCGCAACAAAGTCTCCTTCACTCATGGTGCCAAACATACTCTCATAAAACTGACTATCCTACTGATCCTTGACTTCGGCGATGTAATTTACAAAATAACCTCCAACACTCTACTCAGCAAATTCAAAATTCAGTCTACCACAGTACCATCCTTTTTGTCACCAAATTCCCATATACTACCCACCACTGCGACCTGTATGCGCTTGTTGGCTGGTCCTCGCTACATATTTGTCGCCAAACCCACTGGCTCCAGGTCATCTATAAGTCTTTGCTAGGTAAAGCTCCACCTTATCTCAGCTCATTGGTCACCATAGCAACACCCACCCGTAGCACGTGCTCCAGCAGGTATATTTCACTGGTCATCCCCAAAGCCAACACCTCTTTTGGCCGCCTTTCCTTCCAGTTCTCTGCTGCCAATGACTGGAACGAATTGCAAAAATCACTGAAGTTGGAGACTTATATCTCCCTCACTAACTTGAAGTGTCAGCCCATCTGTAAATAGCCCATCCAACCAACTACCAACCTCATTCCCCTATTTGATTTTGTTTTTCTGCTCTTTTGCACACCAGTATTTCTACCTGCACATCCTCATCTGCACATATACAGTTGAAGTTGGATGTTTACATACACCCTAGCCAAATAAGTTTTAACTCAGTTTTTCCTGACATTTAATCCTAGTACAAATTCCGTGATATAGGTCAGGTAGGATCACCACTTCATTTTAAGAATGTGAAATGTCAGAATAATAGTAGAGAGAGCGAAGTTTTTCAGGCTTTATTTCTTATGTCAGTCACATTCCCAGTGGGTCAGAAGTTTAAATACAATCAATTAGTATTTGGTAGCATTGCCTTTCAATTGTTTAACTTGGGTCAAACGTTTCGGGTAGCGTTCCACAAGCTTCCACACAATAAATTGGGTGAATTTTGGCCCATTCCTTCTGACAGAGCTGGTGTAACTGAGTCAGGTTTGTAGGCCTCCTTACTTGCACACGCTTTTTCAGTTCTGCCCACAACTGTTCTATAGGATTGAGGTCAGGGATATGTGATGGCCACTCCAATACCTTGACTTTGTTGTCCTTAAGCCATTTTGCCACAACTTTGGAAGTATGCTTAGGGTCATTGTCCATTTGGAAGACCCATTTGCGACCAAGCATTAACCTCCTGACTGATGTCTTGAGATGTTGCTTCAATATGTCCACATCATTTTCCTGCCTCATGATGCCATCTATTTTGTTAAGTGTACCAGTCCCTCCTGCAGCAAAGCACCCCCACAACATGATGCTGCCACCCCCGTGCTTCACAGTGGGGATGGTGTTATTCGGCTTGCAAGCCTCCCCCTTTCACCTCCAAAGATAATAACGGTCATTCTGGCCAAACAGTTCTATTTTTGTTTCATCAGACCAGAGGACATTTCTCCAAAAAGTATGTATGATCCTTGTCCCCATGTGCAGTTGCAAACCGTCTGGCTTTTTTATGACGGTTTTGTTGCAGTGGTATCTTCCTTGCAGAGAGGCCTTTCAGGTTATGTCGATATAGGACTCTTTTAAATTCTACTTATTGTTTGGAGCTTGTGGAAGGCTACCCAAAACATTTGACCCAAGTAAAACAATTTAAAGGCAATGCTACCAAACGCTAATTGAGTATATGTAAACTTCTGTCCCATTGGGAATGTGATCAAATAAATGAAAGCTGAAATAAATCATTCTCTCTACTATTTTTCTGACATTTCACTTTCTTAAAATAACGTGGTGATCCTAACTGACCTAAGACAGGGAATGTTTACTCTGACTAAATGTCAGGAATTGTGAAAAACTGAGTTTAAATTTAGTTGGCTAATGTGTATGTAAACTTCTGACTTCAACTGTAGATACTTTGGTATCTAATAACCTGTTTCTTCCAGCATCTTCACAATGTCCTTTGCTGTTGTTCTGGGATTGATTAGCACTTTTCGCACCAATGTACGTTCATATATAGGACACAGAAGGTGTCTCCTTCCTGAACGGTTTGACGGCTGCGTGGTCCTATGGAGTTTATACTTGCGTACTATTGTTTGTACAGATGAACGTGGTACCTTCAAGCATTTGGAAATTGCTCCCAAGGATTAACAAGGCTTGTGGAGGTCTTCAATTGTTTTTCTGAGGTCTTGGCTGATTTCTTTTGATGTTCCCAAGCAAATAGGCACTGAGTTTGAAGGTAGGCCTTGAAATACATCCACAGGTACACCTCCAATTGACTCAAATTATGTCAATTAGCCTATCAGAAGCTTCTAAATCCATTACATCTTTTTCTGGAATTTTCCAAGCTGTTTACAGGCACTGTCAACTTAGTGTATGTTATCTTCTGACCCATTGGAATTGTGATACAATTATAAGTTAAATAATCTTTCTGTAAACAATTGTTGGAAAAGTTTATTGTGTCATGCACAAAGTAGATAACAAAACTATAGTTTGTTAACAAGAAATTTGTGGAGTGGTTGAAAAATGAGTTTTAATGACTTCCAACTTCAACTGTGTCACTCCAGTGCAAATTTCTAAATTGTAATTACTTCGCCACTATTGGCCTATTTATTGCCTTACCTCCTTATTTCATTTGCACACACTGTATACAGGTTTTTATATTGTCTTATTGACTGTGAGTACGGCCCAGTACATCACTGGGGCAAAGCTGCCTGCCATCCAGGACCTCTACACCAGGCAGTGTCAGATGAAGGCCCTAAAAATTGTCTAAGACCCCAGCCATCCCAGTCATAGACTCTTCTCTCTACTACCACATGGCAAGTGGTACCGGAGTGCCAAGTCTAGGACAAAAAGGCTTCTCAACAGTTTTTACCCCCAAGCCATAAGACTCCTGTACAGGTAACCAAATGGTTACCCGGACTATTTGCATTGTGTGACCCCCCCCCACTCCCCAACCCCTCTTTTACGCTGCTGCTACTATCTGCTTATCTTATATGCATAATCACTTTAACTATATATTAATTTACATACTACCTCAATTGGCCCAACCAACCAGCGCTCCCACACATTGGCTAACCTGGCTATCTGCATAGTAACCCAACACCCGCCAACCCCTCTTTTTACGCTACTGCTACTCTCTGTTCATCATATATATATGCATAGTCACTTTAACCATACCTACATGTACATACTACCTCAGTAAGCCTGACTAACCGGTTTCTCTGTATAGCCTTGCTACTGTTATTTTCAAATGTATTTTTACTGTTCTTTTATTTCTTTTCCTACCTACACACACATACACACACCTTTTTTCACACTATTGGTTAGAGCCTGTAAGTAAGCATTTCACTGTTGTATTCGGCGCACATGACAAATAAACTTTGATTTGGAGAAGAAAACCTACAGTACCTCAAGGGGCAACATTGCTCTGAACAAGTGGTGATTTTCGTATTTATGAATGCTGTATTGTTTGTCAATATTCCTGCGTGTACTGAGAGGGTCTTTACATGTTCCAGCCTTCCCTCTTCCCTAATCACACAAATGATAGCAAGCTCCTCAGTATCTGACAACCTTAAATAACGATTCCACCATCTTCTACAAACACACACACAATTTAGAGATGTCACAAAATGAAATACTGATCCACCCATTGGGAACCCCTGTGTTTCTCCCTAGCTTTGTGATTTTGTGTAGTACAGGAAAAAAAATAAAAGGGACATTAATGAGCATAAACAATGAACAACAAATAAAGGGGACATTAATGGGCATAAAGTTGGGATCCATCCACCCCCTTCAGTGTTTACTTTTTTCATGCTGTAAATAAAGTCAGAATAGATTCCCCACCTGCTGGCATGGCCTTGAGTAATCCACTAGGCCCTCAGCAAAGGAGCGAAGGCTCTGAATGTGTCCCAAATGGCACCCTATTGCATTTATAGTGCACTACTTATGATCAGGGCCCATAGGGCTCTTGTCAAAATATGTGCTCTATAGGGAATAGGCTACCATTTGGGGCGTAGTCTCTGTATGTGCATGGGGGCGCGGTGGAGTGAATCTGGGCGAAGGACTGATTAATTTCTCGGCAGAATGTTGAGGCAGACCTGTTGCTTACAGAAAGCCTGTAAATGGCAATCATTGAACTGTCAGACACCATCGGCATTCAGTCGACTGTAGAGATGAAGACGTTGCCCCTACTTAAGCTTCAGAGGATAACAACACTGAGACAACCGAGACACTAGCTCACTATTCATATTTTAGAATCTCTAAATGCAGACAGAGTAAGATCTCACTGTGGGGAGAGATTTGTTAATTTTCTGATTACAGCATAAACAAGATAAGTGCAATGGAGCAGTTTATGTTGAATGATTTGAGCTTGCGATTGTGACTCCACTTCCCACTCACAGAGAAATCTCTTTGCCAACAATGAGATCGAGGTCTAAATATGTGTATAATTATTGTTAGACCTGTGCATGAGTGCTTGACATACATTTAGCTAGTGAATCAATAAAAAGGGAGTGGACTTCACTACATATTATTATTTCCCTCATCCTGATTCTACGTTGTTGATTTGAATAGGGAGTGGCATCTTTAAAAACACAACCAAAAGCAAACATGTCAGGGGCCCTTTGTGGCCATCAATACAGGAGGAATTGTGTTTGGACCAGTGACTCCACTCGTTTTGTTTTATCTCCCTCTCTCTCTCCCTCTGTTCTAAAATTCATTGCCATCTGCCTTGGCGAGGTGTAAATATGAACTCAGACTGACTTGCTCACCCAAGCTTTATGTGTTAACATTTGACAATGTCTAATTTAGTGAATACCAGGTTGTTTTGGCTAGAAAATGGTTGCAGCCTGATAATGGCAGTCATAATAGTTTGGGATATGTGTCTGTCATACAGTGTAAATTAACTTATTAGATCAGGGTAATTAGCGCAAGACAACAGCTGTATTGGACAGAGCTGCTCCGCCATGATTGAAGAGGACCCATCTGATCTCAAGGCAAATCTCTATGGATAGTCATGCAATTTAATGACTTTGAGGAACCCCTGTGTAAAGGTTCAAATTGGAACCTTTGTGTGAAGGGAGGGGCTAAATGTTGAACCTTTTTAATAATACAGTATATTGTAGAGGTGGCAGCCTATCAGATTGGAGGTGTGACTTATTGGTGGCGTGGCTATCAGATAGTTATTTTTGGTCACGCGTCAGCGTAATTTCTGTTAATCATGTTAAGTTTGTACACAGCAAATTTAAATGAGCCTTGAATATTTCTGCATATTATAAATTCTAATTTAATATCAATAATATTAACATTGCTGATTACATTTTCCACATTTTTGGATTTGCATAGACTCAATAGTGATGGGAAGTTCAACTCTTTTTACTGACTCTGATCTTTTTGACTCTTTCAGTCAAAATAACATTTGTATAACATTTGTAATGCCCAGAGCACGCAGGACCCCCTCCTGGAAAATGATAAACTGAAAACCCAAGAGTCTAAAAGCCTCTCGTTCACCATAAGTAGAGAGGTAGAGGCGAAGTGAGAGGTTCCACTCGCGCCAAAATCTGTCAAAAATAAGCCCAATGCTTTTCTGTGGGTTTATTTTGGACCTAAGCTTGTCGCCTACCTTCCTGCCTTTGGGACAACGACTCCCATTGGTAGGGCGGAGACATGAGATCTTATCATTATATAGAGATCTCTGCCTTATATAGAGATCTCTGGCTTATAGGAGGTGTCATTTGTGACTGAGACCTTTAAAAGTGTGCTTTAAACAATATGCATTTGTTGATTTCTAGGCATACTAATATGATGAAGTATCCAGCCTACTTAACTGTTAAGTTAAGAAATAGCTCCAGGAATGGACATAATATTTCCAGACTAGATGACTCACCACAATTTATGAATCAGATGCCTGTGTCATCTTTTGAGCACGTGCCCTTACCTCTATAAAAAGTACATACGCAGCATAATACACCATATCAGCTGTGTATGTAAAGTGTGTTGATAAAAAAAATCCTTATTATTTCCTAACCTAAGATATGTAATGAAAATCATACATTTTCAGTCAGTGTTAATAACTACCTTTGGGGATAAGTGCATTTTCAGTGAAGAATTTGTGCTCACAGAGTTAAGAAATATCAGTTGTGTCCTGGACTGTGCCCTTATTAAACAAACTGTTACAAATTAAAACAATTATCATTAACTATGTGGAAGCTCTACTAGGAAAGCACATGGGAGCCATTACACAGTTTAATGAAGCATTTTAAATCACAGGGAGCAAATGTTGCCATTGGAAAGAATATGCCACTGGCATATTAAAATAGTAGAGTTCATTTCATTCACACTGATAAACAGTTCCATTCACTGACATTCACATGCCAGGGTTCCCAACTGAATTCTCCCTGAAGCACATGCATACATGTAGCCTGAAATCCAGAACCTGTTTTGTGCTAACATTCCACTGTTTGTACTCCATTTCATTGCCATGACAAGGAGTGTAATGATAGCACTAACAGACTCGGTTTCTTCAGGCTAGCATGCATGCACACATACACACCGACTGTTGTATGTTCAATATTAAGAGTTGTACACTCTCAGAAAAAGGTTCAAGGTACTACCAAAAAAAGGTTCTTCATTTTGAAACTGTTGGAGAACCAATTTATTTTCTTCATTACACTGAGGATTCTTCATTACACCAGTGGGTTCTTCATTACACTGTAGATCAATTCCTGGCTACTGGTTGCTGTGATAATATGGTAAATATACAAAAAGTTGCTGTATTTTTAGAGTTGGATTAAGGTAATATTGCTGTAAGGCATAGTATGCTACTGTATTCTGATTACTTATAAATCATCCACACTTGGGATTTGAGCACACAGTTTGAGCACATGGTTGCCAGGGACCTGATTTTCCTGCTAAGCTACCTTTTTTTGTGGGCATGATAGAGATTGTTAAAATATTAGAACCAATAGCCACATAGGACCCTTACATTTTTAGATCCCTCTCACAAGGAACTCAGTTTATTTGTCCCTGTAGGCAAACCCAATTGGGTTCTACGTAGAACCCTCTCATTCAGAACCCTCTGGCTGCAGGATTCTGTCATACTGTATGTTGCTACAGACTACAGGAAAAGAAGGACCAAGCACGCCCCAATTCTCATCGACGGGGCTGCAGTGGAGCAGGTTGAGAGCTTCAAATTTCTTGGTGTCCACATCACCAACAAACTAAAATGGTCCAAATACACAAAGACAGTCGTGAAGAGGGCACGCCAAAACCTTTCCCTCTCAGGATACTGAAAAGATTTGGCATGGGTCCTCAGATCCTCAAGTTTCTACAGCTGCACCATCGAGCGCATCCTGACTGGTTGCTTCACTGCCTGGTATAGCAACTGTTCGGCCTCCGACCGCAAGGCACTAGAGAGGGTAGTGCGCATGGCCCAGTACATTACCGGTGCCAAGCTTCCTGCTATCCAGTACCTCTATACCATGCGATGTCAGAGGAAGGCCCTATTCATTGTCAAAGACTCGAGCCACCCTAGTCAGAGTCTGTTTTTCTCCTACCGCACGGAAAGCGGTACCGGAGCGCCAAGCCTAGGTCCAAGAGGTTTCAAAACAGCTTCTACCCCCAAGTCATAAGACTCCTGAACATCTAATCAAATGGCTACCCCAGACTATTTGCATTGATCCTCTGCTCTTTTACGCTTCTGCTACTCTCTGTTATTATCTTTGCATTGTCACTTTAATAAGTCTACCTACATGTCCTGTAGCTTAGCATCTGCTTCATCGGACCACTTTCTAATTGACCGAGTCACTGGGTCTTCCTGCTTTCATTTTAGCTTGTAAGCAGGAATCAGGAGGATATAATTATGGTCAGATTTGTCAAATGGAGAGCAAGGGAGAGCTTTTACGCATCTCTGTGTTTGGAGTAAAAGTAGTCTAGAGTTTTTTCCCTCTGGTTTCACATTTAACATGTTGGTAGAAATGAGGTAATGTCACGACTTCCGCAGAAGTCAGTCCTTCTCCTTGTTCGGGCGGTGTTCGGCGGTCCACGTCACCGACCTTCTAGCCATCATTGATCCATTTTTCATTTTCCATTGGTTTTGTCTTGTCTTCCGACACTCCTGGTTCCAATCCAATCAATTACATGTTGTGTACTTAACCCTCTGTTTCCCCTCATGTTCTTGTCAGAGATTGTTTGTTGTATTTAGGTGTTTATTGTTAATTCTGGTGTGCGATGGGCCCCTTCTGGTAGTTATTTTGTATATTTTGGTGTTCTGAGGTTTTGATGTTTATTAAACAGCTCCGTTTTTACCAAGTTCATTCTCCTGCGCCTGACTTCCCTGCCACCAGCACACACCACATTACAGTTAAAACGGATTTGAGTTCCCTACACTAATATCCCCAGTCACTAGGAGTGGCGCCTCTGGATGAGCGTTTTCCTGTTAATGACCATATACAATCGCATTGAGTGCAGTCTTAGTGCCAGCATTAGTTTGTGGTGGTATATAGACAGCTACGAATAATACAGATGAAAACTCTTAGTAAATAGTGTGGTCTACAGCTTATCATGAGATACTCTACCTTAGGCGATCAAAACCTTGAGACTTCCTCAGATTTCATGAACCAGCTTTTGTTTACAATATACATAACCCGCCACCCCTTGTCTTACCAAAGGCCACTGTTCTATCCTGCCGGAAAAGCTTATTACCCGCCAACTGTATGTTATTCATGTCCTCGTTCAGCCACGACTCGGTGAAACATAAGATATTACGTTTTTTAATGTCCCAGTGGTAGGATATACGTGATTGTAGTTTGTCTATTTTATTAGCGATTTATTGTACGTTGGCTAAGAGGACCAATGGTGAAGGTCGATAACCCTCTCGGCGTCGGTTCCTTACAAGGCACTCAGACCTTCGTCCCCAATACCTTTGTCTCTTTCACAGGCAAATGATGGGGATGAGGACCTTGTCGGGCGTCTGACTCGTTTGAAGAAAAATGATTCCTTCGGGGCGGGGTGAGTTATCGCTGTCCTGATATCTAGAAGCTCTTCTCGGTCATAAGACACAGTGGCAGAAACATTATGTACAAAATAAGTTACAAAAAACGCAAACAAATATTACAATAGCACAATTGGTGACGGGATCATAAAACGGCAGCCATCTCCTTCGGGCGCCATTTTTGCCAAATAATGTTAAGCTATCTCGTAATAAAGTTAATTGAAAGTACAGTAACTTACTGATAGCTATTAATAACAGAACATTCACAGCAACATCCAGGAAACTAACCATTAAATTACTGTGAAATGCACAGTAACCTTTTAAATGTGCAGCTCTTTATTGTCAAATGCTCTTACAAAGATTGGAGAACTGACTGTGTTTAGGTAGGTTCTTAACACTCAGAGTACAGAAATTCCACAACTACTAGAATGGCCATGACGGACTGTTGATTTTTCAATTGTATAATTATTCCATAATAAATAATATACATTTTTTTTTAAATTTATGCATGAAGAACAAATTCTTATTTTACAATGACTGCCTATCCAGGCCAAACCTTCCCCTAACCCGGATAATTGTGTGCCACCTTTGGGAGTCCCGATCACAGCCGGTTGTGATACAGCCCAGGATCAAACCAGGGTCTGTAGTGACACCTCTAGCACTGAGATGCAGTGCCCTAGAACCCTGCACCACTCGGGAGCCCAATAAATTGCTAAATTAATGCATTTATTATGTTAAAATAGCTCATAAGAAACCTCATTACACGAAATGCAAATTGTAATCAGTCAGAAAATGTATTGATTGATTCGAGAATTGCATACATTGACTGTAAACACTAAAATAAGATGACAGTGTATTTTTTTATTGTAGGACAGCAGTTGCCAGTCCAGCTTGCCCTTCCAAACTGCACCTAAACTATACTGAACAAAAATATAAACGCAACATACTAAATGTTCTATGATTTTACTGAGTTACAGTTCATATAAGGAAATCAGTCAATTTAAATGAATTGATTCGGCCCTAATCTATGGATTTCACATGATTTGAGAATACAGATTTGAATATGTTGGTCACAGATACCTTTACAATAAGGTAGGGGCATGGATCATAAAACCAGTCATCATCTGGTGTGACCACCATTTGTCTCATACTGCGCTACACATCTCCTTAACATAGAGTTGATCAGGCTGTTGATTGTGGCCTGTGAAATGTTGTCCCACTCATTTTCAATTTCTGCTGGATATTGGCTGTAACTGAAACACACTGTCGTATATGTCAAACCATAGCATCACAAACATGCTTAATGGGTGACATGCAGGCCATGGGTGTATGCAGGCCATGGAAGAAAAGAACAGAACACATTTTCAGCTTTCAGGAATTGTGTACAGATCCTTGCCACATGGGACTGTGCATTAACATGCTGAAACATGAGGTGATGGTGGCGGATCAATGTCACGACAATGGGCCTCAGGATCTCTTCACGGTATCTCTGTGCTTTCAAATTGCCATCGATAAAATGCAATTGTGTTCGTTGTCCCTAGCTTATGCCTGCCCATACTTTAACCCCACCACCACCATGGGGCACTCTGTTCACCACGTTAACATCAGCAAACTACTCGTCCACACAACGACATACACGTGGTCTGCAGTTATGAGGCCGGTTGGATGTACTTCCAAATGATCTAAAACAACATTGGTAGAGAAATGAACATTCAATTATCTAGCAACAGTTCTGGTGGACATTCCTGGAGTCAGCATGCCAATTGCACACTCCCTCAAAACTTGAGACATCTGTGGCATTGTGTTGTGTGACAAAACTGCATATTTTAGCCTTTTATTGTCCCCAACACAATGTGAACCTGTGTAATGAGCATGCTGTTTAATCAACTTCTTGTTATGCCACACTTGTCAGGTGGATGGATTGTTTTAGCAAAGGAAAAATCCTCACTAACAGGAATGTTAACAAATGTGTGTACACAATTTGAGAGAAATATGCTTTTTGTGCATATGCGCAAAATCCTGGATCTTTTATTTCAGCTCACGAAACATAGGACCAACACTTTACATGTTGCATTTATATTTTTGTTCAGTGTATGTTGAATTCTAAATATTTTTGGGGGTGTAGTTACAGTGTGGATAGACATTGCTACATTGCACTTATGACTGATATACCTGTTTGCAGCTTGCGCATTTTAGAATATTTTGAAATATATGCTCATAAAGGTGATTTAGGAAATGTTCACAACAGGGTACTTGCATTTAGTTGGCAAGAAATCAGGGAACTGCTTCAGGTGATGCAATGATCTGGCATATTATGAATTCTTTTTTGGATATCCCTGGTTTTTCAACTCAGCATTTTGCTATTATCTTGTTCCGTCCAGCACAGGGTCACAAATATCTACGCTCAATGTTAGCTGTTATATTATAACAAATCTCATCTACCTTGTCTTCTACTCTCTGTGCTTAGCTCTCTGTGCCACCAGCTCAGTTTTATGATGCATTAATGCTGTATAATACAGCAACAGAAAACAAGAGACAAAGAAGATTTAGGGGCTAACTTCCTCTTTGTTAGCTAAACTAAAAAAAATGAACTGTATGTCAGTGCCTCTAGTGTGAGAACTCAAACTTTAAAGGGGTGGATAGTCAAGTTTCCTTTCCTGTCCATTTGGCCTGTGCTTTACAGTAAATCATTTTCCGACAGCTTTCTCCAACCAGGGCCTTTTGTGTCCAGATCTACTTTGTGAAGATTGGAGTATCTAGCAGTGCCTCTGACCCAACGTCTCTGACCCAAACATGCACAACATGTCACTTTTGAAGGATTCAGGAAGCTCCATTATGTGATCAAGTACTCTGTTTCATTTTCTATGTACTGTGTGTCACAGTAGCTTTTACATCAGAGAGGATGGGAGAAGATACATCATTCAGACCCCGTGAGCGTTTTGGGCTGTCATAATTTTCACTTTTAATTGTAGAAGATCTTTCATTGGAGCTATATCTGTTGCATCATAGCTAGACCTTGTTGGCAGTGAGTGTATCGAGACACGTTCACACACGGGAGAACGCTACATCAGTGTGTTGCTTCTTTTAGCCTCTGGCCATTTCTGTCTGCACAGTATAAAGCTTTCCACATCTTCAGGAGGAAGAGTTCAGTCTCACAGAGAGACATTCGTTCAGTAGGACATGCATCTAATTGATTTATTTTCTGATGATTACGTTTCAGGTAACGTTTTAGGTAATATGCCAGCACTGGGAGCTTGCATACTCAAATTCATAGGGGGGTCTGAGCTAATTCTACAAATGTTACTACATTATTTGCCTGTAGTGCTTGAGGGGCTGAAAAACACATCACTTGTCACTTGATTGGGATTGAGTCCTCGGGAAAGCACAGAGATTAAGCAGGCCCAAGCAATAACTGACATGATTGGCATTTAATCCAGTCAACCCCAATGTCCCTAGCAGCTTAAGACCCATCCATGGGCTCAGGCCCAAGTCACCAGCCTGCACTCCCCCTCTTCCCCCAGCCCTCTTAGTGCTTTCCACAGGCCTGGGAGTGCCAGAGCCCTGAACGCTTTGGGTAGTGGACTGGTACTCTCACATCTAGAAAAGTGTCCGCTAGCGGAGTGTTTCAGGCAGTGGTCCCATATGGCACAGGGTTTGGGATAGGGGTCAAAATAGTGTCGCAGCTCCATGTGGTCCTGAATCTGCCCATCTGCTAGCTAGGACACCAATTGCATGCTCAGTTTCTCACTCGCTGACGACTTTCAGCTGTGGGGGCTTCAGACTGACTCAGAAATACAGTATATCTGTATGTATCTGTCTGCTGTCAGTTTCTGACTGCTGCACAATGAAATCACTTGTGTCTAACACGATCATAGAATAATATCTGTATCTGTCACTAGACAGATGTCAGAATAAAACATTGGTGAACAAGATAGCATGGCAGAAAAATGATACCTGAGGTCAAAGCTATTCTGTGTTTCCCCATTTCATCTGATTGTTGTTTTGGTACTGAGTCAACTCAATAGGTTGATTACTATTTGCTCTGGTAGCATACTGTACGAATCAATACCCAACAGACTCAGGCTTTTTTCCCCAGTTGCTTACTCCCTGTACTGCAGATGGTGCATTTCTCTGAACATCAAAGAGCAATTATTACTGTAATAATTATTGCATTGAGAATAATTGGCCTTATGCACTATTAATAGCTTCCCACTGGCCACAAACTGGTTGAATCAACAGTGTTTCAACATAATTTGTCAATGTATTGTGATGTGGAATCTACGTGGAAAATACTTTGATTACTTTTTTCAAATCCAATGTATGTTGTTTTGAGGGTGATATTTCCACCACAGGATAATGTCATAATGGTAACCACTTTTCAGCATAGACAATCATTTTTGGGATAGGGTGCAGCATTTTCACTTTTGGATGAATAGCGTGCCCAGAGTGAACTGCCTCCTACTCTGTCCGAAGATGCGAATATATGCATATTATTATTAGTATTGGATAGAAAACACTGACGTTTCTAAAACTGTTTGAATGATGTCTATGAGTATAACAGAACGCATATGGCAGGCGAAAACCTGAGACAATTCCAACCAGGAAGTGGGACATCTGAGGTTTGTATTTTTTCAAAGCTTGGCCTACCGAATACACATTGAGATATGGATAAAGTTGCACTCCCTAGGGCTTCCACTAGATGTCAACAATCTTAAGAAACTGGTTTAAGGATTCTACTATAAAGGAGGGGCTCATAAGAGCTCTTTGAGTCAGTGGTCTGGCAGAGAGCCTTGGTCTCCCGACAGTTACCTCATTCCAGTGCTTTTCTGAAGACAAAGGAATTCTCCGGGTTGGGACATTTTTGATGTTTTATGTTAAAAACATCCTAAAGATGTATTCCATACATCGTTTGACATGTTTCTAAAGGACTGTAACGGAACTTTTAGAGTTTTTGTCTGGATGAAGTGCCTGCGCCTCATGAAGATGGATTACTGGGCTGAACAAGCTGACAACAAGTGGCAATTTGGACATAAATGATGGAACCATATGGAACAAATCAGTCATTTATTGTCGAACTGGGATTCCTGGGAGTGCCTTCTGATGAAGATCATCAAAGGTAAGTGAATATTTATGGTGTTGTTTCCAACTTTGTTGATTCCAAAATGGCGGATATTCCTCTGGCTGTTTCGGGTTCTGAGACCCGTTCTCAGATTATGCTTTGACACAGCGGTTGCATTAAGGAGAAGTCTATCTTTAATTCTGTGAATAACACTTGTATCTTTTATCAATGTTTTATGAGTATTTCTGCAAAATCACCGGATGTTTTGGAATCAAAACATTACTGCACGTAAGGCGCCAATGTAAACTGAGATTTTAAAAATAAATATGCACATTATCGAACAAAACATGTGTTGTGTAACATGATTAAATCAAATCAAATATATTTATATAGCCCTTCGTACATCAGCTGATATCTCAAAGAGAGGACAGAAACCCCAAACAGCAAGCAATGCATGTGTAGAAGCACGGTGGCTAGGAAAAACCTAGGAAGAAACCTAGAGAGGAACCAGGCTATGAGGGGTGGCCAGTCCTCTTCTGGCTGTGTTAAAGTGTGAAAGTTACATATTTCTAAAAAGTATTTTTGAATTTCACGCGCTGCCTTTTCAGCGGAATGTTGTCGAGGGGTTCCGCCTGCGCTAGAAAGGATAACATATGTTTCATTTGTACCTTTGAAACAATGTCAGATGTTCAACATTATAGCCACTATCTGAAGAAGAGAGACATTGTCTGGGCAGCACCTCTTACTGGGAAGTTGATCTATCTACTGCTATCCTTTCGGTCTCCCATCCAATGTTTTAACCAAGCTCAGCCATGCTTAGTGTCACAGGCTACTACCAATGTGCTACAATGAGAATGACTATTGAGAGATCTCTTAACTATATACTGTAAATTCACTGTTGCTATCAAAGCCATTCCAATGGGCAGTGAAAAAAGTTTCCAATTGTCATACTTAAGTAAAAGTATAGATAACATAATAGAAAGGTACTCAAGTAAAAGTGAGTCAGCCAGTAAAATACTACTTCAGTAAAAGTCTAAAAGTATATGGTTTTAAATATACTTAAGCATCAAACGTAAATGTATAAATCCATTTTTCTTGTTACAAAAATGTCCGGATAGCCAGGGGCACACGCCAACACTCAGACATTATTTACAAAAATGCATTTGTCTTTAGTGAGTCCGCCAGGCCAGAGGCAGTAGTGATGACCACGTGTTCACTTGATAAGTATGTGAATTTGACCATTTTCCTGTCCTGCTAAGCATTCAAAATGTAATGAGTGCTTTGGGTGTCAGGGAAAATGTATGGAGTAAAAAGTACAATACTTTCTTTAGGAATGTAGTGAATTAAAAGCAAAACTTGCCAATTATAAATAGTGAAGTAAGTGTACTTTAAAGTATTTTTACTTTACGCAAATGGGTAGGTTTAAGAGAGCAAATTAAATGTAACCATACTTTATAAGTCACATATCAATGATACAGTATACACTACCATTCAAGAGTTTGGGGTCAAAGAAATCTCCTTGCTTTTAAAAAAAGCCCTTTTTTGTCCACTAAAATAACATCAAATTTATCAGAAATACAGGGTAGACATTGTTAATGTTGTAAATGACTATTGTAGCTGGAAACGGCTGATTTTTTAAATGGAAGACCTACATAGGCGTACAGAGGCCCATTATCAGCATCCATCACTCCTGTGTTCCAACGGCCTTTGTTAGCTAAATCCAAGTTTATAATTTTAAAAGGATAATTGATCATTAGAAAACCCCTTTGCAATTATGTTAGACTTGTGAGGCATCTGTTTCTCAAAACTGGACACTAAATGCACAGTTGTGCACCGAGGCCTCCCACTACTCTTTCTATTCTGGTTAGAGCCAGTTTGCACCGTTCAGTGAAGGGAGTAGTACACAGCGTTGTACGAGATCTTCAATGTCTTGGCAACTTCTTGCATGGAATAGCCTTCATTTCTCAGAACAAAATATTCTGACGAGTTTCAGGAGAAAGTTATTTGTTTCTGGACATTTTGAGCCTGTAATTGAACCCACAAATGCTGATGCTATCATGACACATTGCGAGACCCAGATGCAGACACAGGAGGCAGATGGTTGGAGTCTTACAATGTTTATTAATCCAAAAGGAGTAGGCAAGAGAATGGCCGTGGACAGGCAAAAGGTCAAAACCAGATGAGAGTCCAGGGGGTACAGAGTGGCAGACAGGATGTGGTCAAGGCAGGCAGAAAGGTCAGGCAGGTGGGTACAGAGTCCAGAAACAGGCAAGGGCCAAAACCGGGAGGACTAGAAAAAGTAGAATAGCAAAAACTTGGAGAACGGGAAAACAGCAGGGTGACATATAAGACGACCTAGCACAAAGACAGGAAACACACGGATAAATACACTGGGGAAAATAAACAACACCTGAAGGAAGTGGAGACAATCACAGGTGAAACAGATCAGGGTGTGACAGTACCCCCCCCCCCCTCCAGGGACGCCACCTGGCGTCCTAACTGGGCACATACCTGGCTGACCGGGGTGTCAGTGGTGGAAATCCGTGATGGGGGCTGGGTCCAACATGTCTTTAGCAGGAACCCAGCACCTCTCCTCCGGGCCATAACCCTCCCAGTCAACCAGGTACTGGAAACCCCTGCCCCTTGGTGGAACCCTCAGGAGGCATCTCGCTGTATATGCTGGCTGGCCATCGATTACCCGGGGGGAGTTATGGAGATGGGAAAAAGGACCAATGAACCGGGGAGACAGTATGTGGGACTCTACCCGCAGGGGCAGGTCCCGATTGGACAGCCATAACCTCTGCCCAATGCAGTAGTGGGGAGCTGGGGTCCGGGGACAGTCCACTTGTCGACGATACCTGGAGTTGTTCTTGAGAATAGTCGCCCTGGCTCTTATCCAGGTACGTCGACAGTGGCGGACAAACATCTGGGCCGAGAGTACGCTGACGTCCTGCTCTTGTTCCTGGAAGAGTGGAGGCCGATTCCCCTTTCGAGTGCTCCATTGGGTCAGTCCCTTGGCAGAACAGGGAAAGGTGTTTCGGGCATGCTCCAACCAGACCAGTTGATGCTCCAGGTAGTGGGGTTGGTTGAGACCAGGCATCTCAAGGTGGTTTCCAGGTCTTGGTTGGCTCGCTGATGGAATCCGGATGACAGGCTGGCTGACGACCCAATAAGGGTGCAGAATGCCTTCCAGAACTGAGACAAGAACCCCGATCGGAGACCATGTCTACCGGGAGTCCATGGATCCGAAAGACATGCTGCACCATAAGCTGGGCCGTCTACTTGGCAGAAGGTAGTTTGAGGAGAGGGATGAAATGGGCGGCCTTTGTGAATCGATCCACCACTGTCAGAATGACGTGTTGCCATCAGACGGGGGAAGCCCAGTGACAAAATCGAGGGAGATATGAGACCAGGGACGATGAGGAACCAGTAGTGGCTGAAGGAGGCCGGAAGGAGCTTGTCGTGGAGTCTTGTTCTGAGCACACACTGTGCATGCGGCGCAGAAGGCAGAGACTTCAGGAACCATTGCCGGAGGAAGGCTAGTGTATGACGGGACCCTGGATTTCAGGTCAGCCTGGAGGAATGAACCAATTCCAGGACCCGGGACTGGACTGGGTAAGGGACAAACAGACTGTTAGCCGGACCCCCTTCAGGTCCAGGCTGGGAGCGTTGCGCCTCGCGAACCAGGTTCTCAAAACCCCAATCCACAGTGGCAGCAAAGCATGAGGTAGGGAGAATGGTTTCAGAGGTCGGGATGTGACAGAGGAACTGTATCGGCGGGAGAGAGCGCCAGGCTTCACATTTTTTTGACCCTGGGCGGTAGGAAATGGTGAAGTTGAATCTGGTAAAAAAGAAGGCCCACCGGGCCTGCCTAGAGTTGAGGCGCTTGCCTGTACAGATATATTCCAAGCTTTTATGGTTGGTCCAGACCAAGAATGGCAGTTCTGCTCCTTCCAGCCAGTGCCTCCACTCTTCCAACGCCATCTTAACGGCCAGGATTTTTCGGTTGCCTACATCATATTTCCTCTGCAGGATAGAGATGATGCGACAGGAAGGCACAGTGATGAAGTAGTTGGCGATGGGCAGATCGCTGGGACAGGATGGCCCCCAGTCCAACATCCGAAGCATCAATTTACACTACAAATTGACGTGAGGGGTCCGGATGGATGCTGTTGTGATCCGATGCTTCAGGTCCACAAAGGCTTTGTCGACAGCTGGAGACCATTTGAACGGTACCTTGGGAGTGGTGAGTGGCGAGGGTGGGGCCCGCCAGGGTGCTGTAATCCCAAATGAATCTGCGGTAGAAGTTAGCAAAACCAAGAAACCGTTGCAACTGCACCCTTCACGTTGGTTGAGGCCAATTCACCACTGCTTTCACCTTCCCAGGATCCATCTAAGCAATGACATATCCCAGAAAGGTGATAGTAGAGCGGTGGAACTCACCTCTCAGCTTTCATGAACAATTTGTTCTCCAGGGGGCGCTGAAGGACCTTTCTGACATGAAGAACATGTTCTTGGGCAGATCGGGAAAAAAAACAGGATGTCGTCAAGGTAAATGAACACAAAACGGTTTAGCATGTCCACTGGCTGTGTTGAAGGCTGTCTTCCACTCATCCTCCTCGCGTACCCGAACCAGGTGGTAGGCATTCCAAAGATCCAACTTGGAAAACATGGTGACCCCCTGGAGAGGTTCAAATGCAGAGGAGAGGTAGGGGGGGTAACGATTTTGAACCGTAATGTCGTTAAGTCCCTGGTAGTCAATGCATGGATGCAGGGTCTTGCATGGATGCAAAACCCTGCGCCGGCAGGAGATGCAGACGGACGGCCCCAGTGGCCAGAGACTCCTCTATGTACTCCTCCATGGCTTTAGTCTCTGGTCAGGACAGAGAATACAACCGACTCGTAGGTGGTGTAGTGCCTGGGAGAAGATCAATGGCACAGTCATAAGGACGGTGCAGGGGAGGGAAAGTAGCACATGCCTTACTGAACACTTCCAGGAGGTCATGGTATTCAGTGGGCATAGCAGAGACATCCACAGTCTTGCTAACATCCTGAGGAAGATGACTTGGGGAAGACTATGCTGCTTGAAGGCAGCAGGAATGGCAAAATGGGCTCCAACCCAGGATGGAGCTTGTGGTCCAGTTAATCATAGGATTGTGCTTTTTTAGCCAGGAAAATCCCAAAACAACCGAAACATGGGGAGATGGAATGGGGAGGAACTGTATGGTCTCACTGTGGTTACCAGAAACGCGTAATTGAACGGACACAGTACTATGGGTGACTTCCCCTATAGAGTGGCCATCCAATGCCCTAGCATCCATGGGAACAGAGAGAGGCTGAGTGGGAATACCAAGTTCCGAAGCTATCGCGGAATCCATACGACATTCATCAGCCCCAGAGTCAATGAGCACTCGGAGAGACTTAGATTGGTCTCCCCGCAGCACAAGCACAAAAATTGGTGTGCGGGTGATGGGAATTAGGGAACTCCCAGTCTGACTCACCATAGTGCTGGTAGCCACTAGAGACAAGGGTTTCCTAATAGGGCAGGTAGCTATAAAATGTCTTGCCCCTCCACAGTACAGACAACAGTTACTGTTCATCCTCCGTGAGCGTTCCCCAACTGATAACCTAGCTCTTCCCAACTAAATTGGCTCAGGAGTATCCAACTCAACCATCCTGACATTAGCGTAATAATATACGCTATCTTTGACTGGTCTGAAGGAAACGAAGATGGCTGTTGCTCAGAAATAAGTGAGCACTGAGAAAGAAAACCTTGGCAGGTAACAGGATTCCCCGAATATCACTCCGGAGGTGGTACTTGGGGTTCTCGGGGAACCGGGATAGGCTGTACAAACTCACTACAGATAAAGAAATTACGGGGTGATTAGGGTTTTTCAGAGGTGACAGGTAGCCTCTGAGCTTACTCCCTGATTTGCTCCATAATAGCCTTTAACCCATGGTCGTGACATTCCGTCAAGGAACTGAGCCCTTCCAAAAGGCCCTGTAACTCCTCATTTCTCCCAATGGTGGCTCCCTGCAGGGAGACAGCGTGGCGGAGCAGGCCCAAATCTGCTGGGTCTGTCATGGCCAGTTCGTACTATCATGACACAAGGCGAGACCCAGATGCAAACACAGGAGGCAGATGGTTGAAGTCTTACAATGTTTATTAATCCAAAAGGAGTAGGGAAGAGAATAGTTGTGGACAGGCAAAAGGTCAAAACCAGATCAGAGACCAGAAGGTACAGAGTAGCAGACAGGCTCGTGGTCAAGGCAGGCAGAATGTCAGGAAGGCAGGTAGAGAGTCCAGAAACAGGCAAGGGTCAAAACCATTAGGAATAGAAAAAAGAGAATAGCAACAAAAAAAACAGGCGAATGGGAAAACACTGGTTGACTTGGAAAACATACAAGAAGAACTGGCACATAGAGACAGGAAACATAAGGATAAATACACTGGGGAAAATAAGCGACACCTGGAGGGGGTGGAGACAATCACAGGGATAGGTGAAACAGATCAGGGTGTGACAGATGCTCCAGATACTCAACTAGTATAAAGGACAGTTTTATTTCTTCTTTAATCAGACAACAGTTTTCAGCTGTGCTAACATAATTGCAAAAGGGTTTTCAAATGATCAATTAGCCTTTTAAAATTATAAACATGGATTAGCTAAGACAACATGCCATTGAAACACAGGAGTGATGATTGCTGATAATGGGCCTCTGTACGCCTATGTAGGTATTCCATGATAAATCAGCCGTTTCTAGCTACAATAGTCATTTACAACATTAACAAGGTCTACACTGTATTTCTGATCAATTTAATGTTGTTTTAATGGACAAAAAATGTGCTTTTCTTAAAAAAAACAAGGATATTTCTAAGTGATCCCAAACTTTTGAACGGAAGTGTATATAGCATATATAGCATTTGCAAAGTCATTGAAGCTATTGTTTCAAGTCAATCCGGGATTCAACTAAAAATAGACAATACATATAAGACTAGAGTTTCAAAGTTTGGATATCTGAAATGTAATTGATATGTTGGATTTACATTTACATCTCAACCAAAAATGAAAGTTTGAATTGATTTGATTTAGTCCTATACTTCAACTTAGATTTTGGTTGAGATGGAGATGTGAATCCAACATATCAATTATTAATTTCTAGACAAACTGGAGTTAGAGCCAGAGTGTCAGTGGTACAAAAGATACATCTCCTTCAAATTGTACAATGCAATTTTACTTTGTAATACGGTAAATAGCCTACAGCTATGACTACCTTACAAAATATTGTAACAGTATTTTTTCAACCTTAAAAAGAGTAACACGTCCATGGCCACATTTTGAGGTCACTTTAACTATAAATGTCTTCTCTTATGTAATCATAGAAAGTGTCATGTTCAAGATAGCATGCAAAGGTTGCAGGTCTGTGGAGATCTTCACAATTGCTATAATAATCTACACAGAATCTCAAACCTCATTGATCACTTGCACAATGTACTTTTAATGTAATCTCAACTGCAACCCAGGTCATTTGATTGTGCTTTTAGATTAAACACAATGACAACACATAAAGGGCTCTATTGAAACAGATCCACCTTAGCTGGCATCCGCATAGCGGCTGTTTTGGCAGTGTTAGACGTAGAACTGCAGAGGTGGAACTGCGTTAGGAGCTCCACAAGCAGCTCCTGGCATTATACCTAAAGTGGGCATTGCCAATGGCTGCAAGGAGTTGCATTACAAGAAATCCCATGCAGCCTTGTTAACAAATTCGAACATTGGAATGTGAGATGTAATCTACACCTCGATTTGGATGATAAAATCCCTCATTATTGAATTCAATGATTTTCAATGTGAGCGTCATTCTTTCTACATAGCCTACACTTTCTCATTCTGAACATCTAATGCGAGTGGGATGGGTGTGGCTTTGTGACAATGTTCAAGAGCAGCTGCTCACTGACTAGACAGCTGCTCACCGATTTGATGCAGTTACACCTCAGACACCGTCAAAAACATTAGCTATGCAGGTTTCGGCTGTAGCCGATTGACTCTTGATCTGATTGAATCTAGGCCTAAATTGTTGTACGAGTTCTAAATATCGGATATTGTATTCCCATTTGAACTTTGTGGTGGTTTTAAATGGTTTAAAGAACAGTTAAGACATTTAGATGATAACTACACATAAAATCAAACATGGTCTTGCCATTGGAACATGTTTGTGCTTTTAGATGATTGAAAGCATAGTAATACAGTGCATTTGGAAAGTATTCAGACCACTTGACATATTTCCACATTTGTTACATTATAGGCTTTACGTAAAAATAAAAACACATTTTTTAAATGCCTCATCAATCTACACACAATACCCCATAATGACAAAGCAAAAACTGTGTTTTAGACATTTTTGCAAATGTATTACAAATTAAAACTGAACTATCACATTTACATAAGTATTCAGACGCTTTACTCAGTACTTTGTTGAAGCCCCTTTGGCAGCGATTACAGCCTCGAGTCTTCTTGGGTTTTCACATTATTTCACGTGACATTTCAAGTGCAAAATTATGTGATTTTTGATTAAAATGTCAAAAGTGTCTGAGAATATATGTCGTATGGATGTTTGCATGGTAATTTACTCAAACTGTTGCAATTAAATTGGTAAAATTAATACTGTTATACAACACGTAAAACACCCTTTACTATCTCTACAACTTCTCGAGCTACCGCAACTCAACATGCCAATATAAGGCCGTGATGACATATGGACTCATATCAAGCCTACATTTCAGAGTCATTTGTTTAACTACCCACCGTGTACCCTCAAGACATACTCTAAAGTCTATGTAAATATTCAATAAGCATTAGCAATATGTAGGTCGCAAACACCAACATCTGGACTAGAGACACATACTGTACAGTACTTTTGGAAAGTATTCAGACCCTTGACTTTTTCAACATTTTGTTCCGTTACAGCCTTATTCTAAAATGGATTAAATTGGGGGGGGGGGGTTTACAGCCTTGAGTCTTCTTGGGTATGATGCTACAAGCTTGGCACACCTGTATTTGGGGAGTTTCTCCCATTCTTCTCTGCAGTTCCTCTCAAGCTCTGTCAGATTGGATGGGGAACATAGCTGCACAGCTATTATCAGGTCTCTCCAGAGATGTTCGATCAGGTTCAGGCCCCGGGCTCTGGCTGGGCCACAAGACATTCAGAGACTTGTCCCGAAGCCAATCCTGCGTTGTCTTGGTTGTGTGCTTATGGTTGTTGTCCTATTGGAAGGTGAACCCTCGCCCAAGTCTGAGGTTCTCAGCGCTCTGGAGCAGGTTTTCATCAAGGATGTGCGTTCATCTTTCCCTCGATCCTGACTAGTCTCCATGTCCCTGCCGCTGAAAAACATCCCCACAGCACGGTGCTGCCTCCACAGTGCTTAACCGTAGGAATGGTGCCAGGTTTCCATCAAGAACCATCAATAGAAACAGGTAAAACTAATAAAGTACAGCTAGTTTGAAGTCTTTCCAGCTGCAGTTTGAAGTGATTGTGTTAGCTGCGTTGTTGGCTGGCTCCTCTGAACAACATTGTCCTAATTAGAGAGCAGATTTTCTATGCCAGGTGAAATCGAGCATCATTACCTCATTGTTATGGATGTAAATTTCACTGGAAAACAGCTTAAACAAATGCAAATGAAGCTACTTCGTTGTTGTTCTGGCTGCACTGTCTGACTTGACTGTAAGTTAGCCGCAGTTTGCTAGCTAGCAAGCAAGGGATAAGAACATTGCAAGCCAGTATGGCAATGGAACATTTAGAACAAACAACTGGGTCACGTATCTGGCAATGGAACCAATAAAACGAGCGACCAGCCGGCTTTTGTAGCAAGCCTAGATTTTTGTCAGGACTATATCTTGTGGAAGGATGAAATAGGATGAATAAATGAATCAAAATAACGTTTTTAATGACTATGTCAATCATTATTTAAATATTGTGTTAACCCGTTAAAAGTGATATTAAAAGTGCATAAAGTCATAATGCCCTCGAAGCTGGTGTTTAGAGGATAATGTAAATTGGCACAGTTAACAACATCCGTGCCAATATATCCACCCAACACCAGTTTCTCGGGCATTATCACTTAAATAGAGCACTACTTTTGACCACAGCCCTTTGGGCCCTTTACTCCCTGATTATTTATGTAGCCTGGCTGGAGAGTTGTTAGTCCATTTTTATTACCTTCCCCATCCTCTCACCCTCCAGGTAGTTTGTCCTCCTCTGACATGTTTTCTCTCTTTGACTACCTTTCCTTTCCCATCTTCTTTACCTTTCCACCAATGCTATGTTCTCCTCCTCTAGTCCCTGAGGCTCCCAGGCATATTAAGACCTGCTTTCGTCTGGCCGATGTAAACACGACTGCACTGGCTACACTCTCCACTGATGTTAGAGGTGTTTTTCTCCTTATTTGGGTCGTGTCTCTGAATGCCTGTTCATATTTATTCAGTATGGGTTGTGCCAGCCCACCAGCCACAGCTTCCCTACAGTTTCTCACTCTGTGCCTTAAACATTATGCTGAGTTTGTCGAACCCTGAAACATCTGCTGTCATTACCAGATGAGTTTTCAGTGCAGTAAAAGCACCTTAATCAGCTGTTATGCAGCATTGTGTTCTGCACCAAGATGAGTATGCGGCACTGACATGAACAAGCTCAGATTGACATACACTTTCATGCAGAGCATCGTAGAGAGAGAGACTTAACTAAGTAAAATTCGAAATTGTGTTTTTTTTACATTGGATAAAAGTAGAGACTCAGAGCTACAACATGGTATATTATACATTGCATTTGAGCAACAATGGGAAAGTAATTCTGCTTTGAAAGTTAATCAACTTGTAAACTCACTTTTGAGAAAATCGCCTTTAACTGTCTTGGTATCTAGTGAAGAACTCTTCCTTGTCTACACCCATTCACCATCGTTCACACCCTCAAGCTTTAGCCCCACCCATCTCGGAGTGCTCTTGGAGCTCACACTTGACGCTCTGGCCGATCATTTGTTTACCTCTGGATAACATGAAAACAGCCTAACCATCTGTGCTGGCAATAATTTAATTATGCATTTTTTGCAGACATTTACTGACACCGGCCATATTCAACAGGTATTGTACACATGTCACGTAACATCAGCTAACGAGCCATCCAGCTAACGTTAGCTAGTTAAACATCAATGAACAAAGTGCCAAAAATGCCACAGTGCTGGGAGCTAACCAACCATGTCCAATGTTAGCTAGCTAACATTAGGCTTTAACTAGAAAAGCAAACAGCTCTGGGAAATGAATAATAACGTCAGCTAGGGAGCCAGCCAACTAATTTTAGAGAGCTAGCTAACAGTACACTTTAGCTAAAGATATATAGTTAGCTAGCTGGCTAGGTAAACAACGTTTAAGATCACACATGTCATGTAACATTAGGTAACGAGCCAGCCAGCTAACGTTAGCTATTTAAACAACAATGCCACAGTCCATGGAGCTCACCAACCAGGTTCAATGTTAGCTAGCTAACATTAAGCTTTAACTAGAAAAGCAAACGGATAATAACTTCAGCTAGGGAGCCAGCCAGCTAACTTTATCAAGCTAGCTAACAGTACACTTTAGCTTGAAATGAAACTACTTTCTGTCAAAATTATAAACGTGTAATATCTGAAAATGTAGCTAGCTAATGCTAGACTATCTTACTTGTATATATTATCATGCATGATGCACCCGTCTCCCTGTCAGGAATGCCCTACCATGGTTGCCCTTAGTTTGAAGATGTAATCCGGATACTGGTGTTTTCTCCATCTCTTTAACTATCATACTCTAATTCCACTGTTTTCAAAACTTGATCCTCCAGAAAGAGGATAGCAACACTTATGCAGCTCTACTACACAATACATTTTTAAACAAGCGGCGTTCGTCAGAATTACCAACACAGACTGACAAGTTCAAATAGACAGAAGCCATCTGTATGGCAGACCAATCCGAACTCCTGTCTCGGCATGTCCAGCCCAATCATGGCTAGTGGGAAGGTTGCTTACTTTTTCTGTGGCTTAACCAACAAGGCTCGTAATTTAACAATTTTATTCATATTTACAGATGGCATACAAATTTGTTATTAAGGCACATTAAAGTTGACATGTTTGAGAAGGCATTTCTGCCATAAAACACACTTTGATACAAAAAATATTCAAAAGGCTCTCCTGTGAAGTTATGGCTTGCAACAGATGCCTTGTTTCCCGAATCTGGTAAAAATTGCTATACAGAAATGACAGTGTATTGAGCTACCACCATATAATGGTACATCTAAATATCATATTATGAAAAGTCTTTGACACCTGTCCCCTTAGAACCATGGCCAAACTTTGTAATATAAACAAAATTACAAGACATCTGAGAGTCATGTCTTGTTTTCAAACTCTTGAATCTGGTCCAGACGTGTCCTTAACCTTATTAAAACAACTTTGACTTCTCTGCACCTCAGGACGACACTCATGTCACCCAGCAACGCACCTGTGGTGGTGACACAATTAAAATATCACCCTCCACATCATAAAAAATTAAATATATGCAGAAGGAGAACTTCAACCCGATAACAGTTTTCTCTTTTTTTCATTCTGCCAGAGTCAATACCGTTTATCTGTTTGTCATGTTTACGACGGCCTTGACAACTAGTAACTTTCCGAGGGATTTTCTTACGGTTCCCAATCTGCGCCACCAGCTCGGTGAGCCATATGTTCTTTGATTATGGGAGGTGATGTGTGAGAATGCTGTCAGCCGGCTGCGTGGTGTTATCTGAGGCAGACACGGTGGGTCAAGGCTTGGCACCGAGGGCCGACACATGCTAATGAACTTATCTCATTAAATATGCATCAAGCGCCCTCCAGGAACGCACAGCAGAGCGTAGACAAAATTCTCAGGAATTATGGGAACAGTCATTTCCCATTATGTCTCTGTTAAATAAGGAGTGACCTGTCTGATCAATGGGCTGACCTCAACGAGATAGTTCCTCCTGATTCTGCAAGGGAACTTTGCAGATTACTTTAGACTTTTAAGATACTGCATTGACAGTATCAACTTAAATGCCCGGGTGTATGGGGGTGTAACCTTGGTATAATATGCTCCCTCTGACGCCAATGTTACAAGTCTATGAAATTAATCAAAGACAATGATGTCAATGAGGGTTGTGGTTATGCAATTAAAGTCTTGGTGCTCACGTTATTATATCACTCATAACTACATTAGGAAGGAACAAAAGAGAGTGTGTGTGACAGGTGTTGAATCATCCTAAACAAAGTTGTCTCCTTTGTTGATGGACAATTCAGAGTATATTTCCCATGGCTTTTACTCCTACTCCCACTCTTAATGCGGGTGTATTATTGACTTCTAGTTTATTATTTTGGCATCCAATGGCTTAAATGCTACTACAAGAAAGTATTAACATTTACTGTATATCGGCACCATTGCATTTCATCACATTGTAACAAGACCTTAGCTCAGTTGAAGCATAAAGTATTTCAGCAACTTACAGTTGAACGCTTGAGTGTTTTAAATGGTTTTCCCATGGTATAAATGATGTTAATGGTTGCTCAATTTATGATTGGCAATGAACACATTCGGTTAATTCTCATTTATACGGCTCTGTGATCAAATCAATTGTTCACTCATTTATATATTGCCAAAGCTTGGTTGAAATGATTTGTCCCACTTGCCCAGAACAACAGTATTTTGTTTGTATTTTCTAGGTTTTGTGAAATCCAATCTTTTAATTGCTTAACTGGATTCATGATTGGGCCTAATAAGCTCAAATGTTCTTTTATTCAGGTGCTGTCCGTCTGGATTCAATTGGATAATGTACAGCACATATACTGAAGACTGAAGTTCAACCTAAATGTACTGTTTGTGGGTAAAGGGTTCTGAGCTAATACATAAATATCTACACAACAAATTCTCCAGTGTAAAAAAACAACAATAATTTTACATTGAGAGTGTTAAACCAACACTGAAAGTGTTGTCTGTGAACCCACATAGACACCGGAACAATGTTAAATTAACACACTGCATAGTGTAAAGCCTTTTTCAAATATTTCCAAGTGTGTCTTGCTTTTCGAGTAAATTATATTTACCACCCATGACTGTATTTGTTAGTGACAGAGACATGGTTGTTGTATCCATTTTCTAGAAAAGCAAACTGCTTGAATACATGTGATTGAAATTAATAAAAGTTGAAAATCCCCACACTGGCTGGATTCCAAAATAAATTATACATCAGCTTGCAAACCAGCATGTGACTAGCAGGCTTGACGTAGCCTGTAAACTATGAGTTTCAGGCCACTGCATTACAGTTCTCAGTGTAATGGTACTCTTTATGGTCATTCTTTGTAGCTTCAGCAATGAGTACATAATTATACCTCAAAACTCCTGTCTAAAGGATTTCAGATTCCCTGCTTTTTTTGAGGAAACTACCAACCAGGAAAAATGATAATGATGGGTTTAGTTTTGGTTCAAAGTGATGTGTAGGAGTTTCAGGCCCATGTATTAGGGATCAACTAGGCCCTCAAAATAAGGCTTTATGAACAACGTATAGTTTGTGTTAAATATACAGCATATTATATATATATATTTTGTGTGTTAACATATTCGCTTAGGATCGAGGGTATTTCAATTCATTATTGTACTTCGTATACAAATTTTAAGTTAACACAATGCAATTAAACTACACTACTAGCCCATGGCCATGTTGAATGGATAAGCGTTGTAAAGCATTTCTTAGCGTGGGTGATATGAAAGCAGGATTAAATAGTATTTCTCATGTATTAATTAATGTGAATACCGGACTGTGATAATTGGAGGAATGAGAGACACTGAAAAACAAACACAGTATTGGCTTTCTCTGTTGACACTGGTTTGATATGTTTTCTTTCTGTTATTGTTGACACTGGTCTGATATGTTGTGTTTTTTGTTTTTAATCGGGCATCGCCGAGGTGCACACAGACTGTTATTTAAGTGCACAGAACAGCAGATAGCTTATCTGATGGGTTTATTTAGTGTTTTTTGGGGAGAAGACTCCATATGTATCCCAAATGGTACGCTATTTCCTATTTAGTGTCCATAGGGCTCTGGCCAAAAATAGTTCACTATAAAGGGAATAGGGTGCTATTTGGGATGCACACATCTTTTCATTCCAATGTGTAATTGGAATGATTTGGGAGGCAGTGGGACAAGTAATGGCCTCTATTCATCAAGTTGTTTTTATGTGGCACACTGCTTTGCCAAAAATAGGCATCCTCAATTAAATTGTGATCGCTCCCTTTTATAACAAAAGAAGGGAAATCTACTGTTCATTTTATAAATTATGTCACAATCTTTATTCCTTACGGTTGGTGTGAATTTAAACCTTTGATGGATTATTTCACCATGAAGGTCTGTGATAAAAAAAATGCATAGTTTCTCTATTCCATCATAGGTAGTAGCCACCTGCTAACCTATGGTGTGGTCCGTGCAAACCTGGAAACATGATAAGATTGTACCTTTGGCATGTGTTCACTTCAAAAGGCTATTATCAAGAGCTTTTGAAACTATCAGGAGGCAACAGGCATCAAGTGATGCTTGCTGAAAAATACACTCTTTCTATGCAGTTTGTTACATTTTTTAACAAATATCCTGGATGGGTAAAGCAGGAATGATAGAAAAATAGATATACATTCAAGCATGTATGGCACATTTAATCTTCTACTTCCAGATAGGCACACACCTGCATTTGGAATTCTAAACCATCTCCAATAGCTCAAATAGCATTTGAATGAAAATACAGTGGAAACAGTAAATTAGGTAGAAAATATCATATCGGGACAAATAAAATATTCAATAGGACGGGAGCTGGGAGTTGAAATATTTGTTGTTAATCTCCAAAGTGTTCATTCACTCGGGCTCCTGAGTGGCACAGCGGTCTAAAGCACTGCATCTCAGTGCAAGAGGCCTCACTACAGTCCCTGGTTTGAATTCAGGCTGTATCACATTCGGCCGTGATTGGGAGTCCCATAGGGCAGCGCACAATTATCCAAGTGTTGTCAGGGTTTGGCCTGGGTAGGCAGTCATTGTCTTATAAGAATTTGTTCCTAACTGACTTGCCTAGTTAATTAAAAAATGTAAACAAATAAAAGGTGTGTATAGCTGTCAAATGACAGAATTGTGATTGTTATGGCATAATTATAAGATCATCCATAGTCATTTCTTTCCATACTCTGTTATACTCAAGGTGACATTTTGACCAAAAATGCAGAAAGTTTTTCTTCAAAATTAGTTGCTCTCTTTTGACACAAGCATTATTTTCTGTGTGTTGTGTAATTGGAGCCTATTAATAACATTATTCAACAGGTGACAGAGATAAAGGATACAGGCGAAGGAGCTTAACATTTCTTTCTGATTTCTCTCCTCCAGGTGATGAGCTCCATTAATCGTTGAACGTGACAGGCAACCCACCCCGGCCAGCGGCTCATAATCTTGGCTGTGTCCAGTCCACTCCTTCACCACGGTTTCAGCATCCCTTCCTCTTTCAGTTGTGATCTGGCTTTCCATTTGTTGGGACTTTAACTTGGAGACCTCAAACTCACAGACCGCCAATGCTTACAAGGAACTGCCTGCTACTGTTCCTTTGGTTTGTCTTCGACAAAGGCTCCCTGTCTCCTGTACGCCCGCCAGGCGCACCGCTGAGCAGGAGCAGTCTGGGAAAGGAGCATCCCAGGAGCCTGGTGGGCCCGATGAGAAATGGGGCATCTGGGTTTCAGAGAGTCAAGAGGGGCTGGGTATGGAACCAGTTCTTCGTGCTGGAGGAGTACATGGGGTCAGACCCACAGTACGTGGGCAAGGTAAGGATGCTTTATGTTGTTATTAATTGCATGGGAGTGTGTCATAAATCATAGAGCTAAGAGCTCGGGAGAAATTGATGAGGGTGTGAGAGGGATGGAGTTGAGAAGGAAGAGCTACGTTGGTAGTGGTACCAGGAGTAGAGCATGTTTGAATTATAGAGTTCTATGTCCCTTGACATAGCCCACTATTACCAATTGTCAATCTTTTACTTAGCTTTGCTCCTGGAGGTACATCTGACCATTTTAATCTCATGATGGGTTGTGTTTGGAAAACGTCTATTTTCATGAGTGTATTAGGATATGAATGAAAGAAAAATCAATGAAAAATGTCTTTCTTTTTTAGATTTATGCCAATGTTTCAATGTCGGGCAGACACTTTTTATTGCAGCTACACACAGCATTCGTGTGGTGAATGGATCAATGACCCGGCAGGAATACATTTAAATTATGGCTCTTGTAAATCTGTCAGAACATCCTAGTTACTAGGGAGGGAGGATTCTGACAGCAGTAAAAGACAGAGGACACGCACCTCCTAGACTAAAGCCAGGTGGAGACTACACGACTTTCAAAATCCTAACATCAATGAGCCTCTCATGTTAAACAACCCTCTTTCCTGTAGTTTTCTGTGTTGCCAACGATGTGGCACAGACGGTGGTCACACACTAAAATATTATTTACTTGGTCGTGAGGATTCTCGATACCATGCTGTGTCGCAAAAAAAATGTGATAAGAACAAATGTAGCAACAAGTTGTAGCTCAAAGCAGCATCATAAACATTCAGTCAGACATTCACACTTGCCATACAGAGTTGGAATATCTAGCCAACATTTTGAATTTAATAACATTGCTTGTGAACGTCAGATCTGTAACGATTTGACGCTTTGGTTAAAGGCAAGTACAAACGCATACTAGTAGTAATTGCTCCTGCTCGAGAGTCCACACATTCTGGGTGATGTGAAACAACGTCATCATCTCACTGGGTTTTTCCCTGGCAAGCTATCATTGGCTATTGCTGATCACCGTTCTAAAAACTTGTCGTTGCACATCTCACACTACAAGAGCATTTGTGCCGATAAAATCAACGTTTGAAAATTTCAGGACGTCTGGGACTGCTCAAAGATGAGATCGGGAGCTCTCAGATTGCATCTCTGACCCGCTCACATTAAACAAGTGTCGGTGATGGCCACATGCCCTGAGTAGGCAATGACATGGGGATTTTGTCTCCGATCTCAAAAACTAGTTTGGGACAGCTAAATTGGGGCCAAAATCGTGTAGTGTACACCTGGCCTTATTGAACTGAATTGCATGAAGTTTGCAATTCACAATATGTTTTTTTCTCCTTGATCTGGCTTAAGACATCTTTTAACTAAACTCAGAGGGGTTTTAAGGCTGAAGTTGTAATTTGGCACCCCTAGCTTAGGCAGGATAATAGTAAGACTGACTTATCTACCCCGGTGCCACTGCAATCAGCCCTGACATGCTGCACTGTTTGTGAAAGTCTCACAGGCTAAAGCAGCCCTGGTACTGTCTGTCTGCTGCACTCCAAAATCACTTAATCCCTGGCCGCTGCACCGCTTCAAAATAATTGACTGATTCTCTGCCATATCAAAGGCATTTGGAGATCAAGTCCCTCGACCTTCCGTAGGACAATCTTAAAGAGGGATAATCTGCTGCAACCAAATAAATAGTGTCACGGGATGAGAGACCCAACGGAGCGTATGCTACCTAGACAATGGACACTTGATTAACTGGGTGTCAGACAGTGGCTTTTCTTGCAGGGATTTAGATCAAGCACAGTCTTCGTACAGATACTGTATCCATAATATATCCATAATTATGGTTTATTGTTTTACTGTTTTATTTTCCAGAGTGTAATTGACCAGAGTGGGCTGTAATGCGGCTGGAATTAATGTCTATAATACATCAAGACTAGACTTTGCAGCAATACATTCACATCAGAACACAAACATAATTACTATGCATTCATTCTAGAATAGAGTTTACCAACATCCAACAACCAGCTTGTTTATGCACTTCGCCTAGCTACTTGTACTAACAGACACAGGATGAGCAGCAGAGAAGAGACCTGGGATGCATCCCAAATGGCATCCTATTCCCTATATAGTGTTCTAGTTTTAACAAGGGCCCACAGTGTGCACCAGATATGGAATAGGGTACAATTTGGTAAGCAGACCAGGTCTCCTCTCTGCTGCTCAAATCAAAATGTTCAAATGTGCTGAACCAACAATGCAGTTGAAGAAATATAGTTAATGCAGTATTTACTAAATAAAATAAAGTAAAAAAATACCTAAATAATCAAAAATGTATACAATACATTTACATAACAATAATGATGTTATATACAGGGGGTACTGGTACCCAGTCAATGTGCAGGGGTACAGGTTAGTCGAGGTAATTTGTAAAGTGACTATGCATAGATAATAAACGTCTGCTGCTATTCGCTGTTTTTTGTGGGGGGATTTACGGTTTCTTGGTCAGTGACTAGGAGTTTCTTGTTTATTTCTAAATCATATCTTAAATGCGACTTTGATTATACCCCTGCTTACACATAGATGATTCCATCTTGTGAATGTTCTCCATGGGTTAGGTTGAGGAAGGACTCTTGGACATGTTCACTCCAAATTAAGTATGATGAATAGGTCGTGTCATCTTGCCCTGCTGATAATCTCAGATGACGTCATCAAGGCTTCATGGGAAAACGTTTTTGGGATGTCATGAATTCACAACTTGGGGAGGCCTTATGAGGAAAATTCAAAGCTGCTGTGATTTACAGAATGGGTTCTGCTTTCTAACTTAGACGAGACATCAAAATTGGTCCAAGAGAAGTGTGCTTGCCAAGAAAGTAATGACAACACTCTCTTGCAGTGGCCAAAACCCAAAAGGGCGACAACCAAAACAGAATAACACAACAACAACACCCCTATTACTGAAAATAAAAAGTCTAATGAGATGCCCCCTGTTTAAACCTCCATAACACTGCATCCCTCATGTTTGCATCTACTTGTATTGCAATCCAAATAGATGAAGGTTACAGTTCTGTGGTGAATAAAATGGTTATATTACTGGAGTAGGGAATGGCAGGGAAGAGGGAAGAAAGGGAATTCTGAAAGGAATTTTTTAAGACTTCTTCACAAGAACTGCCTTCTCGTCTATTTCGGAATAATGAATGCAAGCAAAGCAACGTTTGTTTTCTTCTGTGACACGCCAGAGGAGGAAAAATCTTCTTTTGCATTTTCACTTGTCAATGTGTCAAAGGAATAAACGCAATAAAACAACAATGACTTGCATGCATTCGACTTTACTTATGCAAAAATAAATAGCATTTGGGGCATTGCATTGTTTTTACTTTGAGTACTACCAAACCCCTAAAGCAGAATTTCTGCAATGTTCCATATACAGAGATTTAAAACAGTAAAACAAAAATGGTATTCTCTGCTGGTCTATAATGCCCTTCACACAGCACTTTATGAGGGCAATCCGTTATGCATTCACTTGATACATTAAATACAAACATAAATCTTTCTTCATTGATCACAAAATAACTTAGTTTGCTCTCTATGGGATTACATTACTGTCTGTACAAGCTGTGAAAAACACCACTGCCTTAGTAACAAAAACAGCTATATGCAGCAGATCAACAATTTACCATTTTATTACAAGGAAATAAAGGCCTGGAGAGCATTGGGGGATAATGTAACAAGACTGATACACTCAACAATTAGATCATGTCCTACAGTCCCAATGTTGAGCAATGGCTATCTGCAAGAAAAACTGCTATCAGTTGATAGGCCATAAATCAAGTCCCGCTCCTTCTTCTCAATCACTATTAAACTCTCCCCGCTGTACTCAGCAGCATGCACTCTCTCTCTATAACATTTATTTTTGCCATCTTGGCAGACATCACTATAATGGTTATGAATGACTGTCCCACAAAAGTTGTAGTTTTGGAGAGTAGCTGACATACCAGGCTGTTTCGGCCCACTTTAGGCAATGTGTTTGTCAGAAATTACATGCAAGCTAGCTATCATAAAGCCACTGTACTGTGTATACAGTGCCCATATGGAAATAAATATATTTAACGTCACGTAAAATGTATTTGAAGTAGAAGTAGATGCATTTTTAGCATGAATGAAAATGTATGTAATGCCTGACAATGACATCCAGTCTACATGGTGGCCAACGTGGTTTCTTAAATAACTCGTTAGGTATTGATCAATGGTGATATTTTTTGGGGCCACCAAACCAAAACTTTGGCAGGAATATCATTTAAATTACAAATTTTTACATCCTGTCATAAAGAGCACATGTTCAACTTCCTAAAAAAACAGTTTCCCCATCTTAAGAGAAATTTTTTAAAAGTACTATAGTAAGTGCCTCTCTTGATTAAATAATGAAAAACAATCTAGTGAGTCCAGGTACCAGGCTGTTTTTATTATTATTTTAATTTAATTTTGTTTCGATTTATACAAATCTATACATCATACAACATTCAACAATATGTCACATTGTAGGTCCAAGTCTTGTGCTTTCAATTATTGGTATTATACAGCTCTACAGTAGATGATTAACGGTGTTATGCTGTGTTTATAACCAAGTGGGAATATACCACATCTGGGAAAAATCCACTTGAACGGCCCGCCAACTGGTAATTACTAGTTAAATCAGCCGTGAATCCCCTTCTGACAGGGGGAATGACATTTTGTTGTATGCAACAGGGAGGGGCAATTTAATGCAAGATTCACATTGTTAAAACATTTCTAGCCTGTCTATGGGTAACAGGGTTGACGTGTCATGCTCGACCTGCTCAGTTTTTCACCAGAAAATGGCAAAAAAGAGTAGAACCAGCTCACCTACTTTTTCCACCATGATTTGAATATTGGATGTTCAATGTTTCGTTTAAAATTAATGTAAAAAGGAATAGTTTCACCATATTGAAACGAGAGTACAGTTCATGTAACAGGGTTGACCTTAAAATGAATCAGTAATCACATTAAATAAATAATAATCTTCAGAAACAAATTTGTCAAAGCAACAAAATAACTATGGCTTTACAATTATGGTGAAAACTTGGTGGTAAGTGGGTTAGAATCTTCTTAGAAGTCACCGAGGGTGCATGGAGGGATGTGTCAAAATGCTTCATTTTTGCACAAGTCTTTATTCATGTAAAAAAATCTGATTTATTTAATTCTACATGTGGTCTATATTAAACGGCACTTCATTTCATATAACAGGCTTTTAAATTTCAATATATATTTTGATGTATTCAAACTGTATTAAATAAATTTAAATAAATCAGTTTTGGGCCAATTTATTATTTTTCACATGTAAAGTATTTAATTTATGTAAAAATACATTTTAATTATTTTTTTTGTTTTTATTTTTCAATATGGATGGTACTTCCCGTTCAGTGAGAACTTAGAACATGTGTAATGTCACAGTATTCCCTTGACAACAGTTGATAGGGAAGTGGACACTACAGCTTGACGTTGGGGCGAAGTAAATAGATAAAAACAAAAAACAGTACAGTACGTTGTTTTCCCAGCACTTTAGTCATACGTGATAGAATGAAAGCAGATATCTTTTGATTATGATGTTGAGCAATTGATGAGACCTTCAATCTTTGAAAAAGTCAGCCAATGTTGCTGTAACAGCATACTAGCAGAATATACTGTATGGATTGGATTTATTCTACTTTCAATGGAAGCAAAATTACATCTCTCTTTCTCTCAATCTTTCACCCCTTCTCTCTTTCTCGTTCTTGGTGTATGTGCCTGTGTGTGTGTTGTGACTTCTGCCACAAGAGATCACATAGAGTCTTTGTTCAAGATCACATACACCCCAATCAGTTTGATATGGGTTTCACTGGGCACACATAAAGCTTTCGTGGTCTCTGGGCTCATGGTGTATTTACAAAGGCTGTGGCTCAGTGGGACACCCCTGTGTTGGTTTCCCTGAAAGAACCACACTGCAGACCCATGTCCTTTTCATAGGAATATGAATGGCATGATAGTGGGGCAGTTGCTAAGGCTTTTTTAAAGAATCATAGAGTAGTATACTAGATCAAATCATTAAAAACATAACCATGGAAAGTGTAAGGTTTAGAAATGACTTTAAGGTGGCCACAATGTACAATATAAAGCATGGGTGTCACACTAATGTTGCCCTGGGGGCCACATTCTGTCTTCATCAAGGTTCGAAGGGCCACACTGAAAATGTGTTAATTTTTTTACGCAAAGGAAATATGTCTTCTATCGCTGTTTTGGGGGGACTTTTTATGCTCCCTTACTGTCTAGCTTTAATTTCAGTGATTATCAGCGAGCTGGACACAGTCAAGAAACGGTATGAATTATAAGTGTAACGGTCGTCGTCATCCAATGAGGAAGAATCGGACCAAAGTGCAGCGTGGTAAGTGTTCATGACTTTTATTTAAACTGAACACTAGAACAAAATAACAAAGTGAATAAACGAAACCGAAACAGTCCTGTCAGGTGCAGAACACTAAACAGAAAACAACTACCCACAAAACATAGGAGGGAAAAAGCTTCCTAAGTATGGTTCCCAATCAGAGACCACGATAGTCAGCTGTCCCTGATTTAGAACCATACCCAGCGAAAACAAAGAAATACAAAACAGTAAAAAGAACCCCAAATTGCACCATGACCAAACCAAAATAGAGACATAAAAAACTCTCTAAGGTCAGGGCGTGACAATAAGTATTCACCCGCCTTAGATTTCTTCACATTTTATTGTGTTAAAATGTTGGATTGAAATGGATTTAATTGTTAGCGATCTACACAAAATACTCTGTAATGTCAAAGTGGAAGAAATATGTATATATTTTTTAAATATTATTAATGAAAATGAAACAAGTATGCACTGAGTATACAAAACATTATGAATAACTGCTCTTTCCATGACATAGACTAACCAGAAGAATCCAGATGAAAGCTATGATACCTTATTGATGTCACTTGTTAAATCCACTTCAAATCAGTGCAGATGAAGGGGCGGAGACAGGTAAAGAAGGATTTGAGCCTTGAAATAATTGAGTATTGTGTACTGTGTATGAGTGCCATTCAGAGGGTGAATGGGCAAGACAAAATATTTAAATGCCTTTGAGGTATGGTAGTAAGTGCCAGGCACACCGGTTTGTGTCAAGAACTGCTAAGCTACTGGGTCTTTTTCACGCTCAACAGTTTCCCATGCGTATCAAGAATGGTCCACCACCCAAAGGACAGCCAGCATTGGAGTCAACATGGGCCAACATCCCGTGGAATGCTTTTGACAGCTTGTAGAGTCCAACCTTGTAGATTCCATGCCCAATGCCAACTCAATATTAGGAAGATGTTCTTAGTATTCTGTACACTCAGTGTATCTTGATTAGATAAGTAATCACATCCCTGAGTCAATACATATTAGAAACACCTTTGGCAGATATTATATATGTGAGTCTTAAGTTAAGTCTCCAAAAGATTTGCACATCTGAATTGTGCAATATTTGCCCATTATTCTTTTCAAAAAATCTTCAAGCTCTGTCAAGGTACTGGGGATCATGGCGAGGCAGCCATTTTCAAGTTTTGCAATAATGTTCAAGAATATTCAAGTCAACCCTGCAACTTGCCCACTCAGGAACATTTATTGTCTTCTTGGTCAGCAATTCCAGTGTAGATTTGTCCTTGTGAAAGGTGAATTCCTCTCCCAGTTTCTGGTGGAAAGCATTCTGAAGCAGGTTTTCCTCTAGGATTTTGCCTGTGATTAATTCCATCCCGTTTCATTTTATGCTGAAAAACTCCCCGGTCTTTGCCAATGTCAAGCAAACCCATACCATGTATACAGCCACAACTATTATTGATAATAGGAAAGCATTTTTACAGTGATGTGTTGTGTTGGATTTGCGTGCCTAACTATTCACCCCACCAAAGTCAATACTTTGTAGAGCCACCTTTTGCAGCAATTACAGCTGCAAGTCTCTTGGGGCATGTCTCTATAAGCTTGGTACATCTAGCCACTGGGATTTTTGCCCATTCTTCAAGGAATGCTCCAGCTCCGTCAAGATGGATGGGTTCCGCTAGTGTACAGCAATCTAAGTCATACCACGGATTCTCAATTGGATTGAGGTCTGGGCTTTGACTAGGCCATTCCAAGACATTTAGATTTTTCCCCTGAAGCCACTCGAGTGTTGCTTTAGCAGTATGCTTAGGGTTATTGTCCTGCTGGAAGGTGAACCTCCGTCCCAGTCTCAAATCTCTGGAAGACTGAAGCAGGTTTCCCTCAAGAATTTCCCTGTATTTAGCGCCATCCATCAATCCTTCAATTCTGACCAGTTTCCCAGTCTCTGCCGATGAAAAACATCCACACAGCATGATGCTGTCACATAAATGCTTCACTGTGGGGATGGTGTTCTCAGGGTGATGAAAGGTGTTGGGTTTGCGCCAGACAGCATTTTCCACCAAATTTTGCAAATAAATTCATTAAAAATCCTACAATGTGATTTTCAGGATTTTCTTTTCTCATTTTGTCCATCATAGTTGAAGTGTACCTATGATGAAAATTACAGTCCTCTCTTATCTTTTTAAGTGGGAGAACTTGCACAATTGGTGACTGACTAAATACTGTACATGTGATAGTGTGCAAATGCATTGAGAGTATGGTCCGATACCACGTTTTCTTTTTCACCACTTATATCGTAAAGGTCTCTCATTTGAATATGAGTCAATAAAAGTGTTTGTTGGAAAGGGCAGGCGTGTTTTCCCAACAACTTGTTTACCTACGTGGTGCTGGGCTGACAAGAACTTGCAATTCTTAATATTATTGATGGCTCTCCCCTTGCCAGTTTCTTCCAACATTTTGCCACGATTTATGACTGGCGTTGGGTCTGCAATTTAATATTTTAGTGAAAACCTATCATTAGGCTGTAAACTTTTTTCAAGAAGACTTATGTGTGATTGATCACCACGTCCCCCAACAACAAAGTGAGATTTTCAATGCAAGACTGTTTGAGGTTTAGACACTTCATTGTTATTATCCCACACACTGCGTTCCACATTGCAATCAATGATAATGGTAAGCCTATAACAGCAGCATGGCTTTACCTGCTTTGCATAAGTGTAAAACAATGCATGGGTGAACAGCCTTTCCCCCTAACCACTAATATGGTGGCCAGTGGACAATATAGTAAAATAGCTCAATTGTATCAGTTAATGGTTGAGAGCCAATGCTTAATTACTAGCCTAGAATCACAGGGTCATTAGCTTGCATGTCTTGCACCATGCAAAATCATGGAGAAGTCTGTTCAATGACCTTCAAGCTAATCAAGGTTGCCATGCATAGAGACATAGCAAATGAGTTGACAATTATCATGTTGGTCTATCCATCAAGCATGCCTAAAGCATTAAAATGGATGTCTGATATAATACAGTACTTTATGGAACCACAGAGGAGGATGAATTGAGGACAGAGTTTTGGCTGTTCGCTCTGCATGTCAGATTGTTTGTGGTGTACATGCAGCAATTAGATATTTACATTTCATGATTTGTGAAACAGTATATTCTGAATTAGGGAAATATGTTTGAATGCAGGGATGAAATGTCATAATGACATGTTTACTCTTTAAACAAATCCACTTTAATATCATTCCAGTGTTTTCCTCAAAGACTCAATGCCAAAATAATTAATGGATGCAGATGTGAAGTCACTTGAACGGATCACTGTACCTATAATAATGCGTCAGGTCTGCCAGTAATTTCATTGCTCATTACAATGTGTTAGCTGATGGCATTTACAATTGTAATGTATGTTGATGATGAATATAGCAAGTCTCTGAAAGGAGAGGAGCTAAAATGAAAGATAATGATGACATTCATCTAGCTCTGCAAATATATTAAATGTTCATATTTTTGTCCACTTTAATAATGGGTTCTGCTTGAATCGGCTTTGGAACATATTTCAAAATGGTTAATGTTACAATCAGTATCAGTTACCGGGCCTGCTCAAGAAATTGCTACCTGAATAAAGATGAATAATATCACAATGTCTTTTTGCTAAATTCCAACCTATTTCCTGTTGTGTACTATATATGGAATATTGTGCCATTTTGGATGCAACCAATGACTAAGCCTAGATGAGAAAATAAACTCAGCAAAAAAATAAATGTCCCTATTTCAGGACCATGTCTTTCAAAGATAATTCATAAAAATCCAAATAACTTCATAGATCTTCATTGCAAAGGGTTTAAACACTGTTTCCCATGCTTGATCAATGAACCATGAACAATTATTAATGAATATGCACCTGTGGAACGGTCAGTAAGACAATAACAGCTTGCAGAAGTTAAGCAATTAAGGTCACAGTTATGAAAAACACCAAAAGAAAGATGCCCAGGGTCCCTGTTCATCTCTGTGAAAGTGCCTTAGGCATGCTGCAAGGAGTCATGAGGACTGCAGATGTGGCCAGGGAAATATATTTTAATGTATGTACTGTGAGACGCCTAAGACAGCGCTACAGGGAGACAGGACGGATAGCTGATCATCCTCGCAGTGGCAGACCACGTGTAACAACACCTGCACAGGATTGGTACATCTGAACATCACACCTGCAAGACAGGTACAGGATGGCAACAACAACTGTCTGAGTTACACCAGGAACGCACATTCCCTCCATCAGTGTTCAGACTGTCCGCAATAGGCTGAGAGAGGCTGGACTGAGGGCTTTTAGGCCTGTTGTAAGGCAGGTCCTCACCAGACATCAACGGCAACAACGTCGCCTATGGGCACAAATCCACCGTCGCTGGACTAGACAGGACTGGCAAAAAGTGCTCTTCACTGATTATTCGCGTTTATCGTTGAAGGAATGAGCGTTACACTGAGGTCTGTACTCTGGAGCGGGATCGATTTGGAGGTGGAGGGTCCGTCATGGTCTGGGGCGGTGTGTCACAGCCTCATCGGACTGAGCTTGTTGTCATTGCAGGCAATCTCAACGCTGTGCGTTATAGGGAAGAAATCCTCCTCCCTCATGTGGTACCCTTCCTGCAGGCTCATCCTGTCATGACCCTCCAGCATGACAATGCCACCATCCTTAGTGCTCATTCTGTGCGTGACTTCCTGCAAGACAGGAATGTCAGTGTCAGCCATGGCCAGTGAAGAGCCCGGATCTCAATCCCATTGAGCACGTCTGGGACCTGTTGGATCGGAGGTGAGAGCCAGGGCCACTCCCCCCAGAAATGTCCGGGAACTTGCAGGTGCCTTGGTGGAAGAGTGCCAGCAAGAACTGGCAAATCTGGTACAGTCCATGAGGAGGAGATGCACTGCAGTACTTCATTCAGCTGGTGGCCACACCAGATACTGACTGTTTCTTTTGATTTTGACCCCCCCTTTGTTCAGGGACACATTATTACATTTCTGTTTGTCACATTTCTGTGGAAGTTGTTGAATTTTGTTAAGTTTCTACAAATATTTACATATGTTAAGTTTGATGAAAATAAACACAGTTTACAGTGAGTGGACGTTTCTTCTTTTGCTGAGTTTATATTGTAAGATATATATTTTTTCTTGTCTTTATTAGTGTTTAATCAACTGTGATATGAGAAAAGGTGTCATGTTTTGGCCTCTACGACCAATAATCAATCATTTGCGACAAATTAAAACATTATACAAATGCCATGTCATATCATCCGAAATCCAAACACAGGAGATTAATTTAACCCCAATAACATAATTTCTGTCAAAACCCCAAAGGATGTCAGATGGTAAAATTGCAAAAGAGTCTGTATAGACCTCAATTGCCATCCAGGAATATCCCATTTTGAATAGATAATAACTTTTTCTTCATAGGTGATAGGCCTACGGTGTACTAGCTAGCTACCCTCTGGAGCCCCACCATGCGCACATATAAAGTCTCTAGGCCAACAGTGTAGGTAGATACCCTCTGAGCTCTTCTATTGCGGTATTTAAGCCTCGTTCTCATTGCTCTCAGCTGGAACCATGCTACTTAAGATGTTGCATTACCAACATGAAACTCTTATAATCCCGGGTCCGGGAATCCAATTATAGCGTTTTCTTCAGAGGTTGGTTACATTTACCAATTTAATCACTGGAATTAATCAATATGCGTCTCTACTGCATGACCAATGTGGGAGCAAAGCAGCCGTCGCTGAAAATCCTCCAGGAGAGTCCCAGGCAGGCTGCTCACCACCCAGACTCCCCATGAACAGAACAGTACTGTAGCACACTATTCATACAAGACATTATTAAAAAGGCCCTTCAAAATCTCCTGTGTGGTTTCTTAACTGTATCAGGTAATACCGTATTTTCATGTCTAAAACAGGACAGAAGGGTAAATGTTAATTAGATATTCACTGTACATTTTGTCATGTTATACTGCAGGCATATTCTAGTATATACTTCTTCATTGCCCTCAGTACCTGACTGTCCATGGTGAGCAATCAAAAAGGCTGTTAAAGTTTGATTTTTAACAAGCTAAAGTTGTATTATTCCCCTAACAGACACACATTAGACGATAATGAGACATGCATATAATTATTCTTCTGACAACTTGTTTCTTATTATAGATGAATAGTGTCAACAAGAGTGGGGGATCTTGCTAATTGCACCTATTATGAAGAAGGAAGTGTCTAGCATTTAAGGGACTAACACCTGTCTAACACCAAACACCTGCAATGCACCAACTCAATAGATGGATCATCTCTAGGGAAATAATCTGTTCAAATTAAACAACAGCATTATTATCGTAGATAAAGCTGTGAATTCAAAACATGTTTCTCAGGTATCTGGAGTATGTTTTATGTGTGGCATTAAATTGTGGCATAGTTCCTCAGGCTGCATCCCAAATGGCACCATATTGCTTTAATGGTGCACTAATATGGACCATGGCCGCACTATTTGGGATGCGTATCATTGTCTTCCCTCCACAACCCTAAACATCCATGCTTCAGACAGGAATGCATTGCATCGCTCAAACAGTGCCTTGGAAAAGTATTCACCCCATTGGTGTTTTTCCTATTTGGTTGCATTACAACCTGTATTTAAATAGATTTTTATTTGGATTTCATGTAATGGACATGTACAAACTAATCCTAATTGGTTAAGTAAAATGAAAAAAATTACTTGTTACAAAAAAATTTAAATTTTAAAACTGAAAAGTTGTGAGTGCATTCATAAGAATTAACCCCCTTTGCTATGAAGACCCTAAATAAGATCTGGTTTAACCAATTACCTTCAGAAGTCACATAATTAGTTCAGAAGTCCACCTGTATGCAATCTGTATGCAGTCACAATTGTCACATGATCTCAGTATAATTACACCTGTTCTGAAAGGCCCCAGAGTCTGCAACACCATTAAGCAAGGGGCTCCACCAAGCAAGAGGCACTATGGAGACCAAGGAGCTCTCCAAACAGGTCAGGAACAAAGTTGTGGAGAAGTACAGATCAGGATTGAGTTATAAAAAAATATCCAAAACTTTGAACATCCCACGGAGAGCCATTAAATCCATTATTTACAAAATGAAAGAATATGGCACTACAACAAACCTCCCAAGAGAGAGCCGCCCACCAAAACTCACGAACCAGGCAATGAGGGCATTATTCAGAGAGGCAACAAAGAAACCAAAAATAACCCTGAAGGAGCTGTTAAGCTCCACAGCGGAGATTGGAGTATCTGTCCATAGGACCACTTGAAGCCGTACACTCCACAAAAAAATAAGCAAACACATTTGGTGTTTGCCAAAAGGCATGTGGGAGACTCCCCAAATAGTGGAAGAGGGTAACTCTGGTCAGATGAGACGAATATCGAGCTTTTTGGCCATCAAGGAAAACGCTATGTCTGGCACAAATCCAACACCTTTCATTACCCCGAGAACCCCATCCCCAGCATCATGCTGTGTGGATGTTTTTCATCGGCAGGGACCGTGAGACTGGACAGAATTGAAGGAATGATGGATGCCTCTAAATACAGGGAAAGTCTTGAGGGAAACCTGCTTCAGTGTTCCAGAATTTTGAGACTGGGACAGCGGTTCACCTTCCAGCAGTACAATGACCCTAAGCATACTGCTAAAGCAACACTGAAGTTGTTTAACCTCTTAAGTCGACCCTCTACTTTTTTGAACATTCTGTTAAAAATCGCGCAACATTTCAGCGCCCTGCTACTCATGCCAGGAATATAGTATATGCATTTGCTTAGTCTGTGTGGATAGAAAACACTCAGACGTTTAAAAAACTGGTTAAATCACTGCTGTGGCTTTACCAGAACGGCATTTACATCGAAAAGCACAGGAAAAACTGATCACTGAAAATGGGAAAATATATCCATGCGCTACTTGAACCCATTGATAAACGTGAACCACAATTAATTGACTGAGGTTGCAATACCTACAGCTTCCACACGGTGTCTAGAGTCTTGTCATTTCCCTTCGAGTTTTTTCTTGGTCAAACACATACAGGACACCGTATCTCCTCCGGTCTAGGACCGGATATTTTCGTTGAGTTTCTAGCCGGACATTTTTCCAGACGGACAGCTAATGATCTTTACATCGCCTCCTGATGAATTTTATCGCTTATTAACGTTTACTAATACCTAAAGTTGCATTACAAACGTATTTCGAAGTGTTTTGTGAAAGTTTATCGTCAACTTTTTGAATTTTAAAAAATGACGTTACGTTTTGAAACTATGTTTTTTTCGTTTATCACACAGTCTACATATAACGATATCTAGGCTTTATATGGACCGATTTAATCGAAATAAAGACCCAAATAGTGTTTATGGGACATCTAGGAGTGCCAACAAAGAAGATGGTGAAAGGTAATGAATGTTTTCTATTTTATTGTGCGGTTTGTGTAACGCCGAAATGCTAATTATTTTGTTTACGTCCCCTGTGGGTCTTTTGGGGTGTTGCATGCCATCAGATAATAGCTTCTCATGCTTTCGCCGAAAAGCATTTTAAAAATCTGACTTATTGCCTGGATTCACAACGAGTGTAGCTTTAATTCGATACCCTGCATGTGTATTTTAATGAACTTTTGAGTTTTAACTAATACTATTAGCATTTAGCGTAGCGCATTTGCATTTCCAGAGCTCTAGTTGGGACGCAAGCGTCCCGAGTAGAAGCAACAGGTTAAGGTGAAACATTTAAATGTCTTGGAATGGCCTAGTCAAAGTCGTACCCTTATCCTACTCCTCCTCTGTTCCTCTGGTGATGTGGAGGTTAATCCAGACCCTGCAGTGGCTAGCTCCACTCCCATTCCCCAGGCGCTCTCATTTGTTGACTTCTGTAACCGTAAAGCTTTGGTTTCATGCATGTTAACATTAGAAGCCTCCTCACTAAGTGTGTTATATTCACTGCCCTAGCAGACTCTGCCAACCCGGATGTCCTAGGAGGGTCTGAATCCTGGTTTAGGAAGACCACCAAAACCCCTGAAATTTCCATCCCTAACTATAACATTTTCCGACAAGATAGAGCATCAAAGGGGGCAGAGTTGCAATATACTGCAGGGATAGCCTGCAGAGTTCTGTCTTACTATCCAGGTCTGTGCCCAAACAATTTGAGCTTCTACTTTTAAAAATCCACCTCTCCAGAAACAAGTCACTTAACATTGCCACTTGCTATGGACCACCTTCTGCCCCCAGCTGTGCCCTGGACACCATTTGCAAATTGATTGCCCCCCATCTATCTTTAGAGCTTGTGCTGTTAGGTGACCTAAACTGGGACAATCTTAACACCCCAGCCATCCTACAATCTAATGAATCCACCAGGTACCACCCCAAATTCGTAAACACGGGCACCCTCAGATATCATCCTAACGAACCTGCCTTCCAAATACACATCTGCTGCCTTCAACCAGGACCTCAGTGATCACTGCCCCATTGCCTGCACCCGTAATGGGTCTTCAGCAAGCAGGCCTTTGTAATCAAGCTTATTGATGGAATGATATTGACCTCATTCCATCATTAAAGGATGATTGCTAATTCTTTAAAAGTGCTTTCCTCACCAACTTAAATAAGCATGCCCCATTCAAAAAAATGTAGAACTAGGAACAGATATAGCCCTTGGTTCACTCCAGACTTGACTGCCATTGACCAGCACAAAAACATCCTGTGGCGTACTGCATTAGCATCGAATAGCCCCCGTGATATGCAACTTTTCAGGGAAGTTAGGAACCAATTTACACAGGCAGTTAGGAAAGCGAAGGATAGCTTTTTAAAACAGAAATGTGAACCCTGTAGCACAAACTCCAAAAAGTTCTGGGACACTGTAAAGTCCATGGAGAATAAGAGCACCTCCTCCCAGCTGCCCACTGCACTGAGGCTAGGAAACACTGTCACCAATGATAAATCTGCGATAATTGATCATTTCAATAAGTATTTTTCTACGGCGGGCCATGCTTTCCACCTGACTACCCCCTAACCCGGTCAACAGCCCTACACCCCTCACTGCAACTTGCCCAAGTTTCCCCCATTTTCCTTCGTGGATTCACCCAAACCCAGATAGCTGATGTTCTGAAAGAGCTGCAAAATCTGGACCCCTACAAATGAGCAGGGCTAGACAATCTGGATCCTCTCTTCCTAGAATTATCCACCGAAATTGTTGCAACTCCTACTACTAGCTTGATCAAACTCTTTCGTATCGTCTGAGATCCCCAAAGATTGGAAAGCTCGGTCATCCCCCTCTTCAAAGTCAGAGACACTCTAGACCCAAACTGCAGCAGATCTATATCTATCCTAACCTGCCTTTCAAAGGTATTCGAAAGCCAAGTTAAACAGATCACCGACCATTTTGAATCCCACTGTACCTTCTCCGCTATGAAATCTGGTTCCCGAGCTGGTCATGGATGCACCTCAGCCATGCTCAAGATCCTAAACGACATTATAACCGCCATCGATAAGAGATAATACTGTGCAGCTGTATTCATCGACCTGGCCAAGGCTTTCGACTCTGTCAATCACCACATTCTTATCGGCAGAGTCAACAGCCTTGGTTTCTCAAATGACTGCGTGGCCTGGTTCACCAACTTCTTCTCAGATAGAGTTCAGTGTGTCAAATCGGAGGGCCTGTTGTCCGGACCTCTGGCAGTCTCTATGGGGGTGCCAAAGGGTTCAATCCTCGGGCCGACTATTTTCTTTGTATACATCAATGATGTTGCTCCTGCCGCTGGTGATTCTCTGATTCACCTCTACGCAGACGACACCATTCTGTATACATTTACATTTAAGTAATTTAGCAGACGCTCTTATCCAGAGCGACTTACAAATTGGTGCGTTCACCTTAAGACATCCAGTGGAACAGCCACTTTACAATAGTGCATCTAAATCTTTTAAGGGGGGTGAGAAGGATTACTTTATCCTATCCTAGGTATTCCTGAAAGAGGTGGGGTTTCAGGTGTCTCCGGAAGGTGGTGATTAACTCCGCTGTCCTGGCGTCGTGAGGGAGTTTGTTCCACCATTGGGGGGCCAGAGCAGCGAACAGTTTTGACTGGGCTGCGCGGGAACTGTACTTCCTCAGTGGTATGGAGGCGAGCAGGCCAGAGGTGGATGAACGCAGTGCCCTTGTTTGGGTGTAGGGCCTGATCAGAGCCTGGAGGTACTGAGGTGCCGTTCCCCTCACAGCTCCGTAGGCAAGCACCATGGTCTTGTAGCGGATGCGAGCTTCAACTGGAAGCCAGTGGAGAGAGCGGAGGAGCGGGGTGACGTGAGAGAACTTGGGAAGGTTGAACACCAGACGGGCTGCGGCGTTCTGGATGAGTTGTAGGGGTTTAATGGCACAGGCAGGGAGCCCAGCCAACAGCGAGTTGCAGTAATCCAGACGGGAGATGACAAGTGCCTGGATTAGGACCTGCGCTGCTTCCTGTATACTTCTGGCCCTTCTTTGGACACGGTGTTAACAAACCTTCATATGAGCTTCAAATGCCATACAACTCTCCTTCCATGGCATCCAAATGCTCTTAAATGCAAGAAAAACTAAATGCATAATCTTCAACCGATCACTGCCCACACCTACCCACCCATCCAGCATCACTACTCTGGATGGTTCTGACTTAGAATATGTGGACAACTACAAATACCTAGGTGTCTGGTTAGACTGTAAACTCTCCTTCCAGACTTACATTAAGCATCTCCAATCCAAAACTAAATCTAGAATTGGCTTCCTATTTCGTAACAAAGCATCCTTTACTCATGCTGCTAAACATGCCGTTGTAAAACTGACAATCCTACCGGTCCTTAACTTCGGCAATGTCATTTACAAAATAGCCTCCGACACTCATATCACCAATATTGATGCAGTCCATCACAGTGCCAATCGTTTTGTCACCAAATCTCCATATACTACACTCCACCGCGACCTGTATGCTCTCGTTGGCTGGCCCTTGCTTCATATCTGTCGCCAAACCCACTGGCTCCAGGTCATCTATAAGTCTTTGCTAAGTAAAGCCCCGCCTTAGCTCACTGGTCACCATAGCAGTACCCACCCGCAGCACGCGCTCCAGCAGGTATATTTCACTGGTCACCCCAAAGCCAATTCCTCCTTCGGCCGCCTTTCCTTCCAGTTCTCTGCAGCCAATGACCGGAACAAACTGCAAAAATCACTGAAGCTGGAGACTCATATCTCCCTCATTAGCTTTAAGCACCAGCTGTCAGAGCAGCTCACAGTTTACTGCACCTGTACATGGCCAATCTGTAAATAGCCCATCCAACTACCTCATATCGTTATTTATTATATCTATTTTGCTCTTTTGCACCCCAGTACCACTACTTGCATACGCATCTTCTGCATATCTATCACCCCAGTGATTAATTTGCCATACTGTAATAATTTTGCCACTATGGCCTATTTATTGCCTCACCCCCCTTATCCTACCTCATTTGCACTTCTCTATTGTATTATTGACTGTTTGTTTGTTTATTCCATGTGTAATTCTGTGTTGTTGTTTGTGTCACACTGCTTTGCTTTATCTTGGCCAGGTCGCAGTTGTAAATGAGAACTTGTTCTCTGGTTAAATAAAGGTGAAATAAAAATAAAACATTTAATTTTTAAATAAATAAAAAAATGTACAGAAGACCATTACTAAAGTTATCATTTGAATGGAGCATGTATAGGTCTTTGTTTAGTTGATTCATGTGTTAAAAAAATGCAGTAAGGCAGAGGGTTTGAGTTGGATAATTGGATAACTTATTTTCTTACTGTATAACAAACTGACTAAAACTACCTCTCTGCAGTGTTTATAGATGCTTTTATCCTCCAAACCTCTAGCTCGTGAGGCCCTGGTGATTATGTGGCATGTTAAAAAAGTGTACTTGCCTGCCTTCACATTAATTAATCTCTTTGTATAATTGATTACCATTGTTAGCCTAATGGAATTTTTAATTAGTATCACTCAACTTTTCACTTCTAATTAATGTGGGGAATGGGCCTATTCCTTTTTAGGAGTTGTATTTAATTTTCATCTTTAATTGTGCAGTTATGAATCGATTTGCAGGGTCTGATTAAAATGTGTCACTCCTGGGGTTTCTGTATTGAATAAGATGGGTGGTGCATTGCATAAACAAGAATAAGATAAATTTACTCATTCTAAATGAATCCATCACAATACAGGCAGCCTCCCCTTCTGTCCATACATTGATTTACTTAGGGTATACTGAACAAAAATATAAACGCAACATGCAACAATTTCAAACATTTTACTGAGTTACAGTTCATATAAGGAAATCAGTCAATTTAAATAAATAAATTGGGCCCTAATCTATGGATTTCAGATTTCAGAATACAGATATGCATCTGTTGGTCACAGATACCTTTAAAAAACGGTAGGATTGGCGTGGATCATAAAAACTGTCAATATCTGGTTTGACCACCATTTGCCTCATGCAGCGCGTCACCTCTCCTTCTGATAGAGTTGATCAGCATGTTGATTGTGGCCTGTTGAATGTTGTCCCACTCCTCTTCAATGGCTGTGCGAAATTGCTGGATATTGGCATGAACTGTAACATGCTGTCATACACGTCGGTCCAGAGCATCCCAAACATGCTCAATGGGTGACATGTCTGGTAAGTATGCAGGCCATGGAAGAACTGGGACATTTCCAGCTTTCAGGAATTGTGTACAGATCATGCTAAAACATGTGGTGATGGGGGCGGATGATCATCACGGTATCTCTGTGCATTCAAATTGCCATCAGTAAAATGTAATTGTGTTCGTTGTCCATAGCTTATGCCTGCCCATACCATAACCCCACCGCACCATGGGACACTCTGTTCATAACATTGACAACAGGAAACCACTCGCCCACACAAAGCCATAAAAGTGATCTGCGGTTGTGAGGCCAGTTGGACGTACTCACAAATTCTCTAAAACGACGTTGAAGGAGGCTTATGGTAATAGCCCATGCCATTTGTACGCTCCCTCAAAACTTCAAACATCCGTGGCATTGTGGCCTGTTGAATGTTGTCCCAGTTCCATGGAGTTGGACTCTGTACCTCTTTATCTGTGAGGTAAAAAATAATACTTTTTGTGAGACTTAATGGGGCCACACTTGCGAACATAAGCAAGCATTTAAAGTTGAATGGGTTCTCACGCACAAAATTATTATCAGCCAATGAAAAGCATTGATTTACTTGCATGTGACCAGCACTTGTTCATGGATGGAAGTGTCCTTAACAAGTCAAATCAAATCCAATTGTATTGGTCACATGCGCCGAATGCAACAGGTGTGGATCTTACGGTGAAATGTTTACTTAAAACCCCTCAACGAACAATGCGATTTTAAAGAGAATAGAGTTAAGAAAAATATTTACTAAATAAACAAACTACTTTTATGTCACAATAAAAGAACAATGAGGCTATATACAGGGGGTACTGGTACCGAGTCAGTGTGCGGGTAAAGGTTAGTCGAGGTGATTTGTACATGTAGGTAGGGTTAAAGTGAATATGCATAGATAATAAACAGCGAGTAGCAGCAGTGTAAAAAAAAAGGGGGTGGCCATCTGATTAATTGTTCAGCAGCGGTATGGCTTGGGGGTAGAAGTTGTTAAGGATCCTTTTGGACCTAGACTTGGCGCTACGGTACCACTTTCCGTGCGGTAGCAGAGAGAACAGTATATGACTTCGGTGACTGGAGTCTTTGACAATGTTTGGTGTCTTCCTTTGACACCACCTATTATATAGGTCCTGGATGCCGAGCAGTTGCCAAACCAGGTGGTGATGCAACCATATTGTCAATGGGGCAGCTGTAGCACTTTTTGAGGATCTGAGGAACCATGTCAAATCTTTTCAGTCTCCCGAGGGGGAAAAGGCATTGTCGTGCCTTCTTCATAACGTTCTTGGTGTGTTTAGACCATGATAGGTTGTTGGTGATGTGGACCCCAAGGAACTTCAAACTCTCGACCCGCTCCACTACAGCCCAGTCGATTTGAATGGGGGCCTGTTTGGCCATCCTTTTCTTTTTAGTCCACGATCATCTCCTTTGTTTCTGACCCTCCCTATAGGCTTTTTCATTGTTGTCGGTGATCAGGCCTACCATCGTTGTGTCGTCAGCCAACTTAATGATGGTGTTGGAGTCGTGCTTGGCCACGCAGTCATGGGTGAACAGAGAGTACAGGAGGGGACAAAGCACACACCCACGAGGGACCAGTGTGGCAGATGTGTTGTTTCCCACCCTTACCACCTGGGGAAGGCCCGTCAGAAAGTCCAGGATCCAGTTGCAGAGGGAGGTGTTTAGTCCCAGGGTCCTTATCTTAGTGATGAGCTTTGTGGGTCCTATGGTAACCTATGGTGTTGAACAATGAGCTGTAGTCAATGAACAGCATTCTCTCATAGGTGTTCCTTTTGTCCAGGTGGGAGAGGGCGGAGTGGAGGGCAATTGAGATTGGGTCATCTGTGGATCTGTTGGGGTGGTATATGAATTGGAGTGGGTCTAGGGTTTCTGGGATGATGGCGTTGATGTGAGCCATGACCAGCCTTTCAAAGCACTTTATGACTACCGACGTGAGTGCTATGGGGCGGTAGTCATTTAGGCAGATTACCTTCCCTTTCTTGGGGCACAGGAACTATGGGTCCTGCTTGAAACATGAAGGTATTACAGACTCGGTCAGGGAGAGGTGCTTGACTTGGTCTAGAATAGGTGCTGGTACTCATTTTGGGTGCCGGTACGTTCATATTTAGGTGCAGCAACTCTACAAAAAAATTTTGCGAATATTTTATAAGTGCTTCTCAAGCAGTAGTACATTTGAGGTGCCAGTACTCAGTTCTGGTGAGCTCTTGCCCGAGTCAATCTCATTATACTGGCTTGTATAAAGTGACGTATAATTATTATTGGAATCCAGCCAGAGTTAGAATATTCAACAGTTTGACTTTTTATTCACTTGCAACCTGTATTCATAATGACTGCCAGGGTCAGGAACAGTATGAGGATACAATCTAACCTATTTAAACGGGAACAACCATTTCAGTAACAAGTGCAAAAAATCTAACTAAAATATTGGATTAGTTTAGAAAAATGAATGTTATGAATCTTTGTGTAGCATAAGATTAATCATTAAATCACTCAATGTACATGCAACAACACAGGTATTAAAAACTATTCCCCCAAAATCTATCTGCAGTAGAGCATACTGGGGGAAAATGTAATTTGTTATCATAACTGGGGGTTATGGTGCAGGTAGAACCCTTTTGGGTTCCATGTTAAACTTTTTCCAAAGAGGGTTCTACCTGAAACCCCAAAACAGTTATCCAAAGGGAACACCAGAAGATCATTTTTTTCTAAGTGTAGAGACAATTACCTAACAGGGTTCTACCATGGTGACGGTTACAATACTTTACAGTAGCTGAATATTAGACACAACACAATCCAATCTGTGAGTCTGATGTCCTGTACAGGGGAAAAAATGCTTCCATGTCAACAGGTGTACCGCTTGTAGCCAAAGAAAAGCGTTCTTATATTGTTAGATTGTGTCCCAAATGGCACCCAATTCTCTTCATGTATTTAATAATAGGGTGCAATTTGGAACACATGGTGTAATGGTTTTCCTCTTCTTCTGGGGAGGAGTAGGAAGGATCGTAAGTGTTCATCATTTTAATCAATAGCACTGAACACTAAAAATACAAAGTAGCAAAAAGAACAACCGAAACAGTTCCGTCTGGTAAACTACATACAAAGACAGAAAACAACTACCCACCTATCATAGTGGGAAAACAGGCTGCCAAAGTATGGTTCTCAACAGAGACAACGATTGCCAGCTGCCTCTGATTGGGAACCATACCAAGCCAAACACATAGAAATAGAACACCTAGAAAACACAACATATAATGCCCACCCCAACTCATTCCCTGACCAAACTAAAACAGAGACCTAAAAAAGGAACTAAGGTCAGGACGTGACACATGGCAATTGTAGAAAGAGGAACTGCACTGTGAATCGGAGAAAGAACTGGGTCAAGCCAGTACATATGCCCCCAGGCTGACAGACAAAGTCAGATTTTGCAAAGGTGTTTAAAAAAAATGTACCTGAAGAAAACACAATGCTAAGACAGTTCAGTGAGTGTATTTTACATGATTTAACAATTTAAGGCAGCAGGGAATTTTTAAGGTCTATTTTTTTTATTATCATAATTTATTAAAAAAATACATATATTTAAAACATACAATATACTCGCAGTGAAGCCGCTCAACAACTACATCACGTTAGTAATCTAACAGACTCACATCAAGAGTGACACACAGAAGCAACCAGGGTCACAGCCCTGCTCAAGGGCAGGTCAACAGATCTCCCACAAGGTCAACAACGGGGACCCGAACCAGCAATTCATCAGCCACCGGCCCAAGCTCCCAACCACCAGGCCACCAACCCTCCAAGATCCCCCCCACAGATCCCCAGGAGCTGCCCCTCAACCATTCGATTCCACATCCCAATCCTCAGCTTCCCTCCAGTCTCTGCTGGCCACCCTCTTCGGATTTCTACGCACCATATATCTTTCAACTATGCTGTGACATTTAACACACAATTTTAATCTATCTAATCGAATAGAATTCACAGATTGCGAGTTGAAGATAAATCATTTTACTAAGAGTATTAGTTTATTAGTAATTGACTGACCCGGTCTCTCCAGATCTCCGAACAGTACAGTCGTGTTTTGAGAATGACACAAATATTAACTTTCACAAAATCTGCTGCCTCAGTTTGTATGACGGAAATTTGCATATAATCCAGAATTTTATGAAGACTGATCAGATAAATTGCAATTAATTGCAAAGTACCTCTTTGCCATGTAACTGAACTGAATCCCCCGAAAACATTTCCACTGCATTTCAGCTCTGCCACAAAAGGACCAGCTGACATCATGTCAGTGCTTCTTTCGTTAACACAGGTGTGAGAATTGACGAGGACAAGGCTGAAGATCAGTCTATCATGCAGATTGAGTTCGAATAACAGTGAAAGCTTCAAAAGGAGGGTGGTGCTTGGAATCATTGTTCTTCCTCTGTCAAACATGGTTACCTGCAAGGAAACACGTGCCGTCATCATTGCTTTGCACAAAAAGGGCTTCACAGGCAAGGATATTGCTGCCAGTAAGATTGCACCTAAAAAAACATTTATCGGATCATCAAGAACTTCAAGGAGAGCAGTTCAATTGTTGTGAAGAAGGCTTCAGGGCACCCAAGAAAGTCCAGCAAGCGCCAGGACCGTCTCCTAAAGTTGATTCAGTTGCGGGACCAGTTGCACCACCAGAACAGAGCTTGCTCAGGAATGGCAGCAGGCAGGTGTGAGTGCATCTGCACGCACAGTGAGGCGAAAACTTTTGGAGGATGGCCTGGTGTCAAGAAGGGCAGCAAAGAAGCTACTTCTCTCCAGGAAAAACATCAGGGACAGACTGATATTCTGCAAAAGGTACAGGGATTGGACTGCTGAGGACTGGGGTAAAGTCATTTTCTCAGATGAATCCCCTTTCCGATTGGTTGGGGCATCTGGGAAAAAAGCTTGTCCCTAGAAAACAAGGTGAAAGCTACCATCAGCTATGTGCCATGCCAACAATAAAGCATCCGGAGACCATTCATATGTGGGGTTGCTTCTCAGCCAAGGGAGTGGGCTCATTCACAATTTTGCCTAAGAACACAGCCATGAATAAAGAATGGTACCAACACATCCTCTGAGAGCAACTTCTCCCAACCATCCAGGAACAGTTTGGTGACAAACAATGCCTTTTCCAGCATGATGGAGCACCTTGCCATAAGGCAAAAGTGATAACTAAGTGGCTCAGGGAACAAAACATCAATATTTTGGGTCCATGGGCAGGAAACTCCCCAGACCTTAATCCAATTGTGAACTTGTGGTCAATCCTCAAGAGGTTGGTGGACAAAGAAAACCCACAAATTCTGACAAACTCCAAGCATTGATTATGCAAGAATGGGCTACCATCAGTCAGGATGTGGCCCAGAAGTTAATTGACAGCATTTTAGGGTGGATTGCAGAGGTCTTGAAAAAGAAGGGTCAACACTGCAACACTGCACTTCATGTAATTGTCAATAAAAGCCTTTAACACAAATATTTGTAATTATATTTCAGTGTTCCATAGTAACATCTGACAAAAATATCTAAAGACACTGAAGCAGAAAACGTTAAATGTTAGATCAATGTTATGCATTTTCACCCATTCCTCAACCTGAGACCAGAAACAGGCTACCTGAGGACAATACCAAAATAAATGGCCTATTGATTCTGTATCCTCACAACAAAATCTGCAGAGCTAAGATGATTGCATGCCCCAAATGTTCAACATTTTGTTGGTGGAAAGAATTCTATATAATAATTTCAGCTGAAAAGCACGAAGGCTTGAATCTTGCTTAGTTTTATATATGAACTCATACACCCTGTACAACGGAATCGGTACATCAAAAAATCTATATGGCACAGCTGTCAACTTCCTGGTCCTCAAATGAAACTCGTATACTTTCCTATTTGTGCTATTTTTATTCCTCCTCCAGTTTTGATCCTTTATATTGGGCCTCCTCCTGCTACCACCTGCCTCCTCCATTTTTGGGGTAATGTGGTTATTAATTGGTTGTAATCTTGGAATGAGCAGACTGCTCAAAGGCCACCATAAAAAGCTAGACTACGGTTTGTAACTGCACATGGGGACAAAGAAATGGAGAAATGGAGAAATATCCTCTTGTCTGATGAAACAAAAATAGAACTGCTTGGCCATAATGTCCATCGTTATGTCTGGAGGAAAAAGAGTGAGGCTTGCAAGCTGAAGGACACCAATCCAACTGTGAAGCACAGGGGTGGCAGCATCATGTTGTGGGGTTGCTTTGCTGCAGTAGGGACTGGTGCACCTCACAAAATAGATGGCATCATGAGGTAGGAAAAGTATGTGGATATATTGTAGCAACATCTCAAGACAATCAGGAAGTTAAAGCTTGGTCACAAATGGGTCTCCAAATGGACAATGACCCCAAGAATACTTCCACAGTTATGGCAAAATGACTTAAGGACATCAAAGTCAAGGTATTAGAGTGGCCATCACAAAGACCTGACTTCAAGCCTATAGAACATTTGTGGGCAGACCTGAAAAAGTGTGTGCGAGCATGGAGGCCTACAAACCTGACTCAGTTACACCCGCTCTGTCAGGAGGAATGGGACAAAATGCTTCTGGAAGGCTACCTGAAACTTTTGACACAAGTTAAATAATTAAAAGGCAATGCTACGAAATACTAATTGAGTGTATGTAAACTTCTGACACTCTGGTAATGTGAAGAAATATATAAAAGCTGAAATAAATCATTATCTCTACTATTATTCTGACAAAGTCAGAATAAAATAAAATAAAGTGGTGATCCTAACTGACATAAGACAGGGAATTCTTTACTAGGATTAAATGTCAGGAATTGTGAAAAACTGAGTTTAAATGTAGTTGGCTAAGGTGTATGTAAACTTCTGACTTCAACTGTACATGGACACCTTTGTTTTTAAGCTTTGGATTTATATTCCTCTAATGTTGTTATTTGATCTGATATTAATAGCTAGCATTTCAATGACCATGACGAATAGATATAGTGACAGCAGACACCCTTGTTTAACTTCTCTTGACATTTCAAAACTCTCTGAGATGTAGCCGATATGTACTATTTTACACCTGGGGTTGCTATACATTACCATTAACCATTTTATAAAAGAATCAACTAAATTGAAAAAAATCCAGGCATTTATAAATACAATTGAGTCTTACTTTATCAAAGACCTTTTCAAAATCCGCTATAAATATCAGGCCTGGCTTTTTAGTTGTTTTACGATGTTCTTTTACTTCTAGTAGTTGTCATATATTATCTCCAATTCATCGTCCATGCAAAAAAACCTGTCTGCTCAGTATGAACAATACTTGGTAAAACATTTTTAATTCTGAGTGCTATGCATTTCGCTTGTATTTTTGCATCACAACATTGAAGTGTAAGGGGCCTCCAGTTTTTAAGATAGACTGGATCTTTATATTTGCCATCTGGGTCTCCTTTTAATAATAGTGAAATCAGACCTTCCCACTGAGTACCTGGCAGACTACCATTTCTATAGGAGTAGTTCAAATAAGCTAATAATGGAGCTTTGAGTATATTAAAAAAGGCCATATATATCTCCACCTGTATGCCATCAAGCCCTGGGTTTTTTTCAGACTGAAAGGATTTAATAGCCTCAAAAGGTTAGTCCTCTGTAATTTTTAAGGTGTTTTAGCAAAGTACATAATGAACTCTTCTCAATTAATATTTGGCCAATCTCTTCCATGCCCACAGACCTTTTGGCATAGCAGGAAATTCAAGTCACTGGCAACCAAGGGATTATGAGTTCAAATCCCAGATGAAGTGTTGTGTGCTCACAATGAAGAATCTTAAAAGAACGTTACTTTTGACCAAAAGTTTCAAGTTCACTCAACAAGTTGTTAAATATAAATTTGCCAGCTTCACTTACTAACTAGGTTGAAGTAACTTTGGATTACGTTTCCTGCAACAATAGGGTGATCAAATGAACATCTGTATTGTTGGGTGTGTCATCATATAGGTAATGTGCACATGCAAAATCCCTAACTTTTTCTACCAGATCTGGGCCAAACAGGTACATTACTTTGTATAGAATGAGTGTACAAAACATGAAGAACACCTGCTCTTTCCATGACATAGACTGACCAGATGAATCCAGGTGAAAGTTATGATCCCTTATTGATGTCACTTGTTAGATTCACTTCAATCAGAGTAGATGAAGGGGATGAGACAGATTAAATAAGTATTTTTAAGCCTTGAGACAATTGAGACATGGATTGTGAATGTGTGCCATTCAGAGGGTGAATGGGCAAGACAATATGTAAGTACCTTTGAAAGGGGTATGGTAGATCCAGGCACACTGGTTTGTGTCAAGAACTGCAATGCTGCTGGGTTTTTCATGCTCAACAGTTTCCCTTGTGTATCAAGAATGGGTCGCCACCCAAAGGACATCCAGCCAACTTGACACAACTGTGGGAAGCATTGGAGTCAACATGAGCCAGCATCCCTGTGGAATGCTTTCGACACCTTGTAGAGTCCATGCCCCTACGAAGTGAGGCTAGGGCGGAACTCAATCGTATTTCGTAATGTTTTGTGCACTCAATGTATATTCAATGTGGGGGGTTTTCTTTGTATTTTATAAGTGCAGTCAGTAAGTGCAGTGATTCCCATCGACTCACTTCATAAACTGTTTTAAAACATTAAATTGTTCTCCCTCAGTGGTCACAATGAATCATTAGCAGTATGTTAGGACTGAACCTGTCCTTTTTATCTTGTCTTGTAGCTGCACACTGACCTGGATAAGGGCGAGAGCGCAGTGAAGTACACTCTCATGGGAGAAGGGGCCGGCTCCATTTTCACCATCGATGCAACGACCGGGGACATCCATGCCTTAAGAAGCCTTGACAGGGAGGTGAAGCCTTACTATACCCTTCGCGCCCAGGCTGTCGATATCGACACAAACAGGCCTCTGGAGCCCGAATCACAGTTTGTGATCAAAGTCCAGGACATCAACGACAATGAGCCGAAGTTTCTGGAAGGCCCGTACACAGCTAGTGTCTCTGAGATGTCACCTGTAGGTAAGATGAAATATCAGATAATACTTTGTGTGGCCTATTCCCTTTATAGTGCACTTCTTTTAACCAGAGCTATGGGCTCTGGTTAAAAGTAGTACACTATGAAGAGAATAGTGTGCCATTTGGAACACAAACAAAATATTATAAAATACGTAATTTACTGTATCTGCTATAACTCTGTAGGGTATGTGGGATGGAAGCATCTCACCTGACCAACATCCAGTGAAATTGCAGAGCACCAAATTCAAAAACAGAAATACTGATTATAAAAATTCAGAAAACAAAACATATTTTACATAGGTATAGATTAACTTCTTGTGAATCCAAACACGGTGTCAGATTTCAAAAAGGCTTTACGGCGAAAGCATACCATGCGATTATTTGAGAACATCACCCAGCAGACAAATCATTACAAACAGTAACCAGCCAAGTAGAACAGTTACACAAGTCAGAAGTAGAGATAAAATGAATCACTAACCTTTGATGATCTTCATATGGTTGCACTCAGAAGACATTATTTTACTAAAAAAATTTAGTTTTGTTCGATAAAGTCTCTCCTTATATCCAAAAACCTTTGTTCGCACGTTTTCTTCAGTAATCCACAGGCTCAAACGCAGTCACAACAGGCAGATAAAAAAATCCAAATTGTATCCGTAAAGTTCATAGAAACATGCCAAACGATGTTTATATTCAATCCGCAGGTTGTTTTTAGCCTAAATAATTGATAATATTTCAAACGGACAATAACGTTGTCAATATAAAAGGTCAACAGGAAAGGCTCGCTCTCGGGATTGCGCATGAAAAAGCTCTGTGACACTGTAGGGTCCAGTCATTCAGACTGGTCTTACTCCCTCATTTTTCAATTTCTAAAGACTGTTGACATCTAGTAGAAGGCATAGGAACTGCAATTTGAGTCCTAAGTCAATAGATACTGTAATGACATTAAATAGAAAACTACAAAAATAAAACAATCTTACTTCCTGGATGGATTTTTCTCAGGTTTTCGCCTGCAATATCAGTTCTGTTATACTCACAGACAGTATTTTAACCTTTATGGAAACCTTAGAGTGTTCTTTATCCAATTATATGCATATCCTAGCTTCTGGGCCTGAGTAGCAGGCAGTTCACTTTGGGCATGCTTTTCATCCGGAGGTGAAAATAGTGCCCCCTACCCTAGAGAAGATAACTTGTCATAGCAAAATAGATGCATTTCTTAGAATGAACAACACTGTATTGTACTGAGGTTAATATCGAGACATAGTAAAAAAATACCATAAGAAAGGGAGTTTTATAATCACAGGTAAACAGGAGGGAGATAGAGAAGAAATGTTGATGTTTCTGTGAGCAAGCCAGTTATGCACAATGTGCCTGAGTACATTGCAGATCGAGGATTGTATTTCCCCCCAGGGAAGGGAGATCAAGGTAATTCAATTTGAGATTGGCTCCTCTTGATCTGAATTGCTATGATTCCCTGGCGAAGAGAACAACAAATCAGATCTCTATAGTGCTCTGAAAGAAATAGTTTAATGGAGCCGGGTACAGTCAATGTACAGGTAATTGCCAAAATAAAGGAAACACTGACATAAAGTGTCTTAATCAGGCATTGGGGCACCACGAGCCACCATAACAGCTAACATTTTGGCATAGATCCTACAGGTGTCTGGAAATCTATTGGAGGGGTGTGAGTGATACCATTCTTCCACGAGAAATTACATCAATTGGTATTTTGTTGATGGTGGTGTAAAACACTGTCTCAGGTGCCACTCCAGAATCTCCCATAAGTGTTCAATTGGGTTGAGATCTGGTGACTGACTGACTGACTGACTGACACACACACACACACGCACACACACACATTTTAAACCCCCTATGCTCCTTTGAGATTCCCCTTTTCAAAGTCACTGAGATCTCTTCTTCTAGCCATGGTAGGTAAAAAAATATATCAACTGGGAATTTTTATACATGAACCTAAGCATGATGGGATGACAATTGATTAAGTAACTTAGGAACCATACCTATGTGGATGCAATTACTTTCAATATACTTTGCATGTCTGGTGTAAGTACTACTTAAGTCGTTTTGGGGGTATATGTAATTTACTTTACTATTTCTATTTTTGACAACTTTTACTTCTACTTCACTACATTCCTAAGGAAAATAGTGTACTTTTTATTCCATACAGTGCCTTGCAAAAGTATTCACACACCTTCACATTTTTCCTATTTTGTTTCATTACAACCTGTAATTTAAATGTATTTTTATTTGGATTTCATGTAATGGACATACACAAAATAGTTCAAAATGGTGAAGTGAAATGAAAAAAACGACTTGTTTAAAAAAAAAAAAAAATTTAAAACTGAAAAGTGGTGCAAAAAAACTATTTAGTCAGCCACCAATTGTCCAAGTCCTCCCACTTAAAAAGATGAGAGAGGCCTGTAATTTTCATCATGGGTACACTTCAACTATGACAGACAAAATTAGGAAGAAAAATCCAGAAAATCACATTGTAGGAATATTAATGCATTTATTTGCAAATTATGGTGGAAAATAAGTATTTGGTCAATAACAAAAGTTTATCTCAATACTTTGTTATATACCCTTTGTTGGCAATGACAGAGGTCAAACGTTTTCTGTAAGTCTTCACAAGGTTTTCACACACTGTTGCTGGTATTTTGGCCATTCCTCCATGCAGATCTCCTCTAGAGCAGTGATGTTTTGGGGCTGTTGCTGGGTAACACGGACTTTCAACTCCCTCCAAAGATTTTCTATGGGGTTGAGATCTGGCGACTGGCTAGGGCACTCCAGGACCTTGAAATGTTTTTACGAAGCCACTCCTTTGTTGCCCGGGCGGTGTGTTTGGGATCATTGTCATGCTGAAAGACCCAGCCACGTTTCATCTTCAATGCCCTTGCTGATGGAAGGAGGTTTTCACTCAAAATCTCACGATACATGGCCCCATTCATTCTTTCCTTTACACGGATCAGTCGTCCTGGTTCCTTTGCAGAAAAACAGACCCAAAGCATGATGTTTCCACCCCCATGCTTCACAGTAGGTATGGTGTTCTTTGGATGCAACTCAGCATTCTTTGTCCTCCAAACACGACGAGTTGAGTTCTTACCAAAAAGTTATATTTTGGTTTCATCTGACCATGTGACATTCTCCCAATCTTCTTCTGGATCATCCAAATGCTCTCTAGCAAACTTCAGACGGGCCTGGGCATGTACTGGCTTAAGGAGGGGGACACGTCTGGCACTGCAGGATTTGAGTCCCTGGCGGCGTAGTGTGTTACTGATGGTAGGCTTTGTTACTTTGGTCCCAGTTCTCTGCAGGTCATTCACTAGGTCCCCCAGTGTGGTTCTGTGATTTTTTTATCTTGATCATTTTGACCCCACGGGGTGAGATCTTGCGTGGAGCCCCAGATCGAAGGAGATTATCAGTGGTCTTGTATGTCTTCCATTTCCTAATAATTGCTCCCACAGTTGATTTCTTCAAACCAAGCTGTTTACCTATTGCAGATTCAGTCTTCCCAGCCTGGTGCAGGTCTACAATTTTGTTTCTGGTGTCCTTTGACAGCTCTTTGGTCTTGGCCATAGTGGAGTTTGGAGTGTGACTGTTTAAGGTTGTGGACAGGTGCCTTTTATCCTGATAACAAGTTCAAACAGGTGCCATTAATACAGGTAACGAGTGGAGGACAGAGGAGCCTCTTAAAGAAGAAGTTACAGGTCCGTGAGAGCCAGAAATCTTGCTTGTTTGTAGGTGACCAAATACTTATTTTCCACCATAATTTGCAAATAAATTCATTAAAAATCCTACAATGTGATTTTCTGGATTTTTTTCTCATTTTATCTGTCATAGTTGAAGTGTACCTATGATGAAAATTACAGGCCTCTCATCTTTTTAAGTGGGAGAATGTGCACAATTGGTGGCTGACTAAATACTTTTTTGCCCCACTGTATATTCACCCCTTTTGCTATGAAGCCCCCAAATACGATCTGGTTCAACCAATTACCTTCATAAGCCAAATAATTAGTTAAATAAAGTCCACCTGTGTGCAATCTAAGTGTCACACGATCTCAGTATATATACACCTGTTCTGAAAGGCCCCAGAGTCTGCAACACCACTAAGCAAGGGCCAACACCAAGGAAGTGGCACTATGAAGACCAAGGAGCTCTCCAAACAGGTCAGGGACAAAGTTGTGGAGAAGTACAGATCAGGGTTAGGTTATAAAATCATTTCCAAAACTTTGAACATCCCACGGATGGACCATTAAATCCATTATAAAAACATGGAAAGAAAATGGCACCACAAGAAACCTTCCAAGAGAGGGCCACCCACCAAAGCTCACAGGCAAGGAGGGCAATAATCAGAGAGGCAACAAAGAGACCCAAGACAACCCTGAAGGAGCTGCAAAGCTCTGCAGCAGATATTGAAGTATCTGTCCATAGGACCACTAAGTCGTACACTCCACAGAGCTGGGCTTTACGGAAGAGTGGCCAGAAGAAAGCCATTTCTTAAAGAAAAAATAAGCAAACACGTTTGTGTCACATCTGATCCTGCCTCGCCCTCTAGTGCTCATCCGGTGTCTCCTTGACCTGCCGCAACTCCCCCAGTGCTATCTACCTCTCCTGTGTGTGTGTGTGTGTGTGTGTGTGTGTGTGTGTGTGTGTGTGTGTGTGTGTGTGTGTGTGTGTGTGTGTGTGATTTTGTGGGCGGAGAAGGGTGTGCTGGAGTCAGAGCAGATCCCCACCAGCAGCAACCTGTTCCATAATCAAGACCTCTACAAGTACTCAGTCCTGCCACTTCCACACTGCCAGATTGTAATCTCTGCCCAGTCAGTCCATGATTCTAGCCGTTTGTTCCAGTTGTGCCTGGTTTCCCAGTTGTGCCTGACTCTTTTTTCCTCTCCACCACAGTTCTGCCTGCTCTGACTCTGGTCCCTGTCTCCAGTCCGACTTCTCGTCAGTCATGCTACTCTGTCCTGGATTCCCCACTCTACGCTCCCTCCGGACCTGCTTACCCTGTCCACACACCTCTCGCTCCAGCCTCAGCCTCCGCACCTGGTTTCCAGCAACCTGCCTGAGCTTTCCCCCGTGTTCAAAACATACCTTGGTTCTCTCATCCCAGTCTCCTTGTCTGAGTGTGCTCTGCGTGACAGTTTGGTGTTTGCTAAAAGGCATGTGGGATAGTCCCCAAACATATGGAAGAATAGACTCTGGTCAGATGAGACTAAAATGCATATTTTTGGCAATCAAGGAAAATGCCATGTCTGGTGCAAACCCAACACCTCTCATCAGACCGAGAACACCATCCCCACAGTGAAGCGTGGTGGTAGCATCATGTTGTGGGGATGTTTTTCATCGGCAGGGACTTGGAAACTGGTCAGAATTGAAGGAATGATGGATGGCTCTAAAAACAGGGACATTTCTGAGGGAAACCTGTTTCAGTCTTCCAGAGATTTCTGGGACGAAGATTCACCATCCAGCAGGACAATGACCCTAAGCATACTGCACAAGCAACACTTGAGTGGTTTAAGGGGAAACATTTAAATGTCTTGGAATGGCCTAGTCAAAGCCCAGACCTCAATCCAATTGAAAATCTGTGGTATGACTTAAAGATTGGTGTACACCTGCGGAACCCGTCCAACTTCAAGGAGCTGTAGCAGTTTTGCCTTGAAGAATGGGCAAAAATCCCAGTGGCCGGATGTGCCAAGCTTATAGAGACATACCCCAAGAGACTTGCAGCTGTAATTGCTGCAAATGCTGGCTCTACAAAGTATTGATTTTGGCGGGGTTAACTGCCTTGTTCAGGGTATATATTATTTTGCATTTTCAAAGTTGTAGGCATGTTGTGTAAATCAAATTATACAAACCCCCCAAACATCTATTTTAATTCCAGGTTGTAAGGCAACAAAATAGGAAAAATTCCAAGGGGGTCGAATACTTTTGCAAGCCGCTGTACATTTTCCCTGACACCCAAAAGCACTTGTTTCACTTTGGATGCATAGCAGGACAGAAAATGGTCCAGTTCACATACTTGTCAAGAGAACAACCCTCGTCATCCCTACTGCCTCTGATCTGGCGAACTTTGTAAATAATTTCTGAGTGTTGGAGTGTAAATTTAAAAAACATGAACATCTGGTTGGCTTGATATTACTTTTGATACTTAAGAATATTTGAGCAATTACATTTACTTTTTATACTTAAGTATATTTAAAAAACATGAACATCTGGTTGGCTTGATATTACTTTTGATATTTAAGAATATTTGAGCAATTACATTTACTTAAGTATATTTACAACCAAATACTTTTAGACTTTTACTCAAGTAGGCCCTGCAGTGCCTAGCTCCAATCCTATTCCCCAGGCACTCTCTTTTGATGACTTCTGTAACTGTAATAGCCTTGGTTTCATGCATCTTAACATTAGAAGCCTCCCCCCTAAGTTTGTTTTGTTCACTGCTTTAGCACACTCTGCCAACCCTGATGTCCTAGCCGTGTCTGAATCCTGGCTTAGGAAGACCACCAAAAATTCAAAACCCAAACTACAACATTTTCAGACAAGATAGAACTGCCAAAGGGGGCGGTGTTGCAATCTATTGCAAAGATAGCCTGCAGAGTTCTGTCCTACTATCCAGGGCTGTACCCAAACAATTTGAACTTCTACTTTTAAAAACCCACCTCTCTAAAAACAAGTCTCTCACCGTTGCCGCCTGCTATAGACCACCCTCTGCCCCCAGCTGTGCTCTGGACACCATATGTGAACTGATTGCCCCCCATCTATCTTCAGAGCTCGTGCTGCTAGGCGACCTAAACTGGAACATGCTTAACACCCCAGCCATCCTACATTCTAAGCTTGATGCCCTCAATCTCACACAAATTATCAATGAACCTACCAGGTACCTCCCCAAAGCCTTAAACACGGGCACCCTCATAGATATCATCCTTACCAACTTGCCCTCTAAATACACCTCTGCTCTCTTCAACCAAGATCTCAGCGATCACTGCCTCATTGCCTGCATCCGTAATGGGTCAGCGGTCAAACGACCTCCACTCATCACTGTCAAACGCTCCCTGAAACACTTCAGCGAGCAGGACTTTCTAATCGACCTGGCCGGGGTATCCTGGAAGGATACTGATCTCATCCCAACAGTAGAGGATGCCTGGTTATTTTTTTTAAATGCCTTCCTAACCATCTTAAATAAGCATGCCCCATTCAAGAAATTTAGAACCAGGAACAGATATAGCCCTTGGTTCTCCCCAGACCTGACTGCCCTTAACCAACACAAAAACATCCTATGGCGTTCTGCATTAGCATCGAACAGCCCCCGTGATATGCAGCTGTTCAGGGAAGCTAGAAACCATTACATACAGGCAGTTAGAAAAGCCAAGGCTAGCTTTTTCAAGCAGAAATTTGCTTCCTGCAACACTAACTCAAAAAAGTTCTGGGACACTGTAAAGTCCAAAGAGAATAGGAACACCTCCTCCCAGCTGCCCACTGCACTGAATATAGGAAACACTGTCACCACTGATAAATCCACTATAATTGAGAATTTCAATAAGCATTTTTCTACGGCTGGCCATGCTTTCCACCTGGCTACTCCTACCCCGGTCAACAGCACTGCACCCCCCACAGCAACTCGCCCAAGCTTTCCCCATTTCTCCTTCTCCCAACGCCAGTCAGCTGATGTTCAGAAAGAGCTGCAACATCTGTACCCCTACAAATTCAGCTGGGTTAGACAATCTGGACCCTTTCTTTCTAAAATTATGTGCCGAAATTGTTGCCACCCCTATTACTAGCCTGTTCAACCTCTCTTTCATGTCGTCTGAGATTTCCAAAGATTGGAAAGCAGCTGCGGTTTTCCCCCTCTTCAAAGGGGGGGACACTCTTGACCCAAACTGCTACAGACCTATATCTATCCTACCCTGCCTTTCTAAGGTCTTCGAAAGCCAAGTCAACTAACAGATTACTGACCATTTTGAATCTCACCATACCTTCTCTGCTATACAATCTAGTTTCAGAGCTGGTCATGGGTGCACCTCAGCCACGCTCAAGGTCGTAAACGATATCTTAACCGCCATCGAAAAGAAACATTACTGTGCTGCCGTATTCATTGATCTGGCCAAGGCTTTCGACTCTGTCAATCACCACATCCTCATCGGCAGACTCGACAGCCTTGGTTTCTCAAATGATTGCCTTGCCTGGTTCACCAACTACCTCTCTGATAGAGTTCAGTGTGTCAAATCGGAGGGTCTGCTGTCCGGACCTCTGGCAGTGTCTATGGGGGTGCCACAAGGTTCAATTCTTGGACGGACTCTCTTCTCTGAATACATCAATGATGTCGCTCTTGCTGCTGGTGAGTCTCTGATCCACCTCTACGCAGACGACACCATTCTGTATACTTCTGTCCCTTTGGACACTGTGTTAACAACCCTCCAGGCAAGCTTCAATGCCATACAACTCTCCTTCCGTGGCCTCCAATTGCTCTTAAATACAAGTAAAACTAAATGCATGCTCTTCAACCGATCGCTGCCTGCACCTGCCCGCCTGTCCAACATCACTACTCTGGACGGCTCTGACTTAGAATACGTGGACAACTACAAATACCTAGGTGTCTGGTTAGACTGTAAACTCTCCTTCCAGACCCACATCAAACATCTCCAATCCAAAGTTAAATCTAGAATTGGCTTCCTATTTCGCAACAAAGCATCCTTCACTCATGCTGCCAAACATACCCTTGTAAAGCTGACCATCCTACCAATCCTCAACTTCGGCGATGTCATTTACAAAATAGCCTCCAATACCCTACTCAACAAACTGGATGCAGTCTATCACAGTGCAATCCGTTTTGTCACCAAAGCCCCATATAATACCCACAATTGCGACCTGTACGCTCTCGTTGGCTGGCCCTCGCTTCATACCCGTCGCCAAACCCACTGGCTCCATGTCATCTACAAGACCCTGCTAGGTAAAGTCCCCACTTATCTCAGCTCGCTGGTCACCATAGCATCACCCACCTGTAGCACGCGCTCCAGCAGGTATATCTCTCTGGTCACCCCCAAAACCAATTCTTTCTTTTGCCGCCTCTCCTTCCAGTTCTCTGCTGCCAATGACTGGAACGAACTACAAAAATCTCTGAAACTGGAAACACTTATCTCCCTCACTAGCTTTAAGCACCAACTGTCAGAGCAGCTCACAGATTACTGCACCTGTACATAGCCCACCTATAATTTAGCCCAAACAACTACCTCTTTCCCTACTGTATTTATTTTATTTAGTTATTTATTTTGCCCCTTTGCACCCCATTATTTTTATTTCTACTTTGTACATTCTTCCACTGCAAATCTACCATTCCAGTTTTTTACTTGCTATATTGTATTTACTTTGCCACCTTGGCCTTTTCTTGCCTTTACCTCCCTTATCTCACCTCATTTGCTCACACCGTATATAGACTTCTTTATACTGTATTATTGACTGTATGTTTGTTTTACTCCATGTGTAACTCTGTGTCGTTGTATGTGTCAAACTGCTTTGCTTTATCTTGGCCAGGTCGCAATTGTAAATGAGAACTTGTTCTCAACTTGCCTACCTGGTTAAATAAAGGCGAAATAAAAAAAATAAAAAATAAAAGTAATATTTTACTGGGTTACTTTCACTCATTTTTCCACCACTGCTTTGCATCCCTCATTTACTCAAGAGTTTCCTTCATTTTGGCAGTTACCTGTAAACTCCACACACAAACTGTGCTCTAAATCCGCATGGTCCCTTTCAAGCTAATCAACAAAAAAAAATCATTCTACAACTCACTGCAGGGAAACAAAGATGGAAGGCACTGAAGCAGACCTTAGTCTCTGTGTGTTGTGTTTTTTTTTGAGAATTTAGGACCTGCCTGCGAAATAACTATTTCCTTTAAAGATGCAATATGTAACTTTTTGGGCAACCCATCCAAATTCACATACAAAATGTGTGTCATGGTTCTGTCATTCTCATTGAAAGCAGTTTCAGTTTAGTACACCAGCTTTAAACTGCTGAAAATACAATATTTTGACTTATTGAAAATACATTTCACAGTGGTTTAGATGGTACAAGGATTCTGTACACTATACATTGCTTGCTTTGTCACAAACTGAAATTAGGTGAACTATTCAAATGTTATTGCACATTTAAATGAGGGATTGAGCATGCTTTAGAAATAATACTTATTTTCAGATTATTCTGTAGTCACTGTTGACAATTTAGCGACTTTGTCCTATATTTAGCGAGTTCAACTACTTTTCAGGCTGCCTTTGGGGAGTTTTGACACAGAGGGTTTCTATGGTTTGATAGCATTTAGCAACTTTTCCCACTCAGTTCTGATGCAAACAAGAGTGGGAGAAGCTGTCTGAGCAACAGAAATCACAGCAACAGCGCACACACAGGCAGAGAAGAACAAGGGAAGGGGGTGTAAGGTGTCGTAAAAATCTTCCCCGTGTGAAATAGTTCAAAATCGTTTTGATTGTGTTCTGATTGTGATGTCATGCTGCAAAATCTCTCCCAGCGTGAAAATGTTCCCAGTTCAATAATTGCACGCACATCTCTTTATATGGATGGCTGAGCTCATGCTGCTGTTTCTCTCACATCCTCCCTCGAGCTCAAAAACTGTGCTAGTGGACACGCGCATTTGCTTCATACATCTGCCAATCAATGGTGGCCAGGAGTATTGAAGTTTGTATCAGAAGCTTGTTGAGATGTGAGATCAGCATATAAATACCAGGACTTGCAAGTCAAAGTGCTGAGGGTTGATGTGAGGAGATTATTTGCGATTGCAAAGACTTGGGCGCTACGTTTTTGAAGGACAGTGCATACATATATTTGTTAGTTAGCTAGGTGTACAAACAAGTTAAAACTGCACGCCTCTGAGAACAAGCCATCTCAACCAGTTTACAGCTAATCATGCTCATTAGCTAGCTAAATCAAGGTCGTGGGGGTGTGAAAGAAAAATCTGCACGAGCTCAGACATCCACACAAAAGCACATGCAATTATTGAGTGGGAACATTTTCACGCTGTGAAAGTTTTTACAACATGACTTCACAATCACAACACAATCAGAACGATTGGGAGCTATTTCACTCTTGGAAGATTTTTACATTACATGCGGATGGAGAGGGGCAAAAAACACTATGTCGGGGACAGCAGCTGTGCCTTCATTGCAGCAACACGTGATTTATTTTTATTTATTTAACCAGGCAAGTTAGTTAAGAACAAATTCTTATTTTCAATGACGGCCTAGGAACAGTGGATAACTGCCTGTTCAGGGGCAGAACGACAGATTAGTACCTTATCAGCTCGGGGGTTTGAACTTGCAACCTTCCGGTTCCTAGCCCAACGCTCTAACCACTAGGTTACCCTGCCGACCCCCGATCTAGCGACTTCCAGTGACAAATCATGTAGCCAATTGCGGATCTCCCTGGCAACACTGTCTGCAGTGTGTGTGATAAATGGTTCAATAGGGTGTTTATGGAGCTTGTGCCTGAGAAAAATAGGAATCACTGCTAATTACATGAATGAAATGAATGGAACTGATAGGCCTTCCTTAGGGAAATGGGTGTGGATTCAAAACACCAATTAAAACTGTAGTTTTATTTTCAAAGAATATTAATAAGGAACTGGAATGAGCCAAGTTAAAAAGTGGTGCATAGCTATTATTAATACATTTTAAACCAAGCACTCGTATTTGAAAGCTTTATGGAAATAGAGGTGTTTCTTAAAGGATTGCATCACTAAAATGCACAAACAAAAACATGAATACAGCACATGCTGATAAACCAGCACAAACTGCCTAGTTGTAAATGAGTGTTTAACCAATAGCATTGGCATAGCAGTAATAGAGCGTGTAGAGCATCTCAGCTACATTCTACCCGGATGTGTGGTGCAGGGTTTAATCTCTCTCACCTAATATTTTAATACAATTGTTACCATCTGCTCACAGCGCAAAGCCTGTTTAATAAAGGCTTGTTACAGCCAAATAAAAGATTAGCATGTGTCAATGGCCATTTGTGCATGTAGCTTCTCTTGGATGTCCACCAGCAGATAGTCCCAGCCTGTACATATGGAATAAAACAGAGAAATCTCATTTGGCCACAGGCGTGGTTTTATTGAGCTTATAGATACAATAATTGGATTTGTTGGTAGGTTTACATGCTTCTGTGGAGACGGTGGATAATTGCAATTGGTGTTTTAGATTGAAGCTTCAGTAATTACAGAGGATGAGCCCATACTTCTATAACAAGTAATTACTCTGTTCCTGGTACAGCAGGAAGTTTGGATGGCTGCCATCCTGTTTCCTATTCCTGCTGTGCATGGCTCTTTGTTTCCATAATGGAGGCAATGTCTAATGAATGCGTGTCTGAGCAGCCATTTTACCCCTGATGTATGTTTCGGCTAAGCATCCACTTAGCTGCAAATGTATATTTCACATAGTGAATAATTCAACGTTCCAATGTTCCACACTCATCTTCTATCATATCCTCTTCACACATTAGTCTAAGTGACTCTGTCCTAAATGGTCCCTATTCGCTACATAGTGAACTACTTTTGACCTGAGCCCTGCTCAAAAATAGTGCACTTTATAGGGAATAAGAGTGCAGTTTGGGAGGCATACGTGGTGGCACAAGCTACTAAACTGGATGAAAACTATGCCATAAAAAATGACCCCATCTGAATGTTATAAATGTGTTTGTATGTTTTACAGGGAGCTATGTGATGCAGGTGACAGCCACAGATGCAGATGACCCTACCTACGGAAACAGTGCCAGGGTGGTCTACAGCATCCTCCATGGCCAGCCATACTTCTCTGTTGATCCCAAGACAGGTAAATAAGATGGGCAACGTCAGTCAGAAATGGGTCTAATTTGGTACTTGTGGTTACTCTTTACATAATTGTATATGGCATTTAAAGTACACTTCTATCCAAAGAAACTTACCGTTTTTATGTACATGTGGTCCTGGGAAGCACCGTGCTCGAACTGAGCCACGTAGGACCCATATGTTGGTCGATGTTGAATGCTGTTTTGTTTGGGATTGTGTTAACTATTATCCAGCTTTGTTTGAAATGACAAAAAGGCATAGTAATTATCTGAAAAAAAAAGAAGAAGAATGAGTTTCCAAATGCTGTAATAATCGAATAGGTGGGCGTATATTCTAACTGATTAGTATTGACAAAGTGTTTTCTTGAATTTAATTATACATTATTGATCCGATTAAACAAATGAGTGAGATATCTTGATTTGATTACATTGTAGCTGGCCAGGGCAATGGATTAGAAACAGTGGCAAGCTAAAGTTCCTTAAGTTCCTTTATGGTGGACCACATTTCCATCCACATTTTTTAAAGTCACACTATTAAAAAAAAAACACAGGATGTTTTGGTGCAACTTTATAAATGTCAACAGTTAATCTGTTCGTTTGACATGGTGGGATCTTTTTGTATCTGTAAAATGAATGTGTGAAATGGAGGTTGAACCGCCTTTATGCTCCATTATTGATATGATAACAATCATATCGAAGTAAACTTGTAGTCACGCGATGATATGGTGTATGGTCCTCCCACTATGAAACAATGCCGTTTATTAGGTTACAGATGAAATAAGTTACGATGAACTTCACATGGTGGTGAAAGTGGATAGTGATCTTGATGCTCCTTTCCAATAAATACTGAGGGTCTTATTCTGGTGACATGATGATTGATGCTTGACTGCCATTTGGCCCCCCAAAATATTCTCGCTCTTATCCATAATAATCTCATCATGCACACTAGCCTATCTGCAGCCAACCTGGTCTCGTAAAGTAGAGGTAACATAGTAAATATAAATCCTGGACACTCAATTTAGTACGATATGTTACATTTGGTATGGTTACTTAATGCGGGGTGGGTGGATGTATAAGCCGAATATCTAGCAACCCAAAGGTTGCAAGTTCCAATCTTATCATGGACTACTTTAGCATGTTAGCTAATTAGCAACTTTTCAACTACTTACTACTTTTTAGCTACTTTGAACTACTTAGCATGTTAGCTAACCCTTCTCCAAACCCTAACTGTTTTAGCTAACCCTTCCCCTAATCCTAATATGAATCATTTTAGCTAACCCTAACCTTAACCCTTTAACCTAACTCCTAAACTTGACCATAACCTTAACCCCTAACCATAACCCCTAGCCTAGTTCATGTTAGCCAGCTAGCTAATATTAGCCACCTAGCTAGAATTCGGAACATAACATACGTATTTGCAAATTCATCATATATTGTACGATTTGCAAATTCATAACATATAATCATACAAAATAGGTGATGGACATCCACAGATTAATATATACCATGTGAAATGTAACATATCATACTAAAGGGAGTGTCCCAGATTTACATATGGAATAATGCGAAATGCTCTGAGACCAGGCTGCAGTGCACAGCCTACCCACACTGTATCTGCGAGCTGTTGGCTGGAGCACACGTGCCAAGACCAGAGTAGGCACATTTGCTATTTAACAGATATACAGTAGTGACAAAACTATTGGTAGAGTTTAACTTTTTTATTTTTATTCAGCATATGAAAATTTAAGCAAACTTTTTTTTGTATAGATCGTTGACAAAACAATTACAATTAAATCAATTTTAAGCCCACTTTGTAACACAACAACACGTGGAGAGAAAAAAATGTAAAGTGTGTGAATACTTTCTGAAGGAACTCTAATTAAATTCAATATGCGTGCAATGCACATTACTTTGTCCTCTGTAAAAATGTAAATTCAACTAGAAAAGGACATTTCTTACAGAAAATGTGTGTGCTTGCTTGTCTTAAAGTATTTTTGTGTGAAATAGTAGTAGTGGTAGTGCTAGTGGTACTGACTGCAGAAGTAATGGTAGTGGCTTGGCATCTATGACCGTGCCAAAGGATCAGCACCTCTCCGACCCTGCACGCTCCAGTTGTCATGTGTGTCCGGGAGCTAGCTTGTGCCAGTGATCATCAATCTTATAATAGACAGCTAACTGTCGAGACCCCTACAACCCTCTTACAGTATGTATTTGATGTAGCCTAATGGTCGATACAGTTTCTACTTCTTATCAGTGTGTTCAAAGGTCTAATTGTCTGTGTTATAATTTAGATTTGTATTATGTCTTTTGAAAGCAAGTGAAAGAAAATGAATGTATGTCACAGAAAAGGGAGGGAAAAAAATAAAAGGAAAACATGATAACCATTTCCAACGTGATATCAGAGGGAGAAAGGGAATGGGGAGAATCTATCGCAGATTATGCCTTGCCTCCCTGGAGAATATACAGAACACACACTGTGACTGTATTTCAAACCTGATGGTGAAAAAATCCAACTGTTAAAACAAATGTTTCCCACGCTGAGCCTGCCACTACATACATCAACGCAGCTGAACAAACAAGCAGGAGAGAGAGAAAAAAGAAAGGGGAAAGTGGGGGAGGGAATCACATGCCTTAATCACCATGCACTTCACAGCATCATCCCTCCCTGTTAGAGCCGGCATTCAAAAAAGATGAGAAGAATGTCAAAAAACAACATCCTTTGTTGCACTCGCAGAAGACAGGATTTGAGGATCAAATGTGAAATCCATCCTATTCATATTACGAATGGGGGAATAAGAGAATAGGAAATGTACATCTTGCCACATTTCTATCCCTTCTATCATGCTGACATCCTCCTAGCTGACCTGGCCATTACTTGGCTATATTTCCTCTGATGTCAAGGTCCCCCAGACCCTCTGGTGAATCATTATAAAGCCTCACTTAGTTCAGTATTGAATGTCAAGTGTCTCCACTTGGTGAAATGACCTCTATTTCTATATATCACAGCCTTGACTTCAGGCACCTCTAAGTATAGGTTCTTTCTAATGGGGCTGCTACACTGTAAAACGTAATGTTGCCTTTTAGTTGTTACTCAACTGAAAAATACTGAAATTGTTAATTGTGTAAAAATATTTTTCAACAAAAACGTGTGTTATCCTACAACCTTCAATGACTTGTTGCGTAAACTTCACACTTTTAGACAAATCAATGTGCTTCAGCTGTTTGTTTTTTGTTGTGCTGACAAAGCTACACTGTTAGCAATTGCTATAGATTTTATGATATGGATACTTGTATGGTACTGTATTACTGTTTTGCTGTGTATTTGCTGTCAATCGCAATGTACTTGGTTACTTTTTGGACCGTCCTGTAAATTATCTTAATATGCTTCACTTGCAATTACAGTTATTATTATAGGGTATTTCAGATGTGCTTACGGCACACACTGTTAAAAATAATTTATAATTTTAAAGTACTTCACCGGCTACATAGTTTCGGTGAAAATACAGTGAATATGCAACTACTATTGTATTTTTACAGTTAAACTTTATTTTCAAAAATAAGTTTACAAAAACATACTGTATTTTTACTGTCAAATTAAGTTGTTATTGCTGTAAAATGACAGCAGGGATGGTAGGACTCAACAGGCAGTTATTGTAATTGTACAGGAAACATATTACAGTAGAATCTTGTAAAATTCTATACTGTGAGTACATTTTACACTCAACATCATGGGAATTGAACTTACAACCTCCTGTGATTTTAACCTCTATTCTTCTGGTTGCCAGCAACTAGAATGCCACCAGGTCTGTGGAGCTGACAGAGATTGGCCTGGCAGATTTATTGTCAATAATATATTTCTGCACTTTGCTAAAAAAATATACTCAGAATAAAGTGAATACTTGTCCGATTATCTGACAACACCAACTTAAAAATAGCAGTGCTCAGGGACAATTGACGTAAAGTTTGCATAATCTCCCTGGAGATTTTAACTTGAAACCTCTTGGTCGCGAGTGCATCAATGTTTCTGCAGTGCCTCCAGGTACATATTTATTACCAAGAACATATGTATATATATACATACACACTCTCTAAAAAGGAGTACAGTTAGGATACAGTGTTGTTCCCTGGTGTACACATAAGGTACCTTTAGAGGTACACATATGAGCTTTCATGGTTCTGTTCGGTACCAAATCTGTAGGTATGACAGAGATTGGCCTCAGATGAAGAACACTGTACCCTAATCCTTCTCTGATTTTGCGAGTGAGTGGATACATGTTTGCAGTAACAAATATGTACCTGGTGGCACTGCAGAAACATCAATGCACTCCTGACCAAGAGATTGAAAGTTCAAATCCGAAGAGTTTATGCAAACTTCATGTCAAGTGTCCCAGAGCATTGGTATATGTTGTTGTGGTCAGATAAATGGACAAAGACCTGGTGGTGTAGAAGTTAATTTTCAACCAAATGTTTCTGAGGTCAAATCCCAGATAAGGTTGAGTCTCAAGTGTGCTCATAGTAAGAACTTTACAACAATGTTACTTTTGACTAAAAGTGTCAAGTTCACTCAACAAGTAATTACATCCAAATGTGTCAGTTTCACTCACTTTACTAGGTTGAAATAACTTTAGATTGGACTTGACTTAACATTTTAAGGCGGCAGGGTAACAAGCTTATTTACTTTGACTCAACTATCACACAGCAACCATCAGCCATCCTTCAGAACACATATTAACCCTCACCTTGTCCCTTCTCTATTATCTTGCTTCCAGCTTTCTTCTATTTGGACTGCACAACTTATGATCATAATAGCGCCTAGATGTCAGATGTCATTTTGACGTGTTCTAAAGATATCATGTTGCCATTAGGTATAATAAGGACGGCCTTGCCGAACATGGACCGCGAGGTGAAGGAGCAGTACCAGGTACTTATCCAGGCCAAGGATATGGGAGGTCAGCTGGGAGGTCTGGCTGGGACCACTACCATCAACATCACCCTCAGTGACGTCAATGACAACCCACCAAGGTTTTCCAAAAGTAAGTGAAGGAGGGAGGGGGGTGCTGTTCTGTGTATGACGTTTACTTTAAAGTTCCATGTAAGACATCTGTTAAAAAAGCATGTTGATAATATTGATTTTAATATTCCTGTTTCATTTTTTTATTGTATAATTGCTTATAATGCTGATTCCCACTGGGCAGATATCTATGTTCTTTCCATGTCTTACATATTATATATGATTTACTTGTAGCTTAGTACCTTTCCACGTAAACAGACTTAGGTATTTACCTTCCATTAATCCATTAGTTTTCACTTGCAGTGTTGTTCAACTCAGTGGGAGCTGATGCCTGTAATAAAAAATGTTGGAATTATTTACTTTAAGCCAGCAAACAAATAATTTCAATGGAATAGTTAATCAGTGCAAAACATAAGATTCAGGCCAAACATACAGATTGTGTAATTGTGTAAGATTTTGCTTTTCATTCATTTATTGATCTATGAAAGTCAGCATATTTGAAAAACATCAATGCAACAACTGTGAATATGCATATTTATGAATATTGCCTTTATACATATATTTAAGATCACTCTCCAAAACCCTGTAACTGAATATGAAAGGTTAATGGAATACTACAAACATGCAATTGTGACTGAGTATTCTGCTCTGGGGACTCATTTATAAACATTACATAGGCACAAGAAAACGACGCCACTTTCTAAGCTAACTTTGGGATTTATAAAAAAACTAACTTGACAGGAGAATATGCGGTCCTCCACGGACACTTTGACGCATACTTATGCACATAAACTGGAGTAATGAAAAACTGCGACTCCGATGGCGGAAGGATGAAACACTTTGAAATTGAAACCATTGTGTGAAATAAATCAAAATATTACCTCTCACGTATTATATATGAAGAGTTCCCTGGAGTGCACACAAAAAAAACGCATGATTTAGGGTAATAAATACAAATCGAAATATGGTTTGCAACAAAAAAAAAACTAAAATATGTTGTCCAGTTTAATTGAGAATCATATTTAATTGGCTCTGTAATTATTAAACAATACTTGCATGTTATGAAATGTATTCTCATAAATAAAAAGGTGAATAGTAGGACAAATTACATTTAAACTGATGTCGTTTTCGATACCTCAGGCGGGCAGATACGAGTGCACATGTCGTTATCACATGTTTGTTGCGCAGAACTGTCAATGTGATCATGACCCAGTCATTGTCAGTTACAATCAGGGTAATTACCACACCTGAAGGTGTTACGTAATTGGGTAGCTTTGACAATCAAACGGGTGGGTATAAAAAGGCATGCAATTACACTGCGTGATGATGCACAATGGCTGCTTTGGCACTGTTGGAAGATTTGGCGAATGGAAGAATTCGGAGAGAGCGAATTCTCAGAGACAAGCAAGATTTACTTGCCAATGATTAGTGGCTTATGAGCCGGTTCCGATTACCAAGAGTGGTTCTCTTGGATGTCTGTGCTGTAGTGTGCCCAGCTTTACAGAGAAGCACCTGCAGAAACCAAGCCGTGCCTGTCACACTTCAACTCCTTGGCAACCTCGTTAATAGCGTTGATGGTGTCGCTCTGCGTTTGCAGGACTGCATCTGTGAGGACACGGCCGCTGGAGGGTTGTGACGCATAAGGTGCTGTGGAGATGCTGGGGCTGGACGCACTCAGCTCCTACTAAGCTGCAGCACCACCGACCTCAGTGGAACACGCAGCGACTAAAAACAATCGAAAATGTCACAATTGTTTATGTAAATAAATGTGTAAACTCTAATGCATTTGATTTACTCTTTTCAAACGAGGGAATACTAATTACATACCTGGATCATACGGTGCATCTTGTACCGTACTGACAGGATGTAAGAAAACAGCTGTTCATATACTGTGATAGACATAGTTCCAACCCGTCTGTTGGCCTATCACAGTAGAGGCTGAGCGTGGTTAAGACTTGCTCAGCCTATCGCATGGCGCTCAGGCTGGTCCCCGCCTCTTGGCGCTTCTTGGAGTCCGCCCTCTGTCGATGTATAGATTCTCACTGTTCTGTTATCACACCCTAGTTACTGCAACTACTCAGTTCCCGTTTTATGTTATTGTGTTATTCAGTATTTTCTAATTCAATCAAACCTTGTGATGAGCCTCCCCTCCCTGTACCTGATTAACCACAACTTTGTAAGATACAGCAAGTAACACCATGTTGCTAAACATTGTCACATACAAACACAAGGACAAAGCATCTGCTGGGCTGTTATCTACAGTTTTGCAACATGCAGCAGTCTCAGCATGTTGCTCAGTCCTTCACACACACAGACAGACAGACAGACAGACAGACAGACAGACAGACAGACAGACAGACAGACAGACAGACAGACAGACAGACAGACAGACAGACAGACAGACAGACAGACAGACAGACAGACAGACAGACAGACAGACAGACAGACAGACAGACAGACAGACAGACAGACAGACAGACAGACAGACAGACAGACAACTGCTGTTCAAACAATTCAATCTTACGTGATATAGTAGTGGGTTATAGAGCATAGACATAAATCCTCACAAAGGAAAGTACCTTTAGTCAATCTGCTTTCAGTGTGAGTGCTTCCCATGTCTGGAAAACTCTGCCATTAGACACACACAACTGTGATTAATGATGCACTGTCCATGTAAAAATAAAAACTACTCAAACTGCAATCAACTTTAATGATCTGACATTGTTCAGCGTAATGGAAACAAATTACAATGTTAGACTACATGAACTTTCTTGCTCAAATTCACTGGTGTTACCTAAACAATCAAACCAAGAATCAATAACCATCAGAATACATTATCACAATGTTTCCTTACTCACACCTGAATCACTTTCAGCTTAACTCTCCTATTTATTTTTCCCCCAGTGGGCAAAAATATAACCCCTCTCATTCCAACATTTCACCTTCAACCAAACTTTACAACTTTTTCTTCTCTTTCCTCTTCCCACTTATGAAATGTCCAAGACTATAAAAATAACACACACAGCGCCAAAATTATAACATGTGTGAGTCAATCTATAAGAATGAAAAACATTTCTGTGGGCACCACTCTATCGCCATTATTTCTCCGCTTTTATTTTGAATTTCAACTGTCTCCTCTGATACAGTCATTTAAATATGACTCAATTCTCAATACATTATTCCAGCTGATCATTTAGTGAACAGACACCGTCTTTTATCAAAATTTGTTTCGCTATTATTTTGAATTAATTAGTCTATCAATTTAACCTAAACAATCTATTAAAAAGTTAAATGTATCCCTTCTTTCGATTTGAACCAAACAAGCTATTAAAACGTTCAGTTTATATCTTATACAAACACTAGTGACCATAACTTTCCAGGCAAAACATACAAATAGTTGAATTACAATCAAAAACTCAGAATTTAGTCAGAGCATTGGCTGGGAACCAAACCCAAGCCTCCAGCTTGGAAGGCAGCTATGCTCACCACTATACCACCAACACTATGTGAATGACTAAGATTCTCCGCAAATAAACCCACTTTACAATTGTCCGTATTCGTAAAATCAAGACATGTCACTATCGAGACAATTCCCCCAAAAATAGCTCTAATTTAAAGGTCCAAGCGTTACTTCGGCTATGATTCTCAAAATCTTGCTCCTTTTAATAAAAGTAGATTATGTTTAGTCATGCAACGTATTTCAATTACTTTACTACATCACATTAATCATGCAATGATAATTAATTTGATGGAAACCTTAGGCTTTGTACGACATTATAAATTACATCGAGATTCCCTTCCCTCTCACTCTAATTTATGGAAAACAGTTTATTCAATATATCCCGCAACTCCTCTCATACTGGGAAGAAAAAATTAAACATTTTCAGACCTTAAGGGCAGTTTTATTTCAAATGTTGTACCCAGACGGAGATAATCCAAAAAGCATTTTATAGTTCCATCGTTAGGGTAAGATAATCAAGAAGTGGACACACTCTAATCAGTTTCTAGAGCTCAATTTCCCAGGTTTTGTAGACTAGTTTAATAGTGCTTAAAACCTCATCTTTATCAAATTATCCATTAAAGATACCATCTCAAAACCTACGTACATCTACGAATGGGTGGTTTAAATTGTATCTAATTATATTCTCAGCATTACTTTATCAAATCTCTGGTAATTGATTATACACACATACAATTTATCACAATTTCAAATATTCACAGAATCCATATAAAACGTAAGAAAATCTTAGGTACTCACACAGAACTTTAAGGATCACCCACACAGGATTGGTCAGATGTTCACCCAGAACATCAGAAAAATCTTGAAAGGTTACCCACACAGAGTCAAGCTACCCCGCTCACACAGAACGCTCCTACAAATATTACCTAGTGATCCCATAACAAAATACTCACACAGAGTAACCCAGGGCATACCTGGCTAGCACATTTAAAATAATTGGAATTCACCACCTCTGAGAGTCACTTAGACAGTCACACAGACACATAGAATGAGGTCCTTCTTCCAATAGGGCTTCACCAAGTACCATGTTTCACACAGAACACACAATCATCCTGGCCCCTCACCCCCACAGACCGCACCAATCCCCACTGTGATCAATTCACTGCCGGGACGGCTCTTGGTCGCCCGCAACCGGACAGTGGCAGAGTATCTTTGAGTCCACAAACTCTCAGATTACTCTCCTCTGACTCGGCCTTGCTTACGCCTCCAAGGTGCCCTCCTTACAAAGGAATTCACACTCAGAGTATACGTAACAGAGGCATATTTAAAAACTCGACTTCAAGTGTGTGTGGTTCGCTCACCTCTTTCTTAAAAAAAAAACTCAGTTCGAGATGTGGTATCCACTCGGCTCGCTGCCTCTCAGATCAAAGGTTGGTCCATCTGCTTCGTTCCCGAAGTGTGGTTTCCCTGAAATCCAAAGTTTGAGGGATCCCTCGTGCACGATTTATTTACCTAGATCATCAGGAACGGTCACCGAGTGAAGATTCACATCCGGTTCGTGATGCCAAATGTCGTGGTAATGACCTGTATTACTAAAAATTGAGAGAGCAAACCACACACAAGTCAGAGTTATATTATAAAATCCATCTTTAATTATATATGAGCTTCACCATAGCCCTGTGACTCTCAGATCAATTCAGTGTTTATAAGTTAATTCTCTGAGAGTGCTTACAAAACAATTCTGAGTATCATTTATAGCCAAGACACACCCCTCTCAACTCACATGACGAATAACAGATCTTAGGAACATTACACAAATAACCTTTTACTTGAAAGAGGAGTATCCCATAGCTAGATAGCATTAGCTATAAATGATTGTTCAGTTTGCTCTCTTAGACGAGATTCAAATCTAGTTCTTGGTACCACTTAGGACCAAAACATTACCTTATCCAATGGCATATATCAATTGTCAATTCTAGATACCTCCATCCCAAATACACCTCCTCCTGGACAATATCAGAAAAGACAGTGAGCCTCTTAGGTCATATACTAGGTCAAGATAAGGGCAACCTCAGAGGGGACATACAACAGTTACAGACACATTCCCATAAGAAGACAAGCCTCCATTCTGTCCTCCTCCCCTTCTGATATTCTCCATAGCATCACATGGTTTAACAGATACATTGACAAATGAAGACAAGCCTGACCTCTCCCCTTTCTGGGCCCCTAGTGACTAAGCCCTGGAGAAGAGAGAGGAAAATGCAACTGCCAACAGTATTATCCAAAAGAAAACATCATAATGACAAATATCTCACATAAGCATTATTATGTAAATAAAACATTTTATTTATCAATGTTACCTAACTAATTCTGATTCAGCCACGACAATTCACAGCATCTGCCACTAACGCCTTTTTGGCATTTGTAATGCCCACACTGTGTCCACCAAACAATATATATTTTTCTTGCTTCATCCTCTCCTACTAGAACTTTCATTTCACACTGGGTGAAATTTATTTTTTTAGCCTTTCTGTCGGGATTTGCCATCATTGTCGACTAGCAGTCAGTATGGATGAATATTAATTAGGGGTGTTTCCCTGACTATTTATAGGCAACTATGGTTGTTAAAAGGGTGGGACAAGATGCTCGCTCACGTGCGCCAAATTTTGAGCTGATTGTGATTTATAAAGGGGAACTGGGCGTAAGCACTTTCTGTTTTGTTCATTTGACGTGAATCCTCCGCACAGTCTTATAAATGAGGCCCCTGGTCTTTTGATATTTTTGATATGCCTTTTACAACAGGCTACTTGGGCAGGTAGTCACTCCACTCTACTAATACTATGATATTTCCATAATGATGTTACAGCACCAAGGTTCAGACCAGGGGTGAAGTCGTCTGTCCTTTCTTTATGTCTGCTGCTCTCTCTCCCTTTCTCTTGCTGTATTGCACAAAAACGTACCATGCCAACAATGCCAATTGGCAGATGCAGTTGCTCTGCTGCTCACTTCCAAACCATTTAGGGACACACTGAAAAAAAGATCAATACAATGGCAGAAGTTGAAAATGAACTAGACTCTAGATCAATCTATTCGTTTGTTTTTGTCTGTAAGGTTTCTTTCACCTGAGAGTCCCAGAGTCCTCTGCAGTGGGTTCTGCTGTGGGAAGGATCAAAGCTCATGATTTGGACATTGGGAAGAACGCGGAAGTAGAGTACAACATCGTACCGGGGGACGGAGGCAACATGTTTGACATCATCACCAATGAACACAATCAGGAAGGAATCCTCATTCTCAAAAGGGTAAGGGTCTTCATCAGTCACGTGATGGCACTTTAAATCAAAGGACAGGAATGGAATGAGTGGAATGTTCCCTTTCAGTGTTCCCTTTCAGTCAGTCCACTTTGGTACAACATACTATGGGTAGTCGCACTCTCGCAAGGATCTACAATCGCACCTGACAAGGCCTATCTTGACGATTGGCAGATCGTGGTCACAACAGATGCGTCTCCCCAAGGGTGGGGCACGCTGTGCAAGGGTTACTCAATTTGGGGAGTATGGACAGTGTCACATAGTGCTTGCTATATCAATTACCTGGAACTTCTGACAGTGTACGTAACTCTCAGGCAGCTCTCACAAGTGTGCCCAATTTGACTGGCGCTTGTAGAGAGATTCCCAAAGGCTGGAGCATCACTTCACCAGCTCAGGGCATGCCCACACCAGCATGCATTTGTATTCTACTTGTGTGCTGCTATAGCCCCTTGCTTTAGCTACCGTCATGGAGTTCGGTAAATATTTTCATAAAGAAACTGTTAAAACATTCAGGTGCTAAATCAAGGTGACTTACAAAGATGAGGAGCAGGAGAGTGATTGTGATGTAAGGTAGTGTCCACAACCAAATAACCATTGTGGAATCTGAAAAGACAGCCTGATGGTGTACTTACTATGTGGACATGATAAAATAAAGGAATGAGGTGGGTAGATAACTAAATGTCAAAGTAGCAAAGTATTTTTAAACTAAAAATCAGATCTCTTAAATGTTTCGTTCATTTTAGTTCTATTAGATAATAGATGTACAATAGGCCATAATTGATATTTTGCCCAATAGGTCTGGCACATTCCCACGTTTAAGGAGCTTTTGATTGGGTTATTTTGCCTAAAAACCTTTAGGCAATGGTGGGCCGTCAGGGCCAGCAAGGCCTTCTCTGCTGGCCTAAACATCATCAGAATATAATTTTAAAAAATATATATATTTCCCACAAATATGTATTAAATTATTCCCCAGAGTAAGAGTTATACTCTTCATTTCATAGCTTTCCTCTTGGTTGCACTGCTTCCAGCCCCAGGTTGAGATTTGGAGGGCTGGTCTTCATGTTAGATCTTTTATCCAATCATATTCAGCCATCATGTGTTGCCAGGGGTCTAGAATCTGCCCTCAGGCCTTCAAAATCAAGAGTGCGGGCGCTTGTAGCTTAAAATGAATGGAAATTAAAATTTAGTGTCAACCAATCAGCTTTAGAGTTGGCTATTGTACGCCTGCTGGCTGGCTCCAGTGTTACACAGCAGCCAGCTAGCAGGCGTACTGCGTGCACGTCTTTTGATTGGATTACCAATATTGAGAGGCAGGTCCTATGGGCAGGTCTATGCAGAACTTCAGAACTAGGAAACTGAATTTGATAAACAAATTAATTTGTGTACTAAGCTGTTTTTTCAACGCACAATGGCAGAAGGAGGAGAAGATATTGATTTAGTCGAGGATATAATTATAACGCCATTCTCAAGATGAACTTTTCAAGAAAAGTTAGACATTGTAAGGAGAGGTCGCCCAACGCCGACGCTACAAAGCCTGTCACAGGCGGGAAAGGGATTTGTTCGCCACTTTCAAAGTTGGATGGATTTTGTGTTCAAATAATCAGTCTTTGGTGAGTAGGCATACAATGCATTTTATTTTTTATTAAATGTGTATGTATGTTTCACATTTTATTTAGTTAATATTAAATAGCCTATACATTAACATAATAAAATGGCAAATAGCCTATGTTGCAAATTATTTGGTTTCTTTCTTTTATTTTCAGTGAATAGTTATGTCTTTATCATCACGGTGAAAATGCTTTGGGTGCGACGATGCGCTGTTTAGTGAACACACTGTATTATTATTTTTTGGGACTTAAAGCTCAAAGTTTGTGGACCAGAAATGGATAGAAGAAGAATATTAATATAACTCTGTTGCACTCGACTATGTTCTTGCCTATTAGTTGAACTGTACTGCATTGTACTCTTCCCCTGCAATTCTCTGAATAAAAATGTAAATTTCAAGGTGACGCAACGCCTGGTTATACTGCGTTTCTGTCTAAATGTATAGTGTCTAGAGTCATGGCATCATAATGATGGTAATAAGAGGTGGATTAATTTGGGTGGGACTATGTAGGACCTCACTGAAGGCCCAGGCCCCAGGCCCACGGCACGCCACTGCCTTTAGGCCTACCCATAGAAAAATAAAAAATTAACTTTGCTCTCTGCGAAGCCTGGCAAGACTGGCCAAAAGGATGTTTAGCATCCCAAGTGGCCCTGCAAGTATGGAGAGGATATTCTCTGCTGCTGGTTGGCTCTCTAGGCACCATCACATGAGCCTGAAGCCACAGACTGGCCAAACTCGTGTTTCTAAGGCACTAATAAGTCCCTTTTCATTTAATTGTATTTAATTATGAGTAAGTCACAGCCTATATGGGCAATGTATAGACTATATAATCATTTAATACAACAAAATGTTTGTTTTTTTACATGCTGAGCTCTTTATGTCCCTACCAGCCTCTTGTGTCACACTCACAAATGCTTCACAATTTATTTCTTTGTAGGCTATAACCTTGAAATAATTTAAATAATATAGCCTAATTATTCATTTTCATTTGACACACTGAACTCTATCAGAGAAGTAGTTGGTAAACCAGGCGAGGCAATCATTTGAGAAACCAAGGCTGTCGAGGCTGCCAATAAGAATGTTGTGATTGACAGAGTCGAAAGCCTTGGTCAGGTCTCTTATCGATGGCGGTTATGATGTCGTTTAGAACCTTGAGCGTGGCTGAGGTGCACCCATGAACATCTCTGAAACCAGATTGTATAGCGGAGAAGGTATGGTGGGATTCGAAAGGGTCAGTAATCTGTTTGTTAACTTGGCTTTCGAGGACCTTAGAAAGACAGGGTAGGATAGATATAGGTCTGTAGCAGTTTGGGTCTAGAGTGTCACCCCCTTTGAAGAGGGGGATGACCGCGGCAGCTTTCCAATCTTTGGGAATCTCAGACGATACGAAAGAGAGGTTGAACAGGCTAGTAATAGGGGTTGCAATAATTTCGGCACATCATTTTAGAAAGAGAGGGTCCAGATTGTCTAGCCCAGCTGATTTGTAGAGGTCCAGATTTTGCAGCTCTTTCAGAACATCAGCTACCTGGATTTGGGTAAAGGAGAAATGGTGGGGGCTTTGGCGGGTTGCTGTGGAGGGTGCCGGGCAGTTGACCGGGGTAGGGGTAGCCATGTGGAAAGCATGGCCAGCCGTAGAGAAATGCTTATTGAAATTCTCAATTATAGTGGATTCATCGGTGGTGACAGTGTTTCCTAGCCTCAGAGCAGTGGGCAGCCGGGAGGAGGTGCTCTTATCCTCCATGGACTTTACAGTGTCCCAGAACATTTTTGAGTTAGTACTACAGGATACAAATTTCTGTTTGAAAAAGCTTGCCTTAGCTTTTCTAACTGCCTGTGGGATCAGTGTGGTAGATGTGTTGCTACCTACCCTTACAGTTGCAGAGGAAGGTGTTTATTCCCAGGGTACTTAGCTTATTAATGAGCTTGGAGGGCACATGGTGTTGAACGCTGAGCTGTCAATAAATAGCATTCTCACATACAGTAGGTGTTCCTTTTCTCTAGGTGGGAAAGGGCCGTGTGGAGTGCAATAGACACTGCATCAACTGTGGATCTGTTGGGGCGGTATGCAAATTGGAGTTGGTCTAGGGTTTCTGGGATGATGGTGTTGATGTGAGCCATGACCAGTGTTTCAAAGCACTTCATGGCTACAGCCGTGAGTGCTACGGGTCAGCACTCATTTAGGCAGGTTACCTTAGTGTTATTGGGCACAGGCACTATGCTGGTCTGCTTAAAATATGTTGGTATTACAGACTCAGATAGGGAGAGGTTGAAAATGTCAGTGAAGACACTTGCTAGTTGGTCAGCGCATGCTCGCTGTACACGTCCTAGTAATCCATCTGTGTGTAGACCTTGTGAATGTTGACCTGTCTAAAGGTCTTAATACATTGGCTGCGGAGAGCGTGATCACACAGTCTTCCGGTTCAGCTGGTGCTCTCATGCGTGTGTCACTGTTATTTGCCTTGAAGGGAGCATAGAAGTAGTTTAGCTCACCCGGTAGGCTCGTGTCACTAAGTAACTCTCGGCTGTGCTTCCCTTTGTAGTCTGTAATGGTTTGCAGGCCCTGCCACATCCGACGAGCGTCGGCTTTGCGGGATTGCGGGATTTATTTTAAGCTTCCGGGTTAAAGTCCCGCTCCTTGAAAGCAGCAGCTCTAGCCTTTAGCTCAGTGCAGACGCTGCCTATAATCCATGGTTTCTGGTCGGGGTATGTACGTACGGTCACTGTGGGGACGACGTCATCAATGCATTTATTGATGAAGCCAATGACAGATGTGGTGTACTCCTCGATGACATTGGAGGAATCCCGAACGTATTCCAGTCTGTGTTAGCAAAACAGTCCTGTAGTTTAGCATCTGCTTCATCTGACCACTTTTTTATTGACCAACCACTCAACTCCTCTTACATGCTCTGCCCCACGTGTTTGTCGGGCGGCATGTGCAGGTCAATTCCGACAACATGACGACAGTGGCATACAGTACATCAACAGGCAGGGGGGCTCAGTCCCTCCCCCTCCTCATCTTGACTCGCTCCTTGTTGCTGTTGAGCAGTGCCCATTTGCCTCAACTCCAGTGCAGATCTGCTATCCTGGGGAAGGGGCGCTCTTCCACAGAATTGGAGACTAGACCCCTAGGTGGTTGCCCAGATATGGGAGAGGTTCGGCAGTGCCCCGTTGGGAACTCATGTTCTGGCGCACCAGTGGCCTCAGACCTTCCTTAACGCATTTCCGGCGGTGGTTCTGATTCAGCCCATGTTGGAGATGGTGCGGCGGGAGGGCTTATCATTCATTCTTTTGGCTCCCCGTTGGCGCAAGGTTCCTTGGTTCACAGCGATCATTTGCCTTTTGGGGTGGGGACCTGCGGCAAATCCCAATTTTTTAGGTTATTATAACAAATTCACTTTTTTACCCAGCATGCACTAAGTCAGGGAGATTTTATTTTATTTTATTGTTTTTAATATCTGTGTTTTTGCATTTACATTGAGTGATTGATTGATGAATCTTATGCTACACAAATATAAATCATAAACATTTGTCTAAACTAATCCAATAATTTTGTCATTATGAAAGCAGAAATTCCAGTGGGAAAGTTCCTGGCAATACTCCAATAGGATTATAATTTTTATTCTGGGATATTTGGAAAAGGTAGTGACATTTTTTTGTTGTTGAATTTTTACCCCTTTTTCTCCCCAATTCCGTGGTATCCAATTGTTGTAGTAGCTACTATCTTGTCTCATCGCTACAACTCCCGTACGGGCTCGGGAGAGACAAAGGTTGAAAGTCATGAATCCTCCGATACACAACCCAACCAAGCCGCACTGCTTCTTAACACAGTGCGCATCCAACCCGGAAGCCAGCCGCACCAATGCGCTGGAGGAAACACCGTGCACCTGGCCACCTTGGCTAGCGCACACTGTGCCCAGCCCACCACAGGAGTCACTGGTGCGCGATGAGACAAGGACACCCCTACCGACCAAGCCCTCCCTAACCCGGGCGACGCTAGGCCAATTGTGCGTCACCCCACAGACCTCCCGGTCGCGGCCGGTTACGACAGAGCCTGGGTGCGAACCCAGGGACTCTGATGGCACAGCTGGCGCTGCAGTACAGCACCCTTAACCACTGCACCACCCGGGAGGCCTGGTAATGACATTTTTTAACCCTATTTGCTGGCCTTGTCCCTGTAAACCAGGAGTTTCAGGACACTGTATTAGGGTAAAACGAGGCCCTCAAAATAAGGTCTTAAGGTACACTATATAAACAAAAGTATGTATACACCCCTTTAAATTAGTGGATTCGACTATTTCAGCTACACCCGTTGCTGACAGGTGTATAGAATAGAGCACACAGCCACGCCATCACCAAAAACAAACATTGGCACTAGAATGGCCTTACTCAAAAGCTCAGTGACTTTCAACGGGGCACCATCATAGGACAAGTCAGTTCGTCAATTTCTGCCCTGCTAGAGCTGCCCCGGTCTACTGTAAGTGCTGTTATTGTGAATTGGAAACGTCTTGGAGCAACAACGGCTCAGCCTCGAAGTGGTAGGCAACACAAGCTCACAGAATGGGACCGAACGGGACTGTGCTGAAGCGCATAGAGCGTAAAAACCGTCTGTCTTTGGTCACTAAAGAGTTCCAAACTGCCTCTGGAAGAAACGTCAGCACAATAACTGTTCGTCGGGAGCTTCATGAACTAGGTTTCCATGGCCGAGCAGCAGCACACAAGCCTAAGATGCCAAGCGTCAACTAGTGGTGTAAATCTTGCCTCCATTGGACTCTGGAGCGGTGGAAATGCGTTCTCTGAAGTGATGAATCACACTTCGCCATCTTGCAGTCCGACGGACGATTCTGGGTTTGGCAGATACCAGTAGAAGACTACCTGCCCCAATGCATAGAGCCAATTGTAAAGTCTGGTGTAGGAGGATTAATGGTCTAAGGCTGTTTTTCATGGTTCAGCAGACAATGACATTCGAGACGATTCTGTGCTTCCAACTTTGTGGCAACAGCTTGGAGAAGGCCCTTTCCTTTTTCAGCATGACAATGCCCCCGTGCACAAAGTGAGGTCCATGTTGGTTTGTTGGTTGTCTGTTGTTTTCCATTTGGTCATTTTTATTCAATTTGGATCATTGTCATCTAAGAACTGGAATTGTGAGGTGACCAGGGGTTTGAAGAGGGTGGAGGTGACTAGGAAAGGATTTGTTGGCAGGGCGGAGGTGAAAACTCCAACAGGGGTGGGGGCCGTTTCTGGGACTTGGTTGGTGGGTTTGGCGGTGTCTGTGGAAAGGTCTGGGACTGACTCTTCGTTTCTGTTGTCTGGTGGAGAGGGCAGGGGGGTGGTGGGTTTGGGATTTGTGTTATTGTGTTAGTGGGTTTGGGGGCGGCAGCCCTTGCCCTGCCAGTTTAAAGAACTGAAGAAGTGGCCCTCTTCCCCGCATAGGTTGCAGGGGCTTCATCAGACCAGAGGACATTTCTCCAAAAAGTACAATATTTGTCCCCATGTGCAGTTGCAAACAATAGTCTGGCTTTTTTATGGTGGTTTTGGAGCAGGGGCCTCTTCCTTGCTGAGCGGCCTTTCAGGTTATGTCGATATAGGACTCGTCTTACTGTGGATATAGGTACTTGTGTTCCTTCAGCATCTTCACAAGGTCCTTTGCTATTGTTCTGGGATTGATTTGCACTTTTCAGATCAAAGCACGATCATCTCTAGGAGACAGACCGCTTCTCCTTCCTGAGCGGTGTGATGGCTGCATGGTCCCATGGTGTTATACTTGCGCACTATTGTTTGTACAGATGAACGTGGTACCTTCAGGTTTTTGGAAATTGGATGATCCAGACTTGTGGAGGTCTACAATTGTTTTTCTGAGGTCTTGACTTATTTCTTTTGATTTTTCCATGATATCAAGCAAAGAGGCACTGAGTTTGAAGGTAGGCCTTGAAATACATCCACTGGTACACCTCCAATTGACTCAAATGATGTCAATTAGCCTATCAGAAGCTTCTAAAGCCATGACGTAATTTTCTGGACTTTTCCAAGCTGTATAAAGGCACAGTCAACTTAGTGTATGTACAATTCTGACCAACTGGATTTGTGATACTGTAAAATAATCTGACTGTAAACAATTGTTGGAAAAATGACTTGTGTCATGCACACAGTAGATGTCCCAACCGACTTGCCAAAACTATAGTTTGATAACAAGACATTTGTGGAGTGGTTGAAAAATGAGTTTTAATGACTCCAGCCTAAGCGTATGTAAACATCCGACTTAAACTGTTTGTCATAGTCCTGGATCCATTCATTGTGAAACTGTACTGTAACTACTTTGGATTTGTGTGTCGGAAAGGGGATATGCTTGGAATCTGTTAAAAGATGTTGATTCTTTGCACTTTCAGAATTTTGACCAAAACTGGATCTTGAAAAGGACGTCAAATGATTCCTGTGGCCCTGGGTGTTTCACCAGGCAGTTCACATCACACTGTACAAAGCCCATACCTATCTGGAGAACTGTCTGGAGAACTAAAGTCAGTGTGGAAGAGGTGAAAAAAGTATTGTTGTTTATCAACAATGACAAGCCACCGAGGTCTGACAATCTGGATGGGAAATTACTGAGGATAATAGCAGACGATATTGCCACTCCTATTTGCCACATCTTTAATTTAAGTTGACTAGAAAGTGTGTGCCCTCATGCCTGGAGAGAAGCTAAAGGCATTCCTCCACACAAGAGTAGTAAAGCCTCCTTAACTGGCTCAAGTAGCAGACCAATTAGCCTGTTGCCAACCCTTAGTAAACTTCTGGAAACTTCTGTGTTTGACCAGATACAATGCTATTTCACAGTAAACAAATTGACAACAGACTTTCAGCACGCTTATAGGGAAGGATACTCAACAAGCACAGCACTTAAACAAATGACTGATGATTGGCTGGGAGAAATTGATGATACAATAATTGTGGGGGCTTTTAGACTTCAGTGCAGCTTTTGTCCTTATCGATCGTAGTTGCAGCAGGAAAAACGTATGTGTTATGGCTTTACACCCCTTGCTATACTGTGGATCAAGAGTTACTTGTCTAACAACACAGAGGGTGTTCTTTAATAGAAGCCTCTCAAACAAAATCCAGGTAGAATCAGGAATTCTCCAGGGTAGCTGTTGAGGTCCCTTGCTTTTTAAAATATTTACTAGTGACATGCCACTGACTTTGAGTAAAGCCAGAGTGTGTATGTATGCGGATGACTCAACACTATACACGTCAGCTACAACAGAGACTGAAATGACTGCAACACTTTACAAAGAGCTGCAGTTAGTTTCAGAGTTGCTGACAAGGAATAAGTTAGCTCTAAATTTTTCTAAAGCTAAAAGTGTGGTATTTGGGACAAAACATTCACTAAACCCTAAACCTCAACTAATAAATCATGTGGAAATTGAGTAAGTTGAGATGACTAAACTGCTTGGAGTAACCCTAGATTGTAAACTGTCATGGTCAAAACATATTGATACAGTAGTAGCTAAGATTGGGAGAAGTCTGTCCATAAAAAAGCAATGCTCTGCCTTCTTAACAACACTATCAACAACAGAACAGGGCAGCACGGCTGGTCCTAGGATGTACACAGAGAGCTAATTTTAATAATATGCACGTCAATCTCTCCTGGCTCAAAGTAGAGGAGAGATTGACTTCATCACTGCTGATATTTATGAGAGGTATTGCCATTATGAATAAATCGAGCTGTATGTCTAAACTATTGGCACACAGCTCGGACACACATGCATACCCCACAAGACATGCCACAAGGGGTCTCTTCACAGTCCCCAAGTCCAGAACAGACATTGGGAGGTGCACAGTACTACATAGAGCCATGACTACATGGAACTCTATTCCACATCAAGTAACTGATGCAAGCAGTAAAATTAGATTTCAAAAACAGATTATAAAAACACCCTATGGAACAGCTGAGACAGTGAAGCAACACAAACATAGGCACAGACACATACACATACATATACACACAATAACATACGTACTATACACATACATACACATGGATTTAGTACTGTTGATATGTGGTAGTGGTGGAGTAGTGGCCTGAGGGCACACAGTGTGTTGTGAAATCTGTGAATGTTTTGTAATGTTTTTAAAATGGTATTACCTGCCTTAGTTTTGCTGGACCCCATGAAGAGTAGCTGCTGCCTTGGCACCAGCTAATGGGGATCCATAGCAAATACAAATTACTCAAAACTTATGAGGAAACATGTTGCACTATATATATCTCAGTGCAGTTACTTAAAGTGATTTTGTAGTCATTACTCAAACTGATATGGTCACTGTGACCCTGTAAGGGGTCCAGATGTGAGTATTATCAGCTTGAAAATGTTGAATAACGCCCCCAGTAAACCACACCTACAATAAAATGTCCCAGTGTGCCTAGAGTGAACTGTAGCTCTACCACCCATGACTGTATTTGTTAGTGATAGAGACATAATTGATGAATTAGTTCATATTCAATTATTCACAAAGTGAGTTCCTAGTTTGATGTTAACATTATAATTAAACTCTTTGTGAAAATACATATCTGATGATGTCATGCTTTACTTACTGTTTGAATAGTTTATTATTTATAATAATTATTAAAAGCATTTTAATGACTTGAAACTGTAATGAATTTAGGAAAATTCAATATTTTAATTTTGTTTTAATACAGTGGCCTGAAACAGGCCTGTCAGTATGTGTTTAAAAAACTTGGTAGAAGTATTTGGAGGAATCTTCCAACGTGGACTTCTGGAAAACCTGGGAAATTTGCCAAAATGTTGCATGCCTAACTGCAAGTCACTTTATGCTGGTTTGTAAAACAATATATGTTATTTAACTTTGTGTAGCATAAGATTAACCAATCAATTACTCAATAGGCATGCAAAAACATATTTTTTTTTACAATTCCAAAAATTCCTTAAAATCTACCTGGGGAAAAAAGTTAAGTTGTTATCTGTTAAAATTAAAAAAGTTGACGATAAACTTTCACAAAACACTTCGAAATACTTTTGTAATGCAACTTTAGGTATTAGGAAACGTTAATAATCGATCAAATTGATCACGAGGCGATGTATATTCTATAGCTGTACGTCTTGAAATAATGTCCGGGTAAATCTCAACCAAAATATCCTTTCGGAGACTGGAAGAAATGGGCTGTCTCTTGTTCGTTTGACCAAGAAACAAAGCCCAGGCAAATGACAAGACTGTTGACATTGTGTGGAAGCTGTAGGTATTGCAACCTCGGCCCCATTTAATGTGGTTTCTATTCAACAATATATTCAAGTGGCGCATGGATATATTTTCCCATTTTCAGTGATCAGATTTTCCTGCGCTTTTCGATGAAACGCACGTTCTGTTATAGTCACAGCCGTGATTTAACCAGTTTTAGAAACGTCTGAGTGTTTTCTATCCACACATAGTAATCATATGCATATACTATATTCCTGGCATGAGTAGCAGGGCGCTGAAATGTTGCGCGATTTTTACAGAATGTTCGAAAAAGTAGGGGGTAGGATCAACAGGTTAAAAAATGTAATTGATGTGACTTCTCATTTAGTTTGGAGTCAGTACCACATACACATTTAAAAAAAATATTAAAATTACATTGACTTTGAGTTCAACTTACTAGATGTATTTGAGTTACAGTAACTGAAGTCGATGTCCGTAACTCCTGACGAAATCTAATTAGTATAAAATTAAATCCCAATAAAAATCTGTCAGTCTAAAATAGAGATATATGAAAGGTGACAGAGCTAGAGAGGTGTTTGTCAGACCAAGAGACATCTGAAAATTGGCCTTCTCACAAAATCATCTGTAGCATTGCTCTAGGATGCCCATAGGCCTCACAATATTAATCTGAAGGTCCCCCGGTACCAGTTGAAAAAATGTATGGGAGTATATATGGAGACTGGTTAGTGCCAAAAATAAGGGGTTAAATACACATTTAAAAAAAAAAAAAATTATTGATCTTTCTTATATCTCTCAGATATAGAACAGACACTCAGAACAAACTTAATTTTGATCTGTTGTTCCATGTAGTGAATATGTTATTGAATGCATTTGTATGGGCTAATAGTAAGGTCCAAATTATTTTTTCTAATAATATTTTGGGGGATTCTTCAAGGGGTCTTAAAATTCAAAATCAAATAGCTAAATAATCATTGGTATGACCTTCTTAAAACAATTCCAGATAGCTTAGTAGAACCCCTCATTCCCCAGCTTAGGCAGGGCTTAGACTCTTATGGGTTAAAAATTTACAGCGTATGAGCCGTCCTCCTCTTACCAGCCTCCACGGCTTCAGTCACATGCGCTTGTAAACTCATTAGTATCAGTCCTCCAGGGGATTGGGTATACAGTATTTTATGACTTAAATACCTTGCAGAAACTCTCCCTTTGGCTCTGCAGGATTGGAAGGCTGAAAATTCTTTATTACACAGAGACTTTGCCGCCAAAAGGTTCAACATCAAACAATAGACACTGGGACAATATATTTCAACATCCAAATGTTGGGAATGATGAGAGATGGAATATGGAAAATTAATATCATTAAAATTATCAGAAAGATGCTATAACGGAGCTTTCACACGGTATATATGAAACTATTTTTGAAAAGATCGAAATGTGATTTTAGCCTAATAAATGAGAATTCTGTTTCATACAAATTTGTGCCCATTCAGTAGCCATGCCCAAGTGAGCTCAGAGTTTGTGTCAACATGACAGAATGCCCTCAAAGACCAGAGTGCTTAAAAGGACTTGCTAACGAAATTGACATTAGACCAAAACATGCCAGGTTGCTGCCGGCGCGTAAAGTGGTCCTAGCTGTACCCTGAATAATCAACCATTGAGACCACTAGGGTAGCCTAGTGGTTCGAGTGTTGGACTAGTAACCGGAAGGTTGCAAGTTCAAACCCCCGAGCTGACAAGGTACAAATCTGTCGTTCTGCCCCTGAACAGGCAGTTAACCCACTGTTCCTAGGCCGTCATTGAAAATAAGAATTTGTTCTTAACTGACTTGCCTAGTTAAATAAAGGTAAAATAAATAAAAGAGAACATGAAGCCATGGCCCACACATTGAAATGGTTAAAAAGACTAAACCAAACATTCACGGTCTGCAGCTGTGCATGTAAAGTAGTCTTGGACTACTATAATATGGACTTGGTCTTTTACCAAATAAGGCTATCTTCTGTTTACCAACCCTACCTTGTCACAACACAACTGACTGGCTCAAATGCATTAAGAGTGAAATAAATTCCACAAGTTAACTTTTAACAAGGCACACCTGTGAATTGAAAGTAATTCCATGTTGACTACCTTTTGAAGCTGGTTGAGAGAATGCCAAGAGTGTGCAAAGCTGTCATCAAGGCAAAGGGTGGCTACTGTGAAGAACCTCAAATATAAAATATTTTTATTAGTTTAATAACACTTTTTTGGTTACTACATGATTCCATATGTGTTATTTCATAGTTATGATGTCTTCACTATTATTCTGCAATGTAGAAAATAGTAAAAATAAAGAAAAACCCTTGAAGGAGTAGGTGTGTCCAAATGTTTTACCCCTACTGTTTATGATGCATAAATCAGCGAAAGAGAGAAGAATTACACAAATCTCATGTCATACCTTTGTGCCAGACTTAAATATAACAAGACTCATAAATGCCACCCAACCAAGTGATTTTAAGAATTAAATTGTGCAGTTCAGACAAAACTCTTATATTTGCAGCAGCACTCTTGTTGTAGTTTTTCAGAGGTATTTCCCTTGAAGCACAATAGTGGTTGCTTCATGTACAAATGTGCAAAATCAACTTTTGTGACAAATAGTTTTAAGGAATATACTGTATACCCAAAAAAAGCTTTCTTCAAAACTTCTGAGTTGGGAAAATCCAGATTTTTTTTATAAAGTTCAAAAGAATAAGAGTACCTAAACCCATGCAGACATGGCAAATTGGTGTCATTCATTGCTTCCTGTTTTTTATCTGTGCCTTTCAGGTGATGTATGCAAATGTGACTGAATTTGATACATTGGGGAATCACAAATCCTTCAGTTTTTCCTCTGGATTAAATTGGGTTTTTATTGCCTCCACCACAGGTTGGTGTACTCCTTTTATCCTAAACAATATGCAGGGAAATGTGTATGCAGAGTGCATATTCTGCATAGTTTGTGTCTGTGCGCGCATGGCTGCGTGTGTGTGTGTGTTTGTGTGTGTGCGCGCGTGTGTATTGTTAATGTATGTATGCATATGTTTTGCCTATGAGTGGATCGTAGATATATAGATATATAGATAGCACCAACTGGTGATCACCACTGCCCCCTCCCTCCCCTCTGACTGACCGTCAGATGCAGGCCATCAGTCCAGTAAAAAAAAAAGAAGCTAATTATTATGCTCACTCAGCTGTGCGTCACAAGTAATAGAACAAAATGATATTTTACCAGTGTGTTCATATACCTACATTTTTTAAATATCATTTCAAAATGGTCTGAGAAGAACTACATTGGCAGGGAAATTCAAGCATAGCCAATATCACTGATATTGTATTGGGCCTATAGCATACGGCACAAACTTCATTGCTACAGAACTGTTTCTAATTAGTTCATGTTGAATAGGCTTACTTCTTTTAAGTCGTGTCTAAAAAAAATCTGAGCGGTAGATCCTGGCTTGCATTTTGACTCAGAATGTGATCTTGACTCAGAAAAGGTCGGTGACCTACTGCAGTAGATCATTGAAACTGAACTGACTTGCTCCAATTGTGAATAAGGGAATTATAAACAAGACAGGCCCAGATTATGATGTAAATGAGGACATTTCTTTGTTTACATCGTAAAAACCACAGATTGATGGGCCAGGGATTCCTTTCCATCGTATCTCTCCTCTATTGTTTTACCTCCTGTGCTTGATACGGTGCCATCACAACAGTGGAACAGTGTGATGTATTCCCCTCGCAGGGAGGCGACTGCACAAAGCTAACATCCATGGGAGACATCTTTGAGCCACTCACACTGGATCCCCCCACAGTGTAATTGTCTAAACGTTCCTTGACCCATCTCTGGGACACAGTGGGGTATGAGTAGAAGGGTGTGAAAGGGATGTAAGAGGGAGATGGAGTCTTTATGAGTTCTTGACGGTGTTACTTCAGAATGCTGACCCGCCTACACACAGTCTTAGAATGGATCGCTGTCCGTCCCTAGAGAGGTGTGTGCAAATAGGCCCTTGTTTGAATCTCTCCCCCTCTCTCTACTACCTCTCTCTTTGTCTCTATCCCTCCCTCACTTTCTTTCCTCTCTCATTGCCCCCACAGCAGTGGGTAGAGGGCAGAGAAACCCAGAAGCAGCAGCTCTGCACACAGTTTGGCAGACCCCAAATCAGGGGCTCAGTGAGGTTTGTTGTATGATAAGAGGATCAGGCAGGGTAACGGGTTCAGGGGATAATCATCGGCTTCCCAGTCTACCCATACAGTAACATGCAGGGTGAGGCGTGGAGGGATAAGGACATACGCATGCAGTGTTAGACATCCCTTCTGCAAAAAAAAAGATTACCACAGTAGAGGAATCCCCAGTCCCAGTAAGAGATGTATGCACACCACATGCTTGGAGACACACTCACACTTGCCTGAATATGCACAAGCAGAGGCACACTTACATGCAGGGAAACACACACACACACACACATAAACAAACCTACACACTTGCCCAAAGAATTAATGACAGAGGGAGAAAGAAAAAATGGCCCATGCATGATACAGTACATCCTTGGGTTGTGCTGGTAAGAGGCTTGTAGTCAGATTAGTGTGTTTGTGGTGCATTTGTCTGCTCGCATGTTCATTCGCTTCCTCTAGTCTTCCTTTAAGCGTATGTGAGGAAAAATGACTGGACTGCCGATATGTGTAATTGAAATGTACTAAGCCTGGAGGAATGGTATTGTTTAGCGGAAACATGTGTGGCATAAACCATGTTGGCTCCTGTCCAGGGGATCCAATTAAATACTATACAGGACTCATGCTGTCTCTCATTTAGAAACACTATTTATCCCGCAAGCCAACCAGAACAGTAGGATATGACGAGTACCTAACTAGTGCAGCAAAAAATGTGAGGTTCTACTTTCCTCATGACTACTAGTATCACACATTTAAAAAGTGCGCCCAAAAAAATAGGGATCGTCAAGGGTTCTTTGGGAAGGGTGCTTCTATGTAAAAAGCATACTAACCCAAATAACCCTTTTAGCCATTAAATGGTTCTTTGTTGTTCAGAAAAGGGTTACTTCCTCTTTTAGTAATAATAAAAATGTATGGCAACAGCTCATATTGGGGCGTGGTTTGTGCACAGCTCTTTTTGTGGATGAGTGAGTGATAATGGCTTTCCAGTTTTAACACATTTTTTGTATTATGCAATATTGACAATGATTATGGCCAGTGACAGTGTTTTGTGAAAGACTGCTGTATGGCCTTATGTTGAGAACTGTTGTGACAATCAGATCTTCTCAATTTTCTTGTATGGACCCTCACCCTTTTTCAACTTTTCAATGAACATGATACAACTTAAGGAATTTTAACAATATAATATGACTATCAAGAAAAAAAAAAAAATTCAAATGTTTTTTTTGTAGAACCTTTGAGATTGTAGAACCATTCTCCAATAAGGTTCTATACAGAACCTTTAAAAATGGTTCCTTAAAGCACCAAAAAAAGGGTTATAACCATAGTGGAACCCTTTTTGGTACTATATCGAACCTTATTGTATTACTTATTAATATCATCTTAGGAATGGGTTATTAATAGCACCATAAAGGTTCCATTTACAACTGTATGCGCAGGGTTCTATACAGCACCAAAAAGGGATCCGAAGAACCATCATTCATTCTTCCCATAGAACCCTTATTTGGCACTATATAGAACCTTTTGTTTTTAATGTGTACAATATCACATTAACCCTACGGCACCGTGAGAGATGCATTTAGCTACACAATTTTCAAACACAAAGCACGGAGCACAATGAACAGCAAAACAGCAATATTGATTTAATAATTTGAAGAATGAACTGAAATGATTCCTTTAACTTGCCTCCAATTTTTCTTTTCAAAGTCAGAACCATTGTCAGTATTACGCTAGTCTAGTGGACCTTTTATATCCCAGTCAGTCGTCATCAATTAAGCACTTCATTTAGCAAAAGCCAGACAGTCTCATTTCTCTATCAGAAATGTAATTACTGGAATTTTTGAACATTAAATTATCTGAGAGCCTCTAAACCATTGGCACTTCTTGGGTCCTGATGAGTTACTACTCGGCTCTAAAAAGGTAATGGTCAGAGCTAAGTGCTAAGACGGCAGCACCATCTTCAGTGGAGAAGAAGTGAAAAGTGTGAGCCTGGATTTTCTGCTTGTCACATTGCCACCCATTGGGAACTTCAGAATCAATGGCTTCCAGTAAGCTTTTCAACATTTATTTAAGATCAAAGTCCTTGAAAGTACAAAACCAACTAAACCCAAAAGTGATGAAAATAAAACATACATGTGTTTCTGTTCATTTGAATGCTCAGTCTTCCTATACTGTGTATCACTGTTAGAAAAAGTGAGCTGATGGATATATAGCATATAGGGACCTTTACTGACATACCATGCTGAAACAGAGAGAACAGTCTTAGAACTGAAAGAAGTGGTTTGAACTGGATGTTACACTAGGAGGTGAGGGGAGTTATTTTGGGCCTTGGTGTGCAAGGCACCCATGGAGGAGGATGTGGAGGAGGAAGGCAAAGAAGATGCCACAGATCAGCAGGAGATACAGGTGGCCCAACATAGACATAGCACCTTCATCAAACCTTAAAAGTGTGCGTGTGTGTGTGTGTGTGTGTGTGTGTGTGTGTGTGTGTGTGTGTGTGTGTGTGTGCGTGTGTGTGCGTGCGCGTGCCCTAATGAGTGTGTGCATGAGGGTAAGGAAAGAGAGAGTGAGAGAAAGGGAAATTAAGAAGACAAGGGGCAATGCACTCAGGATGGAGTGGTGGTTTCTCTTTGGTGGTCTGGAGGAGGTGTGCATGTGGGGGTGTAATAGATTAGAGTTGTGTGTCAGGGATGTGAGGGATGTGAGGAGTCTCTCACAGGCACTGATTCCAGTCCGCTGTAGGCTCAGCTCGCTGCAGTGTGGACAGCTAGGCAGGACTTCTGCTAGGCTGCTAGCTGGCTGGCAGGTCTTTCAGACCAACACCACATCACTGTGTCTGCGTCCCAAATTGCACCCTATTCCAAATACAACCCACTACTTTGGCGAGATCCCTATGTGTCATGGTCAATAGTAGTGTACACTTAAGGGAATAGGGACGCAGTCTCATACCGACACCACATCACTGTGAGAGAGCTGTATGGAGGGAAGTGCAGTGAGAGAGCCAAGGACAATGACCAGTGTGACTGACGGTAGGACAATAAAGTAAGCAGCCTCTTTATCTCAGCAGTGTGAGGCCACCAAATTCAATGGAACATCAAGGCACTCTCCCGGGATGTAAATTATCCCCTCACCCATGCTCAATTGACCGGTGATGTCATGGGAGAAGACGGAGGGCTAATGCTAGTCTGACACCCCCAGGATGGGGTGAAATTTGTCAAGCTGTCAGTCAGTCAATGGCTGAGTTGACCCTGTGAAAAACACCACCCTAGCTCCAAACGGCTATAGGACCGGCCCTCATCCACTGACCCATTTATTATACACACTGCAATGGCTCAACTGATCTGGGATCAGCAAGAGACCCTGTTCCTTTGCCTTTCCTGCAATTATTGTTGTTGTTGATTATGAAAATCACTGTAAAACACACGAGTGGAATTAAAAATGGTGTTGTGATGTTGTGTTGACAGCCCTGTTTGGCTGTGATTTTCTCTCATCGAGGCTGAAGTCATGTGAAGCTAAAGGAAGTTAATGCTTCATGAATGACATTGTACTACATACATGATACTAAATGGGATTTATGACTCAGCCACTTATGAAAGATTTAACAGGAAGAATTGCTCAATTTTACACCTGCGTTCATCTTCAGGCTTGTTTGTTTGTCTGGCAGTTGTGTTATCAACACAGTTGTGTTGATAATTAGCTGTTGTGATGAAGTGTCATAATGCAACAATTATTCTGTAGAAAAACAGGTTTATATTTATCTCAGGGTGTTAGCATGAGATTGGACACCCTGGTTAGAGGGCTGGGAGGGGGAGGAAGGGAAGTAAGGAGTTTAGGGAGGGAGGGAAGTAGGAAGGGAGGTAGGGTAGGGTGAGGTGAGGTGAGGAGGTTAAGGAGGGAGGGAGGGATAAATGGGGAAAGAGGTAACAGGGGGACAGAGGTTGTTGAAAGATCTGTTATTGTAATATTGAACTCAACACAAACAAATGGAGAACCTATTAAAAATGTATCATCCTGCTTCCGTTTCCAAAATAAAGCACCAGGGAGTAGCTAGGCTGAGAAATGCCTGCATAAAAAATGTTCATGCGCTCAGGGAGGTAGATCAGAGGGAGAAGCCAAAAGCAGCCCCCAAGTCAAAGCCAGAAATACAGATAAAACATAACGCGCTTGACAGTTTACAATATACTGTATGTACTGGTGTTTTTTAAAGGGCTATTATAACAAATATTGTCACTTGTATTGTGTTTTGAATTCATAATTTTTTAAATCAGAGACTAACAACATATTTTCAAGTTTTGCTGAAATCTTAACATCTTTACCTAAGAGATTATGACGACAGTGCCTTGATTAATTCAAAATTAACAAAGTCCCTTGGATCATAAATAGTGTTCAATTGAAAAACCTTGGGTTTCCTTCATTCAGTATCACCGCCAGTGCAACGAAGGTGCACATTAACATATCAAAGGGCTAAACCAGCCCGTCTAGAATTTAAAGCATGCTCTGTTGTGATGTTGAAGAGCAGCAACACTGACATGAGAGGAAGTCTGCATGTCTGTCCTCTTTACACATTCCCCTCTGTTGAGAAGGGAGACCATGTGGTTGCGTCTCCAAGGGTACCCTATTCCCTATATCGTGCATTACTTTTGACTAAGACCTGGTTAAAAGTAGTGCTATATATCGGGAAAAGAGTCGCATTTGTAATGCAGCCTACCTCTCTCTGTCAGTGAGCATGCAATAACACACATTCCTGTCATAATTAAACACTTCAGGAATGTGGAACGCTGGAAATGTATTTACCCATAAGACACCAGACCACGGACATGGATAAGTGGGGCATGTTCTAGATAGGGAGGTAAGAGCATACTTCTCTCTTCCCTGACAGCAGACCCCCAGTACGTCCAAAATGACACCTTATTCCTTACATAGTGCATTCATTTTGAACAAAGCTGGGATTAGTGTGCCATGTGGGACACAGACTTGGAGATGTGATATGATTACTGCTCAAGCATTGACACATTAGTTAGATCCTCTCATTACCCCTCTTCACCCCGTTTTGTTCCCTTTTCACAGCTTTTTAGCAGAAGCCATTAGCAGATACATACATTGCCAATCTAAGAACAGGGCTATCACTGAAGTCAGACACATTAAAAGAGTGATGAAGCTCTTGACATTCTTTCCAACCCTCGCAACCCATGGGTAGTCTATGGGATTTATTTGACATGCAATCATCATAGTGTATGAGTTTGTATATTGTGAACAGGGTGTTCAAAATGGCTGCATTTTCTTACTACCTATAGGGTTGCAAAATTACAGTAACTTTCCCTAAATGTACTGGGTTTCTATGACTCCCAGTCGGAAGATTCACAGAATCAGGAGGGAATAAGCATGGATCCAGAATCCTCCAACCAGGATTCCTGGAAAATCTGGACATTTTGGGAAAGTTACCAGATTTTTGTATACCTATTTCTGACCATGTATTGCTGAAAACTGTGGCTGGCCGGGAGTGCATTTTCCAACTCTGACCTCATTCTCATTTTGTCTCTGCTGTTACGACGTTTTAATCCACTGCTTGGCACCCTATACCGAATGACAGTGTTTACAAGCCAAAGTGCTGACCTTGGAAAATAACTTTGTGGACGGGACTTGATAAAAATGTTACAGGACTAAGGAATGTGCAAGCAATAAAACCAGTGCCAGCTGGTATTTTATAGGCTTGGGGAAAGCTACTGCAATTCATTTATGTTCTCTTTCCACATATTTTAAAATATTTGAGTATAGGAACCCATTTACCTTGAATTTGTATATTGGCTTGTAGCATGGTTTTCCCCACTAGATATGGAGGAGGTGCTTTGTGGTGATGCTTTGTGTGTGTGCACGTGCATGCATGCGTGTGTGCTTGTTCTTGCCTGTGTGTGTGCCTTTGTAGATGCATGCATGCACGAGTGGGTACTGCATGTGTTTGTGGATATTCAGTGTAATATCTCTCCAGGTCTCCAGTGAAAGTATGTCTAAAGAGGTCTGCGTACCTCTCCTCTCAAGCATGGTGGTAGTAGTGTGATGGTTTGGGGATGCTTTACTGCCTCAGGACTTTACCTTAATAGAATGGACCATGAATTCTGCTCTGTATCAGAGAATTCTACAGGAGAATGTCAGGCCATCCGTCTGTGAGCTGAAGCTGGAGCGCAGTTGGGTCATGCAGCAAGACAATGATCCAAAACACACAATCAAGTCTACATAAAAATAGTTTAAAAGCAACACATTTTAAGATTGGAATGGCCTAGTCAAAGTCCAGACCTGATCCCAATTGATGCGGCAGGACTTCAAACGAGCAGTTCATGCTTGAAAACCTACAAATTTCGCTGAGTTAAAGCAGTTCTGCATGTAAGAGTGGGTCAAAATTCCTCCACAGCGATGTGAGACTGATCAACAACTACAGGAAGCATTTGGTTGCAGTCATTGCAGCTAAAAACACCTCAACCAGTTATTGAGTGTAAGGGAGCAATTACTTTTTCAAACAGGGGAATTGGGTGTTGCTTAACTTTGTTAATTAAATAAATAAAATAAGTATACTTTTTGGGTGGGATTTGTAAACTCAGGTTCCCTTTATCAAATATTAGGTTTTGGTTGAAGATCTGATAACATCCAGTATCAAAAATATGCAAGAGTAGAGAATCAGAAATGGGGCAAATACTTTTCACTGCACTGTACATGTTAGCATACAAATGCCATCAAGACTATCACCATGTTTTTTCCTCATGTTAAATTCACAACTTTTCACTCTTGCTTGCGGCCTCTTCAAAAATACATTTTAACTCAGCTTTTACCAGATGTTTTCACTTGTTAACACCATAAGGGGACTTATTTCGTGTGACACAGGACTAGTCGGGTGTGCCTACCATGCTCTGTCTGTCTGTTAGTGCCGTTGAGGTCACACATGAGAGGTCAGTGTGTGTGTACGTATAATATGTATGCGTGTGTGCATGTATGTGTGTATGTGTGCACGTACGTGAGTGGCAGCCAGCCACACATGAGAGGCCAGGAGACAGGCAACCGTGAGGACATGGTTGTCTCCACTAGTGGATGTTTACCTCGCGGCTGCAGACATGGTGTGGTTACCAATGGTTACGGAGGCAACCCTAAGCTCTAGCTAACTGACCCGGGGCAGAGATGTCAGAGACATTGGAGCGAGAACACTTGAACCTGTAAACTGACATATGTTGAGAGCTTTTATAGAGCAGTTAATGCTTCTGGACCGTGTAGGTGTATGCAATGCTGGTATTGAGGATATGGAACACATTGAGTGGGTGTAAACTAAATATGCATTATTGCAATTTCACCTTGTTGAAGTCAATACAATCAACACATCTAATCACTGTCTTTGTTTTTATCTGTCTTTCAGCCGCTGGACTACGAAACGAAGAAGGCCTACACCTTCAAGGTAGATGCAGAAAACGCCCACCTGGACCCGAGGTTCCACAGCTTCGGGGCCTTCAAGGACACAGCCACAGTGAAGATTAACGTCCTGGATGTAGATGAGCCTCCAGTGTTCACTAAGCCCTCTTACGAGATGGAGGTATACGAGGACTCACCTGTAGGCGACATCATCGGAGCTGTCACCGGACAGGATCTGGATGCTAGCAACAGCCCTGTCAGGTAAAGTTAAAGGTCCTGAAAACTCATTCTGAAAGTACTTTTTCTCTCATGACTAACTAACAGGAAGTTTGAAAAGACAGGCTGAGTGAGCGGGGAGATTATATTAATGAGCTCACCTTGACTGATAGCTCTTTGAAACACCTATGTGTTTTTTGATACACAAAGCTACTCAAACAACATTGAAATGATATCTTATATATATATATATATATATATATATATATACATACAGTGGGGCAAAAAAGTATTTAGTCAGCCACTAATTGTGCAAGTTCTACCACTTAAAAAGATGAGAGAGGCCTGTAATTTTCATCATAGGTACACTTCAACTATGACAGACAAAATGAGGGAAGAAATCCAGAAAATCACATTGTAGGATTTTTAATGAATATATTTGCAAATTATGGTGGAAAATAAGCCGGAAGTGGAGGTCCTGGGCTGGCGTGGTTAGACGTGGTCTGCGGATGTGAGGTTGGACGTACTGCCAAATTTTCGAAAACTACATTGAGGGTGGTTTATACATTACATTCTCTGTCATTAGCTTTGGTGGACATTCCGGCAGTTAGCACACCAATTGCATGCTCCCTCAAAACTTGAGACAGTGGCCTTTTATTGTTCCAGCACAATGTGCACCTGTATAATGATCATGCTGCTCAATCAGCTTCTTGATTTGCCACACCTGTCAAGTGACTGGATTATCTTGACAAAGTAGAAGTGCTCACTAACAGGGAAGTGGACAAATTGGTGCACAATATTTTAGAGAAATAAGCTTTTTGTGTATATTGAAAAATTATTGGATCTTTTATTTATTTATTTTATTTCAGGTCATGAAACATGGGACCAACATTTTACATGTTGAGTTCATATTGTTCAGTATATATATACATCTCCCAGAGCAGCAGTGACGGATGTGTTGACTTGACAACTGCGTCAGAGTTTTGAACGACCCTTCCCTCCTTTTCTTCCATGCTGGATGAAGACCTAGCTAGCCCTTAACTAGCTAACACCAAATACAGATGAAACAGGAAAGATAACTATCTTTGCCATAGATGAAAAGGGTAAAGTAGTAAATATATTTTCTGATACCATACAGTCAAATGTTGGCATCAGTAGAGTAGCTAACTAACTATATAAACCATGCCCCTCTGCAAACATGCCTTATCCAATGTTGGTTAGAAGGCTGTACTTATTTACACTATTGGTGCATTAAATATTAGCCGTGTCCCCTTAATAATAAATCCAAGTGTTTGACATAGTGAGGGGACCAGTAACTTTATGATCAAACTTGATCAATGTAGAAGCAACAGTTATTTTTCCTACTGGTCAGCATATTTTAATCTGTTTTCCTTCAAATATCATCCACTGTCATGAAAAACATATTTTTGACACTTCATGACCTTTCTAAATGTTTATTAAGGTTAAGGAAAGATTGCAAAATAGTATAGGTCTGGGCTCTTCAAGCCTGTCCCTGGAGAGCTACCCTTTCCATAGGCGTTTACTCCATCCCCAGTAACAGTCCGTATCTGGTGTGGCCACCAACTGCAAGTACTACAGTTCATCTCCTCCTCACGGACTGCACCAGATTTGCCAGTTCTTGCTGTGAGATGTTACCCCACTCTTCCACCAAGGCACCTGCAAGTACCTGGACATTTCTGGGGGAAATGGCCCTAGCCCTCACCCTACAATCCAACAGGTCACAGACTTGCTCAATGGGATTGAGATCCCGGCTCTTCACTGGCCATGGCAGAACACTGACATTCCTGTCTTGCATAAAATCACGCACAGAACAAGCAGTATGACTGGTGGCATTGTCATGCTGGAGGGTGATGTCAGGACGAGGCTGCAGGAAGGGTACCACATGAGGGAGGAGGAGATCTTCCCTGTAACGTACAGCGTTGAGATTGCCTGCAATGACAACATGCTCAGTCCGATGATGCTGTGACGCACTGCCCCAGATCGTGATGGACCCTCCACCACCAAATCGGTCCCGCTCCAGAGTACAGGCCTTGGTGTAACGTTCATTCTTTCGATGATAAACGCGAATCCGACCATCACCCCTGGTGAGACAAAACCGCAACTTGTCAGTGAAGAGCACTTTTTGCCAGTCCTGTCTGGTCCAGCGACGGTGGGTTTGTGCCCATAGGCGATGTTTTTACCGGTAATGTCTGGTGAGGACCTGCCTTACAGCAGGCCTAAAAACCCTCAGTCCAGCCTCTCTCAGCCTAGTCTGAGCACTGATGGAGGGATTGTGCATTCCTGGTGTAACTCGGACAGTTGTTGCTGCCATCCTGTACCTGTCCCGCAGGTGTGATGTTCGGATGTACTGATCCTGTGCAGGTGTTGTTACACGTGGTCTGCCACTGCGAGGACGATGAGCTGTCCGTCCTGTCTCCCTGTAGCGCTGTCTTAGCCGTATGGACATTGCAATTTACTTCCCTGGCCACATCTGCAGTCCTCATGCCTCCTTGCAGCATTCCTAAGGCACGTTCATGCAGATGAGCAGGGACCCTGGCCATATTTCTTTAGTTTTTTTTCAGAGTCAGTCGAAAGGCCTCTTTAGTGTCCTAAGTTTTCATAACTGTGACCTTAATTGCCTACCATCTGTAAGCTGTTAGTGTCTTAACGACCATTCCACAGGTGCATGTTCATTAATTGTTTATGGTACATTGAAACAAACATGGGAAACAGTGCTTAAACCCTTTCCAATGAAGATCTGGGAAGTTATTTCGATTTTTACGATTTATCTTTGGAAGACAGGGTCCTGAAAAAAGGGAAGTTTCTTTTTTTGCTGAGTTTACATGCTGCAAATGCAATTATTCCATATTTTTTTCACATTCTATAATATTTTGATTATTTATTAGATATTGTAATAAGTAGTGATGTTACGTTTGATACCGGAGTACTGAGACATGCGTTGAAATTGCTAAGCAGTTTACTTCAAAGCAGTGTGCCGATGCCTGTATCACTTTATCAGAAGCACTTGATCAATGATGTCTGAAGCTTCATTTTGTCGAACAACCACCTGATTTGTTTGGCATTTGTTTCAGTAGAAGACAAAAAGGCTAGTCTGCGCCCATGCTACAGCGTGTGACATTTTTAGTAATTTGGCTGCTCTAAATTATTTTGGCCAGCAGGTGCCAATAGTGTACAATGTGTTGATCAAAGCCTTGAGCTGTGAACCTATTTTTGACACAACTGTCTGGGAAACGTCAATGCTTCAGTTCCCCATTACTAATAATATGGCATACGACCTTAATTTTTCACAAAGATGGGATTCACAAAGGCTTTTGGGAAGTTATACACTTCTGTAAGCTTCAGTCACACAACAGTAACACATTTAAAAACCTTAATCTATAATACTTATACAATAGAATAGATGAATAGGAATGACATTTATTCTCATGGATAGGGAAAAATAACTTGTTGAATAACACTCCCCTACTAAACTACGCCTCCAGTCTTCTGATCTGACTTGCTGGGTCATATCTCAGTAATCCAGCACCCAGTGTCAATAACCCAGCAGAAAACAACCCAAGTAATTGACCCAAAGCCTGCAACCCAGCATTTTTCTGGAGTAACTAACCTGATTTAGCTTATCAACCAGCTAATTATTAACATCAAGTGCGCTAGATTAGGGTTGGAGTGAAAACCTACAGGACGGTAGTTCTCCAGAAGGAGGGTTGGAGAGTCCTGGTATAGGACACTTGGTAGCACTGTAAAATCTTTGTTCCAGGCCTACACTGAACTGATTCAACAACAATAAAGCCCAACCATCTCTACCTCTTTTGCTGTGTTACCCAGTCCTGTCAAGTAAGGTTACACTTTTAATTATGGTTTAAAAAATAGGATGAGTAACTATAGGGCCTTGGGTAGTGCTGTACTACTATGATCTTCACTCTTGGACTCCTGGGCTTTTGTTACAGCTGAACAATACTAATTTGATTAAACTACTCAACAAAAATAAAACCCCAAACTCTCTCTCGGTCTCGTTGCAAAGCGCATTTAAAATAATACTCAGTGCATAGTATTGGCAATTGAGTGTTCCGGCACAGAAACCGTGTGCATTGTTTTAAAAACTATGAGGGGTGATTTGTCTCGGAGTCTATTAGTTATTTTTGTTTAGACAGATTGCTTTTTAGTTCTCTGGATAAGAGCGTCTGCTAAATGACTTAAATGTAAATGTAAATGTAGTTCTACAATGATGATTTCACAATATGTACTACACAAGGGTTGAACAATACACAGATGTAAAAGATAGCCTGGCATCCAAGAAAGTATTTGTTTTAATATGAATATTTAATCTTGTAAAAGACAATAGAATGGATGAGGCAGAGATTTGTAGAACAAAAAGCCTTTGCTCTCTGTTGTTTAGATTTTTCACTTTGACTTGAGTGTGTTTAATTATTCAGCAACTCCACAGTTGACATTGCTCATTTTCATGCCATCAGAGAAGAGACTTTGCTTTCTCGCCTCCAAAACAATAGTACCAATGACCTTCCATGCATAGCGAATCACGCTTTTAGAGTTTTGCCTCTCTAGCTGAGGGAACATTTTACAGTTACTCCAAACATAAACTTAAAGTTCAGATGACTTTGAGGGATTGCATTTGTGCAACCTTTTCTGACATGACGAGGTCACAAATATATTTTATTTGATTTATTTAGACTTTTTTTATATTCTGAAAGGAAGAGGTGCAGCATCCAGTGCCCTCGCCTTGGCTGTAAACTTTCAGGCTTCTCCATCATACTCTGTCCATAAAAGGCCTTTATGGCCTTCTAATATTGACTCGATGGAGGCAAACGTTAGTTTGTGCTGTGGAGGAGAACGTAAGTTTGTGCCGTTTTCAACACAAATACTTGACTGCACAGTTCACATTATTTCAGAATGTTATGTTCAGTTTATGTGCAAGCTTCTTCTGCACAGCCAATATTTCTGAGAAATATCGAAAGGAAATATGTTCCAATGTCATGATTGGCGAATTTGAATTCTCTTTTGAGTTCTCGTTGTGACAGACTACACATTATATGTGAAAGAGTAGAAGAGTAGGTGTGGTGAGGAGTTGTCTTTCCAACTACTCTAGTTTGAGGCTCAGGCCACATTTCAATGCCAATGGGTTGAACAGAGAAAGTTAAGCAGATGTGAACACTGCAAAGATATGTGAAATTCAGTGGTATGTCGCTGTCCATCGCCAGTGTGGTGTCAAAGGGGCTGGAAATTAGTGGAGTTGCGCATGACACTGAACAGGATAGAGCTGTCCATGGTTCTGAAAAGTATGCAGTGCTGTCCATAGCCCTGGAAAGGGACTAGATACGCCCATGGTGCAAAACTATGAGTTGAGCTGTCCATGGTGCTAGAAAGTGGACTGAAGCACTGTATTCTTCCCCATCTGTTCATGGCAGTGGAATTCATTTTTGTTTTGCTTCTCTTGTTCACTCAGTTATTCCAATGACTGACTACAAACGTACAGTATGTTAGGTATTCACAATGAAGTATATTGATGTTACACAGCTGTTGATGTGTTTTGTATTGACTAATATTTGCATATGTGTTTTAAAATGAGACAAGAGTGTAATAAATCTACTATGGTTAAATGAGATGTCATGCTATTTTCAAGTTGATTACCTAACATTTGATAGATTACATGATTGAATTAAACCATGCTACAAATAAACCATTAATAACCTGGGGCACCACGGAAGCATTAGTTTATATAGAGCAGCTATCTCCCGAATCCACTCTTAAAGATCTGAAGATCTTTTATATCAATAGCAGTCAATCATTACGCATGGTAAACACCCAGAAAGGGCCACGTCATGACAAGGGCATGATGATATATTTTCTTGTAAACTTAAATATTAAAATAAAATACAAGACTGGTGATTTGACTTGTTGGTACATGATAAGAATTCAGTTTGAAGGGATGGTACATTTACATACTAACCATTACAAAGGATATTTTAAAACTAGCAATTCAAAAGGGGAGGTCATTCATAAATAGAAAGCTAAAGTGATGAGACAGGTTGAGATTCAACCATAAAAATATGGGTAATGCCCAAAGGATGGATTTATAAGCATTCACACATTTGAACCTGTAATCAGAGTTGTAGTATAATATTCATCAAAGAAAGTAACACTGAGTGGTCCTTACTAAATCAGGTCTACTTCAAGGCCTTCAACTAAACAGGGTTAATGCTTCTACTCGGGACGCTTGCGTCCCAACTAGAGCTCTGGAAATGCAAATGCGCTACGCTAAATGCTAATAGTATTAGTTAAAACTCAAACGTTCATTAAAATACACATGCAGGGTATTGAATTAAAGCTACACTCGTTGTGAATCCAGGCAACAAGTCAGATTTTTAAAATGCTTTTCGGCTAAAGCATGAGAAGCTATTATCTGATAGCATGTAACACCACAAAAGACCCGCAAGGGACGTAAACAAAATAATTATCATATTCGGCGCTACACAAAAACCGCACAATAAAATAGAAAACATTCATTACCTTTGACCATCTTCTTTGTTGGCACTCCTAGATGTCCCATAAACACTATTGGGTCTTTTTTTCGATTAAATCGGTCCATATATAGCCAAGATATCGTTCTATGTAGACTGTGTGATAAACGAAAAAAACAGCGTTTCATAACGTAACGTCATTTTTTAAAATTCAAAAAGTCGACGATAAACTTTCACAAAACATTTCGAAATACTTTTGTAATGCAACTTTAGGTATTAGTAAACGTTAATAAGCGATAAAATTCATCAGGAGGCGATGTAAAAATCATTAGCTGTCCGTCTGGAAAAATGTCCGGCTAGAAACTCAACCAAAATATCCGGTCCTAGACCTGAAGAAATGCGCTGCCTTGCATGTGTTTGACCAAGAAACAACTCGTAGGCAAATGACAAGACTCTAGACACCGTGTGGAAGCTGTAGGTACTGCAACCTCAGTCAATTAATTGTGGTTCACGTTTATCAATCGGTTCAAGTAGCGCAGCAATATATTTTTCCATTTTCAGTGATCAGTTTTTCCTGCGCTTTCCGATGAAACGCACGTTATGTTATAGCCACAGCCGTGATTTAACCAGTTTTATAAACGTCTGAGTGTTTTATATCCACACATACTAATCATATGCAAATACTATATTCCTGGCATGAGTAGCAGGGCGCTGAAATGTTGCGCGATTTTTAACAGAATGTTCAAAAAAGTAGAGGGTAGAAGCAAGAGGTTAAAGAGAGCACTAAGGTAACTGGGAATTTGAATAGAAAACCCCAAGAATATGGTTAGAACTTTACACTGTCTCGAAAATGGTTGACTCTAAAACATGTTCTTGTGTCTCGCTCATAAATATGAGAGACAGGGCTTTAACCATTGACCTGTTCCTCAGCAAACAGAATCTCAGGGTCTACACAGCAGATATCATGAATATTCAGGCAGAAATGCCTTATTATAAGTTGTTGCAGAGCTGTGCTACCAGCATAGGAAAAGTAAAATATAGGACCAACGTTTAATGAACATGCAGCTTGCATCCGTCTTATAATGTTGTGTGTCTTAACGATGTCCCTGGTTTCAGTTGCACTTATAAACCTCATTAAATAACGTTTCTAGAGCAATGTTTCTTTTAAAGGCTGCTTGTCTTGAGTCCATTTGTGTTACTTTAGAAAATAATTTTGTTAGCATAAACCAATATACCTGTGCCCCTATTATTCAATTGGGATGTATGCTGCTTACCACAGCCCATTTTGTAGAAATGCACTTAGTGTATGAGTAATAAATAATTATTATCTGCATCCCAAATGGCACACTAGTACTTAAAAAGTGCAATACTTTTGACCAGGGCCCATATGGCTCTGGTCAAACGTAGTGCATTGCATTGGGAATAGGCTGCCATTTGGGATGCAAAACCTGGGTCACTATACAGTGCCTTGCAAAAGTATTCACCCCCTTGGCGTTTTCCCTATTTTGTTGCATCACAACCTGTAATTTAAATGGATTTTTATTTGGATTTAATGTTATGGACATACACAAAATAGTCCCAAAAATTAAAAATGACTTGTTTAGAAAAATTCAAAAAAATAAAATTAGAAAAGTGGTGCATGCATATATATTCACACCCTTGCTATGAATCCTCCTTAATAAGATCTGGTGCAACCAATTATCTTCAGAAGTCAAATAATTGGTTAAATAAAGTCCACCTGTGTGTAATCTAAGTGTCATGATCTGTCACATGATCTCAGAATATATACACCATTTCTGAAAGGCCCCAGAGTCTGCAACACCACTAAGCAAGGCGCACCACCAAGCAAGCGGCACGATGAAGACCAAGGAGCTCTCCAAACAGGTCAGAAACAAAGTTGTGGAGAAGTACAGATAAGGGTTAGGTTATATAAAAATATCAGAAACTTTGAACATCCCACAAAGCACCATTAAATCCATTGTTTAAAAATAGAAAGAATATAGCACCACAATAAACTTGCCAAGAGAGGGTCGCCCAGCAAAACTCACGGACCAGGCAAGGAGGGCATTAATCAGAGAGGCAACAAAGAGACCAAAGATAACCCCAAAGGAGCTGCAAAGCTTTGGAGATTGGAATATCTATTCATAGGACCACGTTAAGCCGTACACTCCACAGAGCTGGGCTTTACGAAAGAGTGGCCAGAAAATAAGCAAACATGTTTGGTAGCATGTGGGAGACTCCCCAAACATATGGAAGAAGGTACTCAGGTCAGATGAGACTAAAATTGAGCGTTTTGGCCATCAAGGAACATGCTATGTTTGGCGTAAACACCTCTCATCACCCCGAGAATACCATCCCCACAGTGAAGCATGGTGGTAGCAGCATCATGCTGTGGTGATGTTTTTCATTGGCAGGGACTGGGAAACTGGTCAGCATTGAAGGAATGATGGACGGCACTAAATACAGGGACACTTTTGAGGGATAGTTATGCATGCTCAAGTTCTCTGTTTTTTTTTGTCTTATTTCTCATTTGTTTAACAAAGAAAATGTGCATCTTCAAAGTGGTAGGCATGTTGTGTAAATTAAATGATACAAATTTTAATTCCAGGTTATAATGCAACAAAATAGAAAAATGCCAAGGGGGTGAATACTTTTGCAAGCCACTGTATTACAACAAATTCTCTATATTTGCCCATAGGGAAAATCAATTCTTTGCTACCCTCTTGTATATGTGGGAAATTACCTAATTTACCAAACTTTTTATTAGGTATTCCATTGACTGGAAAAGTGACCTGGACAGCTACTTTGACATTGATCCAGTGGAGGGAACGATTTCCACTAACGAACTCCTGGACAGAGAGAGTATCGCCCAGCACAATATCACCATTGTGGCCACCAAACTTAGTAAGTATGATCGTCATTCATGTAGGTGTCACTGTTGCCTTTCTCTATTGTTATCTATGTGACGAATTTAAGGTGGATTTAATCAAGTCAATCCCATTTTGTGTGAGTCATTTATGGGCGACCGTAAAGCATGATGGATCCTCTGGAGCGAGTTTGATCAGGACATTGTCTCCTCTGGCGTGCCCATCTTAACTGTCTCTTAAACTCTCTCTGTCTGACTCTTCATTCGTTACCCTCTATACATTTTCACTGCCTTCAATTAATGGTGTTCCTTTCATGACTAAAGCATTTTAGGATCTGAGTTTTCTTGTTTGAATCATCTTATATTGACGATGATGAAGAAATTGTCTGTTTTCAGTCACGTTACAAAAAGAAAGAGGTTCTGTAAAGTCAAATAAATGCATGATGGAGAGCCCTGCCGTGTTGAATTAAGAGTTCATTTACATCACTGTTATTTTAAGACATTCTATCAGACTAAATCGTTTTTTATGAAGGAAAGTGAAGCAAATATCCATATAAATAAGCAAATCCATCGTCATCAAGTCATCAAATCTGCTAAGAGCCATCAAAGTCATTATCTGGGAGGCAGGCTGGTGCTCAATCTAAATTACTCACGCTGTATTCTCATTAGGACGGACTGTGAAATAAGGGCCATTAAAAGTTGAGCTGCTTTTATCGCCTTGGAAACTAGAATTATTCACTTCCCCTCAAGGTCGTGTTGGGTGGTGGTGAAATGCTAATTCCTGTTTCTGGAGTGAGTGGAGAAATGGAAGGGGGAGGGATAGAGAGCTGGAGGGTTGGTTGGATAAGGGGCTCAGGCCGTCATACTCATCATGTGAATCAGTGATTGTAATGTTTTTTAGATGTTTGTCTGTCTGTCTCTTTTGTTATATTCACACATTGTGGATTATAATTCTGTTGGGTGGCCAACCATGCTAATAGTCGTAACATATTATTACACTACCCTACGTATTTATTTGGACAGGGAAGCTAAAACTTTTAATTTGGCTCAACACAATAAAGGTGCAAGTTGTAACCAAATATGGTTCTTGAGATCGACGCCATAGGGGAACCATTTTAGGGTTTCTGAAGAAGCATATAAAAATCCAAAAGCAGAATTCTTTTGGCCCTCCAGAACCGGAATTGAATAGCCCTGTGTTGGGTTTTAAGCCTTATTTATATTTTTCACAGGGTGCCTTTCAAGTATATTTTAGAGTTACCAGTACCACCCATGACTGGGTTTGATAGTGACAAAGATATGGTTGTTGCATTCATTTCAATTTTTTGCTGTTGTCTACCCCCAAGTCAGATCCTAGGTGAATATATTGTCATTAAAATGTAATTATACAGTACAACACATTTAATAAAGCCTTATTTTGAGGGTCTAGTTCAACCCTGACACAGGGGCATTAAACTCAAGTTTTAGACCTGCAAGTCACATGATGTGTACTTCCTATTAAAATCCAGCCAGAGTGGGGAAATCTAATTTTTTGAATTTTTACTAACCATAACCTGCATATAGAATCACTGCCAGGGTTGGGAAGATATGGGACTACCTTAAACATCTAAACTGGAGCAACCATTTCAGTAATGGGTGCAAAAAGTCCCAAGTAAGTGAGATGCACAAAGATAATGCCCCCAAAACATGCTAACCTCTCACCATTACCAATAGCAGGGGAGGTTAGCATAAAGATATCTATGACGATCTAAAATGCTCACTCATCCTTATTCATGATTCGTTCATGATTATCTGTAATCATGGTAGCTTCCACATTCATGTAGAACTGTTCAGAAACATACAGTGGCTTGCGTAAGTATTCACCCCCTATTTTGTTGCCTTACAACCTGGAATTTCTGGGGGTTTGTATCATTTGATTTACACAACATGCCTACCACTTTGAAGATGCAAAATATTTTTTCTTGTGAAACAAAAAATAAATAAGACAAAAAAATAGAACTTGAGCATGCATAACTATTCACCCCCCAAAGCCACCTTTTGCAGCAATTACAGCTGCAAGTCTCTTGGGGTATGTCTCTATAAGCTTGGCACATCTAGCCACTGGGGTTTTTGACCATTCTTCAAGGCAAAACTGCTCCAGCTCCTTCAAGTTGGATGGGTTCCGCTGGTGTAGAGCAATCTTTAAGTCATACCACATATTCTCAATTGGATTGAGGTCTGAGCTTTGACTAGGCCATTCCAAGACACTTAAATGTTTCACCTTAAACCACTCGAGTGTTGCTTTAGCAGTATGCTTAGGGTCATTGTCCTGCTGGAACGTGAACCTCCGTCCCAGTCCCAAATATCTGGAAGACTGAAACAGGTTTCCCTCAAGAATTTCCCTGTATTTAGCGCCATCCATCATTCCTTCAATTCTGACCAGTTTTCCAGTCCTTCCCGTTGAAAAACATCTCCACGGCATGATGCTGCCACCACCATGCTTCACTGTGGGGATGATGTTCTCAGGGTGATGGAAGGTGTTGGATTTGCACCAGACATAGCATTTTCTTTCATGGCTAAAAAGCAACATTTTAGTCTCATCTGACCAGAGTACCTTCTTCCATATATTTGAGGAGTCTCCCACATGCCTTTTGGCGAACACCAAACGTGTTTGCTTATATTTTTCTTTAAGCAATGGCTTTTTTTCTGGCCACTCTTCTGTAAAGCCCTGCTCTGTGGAGTGTACGGCTTAAAGTGGACAGATACACAAATCTGCTTTGCAGCTCCTTCAGGGTTATCTCTGGTCTCTTTGTTGCCTCTCTGTTTAATGCCCTCCTTGCCTGGTCCGTGAGTTTTGGTGGGCAGCCCTGTCTTGGCAGGTTTGTTGTGGTGCCATATTTTTCCATTTTTTAGTAATGGATTTAATGGTGCTCCGTGGGATGTTCAACGTTTCTGATATTTTTTTATAACCTGATCTGTACTTCTCCACCACTTTGTCCCCGACCTGTTTGGAGAGCTCATTGGTCTTCATAGTGCCTCTTGCTTGGTGGTGTGCCTTGCTTAGTGGTGTTGCAGACTCTGGGGCCTTTCAGAACAGGTGTGTATATATACTGAGAACATGTGACACTTATATTGCACACAGGTGGAATTTATTTAACTAATTATGTGACTTCTGAAGGTAATTGGTTGCACAAGATCTTAGTTAGGGGCCTGATAGCAAAGGGATGAATACATATGCACCAATTTCACAAATTTTGACTAGTTTGTGTATGTCAATTACATGAAATCCAGATTAAATTAAATTTAAATTACAGGTTGTAATGCAGCAAAATAGGAAAAATGCCAAAGAGGATGAATACTTTTGCAAGGAACTGTAATTTATTTCGTGATTTGATACCATTGCTCATAGGCGTGAGTTGAAATTGCTAAGCAGATTATTTCAAAGCAGTGTGCTGATGCTTGTTTCGCTTTATCAGAAGCACTTGAACACTGACGTCTGAAGCTTAATTTCGACTAACAACCACGTGATTTTGGTTTGGTTTCGGTAGAAGACAAAAAGGCTACACATGTGCGATGTCATCTATAATAATTTGTCTGTTCTACATTTTTGGGACCAGCAGGTGCCACTAGTGTACACTGTGTTGATCAAATCCTAGAGTAATTTTAAAAAATTCGACACAATTGGCTGGAAATGCTCAATTCTTCAGGAAGCTTAATTTCCCCATCACTAATTCTATTCTAATTTACAATAAAAGTGACTCCAAAATGGAACAATATATTATTTCCCATTCATTTCTATTGTGCACAACAATCAGAAAAATAACATAATATTTAAAAATCAGAACACATAAACTGGGTCGATATTCACTCTCACGCTGAGTGGCGATTTTTGTGCAAATCTTTGTGGGATGCATGCCAGAAAAGCCACTAGACAACAAAACACTAAACAATACATTAATCTCTAATGGATCGGTGAACGGGACGGGTGAACGGGACTGTTGAGCAGAACAGCATGTTCTTTTCTTCGTATTATCTTTTACCAGATCTCATGTGCTATATTATCCTACATTAATTTCACATTTCATCAAACTTCAAAGTGTTTCTTTGAAATGGTATCAAGAAAATGCATATCCTTGCTTCAGGTCCTGAGCTACAGGCAGTTAGATTTGGGTATGTCATGTTTGGCGGAAAGGTTTTAAATGCACTTTAATGGTGACAAACCGTGCCCACAAACTGTTAGGGCCTACATAAAGCTGTCACAACAGCAGACTCCCAACAGCAATCCCAACACCTTACCAATGCTACACATGGCTATCAGCGGAGCCTTGTCTGGCAGCAAAAACTGTTAATTCAGCTTTTCTTTTACATAGCTGATATTGCTGACATTGAGATGTACAAACTATGGCATAAGGGGACAACAAGCGAATAAGAGGCCATCAGTAATTTCAATTAAGACATTAATGAGCGAGCTAGAATGGACGTAGTCAAAATAACTATTTGTTCAGCACTTTTGAAATGTACAGCGACAGAATTCAGAATATGGGCCGTTCTTAGATTGTTCTCCTTGTACACCAAGTCAGAACCGTTGGATAAATAAAGGGGGTATATAAGCAGACAATGAAAGCTCTTACAATATTTTATGATTATATTTCTCGAAAACAGGTTATAGGCTACATGTGCACCACCAAGTCAGAACAGTAGGCAAAATTAAGAGGTGAAAATAGACCAAATTATTAGGGTGAGGCACATGGGCTACTAACAGCTTACTACACAACATACACATAGTATTACTTTCTTAGCTACAGTACACATATCTCCCTGGCATATTGCATCATTTATGCAGCAGCATACAAGTCATTTTTGGACTCACCTTGTTGTGCAAATTTTGTCATTAAACTTTGTCATCAAAGTCTGGAATTCTCTAGATTTATGGTGCTTTCAAGACAACTGGGACTTCGAGAAGAAAAAAAAGTTGAATCATGTCAGTGATATTATACAATAGGGAATGGTAGATAATTGTACTATCTAGATATCAAGGGTTAAAATCCTGATGTTATACATGCTTTTATTTCCTCACGCCTAGATTTCTGTAACTCTTTGTAAACATGTCTCAGTCAGAAATCTCTCAATCATCTAAAGTTAGTTCAAAATGCTAAAGCTTATAACAGGCACCAGAAAATGTAACCATATCACACCTATTTTTGCTTATCTACACCTACTACCCGTCCCCTTTTAGAATAGATTTGACATTTGATTAATATTTAAGGCTCGGCTTGGTTTAGCCCCATCCTATATCTCAGATCTTGTATCTCCCCACGAGCCAGGATGCAGGGCACTGTTGACCATTCCAAAGTCTAGGTTGAAATGAAAGGGGACTAGGCATTTGCCATTAAGGCCCCAGACTTTGGATGGTCTGTCAGAGGAGATCAGGCTTGCAGATTCAGTGCCTCTTTTTAAATCCCTACTGAAGACACACTTTTAAAGATGCTTTAATGAGTGATTTCAATGTATGATTTTAATTAGCTATCTTTTTTTCATTCTCTTTCCTTCTGTCTATGTTTCTTTGTTAGTACTTTTTATTTGATTATTTTATGATGTGAAGCACTTTGTTACTTGTATTAACAAGCGCATTTCAAATGAAGTTATTTTTATTACTACATTGATTTTAACAACTAAACTATTGCACCATCTAGTGGGGAAACCATTGTGTCACGTGTTAAAATGAAAGGACCATTCAGCAAATTGGATAGGATGAGGTTTCCCTTGCAGTTCCATGAATGATATAAATGCCATTTATTTATATTATTTAGCGACCTCTATTTGATTGTAAATATAGTTTACGATACAAAAGGCCTACACCTCTTGCTTCCTGAAAGGATACAATTCACCTCTCATAGAAATAGTCATTAATAGACATAATTCTCAAAATATGTTTTGTTCATTCTATTTTGATGGTTCCATTGCTCAATGTTCTGGGTCAAAGAGGAGCAAGAGAAAACCCTTGACAGATTAAAAAGATCACAGGGACGGAGAGATGAAATGTCCACAATTTCTGCCAGCGGAGTAGGAGTGTTAGTGGTGGCGGTCGGTGCGATCAGAGAGAGAGAAGCAAATCCCGTACTTAGTGTCATTTTTCCTTCAGTGAAGAAGATTGCTTTTTCCATCAAGGTCACACACAGGTCTCTAGCTGAGCCTTAGCTGTATCTCTGATTCCCCTGTGGAGGGAGGAAGGCCATCCACCATTCAACGCACCCATCCCTATAAGCCTCCACTGCAAAGCTTAACCTATCCCCCCACTTCATAACCATCAAGTTTACCTTCACTTCTGCCTCGCACTACAAAACATTAATTTCCTCCAGTGCCCCAGCTGTATAGAAATGTTGTATAAAAAGCACATATTCTGGTAAAAGAGGTTTAAACTGGCATAAGAGAATGGTTTGAACAATCTTTATGCAAATAATGGGTTCAAGTATAGCTATCAACTTTCAGTCATGCTGTGTTTATTGTTCATGGAATATATTCTTCTGTTTTTAGATTCCCTGAAGGAACAGATTTATGTAAAGAGGCAATCAGCGGTAGAAACAATAACAAAGCATTCTTCCCCACCCTTGTTCATCAAAAAGCTGAGGGATGGTCCTGGAGAAATGTAACCACTCTCAAATTCATAGACAGTGATATGGATGAAATGACTGACCTTCCATGATATCAAAATAATAGTTTTGACCATGTTTCGAGGCTATATGGTGTTTGTTTACATTGGAGTAAAACAAGATTATATTAGTGGTTCTGATGGGGTATGGCAGTTGAACTAAGCTCATGAGGCACTTATAAGCTATATTCTTCAACAATCAGGTACATATAATTCGTTTATAAGTCCAAAAATTTATTTAGAAACTGCTGATTGCCCCTTTAAAAGGTACTGTCTTCATATATTATTTTCCAATACATTGACACTTTTAAGGAATTCATCAGGCATCTGAGAACTTACACGCAAACCACAATGATCACGTTGTGCCTGCCAGTGCTGCACATTAAATCTACACATACATGCTGCTAGAACTGCCCCGGTAAACTGTAAGTGCTTTTATTGTGAAGTGGAAACTTCTAGGAGCAACAATGGCTTCGCTGCGAAGTGGGTCGGCCTCAAAAGCTCACAGAACGGGACCGCCGAGCACTGAAGCGCACAGTGTTCCAAACTGCTACTAGAAGCAACGTCAGCACAATAACTGTTTTGTCGGGAGATTCATGAAATGGGTTTCTGTGGCTGAGCAGTCGCACACAAGCCTAAGATCACCATGAGCAATGCCAAGCACCGGCTTGAGTGGTGTAAAGCTCACTGCCATTGGACTCTGGAACAGTGGAAACGTGATGCCTGGAGAGATGAATGACACTTCACCATCTGGCAGTCTGATGGACAAATCTGGATTTGGCAGATGGCAGGGGCACGCTACCTGCCCCAATGCATAGTGTCAACTGTAAAGTTTGGTGGAGGAGTAATAATGGTATGGGGCTGTTTTTCATGGTTCAGGCTAGGCCCCTTAGTTACAGTGAAGGGAAATCTTAATGCTGCAGCATACAATGACATTCTTAATGATTCTGTGCTTCCAACTTTGTGGCAACTGTTTGGGGAAGGCCCCCTCCTATTTCAGCATGACAATGCCCCAATGCACAAAGTGAGGTCCATACCGAAATGGTTTGTCGAGATCGGTGGGGAAGAACTTGACTGGCATGCACAGAGCCCTGACCTCAACTCCATCAAACACATTTGGGATGAATTGGAACGCCGACCACGAGCCAGGCCTAATCGCCAAACATCAGTGCCCGACCTCACTAACGCTCTTGTGTCTGAATGATGCATGTACCCGCAGCAATGTTCCAACATCTATTGGAAAGCCTTCCCAAAAGAGTGGGAAGGCTGTTATAGCAGCAAAGGGGGACCAAGATTGCCCATGATTTTGGAATGAGATGTTCGACGAGCAGCTGACCAAATACGTTTGGTCATGTAGACATGCCCCCAATAGAACATATACATACAAAAGACAACATACAGATACATACAAACACCTGCTCAGATATACCTGTTCTCACCCCTATATCCAGTGCCTGCACTACTCTTCCTCCCATGTCCTCAAATTGCACCATTTTGTTCCTCTCCATCGCCCAATATTTAGATAATTAAGTATATTATTGTTCCATTGCCTTAATGATGGAGGAAGATAATTAAAGAGAAACGTATCATCCAACCCATCGGTTAAATGGGCAGCAGGTAGCCTATTAGCGGTTAGAGCGTTGGACTAGTAACCGAAAGGTTGCAAGATCAAATCCCCGATAAAAATCTGTTGTTCTGCCCCTGAACAAGGCAGTTAACCCACTGTTCCTAGGCTGCCATTGAAAATAAGAATTTGTTCTGAACTGATTTTCCTAGTTAAATAAATAAAAAATTATCACTTCACCCTCATATGACATGTTGTGAAATATGCAGACAGATGGTTAAAAGTTAATTTACATTGTAATTCTTCTGACACCCAATTTTCTAACTCCTCCCATAATTTTTGGGCTTCATAATATTCCCAGAATGCATGGTTTATTGAGTCATTCTTAGTTGTACACTTAAGACATGACTCTGTTATTATGCTGTAACATTTGTGAATTGTTTAATAAATTGTATATTACTTGTATAACACATTATATACATAAGATTATACTGGATTAAGCGTACATTTTTGTTAACTGTAAAGTTGTTTGTTTTGTTCCAACATTCCCTCCTTGTTCCAAATATCAGTTATTTTTAAGCCTTGGGGTTTTTATATTTGAACCTGCATGTCATTATCGGGTCTGGTGTGGATGGACAGAATCAACATGGATGCGGGTGGCCGGGTGTAGTCATCATTTTACCATTTGCCAATTCTAAGACTGCAGTGCATATTACAACCACATGATGTCAGGGTTGTAAAATCAATGGGGAATTGTCTCTTGCACAGTTTTGTCTCTTCATTAATGTACTAACCCACAGGCAAGCACAATGAAACACATTAGAAACATTTATAACTGTTCATTGTTGTTTATTGTATGATTTTGACTCTTCAGATAGCCCAGTGCTGACCAGTAGAGTGGCTGTCACCGTTCATGTACTGGATGTCAATGAGTTTCCCCCTGAACTAGCCATCCCTTATGAGAGCTTTGTGTGTGAAAATACCAAAGTAGGCCAGGTAAGTGAACGTGTGTCTGAGCGTGTGGGCGTGCGTGTCTGCGTGTGTCATGTTGATGTATGCTCAGAGGCACTGTCTCATTAAAGGTGCCATATTGATTTAAAGGTCAGTAGGGAATTTTGAAAATAACAACCATGAATAAAATGCTAATAGTGAAGGGAAGGATGACTGATTCCCAGTAATAGTATGAGCGCCCACACAGAGAGGCTACGTACCAAATGCACTACTTTTGACCAAGGCCCATAGGGATATGAACCAGTAAAAATAGAACCATTAAAATATAATTTTCAGCTGTGTATAATATGCCTTTAAATTATGATTTAAAACCACATAAATCATATAAAACAAAGGTATATTACCATGCATAGCACAGGTATCATTGTATCAAAGTTTTGCATATTGCTAAAACCTTTTGCTTTATTTTAGCTAATGGAGGGGGCATGGTGTGCTTTCCACATCAGCAACCAAGTGTACATTCCAGATTCAATATTTGGATGCAGCGGAGTCTCTGCCTGTATGCATTATAAACCACTTGTGACTACAAATTAGCCTATTAGCAAACATCTCCATGCACGTGCCGACAGAGCTCCTTTGGCGGTTTAACAAATTGCTAGAAAGACTATCCCATCACACACTGAAGAAGCGTTGCTTACCCATGCCTTGATCGATGAACCGTTATCTTTAAAAGTCCTTAACAATCATGCAAAATAGCCTTTTGAGTGACTAGAACATTACACAATATTTCTTCCAGATAGAAAATAATTTTTCTCTCATGTCAAACTACCAGGAAGTCTGAAATGACAGATTGAAGGGGCGGGGAGCTACTGTAGTAGGCTGAGTCAGTGTGGAGCTCACCTTGGGGGTTTTCTCATTTGGGCAAAATACCGTCCTCCATCCTTTGTCCTCTCCTCCATGACCCAGAAACCAATATGTGGTTGAGTGGTCGAGAATTGTATCTGTTCATTAGTAGGCAAACAAAGGAGTGTCCTCCCTTCCTCGATAGCCATCTTTCATTTAGGATACTCACAAGTTTCCTAACGCAGAAAAGTTTTGAAATCTGCCACACCCCCTTTGAATCAACTTTTGTTTTGTAAGAGGAGAAAAACATACACGTTTTAAAAACATGCACAACTCACTTTAAACATTTATTTTGGAATCCACCCCTCTAACAGTAATTTGCCTGATGATGTGTGAGTGGAAAAGGACCATCTCATTTCAAGCAAGTGCATTTCCATCCACGTTCACTCTCCTCGCCAACTCTCCAACTCTACTTTGACCTTTTTCTAAAGGACACGAGAGAGGATGGAGGAGAGAGTTCACCGGAGGTGAGCAAATCTATTTGATGAAAGGTCCTTGACTGGCGGTTCTTTAATAAAGCTTATGTCAATTAACATGGACTCAGTGAGCAGTGTTGCAGTGAGATTATCTCAAGCAAATGTGCTGATACACAGAGCAACTCAAACAACATTGAAATTGCATGCAACATCCAATCCTGTCATACATCACATTATGGTTTCACAAATGATGTGTTAATTCAACTGTTTGGTTATTGTAACAGCATCAATATAGACAAAATGTTAGCTGTATAATTTTGCTAGCAAACCCAAATGGAATTGTGAGCACTGTATATCAAGCTAGTTGTTAGTTCAGATTTGACAACTTCCGTTGAAATGTCACAGGGTGAGGTAGCAGCACTTTTCAATAAATATACAGACTGTCCAATGATGTCAAAAAGTTTGTATCCATTTTCAGTAAGGCATGTCCCTTAATATGTCTACATCAGAGTTTTGTGCAGCCCACTTTTGTTCCTTGCTGGCTGTAGACCTTGCTAGCCAAGATACTAGCTTACACCAGACACAGAAGAAAGCAGAAAACTAAGTATCTTTGCCTTACATAAATAGGGGAAACCAACATTATATTTGCTGACACGCTGAAGTCAAATTTTGGCAGCAGTAGACTAGCTAGCTACATATACATTTGAAGTCGGAAGTTTACATACACTTAGGTTGGAGTAATTTGGCAAGTAGGTTAGGACATCTACGTTGTGCATGACACAAGTCATTTTTACAACAATTGTTTCCAGACAGATTATTTCACTTATAATTCACTGTATCATAATTCCAGTGGGTCAGAATTTTACATACACTAAGTTGACTGTGCCTTTAAACAGCTTGGAATATTCCCCAAAATTATGTCATGGCTTTAGAAGCTTCTGATAGGCTAATTGACATCATTTGAGTCAAGTAGAGGTGTGCCTGTGGATGTATTTCAAGGCCGACCTTCAAACTCAGTGCCTCTTTGCTTGACATCATGGAAAAATCAAAAGAAATCAGCCAAAACATCAGAAAAAAATGTGTAAACCTCCACAAATCGTGTTCATCCTTGGGAGCAATTCCCAAATGCCTGAAGGTACCACATTCATCTGTACATACAATAGTATGCAAGTATAAACACCATGGGACCATGCAGCCATCATACTGCTCAGGAAGGAGACGAGTCCTGTTTCCTAGAGATGAACGTACTTTGGTTCGAGAAGCGCAAATCAATCCCAGAACAACAGCAAAGGACTTTGTGAAGATGCTGGAGGAAACAGGTACAAACTATCTATATCCAGAGCAAAACGGGTCCTATATCGACAAAAACTGAAAAGCCGCTCAGTAAGGAAGAAGCCACTGCTCCAAAACTGCCATTAAAAAGCCAGACTACGGTTTGCACATGGGGACAAAGATCGTACTTTTTGGAGACCTCTGGTCTGATGAAACAAAAATGGAACTCTTTGTCCATAATGACCATTGTAATGTTTGGTGGAAAAAGGGGGACGCTTGCAAGCCGAAGAACACCATACCAACCGTGAAGCATGGGGGTGGCAGCATCCTGTTGTGGGGGTACTTTGCTGCAGGAGGGACCGGTGCACTTCACAAAATAGATGTCATCATGAGGAGGAAAATCCTTTGGATATATTGAAGCAACATCTCAAGACATCAATCAGGAAGTTAAAGATTGGTCGCAAATGGGTCTTCCAAATGGACAATGACCCAAAGCATACTTCCAAAGTTGTGGCAAAATGTCTTAATTAAGGACCACAAAGTCAAGGTATTGGAGTGGCCATCACAAAGCCCTGACCTCAATAGAACATTTGTGGGCAGAACTGAAAAAGCATGTGCGAGCATGGAGTCCTACAAACCTGACTCAGTTACATCAGGACGAATGGTCCAAAGTTCACCAAACTTATTGTGGGAAGGTTGTGGAAGGCTACCAGCAACTTTTGACCCAAGTTAAACAATTTCAAGGAAAGGCTACCAAATACTAATTGAGTGTATGTAAACTTCTAAACCCACTGGGAATGTGATGAAAGAAATAAAAGCTGAAATAAATCATTCTCTTAACTTTTATTCTCACATTTCACATTCTTAAAATAAAGTGGTGATCTTAACTGACCTAAGACAGGGAATTTCTAAATGTCAGGAATTGTGAAAACTGAGTTTATTAAATGTATTTGGCTAAGGTGTATGTAAACCTCCGGCTTCAACTGTATAAACCATGTCACTCTGTGATCACATCTTCTGCGATGTTGGTTACAAAGTTGTACATATTTAAATTAGGTAGAGAATAATACTTCCATTGGTGTATTAAATGTAGACTTTTATGATGCCTTTAATAATCCCGCCTCCATTCTACCTCCTGAATCCAATTGTTTGACATAGGGGAGGGGACCACTAACATTATGATGAAACTTTATCAATGTAGAAGCAACAATCATTTTGGTAGTCCTGCTTTTATCTGGTTTCATCCAAATCTGGTTTCATCATCACATTTCCATACTAGTACTTTTCACAGCAAGATTCCGCCAGGTTTTTACTCATAGCTGGTCGGCGATAAAGAATTGAAGGTCTTCTTTTGTAAGAGCCATCACAAGTCCCCCTTGATGGTTAGTTGCACTCACATTGCCTGCCAAAGTACAGACAAAGCACTTATAGTGCAGTACAAGTATTCTGATGCAGATCACACTGTGCAGCTGCAACCTCCCCTGAACAGTCATCTATAACCAGGTATGTATTCAAGTGAGAAAAACAAGAGAGATACATTTCCAGGTGAAAGCAGGGAGGAAGGCTACGGGACAAACACGCTGTTTCAACATTCTCAGGAAAATAGATTAAGCAGAGAAAAAAACATTATCATAAACACACTTGAATGCTTTTTGAGATAAAGAGGGTAGAGTTTAGTGAGGCAGTGGGCAACCTCCCAAACTGAAGCCCCATGCACGGAGAGGAGAGTTGCGATGTGAGGAGAGGTGGGAAGGAGAGTAGGTGAGGAGCTGAAGAGAGGAGGTGAGGAAGGGAGGCTAAACAACCTCCCATTGAGATCATAACCCTGTGCACTGATTGATTTTTAGAACACTGTTAAAACCTCTCTGGGATAGGCGGGACGCAAATGTCTCACCTGGCCAATTGCCAGGCAAAATGCAGAGCGCCAAATAAAAAATCAATGCTATAAAATTCTAACTTTAATTAAATCACACATGTACAATACCAAATTAAAGTTACACTCGTTGTGAATCCAGCCAACATATCAGATTTCAAAAAGGCTTTTCGGCGACAGCATAAGAAGCTATTATCTGATGACTGCACAACAGTAAACAAAGAGACAATAGCGTATTTCAACCCTGCAGGCACCACACAAAAAGTAGAAATAAAATATAAATCATGCCTTACCTTTGATGAGCTTCTTTTGTTGGCACTCCAATATGTTCCATAAACATCACAAATGGTCCTTTTGTTCGATTAATTCCGTCGATATATATCCAAAATGTCAATTTATTTGGCGCGTTTGATCCAGAAAAAAACAGCTTCCAATTAGCACAACGTCACTACAAAATATCTCAAAAGTCACCTGTAAACTTTGCCAAAACATTACAAACTACTTTTGTAATACAACTTTAGGTATTTTTAAACGTTAATAATCGATCAAATTGAAGATGGGTCTATCTGTTTTCAATACTGGAGGATCACAAACTAACGCTACTTTTCAAGTCTTGCGCAACTCTCAAACAGTTAATATAATGTTACCCTGTTCCAAGATGGGCGTAGTTCTTCATTGCACAAAGGAATAACCTCAACCAAATTCCAAAGACTGGTGACATCCAGTGGAAGCGTTGGAACTGCAAACAAGTGCCTAAGAAATATCGTTTCTCAATGAGAACTCATTGAACAGACAGTGACCTCAATTGTTTTTTATTCTGAATGGTTAGTCCTCTGGGTTTTACCTGCTACATAAGTTCTGTTATACTCACAGACATGATTCAAACAGTTTTAGAAACTTCAGAGTGTTTTCTATCCAAATCTACTAATAATATGCATATCTTATATTCTTGGCATGAGTATCAGGAAGTTTTAATTGGGAACGCTATTTATCCAAAAGTAAAAATGCTGCCCCCTATCCCAAAGAGGTTATTAAGGCTTTACGGCGAAAGCATACCATGCGATTATGTTAGCTCAGCGCCGAGTCACGAAAAAACATACAGCCATTTTCCAGCCAAAGAGAGGAGTCACAAAAAGCAGAAATAGAGATAAAATGAATCACTAACCTTTGATGATCTTCATCGGATGGCACTCATAGGACTTCAAGTTACACAATACATGTATGTTTTGACCGATAAAGTTCATATTTATATCCAAAAATCTCAGTTTACATTGGTGCGGTATGTTCAGTAATGTTTTGCCTCCAAAACATCTGGTGATTTTGCAGAGAGCCACATTAATTTACAGAAATACTCATCATAAACGTTGATGAAAGATACAAGTGTTATACATAGGATTAAAGATAAACTTCTCCTTAATGCAACCACTGTGTCAGATTTCAAAAATGCTTTTCGGCGAAAGCACACCATGCGATACCCTCCATGTTGTGGAGTCAACAAAAGTCAGAAATAGCGTTATAAATATTCACTTACCTTTGATGATCTTCATCGGAATGCACTCCCAGGAATCCCAGTTCCACAATAAATGTTTGTTTTGTTCGATAAAGCCCATCTTTATGTCCAAATACCTCCTTTTTATTCACGCATTTAGTTCACTAATCCAAATGCACAAAGCGCGGGCACTAAGTCCAGATGAAAAGTCAAAAAGTTCCATTGAAGTTCATAGAAACATATCAAACGATGAATATAATCATCATTAGGATGTTTTTATCATCCTAATGATGATAACAACCGGACAATTCCGTTGTCATTAGAAAGGAAATGGAATGGAGCTCGTGCTCAAGGCCGCGCGCGATAAACAACTCCTAACTTTCAGCTGAGGCACTTACTGTGAGTGGTCTTGTTCTCTCCCCTTTCACAATAGAAGCCTGAAACATTTCAGAAAACTTTCTAAAGACTGTTGACATCTAGTGGAAACCTTAGGTGGTGCAATCTGACCCCATTTACACTGGATATTGGATAGGCAATCACTTATAAAACTACAAACCTCAGATTTCCCACTTTCTGATTGGACATTTCTCAGGTTTTCGCCTGCAATATGAGTTCTGTTATACTCACAGACATCATTCAAACAGTTTTAGAAACTTCAGAGTTTTTCCATCCAAATCTACTAACAATATGCATATCCTAGCTGGTGGGCCTGAGTAGCAGGCAGTTTACTCTGGGCATGCTTTTCATACGGATGTGAAAATACTGCCCCCTATCCCAAAGAAGTTAATCCCTGTTCAGTTCACCCTCATACATTGCTTGATGTAATTTTTTATGAGTCATGGAATTTAAAGGATAACTTAACAAAATGTCCCGACATCTTGAGTTTATTGTGTCTAGACGATACTAAAATAACTAGCTCAACAGCCATGTAGTCCTTTGATGATTCTCTTTCAATTTAATGTTCAAATGTTTTTCTCTCTCAGGTAATTCAAATCTTCAGTGCAAAGGACCAGGATCTGCCACAAAGTGGTCATAAGTTCTCCTTCAAACCATCAGAGAGGGACGTCAACAACAAGAACTTCACTATCCTAGACTTTGGAAGTGAGTTACAGTATCTTGACCAGGTTTCTGACACTGTGCCAGTGAGGAAGAAAAAGTAGTCATCATAGTGAAGAAGCATGATGACAGCATCTAACATATTTCTAGGTGATACAGTGAATCATTACATTTACATTACATTTAAGTCATTTAGCAGACGCTCTTATCCAGAGCGACTTACAAATTGGTGCATTCACCTTATGACCTCCAGTGGAACAGTAGTGCATCTAAATCTTTTCAGGGGGAGAGGGATTACTTTATCCTATCCTAGGTATTCCTACACCTGCTACAAGGTCACATCAGTCTCCTTTAGACATATGTCGTTATGAGCACTTGATAGATAGTGTTATCATATAACCCAAGAAAAGTACTGCATATTTGTATTAATTTTGTGCAGCAGCCATAGCCATCACCAATGGGAGTCAACTATCTAAAATATTCATAAAATTAGTACTGTTGTGTCAATTCTATATGATTTAGAATATGTTGTCATACAGTATATACTTAACAAAAATATAAATGCAACAACTTCAAAGATGAGTTACAGTTCATAGAAGGAAATCAGTCAATTGAAATACATTCATTAGGCCCAAATCTATTGATTTCACATGATTGGGCAGGGGTGTAGCCATGGGTGGGCCTGTGAGGGCATAGGCCCACCCACGTAGGAGCCAGGCACAGCCAATCAGAATACGTTTTTCCACACAAAAGGGCTTTATTACAGAACATTTCAGGGACCTTTTATTTCAGCTCATGAAACATGGAATCTAGACTTTACATGTTGCGTTTATATTTTTATTCAGTATAGTATGTTCTCAGAAATGTATCATGTCTCTTTCCAATGTGCAAATTGCAAAACACACCCTTTGAAGACAGGTGTGAGTATGACCCATTGCAGTATGAAGCTGTGGAAAGGAATGCATTTCTCAACCTTGAAGAGAGACCCGGCTTGAACCCCTGATCCAGATTTACCTTTTGGACACAGAGCATCACAGCTTTCGCCCTGCCGTCACTGTGCCAACAGACACAATCTCCAGATACAGGGATGAGATCTGATGCGCAGGGACAAGGCATTCAAAGCACCAAAGGCGAAGTCTAGCAAAGCAAGAGAAAATGGAAAAAACACAATCCGCATCCAAAATGGCACCCTATTCCCTTTATAGTGCACTATTCAAGTAGTACACTATAAAAGGAAAGGGTGCCATTTGGAACGAACCCATAATCTGTGCATAACATGTAAGGTGTGTTGAGACACCTTGACCCTTCTGTCAGGAAAAAGTCCCCGGCGTTGTCAGAGGAACAAACCAATCTTGACAGGGGTCAGACAGTCTAGCCACACTGGTCAGGTCTGGGGCTGGTCCAACCTGACACATTGCCCTGTTCGTGAGAAACCCTGTCCAGGTCTATTCCTCTGACCAACTTCACACCTGCTCCAGCACCACCCCAACACTACCTTACTTTCTTAGTACATGATTACCTTACCTGTCCATAGCAGGCTACATGGTTCCTTTATTCTTAATCATTGTTTAACCTTCCAGTTTCCTATAATTATGTCGGATGAATGAACACATAGAAACCACAAATGTTCCCCAGCACACTCTGTTGTAGTGGATAAGGGTGTACGGCTGCCATGTTGTCCCGGAGGCAGTTTAGACATTTTCAGAGTTGACTTGCTGTCTGAGGTAACATCAGGTCACCCTTGTTCAAGACAAGGGACAGTAAGGAACCAACTCACAACATTTCTGATGTAATTTCTAACAGGAATACTCAGGTTCAGTAAAAGCATTATCATTGTCTCATTGTATAGGCTAGTGTATCCCGAATAGTCATTTGTAGTTAAATTTGTTTCGTTCTGTTCCAGATAACACCGCGGGGATAGTGACTCTGCGGAGCGACTTCCGACGGCGTTCCCAGGAGATCTACTTCCTTCCTGTGGTGATCCAGGACAGCGGCTACCCCGTCCAAAGCAGTACGGGCATCCTGACAATCCGTGTGTGTGGCTGCGAGTCGGATGGATCGCTCCTCACCTGCAGTGCAGAGGCCATCTTCCTCCCAGTGGGGCTGAGTACAGGGGCCCTGATAGCCATACTCCTCTGCATTGTCATTCTTCTGGGTGAGTAATTTATTATTCCTCATTCACCCCTCCTAGTCATTGAATGTGTGATGGAGTTTATCCCTTTAAGGCCAACCCTGGGCATCAACCAACATTCACAAAAACACTAACATACTCACAAAGCAGTGCCATAACCACTAGACTAACCACCGCCATAGTCAGTATATTATCACTCTATTGGGTGAGTATTGAGTAATTTACCCTTGTGGTAGGTCCTACTCAGTTATGACCGTGGAATTTCTTATTGTATGGCTGAGTACTGGGGCTTTAATAGCTATTCTCCTGTGCATCGTCATTATACTGGGTGAGTAATTTACAGCTAGGGTACGTCATTTACAGCTAGGGTACGTCCTCCTAATCAGTAATGACTGTGTAACAGTTCAGCGTGTGTCCCTGTACGGCGACACAGGGCACAAACCCACATTAACTCTGTATAGTCCAAGTCCTGTCTAAGCAAGGGGAGGAGGGTTCAAAGCTAACATATTGAATTATTTTAATAAACCAATTAAGCAAATTTGAGCAGTCTTGATACAACATTTTGAACAGAAATGCAATGGTTCATTGAATCAGTCTAAAGCTTTGCACATACACTGCTGACATCTAGTGGCCAAAATCTAAATTGAGCCTAACCTGGAATAGTACATTATGGCCTTTCTTTTGTATTTCAAAGATGACAGGAGAAAATAATAATAATGTGCATGTTTTTTTTCTTTGTATTATCTTTTACCAGATCTAATATGTTATATTCTCCTACATTAAATTCACATTTCTACAATCTTCAAAGTGTTTCCTTTCAAATGGTATCAAGCATATGCATATACTTGTTCAGGTCCTGAGCTACAGGCAGTTAGATTTGAATATGTAATTTTAGTTGAAAATTTAAAAAAAGGGTTCGATCCACTCTGCCAGTGAAGCTAGAGGGCGCACAATTCAAATAAACAATTATAAAAATTATGGATATTAAACATTTAGGTACATACCAGTGTTTTATATCGGTTAAAAGCTTAAATACTTGTTAATATAACTGCATTGTCCAATTTACAGTAAGCTTTACAGCGAAAGCATGCCATGCAATTGTTTGAGGATGGCGCTCCACATAAAAATATTATCCACTGGCACAGGTTTCATAAATTCATAAATAGGGTTTAAATATTCACTTACTTTTTGAAAATTACAAGTTACAGCATGTAATGTCATTTTGTATATCCCAAAATGTCTGTTTAGTTGGCACCATTGATTTGAGTAATCCACTCATTCAACACGCAGAGAAAGGAATCCAAAAAGCTACCGCTAAACTTTGTTAAAACAAGTCAAAATACATTTCTATTTAATCGTCAGATACCCTAAAACGTGATTAAACTATAATATTTCATACGGAAAGACGTATGTTCAATAGGAAAATTATATTAGCAGGTGCATGTCCTCTTATAGCGGTCGCATACACGAAATTCCAAGTCGGTGTCCCTGTATCAAAACTCATTATTCTTCCTCATTTTGGAACAAACAAGCCTGAAACCTTGAACAAATTACATACAGGGATCTAGATTTACTCTTTCCCCCATACGTTCCATTGGAAGAGCATGGGATTTCAAAAACAGAATTCCGGTTGGTTTTCCTTTGGATTTTCAACTACCATATCTATTGTCTTATAGTCTCCTACATTATTTTAACATTTCTACAGACTTCCGAGTGTTTTCTTTCCAATGGTACCAATTATATGCATTTCGTGGCTTCAGGGCCTCAGCAACAGGCAGTTTACTTTGGGCACATCAGTCAGGCGGAAATGGAGAAAAATAGACTCTAGAAAAATAGACCCAAGACCCAAGATTTATTACGAAGTTTAAGATGGTATTACCAAGGATAATTTAGCTATTTTAATTTTAACCCCCCTTAACAACAGTCATCTCAGATTTTCAAAATATGCGTTACAGCCAACGCTAGACAAGCATTTGTGTAAGTTTATCATGGCATAATGCTATGCTAGGCTCTGCTGGCAGCAGGCAACATTTTCACGAAAATAAGAAAAGCAACCAAATTAAATAATTTACCTTTTAAGAACTTCAGATGCTTTCACTCAGGAGACTCCCAGTTAGATAGAAAAAAGTCTCTGAATGTTATGTGGCCAAGCCAGAGCCAAGACTAGAATCCAAGCGAACATATCTGGAGAGACCTGAAAATAGTTCTGCAGCGACTCTCCCCATTCAACCTGACAGAGCTTGAGAGGATCTACAGAGAAGAATGAGATTAACTCCCCAAATACAGGTGTGCGAAGCTTGTAGTGTCATACCCAAGAAGACTCTTGGATGTAATCGCGGTCAAAGGTGCTCCAACAAAGTACTGAGTAAAGGGTGCAATAAATCCAAGTAGCAGATTGGATAGGTTTCAAAAAATGTATGTTATTTAAATTTTGGAAGCAAGATTAATTAATCAATTAATGTACAAACAGTTAAAACAATCAACCTCCAATAGAGTATGCTGGGAAATATAATCATGATAGTCATGCTTTTGGTTTGACACTGGTTATTAACACCAACACTGGGCTGCTTTTACACCAATGAGTGTTAATTTGAGACTTACAGAGTTAAACTAACACCTGAATCAACGCTAGAAATGTTACACTGAAAAATATACACTTAGCCAATTTGGTGTAGTAGCGAGAAAGCCAGAGAGGGGAAATAAATATCACTTTGTGATATTGTGTGATGGTCGGCTATTAAAACTGGTTCATTTTTTACAGTGTACAGTAGGTCAAGTATGGCCATGACCCATACAGAATAATCAAAAGAATTTCATCTTTAGCCATAAAATTATTATTTTTCTCCCTCCACCCAGACTCCACTACAGAGCATACGATCAGGAAAAACTAAAGGGATCAATTTGCAAACCAATGATGAAGTACCTAATTGGTTATGGTTAGATGCTAAGATTAAGGGCAGGGTTAAGGTTAAGGTCATGGTAATGGTTAGAGTTAGAGTTATGTGTTGGCATGCCAGTCACGTCCATTTAGTCACACGTATAATTAACTGAATGTGATTAAGTATCATTTCACTAAATGTCGGAGGCTCACATGTGAAAGTATCTGCAAATGCCTTGTGGATGGCTTCCTTCAAGGCCACCCAGTCTTACTGAACATCGGTTGTATTGCAATCAGGGTTGCATTCAGGGAGGTTTCGTTTCAGATGGACAGGACAGAGTCATTTAGCTCTTCTGCTTGTTGTTTGTAGATGTTGTATTTCTGTGTAGGGGTTATGGGTTGCTTTCTTTGCTTGGGGGCCAGTCTGATGGCCATCACAGATTTGATTAGGCGGTGGTCTGTCCAGCAGACTTCAGTACCTCTAATGGCATGGGTGATGTTTACATCTCTGAGGTCTTGTGATCTTACAATGACGTAATCTATAAGATGCTATTGTTTTGAGCGAGGGTGCTGTCATCTTTCTTTCTTTTCCTTATGCCGTGCTTGCTTTGCTTTGCTTTGCTTTGCTTTGGTCTGCTCTGCCTTGCATTGCTCTGCCTTGTGTTGCTCGGCTCTGCATGCTACTTCAGGGAGTGATGCTCCTGGCCCAAGCTCAGCTAGCTCACGCTGACAGCACCCGGGTTACAGGATTAGGTGTATATTGAATTGCAATCAAATAGGCTGTAATTACAAATAGTACATTAATTATTTGATCTACAGACTAAGGTGTAGGAGGAGACATAGGACCACCCGGGACCTGGATATCAAGACAACGATCCAAATGTCATATCATTGCATATCATTGCTTACAATTATGCTATGTGTAACCTGCATTAACTCAGTTTCCTTGTGGTTAGATTATCCACTCTGAGGTTGGAAGGTTGCTAGTTTGACCTCTGGCCAAGTTATACCAAAGACTGTAAAAACTGTACCTGATGCTTCTCTGCTTGGCACTCAGCAATAAGGAGATATATTAGTTTCCTGTCCAGGTGGTGTACTTGTACATCAAGCTGCCTCACGCTACAGAAAAAATAGATAAGCTCCTCCTCCTATAAGCCGTTCCAGCTCGCTCATGCAAGGCTACTTACTTTACTAAGGGCTCGATTCAATCAGATCCTCTTCAGCCAATTTCCGCATAGCAGTTGTTTTGACAGTGTCAGGGGTGGAACTGCGTTAGAGCTGTCACAAGTGGCTCCCGGCATTATACCTAAAGCCGACATTGCCATTGGCTCCATGGAGCTGCATTTACAGAAATACCATGCAGCCTTGTTTACAAGTTCTAACACTGGAATGAGAGATGTAAATCTACACTTCCATTAGGATGATATAAATCCTCATTATGTTGTTTAATGATTTTCAATTTCAGCGTAATTATTTCTATATAGCCTACATTTTCTCGCTCTGAACTTCTACAGGAGTGGGGCGGGTGTGGCTTCGTGTCAATGATTGCAAGAGCAGCTGCTCACCAATTTGAGGGCTCCATCTCCGACACAGCCAAAACATCCGCTACGCTGGGGTCTGCTATCGCCAGTAAACGCTTGATATGATTGAAACTAGGCCTTAATCTACTTGCTTGTACATAACTTAAAAAGGTCTGAAGTACACAAGTCTTTTCCATCAACCTATGCCTCAGATCACACAGGACACTCAGAGGCAATCCAACCTTGAACTGACTCAAAATGCTGAATATCACTGTTCCAGGCAACATTATAAAGTACTAGATGTATCACTGTTCTCATTGTTAAAGTGTACGTTTATGTATCAGCTTCATATCAACCAAGTGTGTTATGATGCATGCATACGTAATTCAAGATGGTTTTGATCACGCGGACATGGAAATGTTCCAGGCATCCTCAGAGAATGACAAGGATTTATACGTTGACTCGGTAAGTGAGTTTATAAGGAAGTGCATTGGAGATGTTGTATACCCTGTGACTCTGAAAAACTACCATAACCAGAAACCGTTGATAGATGGCGGCATTCATGCAAAATTGAAAGCGCAAACCACTGCATTTAACCATGGAAAGATGACTGGGAATATGGTCAGATATAAATAGTGTAGTTATTCCCCCCACAAGGCAATCAAATAAGTGAAATGTAGGTATAGGGACAAAGTAGAGCCTCAATTCAATGGCACAGACACGAGACGTATCTGGCAGGGTCTACAGGCAATTACGGACTAAAAATAGAAAACCAGCCACGTCACAGACACCAATGTCTTTTTTCCAGACAAACTTAAACGCCTTCTTTGACTGCTTTGAGGATAATACAGTGCCACCGACGCGGCCCGCTACCACGGACTGAGGGCCCCCTTTCCTTCTCCGTGGCTGACGTGAGTAAGACATTTAAACATGTTAAACCTCGCAAGGCTGCTGGCCCAGACGGCATCCCTAGCCGCGTCCTCAGAGAATCTGCAGACCAGCTGGCTGGTGTGTTTACGGACATATTCAATCATTCCCTATTCCAGTCTGCTGTCCCCACATGCTTCAAGATGGATACCACTCTTCCTGTACCCAAGAAGGAAAGATAATTGAAATAAATGACTATCGGCCCCATAGCATTCAATTCTGTCATCATGAAGTGCTTTGAGAGACTAGTCAATGATCATATCATCTCCTCCTTACCTGCCACCCTAGACCCACTTCAATTTGCATACCACCCCAACATGTCCACAGACAATCGCCATCACACTGCACACTGCCCTATCCCATCTGGAGAGGAATACCTATGTAACAATGCTGTTCTATTGACTACAGCTCAGCATTCAACACCTTAGTACTCTCCAAGATCATCATTAATCTCGAGGTCCTGGGTCTCAACCCCGCCCTGTGCAATTGATTCCTGGACTTCTGATGGGCCGCACTCAGGTGGTGAAGGTAGGCAACAACATCTCCACTTCGCTGATCCTCAACACTGGGGCCCTACAAGGGTGCGTGCTCAGCCCCTTCCTGTTCACCAGTGACTACGCGGCCATGCACGCCTCCAACTCAATCATCACGTTTGCAAACGACACAACAGTAGTGGGCTTGATTACCAACAACAATGAGACAGCATACAGGGTTAGAGGGCACTCAGAGTGTGGTGTCAGGAAAACAAGCTCTCACTCGACATCAACAAAAACAAAGGAGATGCTGAAGAAATGTGGCTTGTTACCTAAAACCCTGATAAACTTTTACAGATGCACCATCTTGTCAGGCTCTATTACCGCCTGGTACGGCAACTGCACCGCCCACAACCGCAAGGCTCTCCAGAGGGTGGTGCGGTCTGTGATACGCATCACCGGGGGCAAACTACCTGCCCTCTGGGATACCTACAGCACCCAATCTCACAGGAAGGCCAAAAAGATCATCATGGACAATAACCACCCGAGCCACTGCCTGTTCACCCAGCTACCATCCACAAGGCGAGCTCAGTACAGGTACATCAAAGTTCGGACCGAGCGACTGTTAAACAGCCATCACTAACACAGAGAGGCTGATGCCTAAATAAAGACTCAAATCATTGGCCACTTTAATATATGGATCACTTGTCACTTTAAATATTGCCAATTTAATAATGATTACATATGTTACATTAATCATCTCATATGTATATACTATATCTTATACCTTCTATTGCATATTGCCTATGCCGCTCGGTCATCGCCCATCCATATATTTATATGTACATATTCTTATTCCATCCTTTTAGATTTGTGTGTATTAGGTAGTTGTTGTGGAATTTTTATATTACTTGTTAGATGTTAGTGCACTGTCGGAACTAGAAGCACAAGCATTTCGCTACACTCGCATTGACATCTGCTATCCATGTGTATGTGACCAATAAAGGTTTATTTGATAATGTCAATATAATCTTGAGATTCAGAAAGCATAATTTGCTATTTGCCGCTAGTGCTAGTAGCCACATCATTTAATACTATGCCCTTGCATCTAAGATGTGCATGTACCCAGGATAATTCTGTATTAATGTGTTAGTTGGACCACACCATGACGTCAAGTCTCCACGATCTCAACTTTTTAGAAATTACACGTCCACAAAGATAATGGGGTTTAGAGATTGTTCAACTAGTGTTCTTTCATGAATTAGTCTAGCCAACTTCAATGAGTAATTTTTCATGTTGAGAGTGAGTCTTTGTTAGTATGAACATGGCTTTCTTCACCCACTTTGCTCTCTGTGAATGTAGAGTTAGTGTTGAAAGGGTTGACTACTTGGTGAGAGAACTGTTATCAGAGCTCAGAGTCAACATGCCCTGAGGCTATGGCTGGCATCGATGTTATTCCATCAAGTCACGCTGTCCCAGAGAAAGTGCCAGAGTGAATCACAACTTACAGGGATAACTCTCTTTTTGAAAGCCAGTTAGTTTTTGTGGTGGATATGTCAAGCTGACACAGTTGTTCCTTCCTGCGTGTAAATGATGGGGGAATCAAGCTGTCTGTCAAACTGGCTGGCATGAGGGCATGTCTGGCATTAGCGTTACCTCCCCAGACCATTATAATTAGACCACACCCAGCTACCACCCAAGAAAGAACTGTCCAAATAATAATGACCATGCATGTCAAACCTTAACCACTGGGGGGAGCTGACGCACTGTTTGACTAATATCGTAGAAGAGAAGGCAAAGGAGAAGGAAAAGAAGGGCAGTCAAGATTACAGCTCTCATGCTTTCTATTGTTTTTGTCAATTTTCAACCAATTTGTTTCTTCATTATAATTGAATAATTTCTATACATGTGTTGAACTGTGCATTTCTTTCCCTTGTGAATAGTCCAACTGAAGACCCATATAGGAAATGTACTGTATTTACCACAGCGAGGAGGAAAAAACAGTGGAATAATCTTTCATCCCCCTTACTTTACAAAATGAGTGTGGGAGATGTGTGTTCGATATTGGCAGCTCCAGTTAGAGGGAAATTGGAAGGATCTGTGGAGGTACATTCTTAAGAATACCACCCCATGCCGTGATCAGTGCTTGACTACAATGCAATGTCAGAAGACTATGTCATGTTTTTTGTCATGTCAGTACTCAGTACATAACGTCTGTTGCTAAGGAACAATATGTGTGGGAGATTTGGTAACTTCTTCATTGGCAAGTCACATGAATGCATACCAAGGAAATGTTTACCTTCTCAAGCCACCAAAAAAACCATAAACAGTGGATCATTACATTTCCCCAATGCAAGTTGCACTTTATATTATCTCACACTTTTCATCAACCACTAATGTGTCATCTATCATCTTTGATCTCTCTCCAATGCTGTATTAGCAACATTATATAGCACCATTTAGGCTTCCAATACCATTAAGAGTGATTCATAGTTTCATAAACCACTAATGCGTTATTTTCTCTGTGATCTCTCTCCAGTGATCGTGGTCATCTACGTAGGTCTGAGACGACAGAAGAAGAAGGAGACTCTGATGACATCCAAGGAGGACATCCGTGACAATGTAATCCACTACGACGATGAGGGAGGGGGCGAAGAGGACACCCACGCTTTCGACATGGGCACCCTCCGCAACCCCAAAGTCATTAAGGAGAACCTTCTGAAAGAGAACCGGGACCTTCTCCGACGGGATGTCAAACCCGACCCCAAAACCGGCAAAAAACGAACTCCTGTTTCCCAAGACAGTGAAGATATCCGTGACTTCATCAATCAGCGACTGAAGGAAAACGATGTGGACAACTCGGCCCCACCCTATGACTCTCTAGCTACCTATGCCTATGAGGGAGAGGGCTCTGTAGCAGAGTCGCTCAGCTCCATCGAGTCTCTGGTAGTAGATGCCGATGAGGACTATGATTACCTCAACAAATGGGGTCCTCGATTTAAGACTCTGGCGGGAATATTCGGAGAGCAGTCGCATACTCAAGCAGACACAACGACAACAACAACAACAGAAAACAGACATTGATGATGTTATTCACTTAGTAGACTCCAAAAGTGGACATGAAATGGCATTCTTAACAAAATGTTTTTGTGTTTTTTTCTATTTCAGGGTTTTATTTTTTGCAAATCAATTTGTTGAATTTTTTTCTTTCTATCGTCAATCGCAATATGTTTAAATGGAGGATAGATAGCGAGATGAAAAAGACAGCCTTTGAATTACATTTATATTGAATATTGTTTTTTGTCTTATTTATTCTTCTTTATGTCTTCACTTCTAGGGGGAATAAAGACAGAAAACACAGAAAATGCAAGCATTTTCTTCTTTGACATCCTTAAAAGTGCCTCAAAATAATTGTTTTCAGATTTTTTTATTCACTGCACATACTGTATCCTTCTCTCTCTCTCTCTCTCTCTCTCTCTAAGACACTGGCATAAAACTGGTCATGCAAGCATAGGCTGACTGGCAGACAGAGGCATGTCGTTTTGAGACTACTCTCAGTTGGACAAGTTATGAGACAATTATGTGGCCCAAGTTTGGCCAAAGATATTTTGAATGTTATTTATTATTATTATTTATTTATTGTCTGGGTGTTTTTGTTTTTGTTGGTTTCCTTTGTTAACGTATTTATCTATTTATGTCTTAACCATATACATATTTTTGATTTTTGAAGACACTTGAGGATTTTCTAATTATTCCATGACCCACACGAAAATTGACATTTCAGTCAGGTGAGTCAGGTGTATAAACTTGTACTTGTTGTTAAAATTAATTTAGGGCTAATCAAGATAATGCAGTTCAGCCAATGTAATAAATACTGTTTTCATAAATAAACACCACTGATAAACAACCATGTTTATTTTATTTTAATGTTGGGAAAGAACACTCAATCTGGTTTGGCTATGTGTGAAAAATGTAATATTATTTTTATCCAGAAAACAGGATACCAGTTTTGATAGAATAAAGACCCTATAGCCTCAATCTACTGAAATGCTGTCCATGGCCAATGTGAGCTGATTTAATGTCTATGACTTCTGGTGACAATATTGTCAAAGGGGAGCGGTATGGATGAGATGGATGGAAATGGGAACAGGCACCATCTAAACAGCTTTATACTCCGAGGCCAGAGACTGAAGTGGTAACTGTGTGGTCTTTGTTTATTTAAGTGATAATGCCCGAGAAGCTGGTGTTTTGTAGGATGGCTTGGGTGTTGTTAGGCCCAAGACGAAGTCCTCCAAACATCGGCTTCGAGGGCATAATCACATTTATACAACGGGTTAGCAACATATTTAAATAATGATTGACATATTTTCATTAAAAAATATATATTTAGATGACTTTATCCATACTATTTCATCCTTCTACAAGCTATAGTCCCGACACAAATCTAGGATTGCTGCCCTAGCCAGCTGGTTGTTTGTTCTATCAGTTGCCAGAGACACGACCCAGTCTTTCAGTCTTTTTGTTATTTTTCTATGGGCGCGACCGGCTGGCAAAGTTCTTATCCCTTGTTTGCTAGCTAGCCAACTACAGCTAACTTACAGTCATGTCAAACCGTGCAGCTAGAATAACAACAGCAGCTGCACTTGTAGTTGTTTAAGCAGTTTTCTAGTGACGTTTATTTGGATACATCCATAAAAATAAGCTAATCAGGCACAATTTTGCCTAGCATAGTAAATGTGCTCTCTCGTCAGAGGAGCTAGCCAACAGCACTGCTAACACAATTACTTCAAACTGAAGCTGTAAAGACTGCAAACTAGCTGCACTTCGTTTTGTTTTACCTTTTTTCAATTGACATTTCTTTGTAAACAGTATATCTATAGAAATTATGTCAGCTGATTCATTATTTCGACTGGCTGAGAAACGCTGCCTGCCTGTCTTTCTCGTCCCGGCATGTTCATTACTATGAGACAGCTGGAGATTGAATTTGAAGATTGAAACATGGTGCAAATTTTGGAGAGACAGACAGCAAGGTTTATCCAAATCTCTGCAGCTGAAAATTAAATGTTAGTCTAAAAGAAATGTGAGATCATGTCTAGATGTAGCTCAAGTTTATAAATTGCCTGGCTGGGCTGATGAGACAGTGGTTTGAAAAGTCAGATGGAACAGTGCATTTAACATCATATATTCAGCCAGTGGTAATTTGTGGAATAGAAATTGGCTGAAAATGAGGTTTTAACCAATCAGAATTCACGATTTGAACCACCTATAGTATAATGAACCATAGTCACCCCCTTCACTCCTTATCAAGTTTGAATAGTGGGCTTTTGCAATTACGAATGTATTGTTTAATCTCTGTGGCTGTTGTTATGGACCAGCACATCCCCCTGCTGTAGCGTGGCCTTTCTGAAAATCACAACACTGCCATGTCAGCAAAGTCACCCTGTTACCGACAGTGGACAGACGCAGACAAACCAAATACAGACATCAGCACTAAGGGACGTTCCCCCTCCTGCATAAATATGAGAGAGAGAAAGTCAGCTGACAGATACTGAATAGCTCAGGGATTTTAAACACACAGCACTCAAAGCCAAAGAGAAACTGAAGCGAATACTGGCGATTATGACATTTTTTTGAATAATTCTACCATGCCTCTGTGGTCTACTACCTCCAAGGTCCATGTTCAGTGATAGGGGTTTACACATAATACCAGTATACACTCCCTGGTAGACTTCCTAATGAGGAATAAGTACATGGAGTTTTTTTAACCTACTATCGTTTTAAGACAGTTAAATTGTCAATTGTGGAGTAATACAATAAGAGAGAGCATGTGTGATTTCACAAATATGAGTTGTCATTGACTATGAACATTTCAATTGTATGAGGCACCATACAAATTTCCATATGTGCATTCGGAAAGTATTCAGAACACGACTTTTTTCATAAGTTGTTACGTTACAGCCTTATTCTTATCCTTATTCTTTTTTTTCTCCATCATCAATCAACACAAAATACCCCACAAAGCGAAAACTGTTTCAGGTCTCTCCAGAGATGTTCGATTGGGTTCAAGTCCGGGCTTTGGCTGGGCCATTTAAGGACATTCAGAGACTTGTCCCAAAGCCACTCCAGTGTTTTCTTGGCTGTGTGCTTAGGGTGGTTGTCCTGTTGGAAGGTGAACCTTCAACACAGTCTGAGGTTCTGAGTGCTCTGGATCAGGTTTTCATCAAGGATCTCTCTGTACTTTGCTCCGTTCATCTTTCCCTTGATCCTAACTAGTCTTCCAGTGCCTTCTGCTGAAAACATCCCCACATTATGATGCTGCCACCACCATGCTTCACTTTAGGGATGGTGCCAGGTTTCGTCCATATGTGATGCTTGGCATTCAGGCCAAAGAGTTCAATCTTGGCTTCATAAGACCAGAGAGTCTTGTTTCTCATGGTCTGAGAGTTCTAAAGTTGCCTTTCGGCAAACTCCAAGCGGGCTGTCGTGCCTTTTACTGAGGAGTGGCTTCCCGTCTTGCCACTACCATAAAGGCCTGATTGGTGAAGTGCTGCAGAGATGGATGCCCTTCTGGAAGGAACTCTGGAGCTCTGTCAGAGTGACCATCGGGTTCTTGGTCACCTCCCCGACGAAAGCTCTTCTCCCCGATTGCTCAGTTTGGCCGGTTGGCCAGCTCTAGGAAGAGTCTATGTGGTTCCAAACTTCTTTCATTTAAGAATGATGGAGGCCACTGTGTTCTTGGGGACCTTCAATGTTACAGAAATGTTAAGTACCCTTCCTCAGATTTGTGCCTCGACACAATCCTGTCTCAGAATTCCTTCAACCTCATGGCTTGATGTTTGCTCTGACATGCTATCATATCTGGGACCTTACAGTATATAGACAAGTGTGTGCCTTACCAAGTCATGTCCAATTAATTTAGGATGATCAATGGAAACAGGATGCACCTGAGCTAAATCTCAAGTCTCATAACAAAGTCTCTGAATACTTCTCTAAATAAGGTATTTGTGTTTTTTATTTTTAATACTTTGCAAACATTTCTAAAAACCTGTTTTTGCTTTGTTATTATGGGGTACTGTAACGGCTTTCATCGGAAGAAGAGGAATCATCGGACCAAAATGCAGCAGGGTACGTGTTCATCTTTAATAATTTCACTGAACACTGAATAAACAAAACAACAAAAAGGAAAACCGAAACAGTCCTGCAAGGTGAATAACACTAAACAGAAATTAACTACCTACATCCCAAGGTGGCAAAACAGGCTACCTAAGTATGATTCCCAATCAGAGACAACGAAAGACAGTTGTCGCTGATTGAGAACCATACCCGGCCGAAACATAGAAATACAAAAACCTACACATACAAACATAGAATGCCCACCCAAATCACACCCTGGCCAAACAAAAATGTAAAGATACAAAGCAATCTACGGTCAGGGCGTGACAGGTACAGTGTGTAGATTGTTGAGGACATTTTTACATTTTTTATCCATTTTAGAAAAAGGCTGTAATGTAAAAAAATATATATATAAACACAATATGCAACGATTTAAAATATTTTACTGAGTTACAGTTCATTTAATTGAAATAGATTCATTCAGCCCAAATATATGGATTTCAGATGACTGGAATACAGATATGCATCTGTTGGTCACGGATACAGATACCACCCTAACAGATCCACAGATGATGCAATCTCTATTACACTCCACACTGCCCTTTCCCACCTGGACAAAAGGGACACCTATGTGAGAATGCTATTCATTGACCACAGCTCAGTGTTCAACACCATAGTGCCCTCAAAGCTCATCAATATTCTAAGGACCCTGGGACTAAACACCTCCCTCTGCAACTGGATCCTGGACTTCCCGATGGGCCACCCCCAGATGGAAAGGGTAGAAAACAACATATCCACTTCGACGATCCTCAACACAGGGGCCCCTCAGGGGTACGTGCTCAGTCCCCTCCTGTACTCCCTGTTCACTCATGACTGCATGGCTAGGCATGACTCCAACACCATCATTAAGTTTGCCAATGACACAACAGCGGTAGGCCTGATCACTGACAACGACTAGAAAGCCTATAGGGAGGCGGTTAGAGACCTGGCCTTGTGGGGCCAGGACAACAACCTCTCCCTCAATGTGATCAAGACAAAATGATTGCGGACTACAGGAAAAGAAGGATCGAGCACGTCCCCATTCTCATCGACAGGGCTGTAGTGGAGCAGGTTGAGAGCCTCAAGTTCCTTGGTGTCCACATCACCAACAAACTAACATGGTCCAAGCACACCTAGACATTGTTTTACCTCAGCTCTTAACGGATCGGTGTCCCTTCCACGGGACAATTGAGCTAACGTAGGCTAATGCGATTAGCATGAGGTTGTAAGTAACAAGAACATTTCCCAGGACATCTGATATTGGCAGAAAGCTTAAGAGCCTTTATTTTCTTCAGTGTACTATCACAAAGCCAGCTTCAAATGCACCTTTACAAAACTCACTTGCTCTTTTGCCCCACATACTGAATAATCATTACTGTAGTATTATCATGTTGGATGACCTTCTGGAATGTTCTCATAACTCTTTTTGTCATGTGAAATACTATTAATATGAAAAACACAATGATATTTCAAATAATTTTGCTGTTTGTATTATACAGTGTATATAAAGTTTAAAACAGTATGTAACATTAGTGACCAATGTTCAATGACTATGTACATAGGGCAGCAGTCTCTAAGTTATAGTTAGACCAGGCAGAGCTATACCTTTCATCCACTCTGTCATCTGCAGCATTATTATTCATGTATTTGTCCAACAGACCAACCCTGCAGAGGAGGGGTCAGGCCCTCGTCACTTCTCTCTTCTGAAACACCACTAACTGACTAGTAATGCATGCACTGCATCATAATTTGTATAATTGAAGGGAACAGTATGTACAGTACTTTTTTTGTATGTACAGTACTCTTTAACAAAGACCAACGACTTATGGTAAAGACAGAATAGCAAATCAAGTGCTATTAATAACCAGCTTGTGGAATCTTTGACAATATAGCAGAAGCTACATTATGTAACTTCAGCCATAGACCAATACCTTAACCTAACCTGTTGTTATTGCATGTAAATGTCAGCCACCTTATCTACACCATTTAAACAAGATTTCTGACACATTTTATTACTTAATCCTTTTCGCAAAGGCTTCCACAAAGCATCCACTGCTGCCAATCCTTAGCCTTTTTCGGGATAGTTTTCCATTACAGTTCTTCATCTTCTCTATGGTTTTTAGCGACAGGTTTCTTTTGGGCCACACTTCCTTTTCCATCTGCTGACACATTAAAGTGATACTTCAGGATTTTGGCAATGAAGCCCTTTATCTACTTCCCCAGAGTCAGCTAAACTCGTGGATACAATTTCTATGTATCTACAGGAAGTTGCTAACAAGCATTAGTGCTATGACTGGAAGTCTATTGTAACTGCTAGCATGGATACAATAGACTTCCAGTCATTTCGCTAATGCTCGCTAGTTAGCATTGGCTCGTAAAACTACCTCTAACTTCCTTCATATTGGATGCAGAGACAAACAAATGGCATCCATGAGTTAATCTGACTCTGAGGTAGTAGATATTGCCAAAAATCATAATTTTAAATATTTTACTCTATGTAGGGTTCTTCAACGAACCCTTTTATCTTTGGAGGGTTCCCTTTATGAACCATTCCAACAGCCTCACTAGCCATTAAAATGTTATTATTTATGACAAGCATTAAACTGTATATCATAAGGTCTTTCTTTGAGGGCCTAGTTATACCCTAAAACAGTGGAGTCAGGAATCTCATGGTTTACAGGCCACATTAGGCCTGCAAGTCACAGTATGCCGGCTTGTAAAGTGATATATTGGAATCCAACTAGAGTTATGATATGACAACAAGTGGAATTGTTAATCACCTGCAACCTGCTTTCAGAATGACTGCCTGGGTAGGGAAGATTGAATACAGAGACTACCTCGGTCATCTAAACTGAAACAACCATCTCATTAACAAGTGCAATAAATTAAATTACTAACAGATTGGATTAGTTTAGAAAACTGTTATTTATCTTTGTGTAGCATACAATTTATTAACCTATCAATGTACATGGTAAAACAGATATTACAATAAAATAAACAATTCTGAAAATTGTTTGCAATAGAGCATGCTGGGTCATATTATACAGTTGACGTCGGTATTTTACATACAACATTGCTAAATACATTTAAACTCAGTTTTTCACAATTCCTGCCATTAAATCCTAGTAAAACTTCCCTGTCTTAGGTCCGTTAGGATCACCATTTTATTATAAGAATGTGAAATGTCACAATAATAGTAGAGAGAATTATTTCTTTCATCTTTAATTTCTTTCATCACATTCCCAGTGGGTCAGATATTTACATACACTCAATTGGTATTTGGTAGCATTGCCTTTAAATTGTTTAACATGGATCAAATGTTTCAGCTAGCCTTCTACAAGCTTCCCACAATAAGTTGGGTAAATTTTGGCCCATTCCTCCTGACAGAGCTGGTGTAACTGAATCAGGTTTGTAGGCCTCCTTGCTCACACGCTTTTTCAGTTCTACCCACAAATTTTCTATACGATTGAGGTCAGGGGTTTGTGATGGCCATTCCAATACCTTGACTTTGTTGTCCTTAAGCCATATTGCCACAACTTTTGAAGTTTCCTTGGGGTCATTGTTCATTTGGAAGACCCATTTGCGACCAAGCTTTGAGTTTGAGTTTTGAGTTTATTTCATCTTTACAGGGACAGTGCACATTAATCAACGTTTCAGTAAAAGTTCCGGTTTTAGCCAGCCGGCTAATTTTCAACCGCAGTCCATGGGCAGATCAACTTCCTGACTGATGTCTTGAGATGTTGCTTCAAGATATCCACATAATTTCCATACCTCATGATGCCATCTATTTTGTGAAGCGCACCAGTTCCTCCTGCAGCAAAGCACCCCCACAACATGATGCTGCCACCCCCATGCTTCACGGTTGGAATGGTGTTCTTCAGGTTGCAAGCTTCCCCCTTTTTCCTCCAAACATAACATTGGTCATTATGGGCAAACAGTTCTATTTTTGTTTCATCAGACCAGAGGACATTTCTCAAAAAAGTGTGATCTTTGTCCCCATGTGCAGTTTCAAACCGTAGTCTGGCTTTTTCATGGAAGTTTTGGAGCAGTGGCTCCTTCCTTGCTGAGCGGCCTTTCAGGTTTATGTCGATATAGGACTCCTTATACTGTGGATATAGATCATTTTGTACCTGTTTCCTCCAGCATCTTCACAAAGTCCTTTGCTATTGTTCTGGGATTGATTTGCGCTTTAGGTACCAAAGTAAGTTCATTTCTAGGAGACAGAACTCTTCTCCTTCCTGAGCGGTATGATCCCATGGTGCATACTTGCATACTATTGTTGGTACAGATGAACGTGGTACCTTCAGGTGTTTGGAAATTGCTCCCAAAGATGAACCAGACATGTGGAGGTCTACATTTTTTTCAGAGGTCTTGGCTGATTTCTTTTGATTCTTCAAGCAAAGAGACACTGAGTTATTATTTTTTTTACCATTATTTAGCAAGGCAAGTCAGTTAAGAACAAATTCTTATTTTCAATGACGGCCTAGGAACAGTGGGTTAACTGCCTGTTCAGGGGCAGAACGACAGATCTGTACCTTGTCAGCTCGGGGTTTGAACTTGCAGCCTTCCGGTTTGAAGCCTTGCAATACATCCACAGGCACCTCCCCAATTGACTCAAATGATGTCAATTAGCCTATGAGAAGCTTCTAAAGCTATGACATCGTTTTCTGGACTATTCCAAGCTGTTTAAAGGCACAGTCAACTTGGTGTATGTAAACTTCCAACTTCAACTGTATGTAGTTCTATGTTGAAGCCTTATTCCCTTCCAAATAATCATCAAATCTTTCTTCAAAAAATGGTTCTTAGGATGTTAAAGCTTCTCGGTATAACCCTATCCCTCCACAAATAACCCTTTTTGAACCTTTTTTTTCCTGAGAGTGTGGCAGCAACACGCAAACCTCCCATGCTTAGTTTTATTTCCAGGTTTGTCTGATAGCCCTTACTCCCGAATGTCATCACAAATGACTGTATGGTATTGTCTTCATCTGAATACACTGATCAATGTGTCCTCATGGAAACTTGCCTATTAATCTCTTTTCTCAACATACAGTCATCTACAAAATGGCTTCCAACACTCTACTCAGCAAACTGGATGCAGTCTATCACAGTGCCATCCGTTTTCTCACTAAAGCACCTTATACCACCCACCACTGCGACTTGTATGCTCTAGTCGGCTGGCCCTCGCTACATATTCGTCGCCAGACCCACTGGCTCCAGGTCATCTACAAGTCCATGCTAGGTAAAGCTCCGCCTTATCTCAGTTCACTGGTCACGATGGCAACACCCATCCGTAGCACGCGCTCCAGCAGGTGTATCTCATTGATCATCCCTAAAGCCAACACCTCATTTGGCCGCCTTTCGTTCCAGTACTCTGCTGCCTGTGACTGGAACGAATTGCAAAAATCGCTGAAGTTGGAGACTTTTATCTCCCTCACCAACTTCAAACATCAGCTATCTGAGCAGCTAACCGATCGCTGCAGCTGTACATAGTCTATTGGTAAATAGCCCACCCATTTTCACCTACCTCATCCCCATACTGTTTTATTTATTTACTTTTCTGCTCTTTTGCACACCAATATCTCTATCTGTACATGACCATCTGATCATTTATCACTCCAGTGTTAATCTGCAAAATTGTAATTATTCGCCTACCTCATGCCTTTTGCACACATTGTATATAGACTCCCCCTTTTTTCTACTGTGTTATTGACTTGTTAATTGTTTACTCCATGTGTAACTCTGTGTTGTCTGTTCACACTGCTATGCTTTATCTTGGCCAGGTCGCAGTTGCAAATGAGAACTTGTTCTCAACTAGCCTACCTGGTTAAATAAAGGTGAAATAAAAAAATAAAAAATTAAAAAAATACAGTACCCACATGGATTACTGTTGAAATGCTACAATTAAACACAGACATGAAAAGGTGATTTGGAAAATAAACAATACAAATGCACTGCTCTTATAGTCTTGCAAATTACTCCTTAATATATTATAAACCCATACAAACATATACTTTTCTCATAACAGTTGGGTAATAATACAAATGACAAATTATCTATAAATCTGCCCAGGTTTTCCCACAGAAGCAAAGTTTTCAGTTGTGGCTACAGTTGTGGCTACATCAAAACATCCACACTGTGGGAAACCTGCTGTGTTACATGGCACAGAACAATACACTTAATACATTTGTCTACATGCATTTCCTTTAGAAATACGGTCATTAGAACATATTTTCATTTTTCAGTTTGCCAATAGCATGTTTGTTCTCAAAAGTACTTCAGAAAGACAATATTACACAACCATTGTAAAGATAATCATGGGAGACATTCCATTGTATTATTTGCAGGTGGATACAGTTTATATGTATATGCGTCATACAAAACTGTTTATATGGGTTTACTGTATACTGTAGTAGGGACCACAAAACAATAGCATGGCACTCTGATGTGCTTTCACGTTCACACTCTACTTAAATATAATGTAGTTGTACCAATAGTACCATTACAGATTATTAACAGCTGCAGACAAACCATTATCATCCATATTACTTGTGAAACATAATTAATGCTATGTTACTTTCTCTCTATGTGTGTAAGATAAAAACCTACCTGTTTCCAATGTCTACAATGGTCATAAAGAAGCTGGAGGCGGGCTCAAGGCTGCTATTTTTGGATATTTTAATTCTTGCATCACAAGTTCCACTCTTAGAAAAAAGGGTTCCAAACAGATTTTTTGCTGAGGGATAGGGTTCTACTACGAACCGTTTTGATCTGAAGAACCCTTTTTGGAAGAAAGTGTTCTTTGATGATTCTTTGGTAGGCAAGAATGATTCTTTGGAAGGCAAGAAGGGTTCTACATATAACTATATTTACCAGCATGCTCTATTGCAGGGTACGTTTTGAATTATTTGTTTTACCATCTGTGTTTTTGTATGTACATTGATTGGTTGATACCTTTTATTCTGCACAAATATGCATAAAATACAGTTTCCTAAACTAATCCAATTTGCACTCATTACTAAGAATGTTTTTATTGTTTAGATGGTTAAGATGGTTGAGAAAGTGACATTTTGATACTATGGCCATCATTTTGAATGCAGGTTGCAAGTGATAAAAAAATCCACTTGTTGGATAGCCTAACTCTGGCTAGATTCCAATTGGATTAACATGTTATTTTCAAGGCCTGTATAATGACTTGTAGGCCTAATGTGGCCTAAAAACGAAGACATTCCTAACACTAGTGATAGGGAAACAAAGCTTCCTGAAGCATTGAGCCTTTCCATCCAACTGGGTTGAAAATAGGTTTGTGACGTGGAGCTGCATTATCATTTCACAATATTCATTAGTGACATCTGCTGGTCAGCAATAAATAGCAATGTGTGCTTAAGACAGAAGCTTGTACAATACTAAATAAATACAAATATTTGAACAAAAGTGAAGATTGTGAAACTACACTAACTATTTTCAAAATAGTGTTCCTTCAACGATATTCGACGTCACACCCTCACGCCCCAGAAAGTTCCAGAGTTGCCTAATCTACCTGCTAAACTACCGTTCAGGTGTAATTACATGTACTGTACAGTACAAAATTCTTACTAGATGTACAGGCAGTTAACCCACTGTTCCTAGGCCGTCATAGAAAATAAGAATTTGTTCTTAACGGACTTGCCTAGTTAAATAAAGGTAAAATAAAAATAAATAAAAAAATACGGTATCCATTAGAGATCTCACATTTTGCAACACACTGTTTGAAAAAGCATGTGATCAAACGAAGCACCATCATGGTGTTACCTAGCTCCAAAAAAGGGTCCCCTGTGTGTATAAACCGAAGAACCCTACATGGTTCTACCTAGCACCTATTTTTCTAGAGTGTATGGTGGGAGGATGCCACTAATGTGATACTGATAGGTAATATACTGTAGGTGTAGGACACACAGGTCAATGAGGGGGTTCAATTAAACTGGCCCAACATTTTTATTTTTTATTTAACCTTTATTTAATTAGGCAAGTCGGTTAAGAACAAATTCTTATTTACAATGACGGCCTACCCCAGCCAACCTGGGACGACGCTGGGCTAGTTGTACGCCGCCCTATAGGACTCTCAACCACGGCCGGATGTGATACAGCTGGCAATGACCTCGCCGTCACGTGACTGGGCGAAACCGGTGAAGGTGGCGCACCCTGCTCAAATCTAACAGTAATCTGCGCCACTCAGTCATATTGTAAAACATGCAGCATGATATATCTTTCAGAAACAATCTCTTTTCCATAAAACATATGTTTGAATTTTCAAACTACTTTTCATTGGGAAGGCAGATAAATCCTTTGTTATCCAAAGCAAATCAAATCAAATCAAAACAAATTTTATTTGTCACATACACATGGTTAGCAGATGTTAGTACGAGTGTAGCGAAATGCTTTTGCTTCTAGTTCCGACAATGCAGTAATAACCAACAAGTAATCTAGCTAACAATTCCAAAACTACTACCTTATAGACACAAGTGTAAGGGGATAAAGAATATGTACATAAAAATATATGAATGAGTGATGGTACAGAGCGGCATAGGCAAGATACAGTAGATGGTATTGAGTGCAGTATATACATATGAGATGAGTATGTAAACAAAGTGGCATAGTTAAAGTGGCTAGTGATACATGTATTACATAAGGATGCAGTAGATGATATAGAGTACAGTATATACGTATACATATGAGATGAATAATGTAGGGTATGTAAACATTATATTAGGTAGCAATTACGTTTCATGGTGAAAATAGAGCATACTCATTACTTCACATGCTTAACTTGCATCACTTTTGATTTGAGCCAAATTCGCCATCGGACAGAGCAGGGCACCCAGCTCATACTCGGGGAGGCAACCCGTCTCCGAAACTAATGCAATCACTTTTCACCGGGGGGCAGACTATGCCACCCGGGCAGCCGGTCCATCTTAATCAAATCCTATCACTTTTTTTATAAAATGATGATGGTTGTGTGTCATTAATCCCAACAACCAATGGAAAAATTGGATGCCTTGGTATCAAACAAGACATTGGATACAGTTGTCACGTGCATTCTCAAAGGTAATAATTCATTTAATAACATTTGCTTTCAACTAAACAATAATGTCTTTATACATTTTTCTAATTATTGAGATAAACAGATAGCTAGCTTGCCAGCAGCCAACGTCATTAGCAAGCTAAAGAACTTTGGAAATGGTTCGATCTCACTCTTCACATTTATTTTGTGGGATTTCACTTTGGAGTAGTGAGGGGACAATTGATACCAGAGCTCCAATCCCCTACAAAAACGTCTTCATTCATACCATGGTAATACTATGATACTTTCACTTATACCATGGTATAGTCTGAATCATGGAAATCTACCATTGTTTTAACCTTGAAGTATGATGGTACTACCATGGTACTGCCATTGTGCCTAAATATTACGATGGTATTGACACATTTTTACCATGGTATAGATGTGGATCATGGCAATACCATGGTTTTCCCCTGCATTATACATTCTACCATGGTAACGCACAATTATGATAAGTGGTACCAAAATTATCATATGGTACCATCTCTATTAACTGTGGTGACTATACTTCCGGGTTGGAGCGAGCGGTCGCATCTGCACTCGGTCCGCAGGTAGTATTACATTTCATTACATTTCATTATAGTACAACGGTTTGATTTGTCTAATCTTAGCAATTTCTTCTTAGCTAGCTACATAGCCGTCTTTGTATCATAGATAATTACGTAATTATCGTATTTCGTCGTCCTAACGCAGTCTACACTGCCCCGCAGCTAGCCAGCTAGCTAACGTCCACCGTTAGCTAGTCCACCGTCTACCGATTAGCAGCACAACTATTACACTCAACTGAACGACTTGATTAGTGTAGTGTTAGCTAGCTACATAGTTGTCTTTGCTGTCTTCGTATCCAAGATAATTGTGTAGTTTAGAGTGTGTAGTTTTAGAGTGATTATCTTAATTTACCGAGGTTAGCTAGCCAGCTATTTGTCGTCCTTAACGTAGGAGACACTGCAACCGAATTGAACTTCCTCACTCAACAACCCGGTCGCATTTCGCTTCACAGGTAGTATCACATTTTTCATTTCATTTCATTACAGTACAACGGCTTGATTTGTTTGATCGTAGCTAGCTACATAGCTAGCTACATAGCCGTCTTTGTATCAAAGATAATTGTGTAGTCTTGAGCGATTTCCTAGGTTAGCTAGCCAGCTATTGTCGTTCTTTTAACGCAACGTAACGTAATCAACACTGCTAGCTAGCCAGCTAGCCCCGAATAGCAGCACAGTAGCACAGTAGAAAATATTACACTCAACGGAACGACTTGATTAGTGTAGTGTCAACAACGCAGACACTGCCAGCTAGCCTACATAGTCAACAACGCAGCCTCTGCCAGCTAGCCTACTTCAGCAGTACTGTATCATTTTAATCATTTTAGTCAATAAGATTCTTGCTACGTAAGCTTAACTTTCTGAACACTCGAGACGTGTAGTCCACTTGTCATTCCAATCTCCTTTGCATTAGCGTAGCCTCTTGTGTAGCCTGTCAACTATGTGTCTGTCTATCCCTGTTCTCTCCTCTCTGCACAGACCATACAAACGCTCCACACCGCGTGGCCACCCTAATCTGGTGGTCCCAGCGCGCACGACCCACGTGGAGTTCCAGGTCTCCGGTAGCCTCTGGAACTGCCGATCTGCGGCCAACAAGGCAGAGTTCATCTCAGCCTATGCCTCCCTCCAGTCCCTCGACTTCTTGGCACTGACGGAAACATGGATCACCACAGACAACACTGCTACTCCTACTGCTCTCTCTTCGTCTGCCCACGTGTTCTCGCACACCCCGAGAGCTTCTGGTCAGCGGGGTGGTGGCACCGAGATCCTCATCTCTCCCAAGTGGTCATTCTCTCTTTCTCCCCTTACCCATCTGTCTATCGCCTCCTTTGAATTCCATGCTGTCACAGTTACCAGCCCTTTCAAGCTTAACATCCTTATCATTTATCGCCCTCCAGGTTCCCTCGGAGAGTTCATCAATGAGCTTGATGCCTTGATAAGCTCCTTTCCTGAGGACGGCTCACCTCTCACAGTTCTGGGCGACTTTAACCTCTTACCTCTACCTGGGACGCTTGCGTCCCAACTAGAGCTCTGGAAATGCAAATGTGCTACGCTAAATGCTAATAGTATTAGTTAAAACTCAAAAGTTCATTAAAATACACATGCAGGGTATCAAATTAAAGCTACACTCGTTGTGAATCCAGGCAACAAGTCAGATTTGCTTTTCGGCGACAGCATGAGAAGCTATTATCTGATAGCATGCACCAATACACTACAACAGAAAAGCACAGCAGGGGACATAAACAAAATAATTAGAATTTCGGCGTTACACAAACCGCACAATAAAATAGAAAACAGTCATTACCTTTCACCATCTTCTTTGTTGGCACTCCTAGATGTCCCATAAACACTATTGGGTCTTTATTTCGATTAAATCGGGCCATATAAAGCCAAGATATCGTTATATGTAGACTGTGTGATAAACGAAAAAAACAGCGATTTCACAACGTAACGTCATTTTTTAAAATTCAAAAAGTAGACGATAAACTTTCACAAAACACTTCGAAATACGTTTGTAATGCTACTTTAGGTATTAGTAAACGTTAATAAGCGATAAAATTCATCCGTAGGCGATGTACATATCATTAGCTGTCTTCTTGGAAAAAATTCCGATGTAACGCACGTTATGTAATAGCCACAGTCGTGATTTAACCCGTTTTAAAAACGTCCGAGGGTTGCCTATACACACATTCTAACCATATGAACGTACTATATTCCTGGCATGAGTAGCAGGGCGCTGAAATGTTGCGCGATTTTTAACAAAATGTTCAAAAAAGTAGAGGGTAGGAGCAAGAAGTTAACCTCCCCACGTCTACCTTTGACTCATTCCTCTCTGCCTCCTTCTTTTCACTCCTCTCCTCTTTTGACCTCACCCTCTCACCTTCCCCCCCTACTCACAAGGCAGGAAATACGCTCGACCTCATCTTTACTAGATGCTGTTCTTCCACTAACCTCATTGCAACTCCCCTCCAAGTCTCCGACCACTACCTTGTATCCTTTTCCCTCTCGCTCTCATCCAACACTTCCCACACTGCCCCTACTCGGATGGTATCGCGCCGTCCCAACCTTCGCTCTCTCTCCCCCGCTACTCTCTCCTCTTCCATCCTATCATCTCTTCCCTCTGCTCAAACCTTCTCCAACCTACCTCCTGATTCTGCCTCCTCAACCCTCCTCTCCTCCCTTTCTGCATCCTTTGACTCTCTTTGTCCCCTATCCTCCAGGCCGGCTCGGTCCTCCCTCCCGCTCCGTGGCTCGACGACTCATTGCGAGCTCACAGAACAGGGCTCCGGGCAGCCGAGCGGAAATGGAGGAAAACTCGCCTCCCTGCGGACCTGACATCCTTTCACTCCCTCCTCTCTACATTTTCCTCTTCTCTCTCTGCTGCTAAAGCCACTTTCTACCACTCTAAATTCCAAGCATCTGCCTCTAACCCTAGGAAGCTCTTTGCAACCTTCTCCTCCCTCCTGAATCCTCCTCCCCCTCCCCCTCCTCCCTCTCTGCAGATGACTTCGTCAACCATTTTGAAAAGAAGGTCGACGACATCCGATCCTCGTTTGCTAAGTCAAACGACACCGCTGGTTCTGCTCACACTGCCCTACCCTGTGCTCTGACCTCTTTCTCCCCTCTCTCTCCAGATGAAATCTTGCGTCTTGTGACGGCCGGCCGCCCAACAACCTGCCCGCTTGACCCTATCCCCTCCTCTCTTCTCCAGACCATTTCCGGAGACCTTCTCCCTTACCTCACCTCTGTCATCAACTCATCCCTGACCGCTGGCTACGTCCCTTCCGTCTTCAAGAGAGCGAGAGTTGCACCCCTTCTGAAAAAACCTACACTCGATCCCTCGATGTCAACAACTACAGACCAGTATCCCTTCTTTCTTTTCTCACCAAAACTCTTGAACGTGCCGTCCTTGGCCAGCTCTCCCGCTATCTCTCTCAGAATGACCTTCTTGATCCAAATCAGTCAGGTTTCAAGACTAGTCATTCAACTGAGACTGCTCTTCTCTGTATCACGGAGGCGCTCCGCACTGCTAAAGCTAACTCTCTCTCCTCTGCTCTCATCCTTCTAGACCTATCGGCTGCCTTCGATACTGTGAACCATCAGATCTTCCTCTCCACCCTCTCCGAGTTGGGCATCTCCGGCGCGGCCCACGCTTGGATTACGTCCTACCTGACAGGTCGCTCCTACCAGGTGTCGTGGCGAGAATCCGTCTCCACACCACGTGCTCTCACCACTGGTGTCCCCCAGGGCTCTGTTCTAGGCCCTCTCCTATTCTCGCTATACACCAAGTCACTTGGCTCTGTCATAACCTCACATGGTCTCTCCTATCATTGCTATGCAGACGACACACAATTAATCTTCTCCTTTCCCCCTTCTGATGACCAGGTGGCGAATCGCAACTCTGCATGTCTGGCAGACATATCAGTGTGGATGACGGATCACCACCTCAAGCTGAACCTCGGCAAGATGGAGCTGCTCTTCCTCCCGGGGAAGGACTGCCCGTTCCATGATCTCGCCATCACGGTTGACAACTCCATTGTGTCCTCCTCCCAGAGCGCTAAGAACCTTGGCGTGATCCTGGACAACACCCTGTCGTTCTCAACTAACATCAAGGCGGTGGCCCGTTCCTGTAGGTTCATGCTCTACAACATCCGCAGAGTACGACCCTGCCTCACACAGGAAGCGGCGCAGGTCCTAATCCAGGCACTTGTCATCTCCCGTCTGGATTACTGCAACTCGCTGTTGGCTGGGCTCCCTGCCTGTGCCATTAAACCCCTACAACTCATCCAGAACGCCGCAGCCCGTCTGGTGTTCAACCTTCCCAAGTTCTCTCACGTCACCCCTCTCCTCCGCTCTCTCCACTGGCTTCCAGTTGAACCTCGCATCCGCTACAAGACCATGGTGCTTGCCTACGGAGCTGTGAGGGGAACGGCACCTCAGTACCTCCAGGCTCTGATCAGGCCCTACACCCAAACAAGGGCACTGCGTTCATCCACCTCTGGCCTGCTCGCCTCCCTACCACTGAGGAAGTACAGTTCCCGCTCAGCCCAGTCAAAACTGTTCGCTGCTCTGGCCCCCCAATGGTGGAACAAACTCCCTCACGACGCCAGGACAGCGGAGTCAATCACCACCTTCCGGAGACACCTGAAACCCCACCTCTTTAAGGAATACCTAGGATAGGATGAAGTAATCCCTCTCACCCCCCCCCCCCCCCTTAAAAGATTTAGATGCACTACTGTCATGGTAACAAGACCAACAAACTTTCACACATAGTGTAAACAAAGGGAAACGTGAGATAAGATGATAATTGATATAAGGTGACCAGATTTCTGAAAATAAAACCGGGGACATTTCCAGTTCGGCGGTCAATATATAATTAACCTCTTGCCTCTACTTGGGACGCTTGCGTCCCAACTAGAGCTCTGGAAATGCAAATGCGCTACGCTAAATGCTAATAGTATTAGTTAAAACTCAAAAGTTCATTAAAATACACATGCAGGGTATCAAATTAAAGCTACACTCGTTGTGAATCCAGGCAACAAGTCAGATTTTTAAAATGCTTTTCGGCGACAGCATGAGAAGCTATTATCTGATAGCATGCACCAATACACTACAACAGAAAAGCACAGCAGGGGACGTAAACAAAATAATTAGCATTTCGGCGTTACACAAACCGCACAATAAAATAGAAAACAGTCATTACCTTTCATCATCTTCTTTGTTGGCACTCCTAGATGTCCCATAAACACTATTGGGTCTTTATTTCGATTAAATCGGGCCATATAAAGCCAAGATATCGTTATATGTAGACTGTGTGATAAACGAAAAAAACAGCGATTTCACAACGTAACGTCATTTTTTTTAATTCAAAAAGTAGACGATAAACTTTCACAAAACACTTCGAAATACGTTTGTAATGCTACTTTAGGTATTAGTAAACGTTAATAAGCGATAAAAATCATCCGTAGGCGATGTAAATATCATTAGCTGTCGTCTTGGAAAAAATTTCAGGAGAGAGCTCTTCCGGAATGATCTGGGCGGAGACCGGAGGTAAGTCGTGCCCCTCTTTCGGTTCAACCAAGAATCAAAGATGATTCAATTCACAAGACTCTAGACAACATGGGGATGCTGTGGGAGTTGAATGCTCGGTCTTATCTAATTCAGCTCACTGTTAACAATTGCTGGAAGTGGCGCAAGGATATTTATTTCCATTTTCTGTGATCAGGTTTTCCTCCGCTTTCCGATGTAACGCACATTATGTAATAGCCACAGTCGTGATTTAACCAGTTTTAAAAACGTCCGAGGGTTTCCTATCCACACATTCTAACCATATGAACGTACTATATTCCTGGCATGAGTAGCAGGGCGCTGAAATGTTGCGCGATTTTTAACAAAATGTTCAAAAAAGTAGAGGGTCGACTGAAGAGGTTAAAATATCCAATGGTATTATCTATGAAATAAAAAAGGGGAACAATTCCGGTTTCATGTATTTGGTCTAACTGGTACACTGTGATAGAGAAAACAACTATATTACAGAAACACTACCGACAAGAACTGTCCGATCTGAACAGCCATTCAGTGGTCCTGGTAGTCGGGATAGAATAAGAGCAGAAGAGAACATGGGAAAAATTGAAAAAACAGACAATAGTCTATGTGAAATACTTAACAAAATAATAAAGAAATAAGACAATGATGAGATTATATTATGTAGTTACCATTTATACCAACCTAATATTTATATTTCTCAGAAGAATGTATCGTATTCAGGATTGCTCTGTCTTTGGTCAGCTTCTCCATGAACTCCTGGCAGGGGAGGTTGAAGTTTGTCTTCACAATAAGCCTGGCCTTGATGGTAGGAACAGTGAACCTATTTCTTGCTGCTGTCCATATGTCATTCAGTTGGGAGAACACTCTCTCGACTGGTGCATTACTTCCAGGTAAGCACATGACAACAGACGCTAATCCAGCCAGGTTAGTGTGTGGGATGTCGTTCTCTTTGAAGTGGGTAACCACCGTGCTCCATCTCTGACTAAGCGGTGTCTCTGATGTGGATCTCTTCACGCTGAGGTTGCCTTTTTAAAAGGAGACAATGTAAATATTTTAGATGATTTGTGTGCTTTCCCCAATGCCTGCAAGTAGTTCACAGCCGTAGTGAAGAATGATTGGGATGTTTTGAGAAAACTCTCTTTAGACATTGCACCATTTCCCTCTAGCTCTCTCAGAAGTCCTCTGACCAAAACTGGAATAAAGTTGTCATCACGTCTTGCAATCAATTGTGCCTCAATCTTTCTCAGAATTGCAGCTGACTCCACAGCACAGCGGTCCTGGCCTTCAAGCATCTTGATCGTGTCACTGAATACGGTCAAGTTTCCATGAACAAAGTCCAGCCAAAGTTCAATCAGTGGATCTTCGAACATTGTTCGCAGGACAACAGGGCATTTGTCTTCAGAAAGAAAAAAAGGATTTCAATGGCACATACCTTTTGAGCATTCTTTCTAGAGCAGGGAGCATGGACAGCCAGCGAACATTGCTGTGTCCTAAAATGTTATGGTACTCCTGGCCAACAAACTCACAAAAGCTCTTCAGTCTTCCTACTCTGACGGTGAAAATATCTTTGTGAGCAGGTACTCAACATCAAGGGGAATCATATCCAAAGCTGTTCTGGCCGTGTTATGAATGATGTGGGCAGGACAACCTAAGCCAATCACCTCCTGCTGCAGAGCATTTGTAGCATTTTTAACTTTGGTATGGACATTGACCCTCCCCAGCCTATTCAGTCCTCCAAAGTTGGTATTTGTGTTGTCGGCAGAGAATGCCACGACTTTGTTTTGCAGGTTAAATTTTTGGATGACCACCAGGACCTCAGCTGCAATATCCTCTGCTGTTTCTCCTTTCAATTCAACAAAATCAAGCAGTTTTATTTCCACAGATGTTTTGCCACCATATATCTTACAATATCTGACTACTATTGGCAGCAGCTTTACAAGTCCATGATTGGACACACCATGGTGCTAACACGTTACTCAGTGTGGAGTCACATTTTGTCCTAGCACATGTAAACTTCGGATCATAAAGCTTTCATGTCAGTTGTGCTGTGCAATCCATAGATCTGTAACTATGATTGTGTCGCATAGTGTGGAATGCAAAGACACCCTCCTGCACAGCTAAATCATATTGATCTTGGGAAGGCTCTACCTTCTTGAAGAATGTGGTGACAGAGGGCATACCAACACGGGCAATCAGAGAGGCTTTATGCTTTTTAGTCTGCTGATGTTCTACCACTGCCGTTCTTCCCCCGCTGCCAATTGAAAAAGAGGAATTACAAAGTGTGCAGTTAACCATTCTATCGTCTTGACCTGAGTGTATAAATGGAAATTCTCTCATCATGTTGTCATTAAAATGGTATTTCGGTTTCTTGGAAAGAGCCACTGTACCTCCTCTGTCTGCTCTTCTTCACTCTTCTTACTCTCAACTTTTTCTTCTCCTCCAATCGTCTTCCTGATCTTTCTTCCTTTCCTTCTCTTTACCTTTCCACCTCACTCTTCCACACTCTCCTCGCTTCACTCTTTTTACTCCCTTAATTGTTCCTTCTTCTTCTCCAATCTTTAATAATAAATAGTACACTATTAGATCAAATACTTTGGTTAACAGATTCCCATTGCTTGCCTCATTTTTGTATTTTATCTCAAAAACATTGTTTGGAACATTGTTTGGAATAATAAAATGGCAGGCTCTGTAATCATATCTTTCCTCCTCTATCTCTTCCAGTCTTCTTCTAATTATGCTAATGTTATCCATGAAAATGTCTAAATATATTTTCACACTACTTATAATGCCAAACCATTAAAATTGTAATCTACAAATAAATATTCTCATAATTGTGCATTAATTTAATATAATCATATTTTCAAAATTGCCCGTCCACTGCATGTGAACGTTTTTTAACCTAGCTACCATGACAGTAGCCGGCTAACCTAGCTACGACATAGCTAATGTTAGCGAGCATAACCTATTTAAAACCTTATAAAGCAGAGCATCTATCTATATAATAAGTTGTGACATAACATCATTATCTCAAACGAGTGTAACTTACATGGCTTGAAAAGACATTTGTGGGGATGTTATTGATTCACTTGACACTTGCTAGCTTCTGGACGAGTTTTCCATAGCTGTTTTCTCTAAAACTATCGCGAGCAAGTAGTTAGTAGAAGAAGAAGAAGAGTGAATGACAGCTCCAACTGGGGACAGGCCACTAAAAACGGGGACGTCTGGTCACCCTAAATTAATACCCTCTTACAAATAGTTTTTTTTGTATGTTGGTTGTATAAGAATGGCCAAGTCAGTTGAATGAGAGAGTGCCAACAGACTCCCTTCATTCGACTCCCCATACCCTATCAACGTCCCAAGGTTTAAGAGGGTACACTATACTACTAGACTATGTGTGTTGTGGTTTTTCACTATGAGCTAAAGGGGTTTAAGAGGGTACTAAGCCTGAGCTTTGCCATTGCAGAGTGAGATGTTAATGTTGCATTGTGAGTACCATAAATGACTATGTTTTTGGTCACTTTACGCAAAAAGCAGTGGGAGACAGACCCTCATAATACATTGTAAACAACTACCATGCTTTCATGTTTCACTACATGCTGCTAGTACAAAATCATGGTATTTCTTTCATTGTACTACTATGGTTAATTTGTGTACCATGTTAGCTAATGCAGTGGTCTAGCAGCATGTATTGAAACACGAAAGCATGGTAGGTGTTTACAATGTATTATGAGGGTCTGTATAAAGTATAAGCTTCTGTCTTAAGCATCCTAAATAATGGGATTCACAACAACAAAAAACAGAGGCATGATGGAAGGTGAGAACCTGTAATGGTAACTGATAGTAGGCTACTAAGACCCACAACCAACCACTGCACCACAAAGATTTGATGAATGTTGTGGAAAAAAACTTCTACATGAACATCAAATGCTGCTTTTCATTGCTGACCTGCAGATGTCACTAATGTGCATTGTGTTAAAACCTCAGCTTAATGAACAACTTTTCAGCACAATTTGGTGAAATCCCCAAAAGCTTCAGAAAGCTTCAGTTTCCCATCACTAGTTTGGAGTGTCACTCACTATTGAGCTTTATGAGCATTGCTGACAACCAAATTCAAACTAGGTGTAGACAAGGAAAGTCCTCAACTCAGATGAACATGAGGGAAACTGACAAAGGGGGGCGGTGCTTTGGCTGCATTATTGGTGTTTCACCAGAAAACACGGACTGGAATCTTAGGTAAATGCTAAATGTTTCAATGTTTTCTACTGGATTGATTTCAGTTTTTTTTTTAACCCTCTTAAATGCTACTTAAATATAATCTGAAAACGTAATCTACAGTGGGGCAAAAAAGTATCTAGTCAGCCACCAATTGTGCACGTTCTCCCACTTAAAAAGATGAGAGAGGCTTGTAATTGTCATCATAGGTACACTTCAACTATGACAGACGAAATGGTTCCATTTCAAGTGTGCCAGAGCACAGAATAACTGATGAATTTATGAACACTCAACACCTGTTGAATATGGCCAGTGTCAGTAAATGTCATGTTGACGTTGAGATTTGTGTTTTGCGGATATTATTTAATAAAGCTGCCAGTTGAGGATTTGTGAGTCGTCTGTTTCTCAAACTAGACACTCTAATGTACATGTCCTCTTGCTCAGTTGTGCACCGGGGCCTCCCACTCATCTTTCTATTCTGGTTAGAGACAGTTTGCCACTGTTCTGTGAAGGGAGTAGTACACAGAGTCGTACGAGATCTACAGTTTCTTGGCACTTTCTAGCATGGAGTATCATTCACAAATATATTTGTTTCTGGCCATTTTGAGCCTGGAATCGAACCCACAAATGCTGATGCTCCAGATACTTAACTAGTCTAAAGAAGGACAGTTTTATTGCTTCTTTAATCAGAACAACAGTTTTCAGCTGTGCCAACAGAATTGCAAAAGGGTTTTCTGCTGATCAATTAGACTTTAAAAATTATAAACGGATTATCTAACATAATGTGCCATTGGAACACAGGGGTGATGGTTGCTGATAATGAGCCTGTGTATGCCTATGTAGCTATTCCATAGAAAATCAGCCGTTTCCAGCTACAATAGTCATTTACAACATTAACAATGTCTACACTGTATTTCTGATCAATCTGATGTTATTTTAATTGACAAAAAATATGCTTTTATTTCAAAAACAAGGACATTTCTAAGTGACCCCGAACTTTTGAACTGTAGTGTATATAGTGGGGCAAAAAAGTATTTAGTCAGCCACCAATTGTGCAAGTTCTCCCACTTAAAAAGATGAGAGAGGCCTGTAAATTTCATCATAGGTACACTGCAACTATGACAGACAAAATTAGAAGAAAAAAAAATCCAGAAAATCACATTGTAGGATTTTTAATGAATTTATTTGCAAATTATGGTGAAAAATAATTATTTGGTCACCTACAAACAAGCAAGATTTCTGGCTCTCACAGACCTGTAACTTCTTCTTTAAGAAGCTCCTCTGTCCTCCACTTGTTACCTGTATTAATGGCAACTGTTTGAACTTGTTATCAGTATAAAAGACACCTGTCCACAACCTCAAACAGTCACACTCCAAACTTCACTATGGCCAAGCTGTCAAAGGACACCAGAAACAGAATTGTAGACCTGCATCAGGCTGGGAAGACTGAATCTGCAATCGGTAAGCATCTTGGTTTGAATAAATCAACTGTGGGAGCAATTATTAGGAAATGGAAGACATACAAGACCACTGATAATCTCCCTCGATCTGGGGCTCCACGCAAGATCTCACCCCGTGGGCTCAAAATGATCACAAGAACGGTGAGCAAAAATCCCAGAACCACAGGGGGGGACCTAGTGAATGACCTGCAGAGAGCTGGGACCAAAGTAACAAAGCCTACCATCAGTAACACACTACGCCGCCAGGGACTCAAATCCTGCAGTGTCAGACGTGTCCCCCTGCTTAAGCCAGTACATGTCCAGGCCCGTCTGAAGTTTGCTAGAGAGCATTTGGATGATCCAGAAGAAGATTGGGAGAATGTCATATGGTCAGATGAAGCCAAAATATAACATTTGGGTAAAAACTGAACTCGTCATGTTTGGAGGACAAAGAATGCTGAGTTGCATTAAAAGAACACCATACCTACTGTGAAGCATGGTGGTGGAAACATCATGCTTTGGGGCTGTTTTTCTGCAAAGGGACCAGGACGACTGATCCGTGTAAAGGAAAAAATGAATGGGGCCATGTATCGTGAGATTTTGAGTGAAAACCTCCTTCCATCAGCAAGGGCAATGAAGATGAAATATGGCTGGGTCTTTCAGCACGACAATGATCCCAAAGACACCACCCGGGCAACGAAGGAGTGGCTTCGTAAGAAGCATTTCAAGGTCCTGGAGTGGCCTAGCCAGTCTCCAGATCTCAACCCTATAGAAAATCTTTGGAGGGAGTTGAAAGTCCGTGTTGCCCAGCAACAACCCCAAAACATCACTGCTCTAGAGGAGATCTCCATGGAGGACTGGGCCAAAATACCAGCAACAGTGTGTGAAAACCTTGTGAAGACTTACAGAAAACGTTTGACCTCTGTCATTTCCAACAAAGGGTATATAACAAAGTATTGAGATAAACTTTTGTTATTGACCAAATACTTATTTTCCACCATAATCTGCAAATACATTCATTAAAAATCCTACAATGTGATTTTCTGGATTTTATTTTCTCATTTTGTCTGTCATAGTTGAAGTGTACCTATGATGGAAATTACAGGCCTCTGTCATCTTTTAAATTGGGAGAACTTGCACAATTGGTGGCTGACTACATACTTTTTTGCCCCACTGTACATATATACAAAATAATGTGAACATTTCAGTTAAGTCATTGAGGGCCAGAAGAACTGAAACCTTTATCGTATGTTATGAGAATTCTTTATACACTGCTCAAAAAAATAAAGGGAACACTAAAATAACACATCCTAGATCTGAATGAATGAAATATTCTTATTAAATACTTTTTTCTTTACATAGTTGAAGGTGCTGACAACAAAATCACACAAAAATTATCAATGGAAATGGATTTGTCTGTCATCTGGATTTGGAGTCACACTCAAAATTAAAGTGGAAAACCACACTACAGGCTGATCTAACTTTGATGTAATGTCCTTAAAACAAGTCAAAATGAGGCTCAGTAGTGTTTGTGGCCTCCACGTGCCTGTAGTACCTCCCTACAACGCCTGGGCATGCTCCTGATGAGGTGACGGATGGTCTCCTGAGGGATCTCCTCCCAGACCTGGACTAAAGCATCCACCAACTCCTGGACAGTCTGTGGTGCAGGACGTTGGTGGATGGAGCGAGACATGATGTCCCAGATGTGCTCAATTGGATTCAGGTCTGGGGAACGGGCAGGCCAGTCCATAGCATCAATGCCGTCCTCTTGCAGGAACTGCTGACACACTCCAGCCACATGAGGTCTAGCATTGTCTTGCATTAGGAGGAACCCAGGGCCAACCGCACCAGCATATGGTCTCACAAGGGGTCTGAGGATCTCATCTCGGTACCTAATGGCAGTCAGGCTACCTCTGGCGAGCACATGGAGGGCTGTGCGGCCCCCCCAAAGAAATGCCACCCCACACGATGACTGACCCACCGCCAAACTGGTCATGCTGGAGGATGCTGCAGGCAGCAGAACGTTCTCCACGGCGTCTCCAAACTCTGTCACATGTGCTCAGTGTGAACCTGCTTTCATCTGTGAAGAGCACAGGGCGTCACTGGCGAATTTGCCAATCTTGGTGTTCTCTGGCAAATGCCAAACGTCCTGCACGGTGTTGGGCTGTAAGCACAACCCCCACCTGTGGACGTAGGGCCCTCATACCACCCCCATGGAGTCTGTTTCTGACCGTTTGAGCAGACACATGCACATTTGTGGCCTGCTGGAGGTCATTTTGCAGGGCTCTGGCAGTGCTCCTCCTGCTCCTCCATGCACAAAGGCGGAGGTAGCGGTCCTGCTGCTGGGTTGTTGCCCTCCTACGCCCTCCTCCACTTCTCCTGATGTACTGGCCTGTCTCCTGGTAGCGCCTTCATGCTCTGGACACTACGCTGACAGACACTGCAAACCTTCTTGCCACAACTGCATTGATGTGCCATCCTGGATGAGCTGCACTACCTGAGCCACTTGTGTGGGTTGTAGCCTCCGTCTCATGCTACCACTAGAGTGAAAGCACCGCCAGCATTCAAAAATGACCAAAACATCAGCCAGGAAGCATAGGAACTGAGAAGTGGTCTGTGGTCCCCACCTGCAGAACCACTCCTTTATTGGGGGTGTCTTGCTAATTGCCTATAATTGCACAACAGCATGTGACATTTATTGTCAATCAGTGTTGCTTCCTAAGTGGACAGTTTGATTTCACAGAAGTGTGATTGACTTGGACTTACATTGTGTTGTTTAAGTGTTCCCTTTATTTTTTTGAGCAGTGTAGTTAGTTCATAATATAAAACAGTTTTTAAGTCTGAAATGTAGAAGCATTCCCCTTCCTCCTGTCTGGTCTCACAGTTGACAGACAGTATTCCCAGCACAGGAGGTTAGTGGCACCTTACTTGGGGAGGACAGACTGGTAGTAATGGCTCAAGCAGAATAAGTGAAATGGTATCAAATACATCAAACACATGGTTTCCAGAGGAGATGTAGAATAGCTTTCAGGCCAGGATGTGTAAGTGCTGCAGGCGGCGTTACTCACCTGCCTCAGGCACAGTTGACTGCTACTTTTACAGGAAATTGAGACTCTCTGCTTTCTCTGTAATGCTCTGTCGACGGCCAAAGACAATCATCTTTAGCTCACATATAGAGTCCTGTGGGAAGTTTGTATCAGTAGGAGGAGGGATGAGACAGCCAAGAGGCTGCCACAGCCTTTTTTATTTGAAATGATGTTCACCTTTTATGTACCCACTCCAGTTTCTATTATTTCTCATGGACATCCCGCCATCGTGCCTCCTCAAGCCTTCTTTATTTCAGAATCATGTGGGATATCTTGTTTTGGCCTATCATTTGACGTTGTGCTCCACTTAAGCAGTCTTTATACAGTACCGCAGCACTCAACCAGCCCCAAAGCATTTGCTGCTGGTGATTCATATAAGGACCCATGTCCACAATGTTGCACTGCTTATTGTTCGTTAAATATATGATAAATATATGGTTAAGTGGTGTGGGATTAATGTGATTAGACATGGTGTGTGGATATAATAGCCTACTAATTGCTTATTTGACCTTTCATATAATATTTGATAACCAGTTAGGCATACAGTAGTTGTACTAAAGGTGTACATTTTATGGGAAGTTCTTCAAAAGCATCTGATTTTGCTTGTGTGTGGGAATATATATATATTTTTTAAAGAACAACTTGCAAACTGCTCTTGCCAGTATCACTTTGGTTTATTAAGCTTATGTATCCTCTCGGAAATATTAAATATGAATGTCATCCTGACACATGCCAAGAGCTACTGTGAAAAAAATGCTTATGAAATTGAAGTACTTAGTTCACAGTAGGAGCACCACTTTCTCAATCTAAAGTGTGGCTAGGTGATTTTTCTTCCATTTACAGAATGTTCTATTGCCACTCTTGAATTATGTAGTTTTGAGGGTAGATAAAAATCAGCATCTTAGCCATACCGACTCATTAAATACTCTCGATCCTTCTCCAATGTGTGTGTTTTAAGGTCTTATCTCCCATCCATTAAGTGATACATGTTTCACATGACCTAGTTCCCTCCTCTCCTCTTTTTCCTCCTTCTCTTTTCTTCCTCTCTTTTGTGAAATATGACAGACCAATACTTGCAGTGACAGTGACAGGAGTGTGTGTGAGAATGTGCATTAAAATGCCTCTTCACTGAAGGAAGGAATGGTTTGATTTTATAGGAACTGTCAGCATGGATTTGTGGCTCTGACTGCATGATAATGTGGATAGGAGCCGTGCTGAATTTCATCAAATGAGTCCACGTACGTAAACCTGAAGAAGAAAAACTTGAGAGTCAAATTCAAAGGTTTCTTAACAAATGGCACGATATTCCCTATACAGTTCAGTACTTTTGACCAGAGCCTTATGGGCCAAGCTCAATATGTGTGGACTTGGAAGCAAATATGGTGACATCTGGGACGTAGACAGTGTGCCGCAATGTTTTGTTTCAAAATAAAGTTCCTTCCTCACATTTAGTCTAACTTGGATGTTGTCACATCCTTGTCAGCACCTTTTCATTAATATTTTTCCCACTGTTTTCCCACCTTTGGCTTATATGATGGGAAATGTGATCCCACAAAATCTAACAGAAACACTTTATTTAGATAGTTTTTTATTTTATTTCACCTTTATTTAATTTATTTCACCGTTATTTAATAAGGTAGGCCAGTTGAGAGTTCTCATTTACAACTGTGACCTGGCCAACATAAAGCAAAGCAACAAAAACAACAACACAGAGTTACACATGAACAAAAGTACAGTCAATACCTGTAACAGCTGTTTGAAGAAGAGCACCAAAGTGCAGAGTGGTACGTGTTCATGATTTTTTATAACAAAGCTGAACTAACAAAACAGTTCTGTCTGGTGCAGACACACAAAACAGAAAATAACTACCCACAAACACAGGTGGGAAAAGGCTACCTAAGTATGGTTCTTAATCAGAGACCACGATAGACAGCTGCCTCTGATTGAGAACCACACCCGGCCAAACAAACAGAAATAGAAAACATAGAACACAAAAACATAGAATGCCCACCCCAACTCACACCCTGACCAAACCAAAATAGAGACATAAAAAGGATCTCTAAGGTCAGGGCGTGACAATAACACAATAGAAAAAATCTATGTACAGTATGTGCAAAAGGCAACAAATAGGCCATAGAGGCAAAATAATTAGAATTTAGCATTGTCACTGGAGAGATAGATGTAGAGATACTGGGATGCAGAATAGCAAAAAGATAAAAACAATATGGGGATGAGGTAGTTGGGTGTGCTATGTACAGATTGGCTGTGTACAGGTACAGTGATCAGTAAGATGCTCTGACAGCTGATGCTTAAAGTTAGAGAGAGAGATATAAGTCTCCAGCTTCAGTGATTTTTGCAATTTGTTTGAGTTATTGGCAGCAGAGAACAGGAAGGAAAGGTGGTCAAAGTAGGTGTTGGCGTTGGGGATGAGCAGTGAAATATACCTGCTGGAGCGCGTGCTAGGGGTGGGTGTTGCTATGGTGACCAGTGAGCTGAAATAAGGCAGGTCTTTACCTAGCAAAGACTTATAGATGACCTGGAGCCAGTGGGTTTGGCGATGAATATGTAGCAAGGGCCTGCCAACGAGAGCATACAGGTCGCAGTGGTGCGTAGTATATAGACCGCATCCAATTTGCTGAGTAGAGTGTTGGATGCTATTTTGTAAATGACATCGCCAAAGTCAAGGATCAGTAGGATAGTCAGTTTTATGAGAGTATGTTTAGCAGCATGAGCGAAGGAGGCTTTTTTTGTGAAATAGGAAGCCGATTCTAGGTTTCATTTTGGATTGGAGATGCTTAAAGTGAGTCTGGAAGGAGAGTTTAGAGTCTAACCAGACACCTAGGTATTTGTAGTTGTCCACATCTTCTAATTCAGAACCGTCCAGAGTTGTGATGCTAGTCGGGCTGGCGGGTGCGGGCAACAATCGGTTGAAGAACCTGCATTTAGTTTTACTAGCATTTTAATGCAGTTGGAGGTCATGGAAGGAGTGTTTTAGGGCATTGAAGCTCGCTTGGAGGTTTGTTAACTCTTTTGGGATAGGGGGCAGCATTTTCAAAATCAAATCAAGTGTATTTATATAGCCCTTCGTACATCAGCTGATATCTCAAACTGCTGTACATAAACCCAGCCTAAAACCCCAAACAGAAAGCAATGCAGGTGTTGAAGCACGTTGGCTAGGAAAAACTCCCTAGAAAGGCCAAAACCTAGGAAGAAACCTAGAGAGGAACCAGGCTATGAGGGGTGGCCAGTCCTCTTCTGGCTGTGCTGGGTGGAGATAACAGAACATGACCAAGATGTTCAAATGTTCATAAATGACCAGCATGGTCAAATAATAGGTCTGGGACAGGTAGCACGTCCGGTGAACAGGTCAGGATTCCATAGTCGCAGGCAGAACAGTTGAAACTGGATCAGCAACACGGGCAGGTGGACTGGGGAGCAAGGAGTCATCATGCCAGGTAGTCCTGAGGCTTGGTCCTAGGGCTCAGGTCCTCCGAGAGAGAGAAAGAAAGAGAATAAGAGAGAATTAGAGAGAGCATACTTAAATTCACACAGGACACCGGATAAGACAGGATAAGTACTCCAGATATAACAAACTGACCCTAGCCCCCCGAAACATAAACTACAGCAGCATAAATACTGGAGGCTGAGACAGGAGGGGTCAGGAGACACTGTGGCCCCATCTGATGACACCAGGGCCAAACAAGCAGGATATAACCCCACCCAATTTGCCAAAGCACAGCCCCCACACCACTAGAGGGATATCTTCAACCACCAACTTACCATCCTGAGACAAGGCTGAGAATAGCCCACAAAGATACAACCCAAAGGGGGGCGCCAACCCAGACAGGAAGATCACGTCAGTGACTCAACCCACTCAAGTGACGCACCCCTCCTAGGGACGGCATGGAAGAGCACCAGTAAGCCAGTGACTCAGCCCCTGTAATAGGGTTTGAGCCAGAGAATCCCAGTGGAGAGAGGGGAACCGGCCAGGCAGAGACAGCAAGGGCGGTTCATTGCTCCAGTGCCTTTCCGTTCACCTTCACACTCCTGGACCAGACTGCACTCAATCATATGACCTACTGAAGAGATGAGTCTTCAGTAAAGACTTAAAGGTTGAGACCGAGTCTGCATCTCTCACATGGGTAGGCAGAACATTCCATAAAAATGGAGCACTATAGGAGAAAGCCTCCAGCTGTTTGCTTAGACAATCTAGGGACAATTAGGAGGTCTGCGTCTTGTGACCATAGCGTACGTGTTGGTATGTACGGCAGGACCAAATCGGAAAGATAGGTAGGAGCAAGCCCATGTAATTCTTTGTAGGTTAGCAGTAAAACCTTGAAATCAGCCCTTGCATTAACAGGAAGCCAGTGTAGAGAGGCTAGCACTGGTGTAATATGATAATTTTTTGGGGTTCTAGTCAGGATTCTATCAGACGTATTTAGCACTAACTGAAGTTTATTTAGTGCTTTATCGGGGTAGCCGGAAAGTAGAGCATTGCAGTAGTCTAACCTAGAGGCAACAAAAGCATGGACTAATTTTTCTGCATCATTTTTGGACAGAAAGTTTCTGATTTTTGCAATGGTACGTAGATGGAAAAAAGATATCCTTGAAACAGTCTTGATATGTTCGTCAAAAGAGAGATCAGGGTCCAGAGTAACTTTGAGGTCCTTCACAGTTTTATTTGAGACGACTGTACAACCATCAAGATCTCTTTGTTTCTTGGGACCTAGAACAAGCATCTCTGTTTTGTCCGGGTTTAAAAGTAGAAAGTTTGCAGCCATCCACTTCCTTATGTCTGAAACACAGGCTTCTAGCGAGGGCATTTTTGGTTCTTCACCATGTTTCATTGAAATGTATAGCTGTGTGTCATCTGCATAGCAGTGAAAGTTAACATTATGTTTTCGAATGACATCCCCAAGAGGTAAAATATATAGTGAGAACAATAGTGGTCCTAAAACGGAACCTTGAGGAACACTGAAATGCACAGTTGCTTTGTCAGAGGACAAACCATTCACAGAGACAAACTGATATCTTTCCGAGAGATAAGATCTAAACCAGGCCAGAACTTGTCCGTGTAGACAAATTTGGGTTTCCAATCTCTCCAAAAGAATGTGGTGATCGCTGGTATCAAAAGCAGCACTAAGGTCTAGGAGCACGGGACAGATGCAGAGCCTCAGTCTGACGCCATTAAAAGGTAATTTACCACCTTCACAAGTGCAGTCTCAGTGCCATCATGGGGTCTAAAACCAGAATGAAGCATTTCATATACATTGTTTGTCTTCAGGGAGGCAGTGAGTTGCTGCGCAACAGCTTTTCATTTTTTTTTGAGAGGAATGGAATATTCGATATAGGCCGATAGTTTTTTATATTTTCTGGGTCAAGGTTTGGCTTTTTCAAGAGAACTTTATTACTGCCACTTTTAGTGAGTTTGGTACACATCCGGTGGATAGAGAGCAGTTTATTATGTTCAACATAGGAGGGCCAAGCACAGGAAGCAGCTCTTTCAGTAGTACAGTTGGAATAAGGTCCAGTATGCAGCTTGAAGGTTTAGAGGCCATGATTATTTTCATCATTGTGTCAAGAGATATAGTACTAAAACACTTGAGTGTCTCTCTTGATCCTAGGTCCTGGCAGAGTTGTGCAGACTCCGGACAACTGAGCTTTGAAGTCCGTAATTTGCTTTCTAATGATCATGATCTTTTCCTCAAAGAAGTTCATGAATTTATTACTGCTGAAGTGAAAGCCATCCTCTCTTGGGGAATGCTAATTTTTAGTTAGCTTTGCGACAGTATCAAACATACATTTCGGATTGTTCTTATTTTGGAAAAATAGGACGATCGAGCTGCAGTGAGGGCTCTTCGATACTTCACGGTACTGTCTTCCCAAGCTAATCTGACGACTTCCAGTTTGGTGTGGCGCTATTTCCATTCCAATTTTCTGGAAGCTTGCTTCAGAGCTCGGGTATTTTCTGTATACCAGGGAGCTAGTTTCTTATGACAAATGTTTTTTTTAGGGGTGCAACTGCATCTAGGGTATTGCGCAAGGTTACATTTAGTTCCTCAGTTATGTGGTTAACTTATTTTTGTCATCTGACGTCCTTGGGTAGGCAGAGGGAGTCTGGAAGGGCATCAAGGAATCTTTGGGTTGCTCCTTGGTTGGGGTCTGAGCAGATTATTTGTTGCGATTGCAAACGTAATAAAATGGTGGTCCGATAGTCCAGGATAATGAGGAAAAACATTAAGATCCACAACATTTATTCCATTGGACAAAACTAGGTCCAGAGGTTGACTGTGACAGTGAGTAGGTCCAGAAACATGTAGGACAAAACCCATTGAGTCGATGATGTCTCCGAAAGCCTTTTGGAGTGGGACTGTGGACTTTTCCATGTGAATGTTAAAATCACCAAAAATGTGAATATTATCTGCGATGACTACAAGGTCCGATAGGAATTCAGGGACCTCATTAAGGAACGCTGAAAATGGACCAGGAGGCCTGTAAACAGTAGCTATAAAAAGTGATTGAGTAGGCTGCATAGATTTAATGACTAGAAGCTCAAAAGACGAAAACGTAATCTTTTTTTTTGCAATTTAAATTTGCTATCGTAAATGTTAGCATCACCTCCGCCTTTGCGGGATGCACTGGTGATATGGTCACTAGTGTAACCAGGAGGTGAGGCCTCATTTAACACAGTAAATTTATCAGGCTTAAGCCATGTTTCAGTCAGCCCAATCACATCAAGATTATGATCAGTGATTAGTTCATTGACTATAACTGCCTTGAAAGTGAGGGAACTAACATTAAGTAGCCCTAATTTAAGATGCGAGATAGAGGAGGTCTTTATTCTAGTGAGATTGCTAAAGCGAACACCGCCATGTTTAGTTTTGCCCGACTTAGGTTGAGGCACAGACATGGTCTCAATGGGGATAGCTGAGCTGACTACACTGACTGTGCTAGTGGCAGACTCCACTAACCTGGCAGGCTTGCACCCTATTTCATTGTGGAGCTAGAGGAGTTAGAGCCCTGTCTATGTTGGTAGATAAGATGAGAGCACCCCTCCAGCTAGGATGGAGTCCGTCACTCCTCAGCAGGCCAGGCTTGGTCCTGTTTGTGGGTGATTCCCAGAAAGAGGGCCAATTATCTACAAATTGTATATTTTGGGAGGGGCAGAAAACAGTTTTCAACCAGCGATTGAGTTGTGAGACTCTGCTGTAGAGCTCATCACTCCCCCTAACTGGGAGGGGGCCAGAGACAATTACTCGATGCCAAAACGTTTTTCTAGCTGACACTTACACGCTGAAGCTCTGTTGCGCTTGGTGACCTCTGACTGTTTCATCCTAACATTGTTGTTGCCGACGCTGATAACAATATCTCTATACTCTCTACACTCGCCAGTTTTAGCTTTAGCCAGCACCATCTTCAGATTAGCCTTAATGTCGGTAGCCCTGCCCCCTGGTAAACAATGTATGGTCGCTGGATGATTTGTTTTAAGTCTAATACTGCGGGTAATGGAGTCGCTAATGACTAGGGATTTCAATTTTCAGAGCTAATGGTGGGAAGCTTCGGCATCTCAGACCCCGTAACGGGAGGAGTAGAGACCAGAGAAGGCTCGGCCTCAGACCGACTTGCTGCTTAAAACCTCTTAGAGCTCGGGACAATTTTTTCAACATTTTGTTAAAAATCACGCAAAATGTCAAAGTCCTGCTACTCATGCCAGGAATATAGTATATGCATATGATTAGTATGTGTGGATAGAAAACACTCTGAAGTTTCTACAACTGGTTAAACCATGTCTGTGACTATAACAGGACGTGTTTAACATGCGAAACTCCAAGGAAAAGTGTTCACCCCCCCCAAAATAAAAGATCAATCCGCCAGTTGGCTGTATTGTCTATGGCCTGCGAAAATGTATACCTCACAGTTTACAAGTCCTACAGCTTCCACACGATGTCGCCAGTCTTGGCAATTTCCTTGAAGTTGTTCCTTGGTCAAACGAAGAAGAGACACTTGATTTCATCCGGTACAGACAGGATGTTTTGGAAGACAGAATTATCTACCATCATTTCAAGACGTGGAGCTATTGAATACACATCGCCCCGTGATCAATTTGATCGATTATTAACGTTTACTAATACCTAAAGTTGGATTACAAAAGTAGTTTGAAGTGTTTTGTCAAAGCTTATAGGCAGCTTTGTTAATTTAAAAAAATGACGTTGCGTTATGTAAAGAAGTTTTTTCCTGGATCAGACAGGCTTCATAAATGGACATTTTGGTTATTCATGGACGGATTTAATCGGGAAAAAGACCCAATTGTGATGTTTATGGGACATATAGGAGTGCCAACAAAGAAGCTCGTCAAAGGTAATGAATGTTTTATATTTTATTTATTTCTCTTGTGTAGCGCCGGCTATGCTAATTATTTTGTTTACGTCCCCTGCAGGTATTTCGGGGTGTTGCATGCTATCAGATAATAGCTTCTCATGCTTTCGCCGAAAAGCATTTTAAAAATCTGACTTGTTGGCTAGATTCACAACGAGTGTAGCTTTAATTCAGTACCTTGCATGTGTGTTTTAATGAAAGTTTGAGTTTTAGCGAGTACTATTAGCATTTGGCATTGTGCATTTCCATTTCCTGTTGGCTAGGTGGGACGCAGACGTCTCACTTATCCCTAACAGGTTTTAATGGGGAAAACCGGTTGAAAGTTTCTGTCGGCTGAATGAGCGACACCGGTTGAGCATTCCTACAGCATTTCCTCCAGAAGCCATGAGAAAGTTTTCCGGCTGCGGGGATCGTGCTAGGGGATTTGTACTAACGTTACTATCTGTACCTACTGGTGGCACAGACGCTGTTTCATCCTTTGCTACACTAAAATTACCCTTGCCTAACGATTGCGTCTGAAACTGGGCTTGCAGCACAGCTATCCTCGCAGTAAGGCGATCGTTCTCTGTATATTATGAGAACAACGACTGCAATTAGAAGGCATCTTGTTAATGTTACTACTTAGCTTCGGCTGTTGGATGTCCTGACGAACCATGTCCAGATAAAGTGTCCGGAGTGAAACATTTTAATTTAAAAAATAAAGTTGACTGAGGGAAAAACTAAAATTATAAACGTAATTAAAAAGTAAGAACCGTAAAGTTGTCAGGTAGCAAAATAAGGTTGGCAACAAAACGCACAGCAACACATAAACAAGTCTGCAGGTTGTGACAGCCAAGTTCTACAGCCAAGTATTTCTTTAACCTTTCATTATTTGAGTTTTAAATTGTGAAAATATAGTTGAAGCTCTGTAGTTGAAATGTATCCAAAAAATAATAATTTTGTAAAAATGAATCCGCTTTGATAATACAAAATTATTTTGGTGTTTATAAATACAGCCTCACACACATGGAGAGTACGGCCTGCCCTGGTGAGGGACATTCATACCGTAGAATGATAAATCATGCAATTATTATTCTCAAGCTAAACAAAAGCATTTAGTTATGAATGCCTGTTCTCGCCATTTTCAGTTGAATTCATCTATATTTCATGGCAACTCATAAGCAGGCCATGTCCTATTTGTTTCATAGTTGATATATAAATCATATTTCATGACAGCATAACGGTTAACTTTTTTTACAGAAGGTGAAAGAACACAATATGTCAGGGAATGCTATTCTGATATGTCCGATGAAGAGTTAGACCAGAAAGTCAGAGCCATTAAGGTCAAACAGTTCTATTTTTGATTCATCAGACCAGAGGACATTTCTCCAAAAAGTACAACCTTTGTCCCCATATGCAATTGCAAACCATAGTCTGGCTTTTTGATGGCGATTTTAGAGCAGTGGCTTCTTCCTTGCTGAGAGGCCTTTCAGGTTATGTCGATATAGGACTCCTTTTACTGTGGATATAGATACTTCGTACCTCTTTCCTCCAGCATCTTCACAAGGTCCTTTGCTATTGTTCTGGGACTGATTTGCACTTTCTGCATCAAAATACGTTCATCTCTAGGAGACCGAACGCATCTCATCCTGAGCGGTATGATGGCTGCGTGGTCCCATGATGTTTATACTTGCGTACTATTGTTTGTACAGATGAACGTGGTACCTTCAAGCGTTTGGAAATTGCTCCCAAGGACGAACCAGACTTGTGGAGGTCTACAATAGTTTTTCTGAGGTCTTGGCTGATTTCTTTTGATTTTCCCATAATGTCAAGCAAAGAGGCACTGAGTTTGAAGGTAGGCCTTGAAATACATCCACAGGTACACCTCCAATTTAATCAAATTGTGTCAATTAGCCTATCAGAAGCTTCTAAAGCCATGATATAATTTTCAGGATAGTTTATGTAAACATCTGACCCACTGGATTTGTGATACAGTGAATATTAAGTGAAATAATATGTCTGTAATAAATTGTTGGAAACATTACTTGTGTCATGCACAAATTAGATGTCCTAACCGACTTGCCAAAACTTTAGTTAGTTAATAAGAAATTTGTGGAGTGGTTGAAAAACAAGGTTTAATGAATCCAAACTAAGTGTATGTAATCTTCCAACTTCAACTGTATAACAAAACAAGCAGAGAGGAAGAGAGAAAAAGAACACAGAACAGTTTAATTACCTCTGGTTATGGACACTTTTGCCAGCAATAAAGCTTCCACAGCCTGTCCTTCAGACAGTGAACATACATCTGGCAATATTTACATTTTCAACCCCTTGATCAGCTCGCAAGAAAACAGCATATTTTTTGGGGAGATATGAAAGCAATAACAGAGATAGGACCGTTCAATCTAAAGCAGCAGATGTCATTTTCAGGATACGTCAATATAGCCCAGAATGCCATCTTAGGAGGTTTGTTGAGGAAGATGTCAAGGGTTTTTATACAGAAAGTAACTCCTCACAAGATGTTACAATATGCATAATACACAGAATTTCATTCTACTATATCAATATTTACCTTGAAGGCCATCCATTTCTGCCGACTCCATGCATAAAGAATCCAAAAGCAGTTGCTGCTTTGTTATTGGCCGCGTTGTCCAGACAGAACATCTATACAAGAGGTAGCCTACGCTTAACACCAGACTGGTATTGTGGTTGTTCATTACGTGATGGGAAATATGCAATATGCATACAAAATAATATACTATAAGGGCAAAAGGTGAGACCCAGATGTAGACACGGGAGGCAGATGGTTTTAGTCCTAATACACTGCTCAAAAAAATAAAGGGAACACTAAAATAACACATCCTAGATCTGAATGAATTAAATATTGTTATTAAATACTTTTTTCTTTACATAGTTGAATGTGCTGACAACAAAATGACACAAAAATTATCAATGGAAATCAAATGTATCAACCCATGGAGGTCTGGATTTGGAGTCACCCTCAAAATTAAAGTGGAAAACCACACTACAGGCTGATCCAACTTTGATGTAATGTCCTTAAAACAAGTCAAAATGAGGCTCAGTAGTGTGTGTGGCCTCTACGTGCCTGTATGAACTCCCTACAACGCCTGGGCACGCTCCTGATGAGGTGGCGAATGGTCTCCTGGGGGATCTCCTCCCAGACCTGGACTAAAGCATCCGCCAACTCCTGGACAGTCTGTGGTGCAACATGACGTTGGTGGATGGAGCGAGACATGATGATCCAGATGTGCTCAATTGGATTCAGGTCTGGGGAACGGGCAGGCCAGTCCATAGCATCAATGCCTTCCTCTTGCAGGAACTGCTGACACACTCCAGCCACATGAGGTCTAGCATTGTCTTGCATTAGAAGGAACCCAGAGCCAACCGCACCAGCATATGGTCTCACAAGGGGTCTGAGGATCTCATCTCGGTACCTAATCGCAGTCAGGCTACCTCTGGCGAGCACATGGAGGGCTGTGCGGCCCCCCAAAGAAATGCCACCCCACACCATGACTGATCCACCGCCAAACCGGTCATGCGGTTTGGAGGATGTTGCAGGCAGCAGAACGTTTTCCATGGCGTCTCCAGACTCTGTCACGTCTGTCACATGTGCTCAATGTGAACCTGCTTTCATCTGTGAAGAGTGCCTCCATGCTCTGGACAATATGCTGACAGACACAGCAAACCTTCTTGCCACAGCTCGCATTGATGTTCCATCCTGGATGAGCTGCACTACCTGAGCCACTTGTGTGGGTTGTAGACTCTGTCTCATGCTACCACTAGAGTGAAAGCACCGCCAGCATTCAAAAGTGACCAAAACATCAGCCAGGAAGCATAGGAACTGAGAAGTGGTCTGTGGTCACCACCTGCAAAACCACTCCTTTATTGGGGGTGTCTTGCTAATTGCCTATAATTTCAACCTGTTTATTCCATTTGCACAACAGCATGTGGAATGTATTGTCAATCCGTGTTGATTCCTAAGTGGACAGTTTGATTTCACAGAAGTGTGCTTGACTTGGAGTTACATTATGTTGTTTAAGTGTTCCCTTTATTTGTTTGAGCAGTGTAGTTCAATAGTTCAATTGATAGTACAATTCAAAGGGGGTAGTAAATGGTCATGGACAGGCAAAAGTTCAAAACCAGTTCAGAGTCGAGGAGGTACAGAGTGGCAGGCAGGTTCAAGGACAGGGCAGGCAGAATGGTCAGGCAGAATGGTTAGGCAGGCGGGTAAGCGACACCTGGTGGGGGTGGAGACAAACACAAGACACAATATTCATTCTCTACTTAGTTTGACCAGTTTATTTGACCTGGAATATAACTTTTTGAAGTTTTCGTCCGAGTTCGCCTGGACCAGCGCCAGCATTTGGACGTGTGAACTAACCGTGCCAGCAAAAGCAGCTAATTGGACACTAGGAATGGACATTATGGAACAAAACAACGGTTTATTGTGGAACTAGGACTCCTTGCACTGCATTCTGATGAAAGATCATCAAAGGTAAGGGAATATTTATGATGTAATTTTGTATTTCTGTTGACTCCAACATGGCGGAGGAATATATTTACATTTTAGCGCCGTTTTATATTATTGCATGGTGTGCTTTTTTTGTTTAAAAAAAATCTGACACAGCGGTTGCATTAATTGAAAATAAAACAATAAAAACCTGCAGACATCAGGCCCTCCATGGAATGAGTTTGACACCACTGTGCTGGAGGCCCTCATCCACCTCTTCAAAAAGATTATAAGACCTGGACCCCCCATATCACACCCTGACAATACACTCAATACAGTCCAGATGGCTGTTCATTGTTGCCTCTCCACTAGGGAATCAATCTATAGATGGCACACGGTATGTATAGAGACTTGACCACATGGATGCACTCACACTGAACACACCTACCAACTGTTTGTGATTGCCAGGTGGGTCTGGGCCCTGTTTGTTCCCTCTGTTCTCCAGCATCAAGCCTTGCCGTCACATCGCTCCTTCTCCAGCACCAGCCCAGGCAGATGGACCTAAACTCCACCACCCTGCTCCCTCTCCATCCCATTCCCCCTTCCTCCCTCTACAACTATCCCTGTCACAGAACCAGAACCAGGAATCATTCATCACCACACCAGAAGAGATGTGGAGAAAGAATCAAAGATCTAGAGCAGGCCCAGGGGATTACCATCACTGACCTCCAGATTTTGGGCTTCCAGGTGTGTCTGCTCTCTCCCCAGGTCGTCTTTCCTCCACGCTGCAGATTTAACAACATGCACAGTTCCAGGACCGGACCCAGTTCCAACACCAGACCCAATCACAGCACCACCAGAACACCGGATGAGGTGTGGAAAGGAGGGACCAACGACCTTCACCCAGAGTGAGCAGGTCACAGGAAATACAACCGTTGACCTTTGGGTCTAGGGCTCTCTTGTGTGTCTGCTAACTCCTCCCCTCTACAGACCCAGATCTCAACCCAGCACCTGCACCAGCTCAATTTCCTGATTACCGGTTCTGTTTTTTCCAGTCCCAGCACGACTTCCAGTCCCTTACCCAATATCTGGACCAACCCAGGTTTTCCTGGTCCAAGTATTGGAAGTCCAGCACCAAACCTGGACATTAAAAAAATATATATTTATACTGATCATAAGTATAAACAAAACATGCAACAATTTCAAAGATTTTACAGAGTTATAGAAATCAGTCAAATGACAATAATTAATTGAACACTAACCTATGAATTTTAGATGACTGAGCGGGGGTGCTGCCATGGGTGGGTCTTGGAACGCATAGACCCACCCACTTGGCAGTCAGGCCCAGCCAATCAGAATTAGTTTTTTGCCAAATTTTCTAAAATGAAGTTGAAGGCAGATTATGGTAGACAAATTAACATTCAATTATCTGGCAACGGCTCTGGTGGACATTCCTGCAGTCAGCATGCCAATTGCACACACCCTCAAAACTTCAGACATCTGTGGCATTGTGTTGAGTGACAAAACTGCACATTATAAAGTGTCCTTTTATTGTCCCAAGCACAAGGTGCACCTGTGTAATGATTATGCTGTTTAATTCTTGATATGCCACACCTGTCAAGTGGATGGATTATCTTGGCATAGAATACATGCTTACTAACAGGGATATAATCAAATCTTTGCACACAATTTGGGAGAAGTACGCTTTATGTACATATGGAACATTTCTGGGATTTTTTATTTCAGCTCATGAAACATGGGGCCAACACTTTATATGTTGCGTTTATATTTTTGTTCAGTGTAGTAACCATTTCATTAGCCTAAATTGGAATGGTCTTATTATGAATTTTACCTTAATGATATATTGAATGTTGTGAATTTCTTTTAAACTGTTTGAACTTTTTAAACTGTAATGAATTTTGGAAAAACCAAATATATTGACATAAACTAAACTCGTGAAAATAAATGACATGTCTCACATGTAACCCTAATACACTGGCCTGCTATTCTTTGTTTACAGACCACATCAGGCTTGCAAGAAGAGTTACAAAATTACAGTAACTTTCCCAAAATTCATAGATTTACCAGAAATCCTAGTTGAAGGATTCCGGATTTCCTGATAATTTCCTCCCGTTTTGAGTTTTAGACATTATATATCTGATGTTATGCTGGAAGGTCCAATGGAGCCATTTTGATCTCAATATGTAATAATTTCTAGGTCAAAATGAAGTACATTACTGTGATTGTTTTCAATCTAAAAATTGCTTGCTTCATATCAAAGACTAATTTCTCAAACAAACATTTTGCTATGACTATTTGGGATTGGTTTGAGTGAAAAATATTTTGGCTTTTGAAATATTTCAGGTTGTGATGTTTGCTAAAAAAGCTGCTAAATATTTAAAAGGGCTGAGAAATATTTCAATCTGCAAAATATTTCATCCAGCGAAATATTTTAGGCTGTGAAGTTAGCAGCGCTAGCTAGTTAGCTACATTGTTAGTGGCACTAGGTAAAAACGACTTATTCTTTTCTTTGGTATTATGGCGGTCCGCAAACAAATGATAAAGTTGCATGCAAAAAAATTGCATATCAGGAATGACACTGTTAAACATTACAGGTTACTGGCTGCAGTGAAAGTATGGTAAACAACAACAAGTTACTGAATTTTGCGTATTTGTGCCAATCAAGTGGAAGTCTTGTGCCATTTTAAGTGGTTGATGGTTATGTTGTCAAAAGTTGAGCAGCGCTTTTAACACTTTAAGTTTTCGCCATCTTTGTAAGAGCATGTGACTTTTTCAATGCTAGTTAAGGATACTATAGCTATCACGTTTCACGTATGATTTATTAACTACAGAAATGTAAGATGTGTTTTTAATTCTAGTGCTGCTCTGCACACACAAGCTAGCTAGTTAATGTTTGTGCTAGTCCAACATCAAACAACTCGGAAATTCAAAGTTCCTCCATAGTAGCCGTTTCTCCGTAGGTATAATTATGTTGGCCTAATTCATATACTACACTACTTTTTTAACCAGGATCAAAAGTAGTACACTATGTAGGATAAAGGGTGCCATGGGATGCACCCATTGACTCTGCAAAGTCTACATGTTGTTTAAGGCAATACTTTCTTCCCTGGCAGTCTGTGCAGGTATAATAAATTGGGATTCATTCCCGGACTAGAATGCTTTTTCCATTCAATGTTAATCCGTTAAACATTAAACACTATAACATGACATAGGGTGGTTTGAATGGGAAGGACGATTTGATGGATTGTACTAGAATGAATATGATCGGGTATTTTAAGTGTCATCATCACTTGGGTGGACCATTTTATGCAGAATAAATTTGGTGAAGGATGTGGGTCTACATAATGTTCAAACCTATAGGCTTCAGATTTCTGTCCATAAATTCATGATTTTGAATCCTAAGCTGACTTTACAAATGCGAAAACAGATTTATTACAAATTATATTACAAGCCTTTGTAACATGTTGAACAATGTATGAATCAACTAGATTGGAAGCATTGTCAAATTTTAATGTTATTTATTTTTCCTGGCAAGAAAATCATTCACTCACTGCAATGTGGCTTTTAGAGTGGTTAGATGGAGTTTCAAAGACTCTGTGATCTTCTCGACTCACTCAGTGTCCAGCAGCAGATAATTACTGATTTCTTAGCGTGCACACTATGAGGCCAAATGGAATTGGGTGCCATTTGGGACGCTACCACAACCATTATGACCAGATTGATTTAGCAGAATAATTGGCATGTCCCCATAATTTGACACCCATCTGTGGGTGAAGTGTTTTTCATTACAATGATGGCAGAAATGTGAAAACCTAGTACCTGAGTAGGGTAAGCAAGACTATAGGACATACTGATTTACGTTACATGTACTCAATGAATCAAATCTTCTGTACAACAGTAGTGGCAATACATAATGTAGGTACGTCAGAGATATACATTTTAGGTTTTGCAGTCATGCTGGTGTTGTCATGATATAACTATGTATCGTTTTGTCTCCTCAGGTGAGAAGCCAAGCATGTTAATAAGCTAAAAATAGGATGCATTTTTTCCTCTCCATATTTTGGTGCTGGGGATGTAATGAAATGAATAAATAACTCCAGGCAAAGGTTGCTATCTCAGCTCTATTACATCTCGTGACTTGGCACAAGCATTTTTGCCAAAGCAGTTGATATAAGATTACCACAAAGAGGTAAATGACTAATAGACAGCATAATATTGTCACCTTCATATTCATTAGTATACATATTTAGCTTCCCCTCATAATTGGTTAAAATGACTGAGAAATTCAGTGAAAGCAATCAATCAATCATCCTGTTGACATAGAGGTGTCCTCTGAGGGTAATTTTTTTAATTTAACCACACAAGTCAGTTAAGAACAAATTCTTATTTACAATGACAGCCTACTGGGGAACAGTGGGTTAACTGCCTTGTTCAGGGGCAGAATGACAGATTTTCATCTTGTCAGCTCTGGGATTTAATCCAGCAACCTTTTGGTTACTGGCCCAATGCTCTGACCACTAGCCTACCTGCCACCCTCCCTTTGGCAAATCAGATGACGACTCCATTCTGCTCTTCCCTTCCTATTAGGGAGAAACCCAAACAGGAAGTACCCATGCTAAGGTCTATTCAACGCTGGTCTGACATATCAGAATCCTAGCTTCAAGATTGTTTTGATCATGCAGACTTGGATATGTTCAGGGTTGCCTCTGAGAAAAACATTGACGTATACACGGACACGGAGAATGAGTTAATCTTGAAGTGTATAGGGGATGTTGTTCCCACTGTAACTATTCAAACCTACCCAAACCAAAAACTTTGGATAGATGGAATCATTCACGCAAAACTGGAAGAGCAAACTACCGTATTTAACCAAGGTAAAGTGACTGGGAATGTGGTTGAATACAAACAGTGTAGTTATTCCCTCCGTTAGAAAATAAAACAGTCAGTACAGAGACAAAGTGGAGTCTCAATTCACCAGCTCAGACATGAGACATACAGTATGTGGCAGGGTCTACAGACAATCACAGATTACAAAGTGAAAACCAGCCACGTCGTGGACAGCGTCCTCATGCTCCCGGACAAGCCGAACACTTTCATCGTCCGCTTTGAGGAGAACTCAGTGAGACCGACATGGCATGATCCCAAGGACTGTGGTCTCTCGTTCTCCGTGAGTAAGACATTCAAACGTGTTAAACCTCGCAAGGCTGCCGGCCCGGACGGCATCCCTAGCCGCGTCCTGAAAATATGTACAGACTAGCTGGCTGGAGTGTTTACAGCCATATTCAATCTCTCCTTATCCAAGTCTGCTCTGCTGTCTCCACTTGCTTCAAGATGTCCACCATTGTTCCTGTACACAAGAAAGCAAAGGTAACTGAACTAAATGACTATCGCCCTGTAGCACTCACTTGTCATCATGAAGTTCCACCACTCTTACCAAAGTTAATTGTATGGATTTTTTTTCTATTAATAATGTAAAATTAACAGCCATACAGAAAGACTCAAGTGAAGGTGAAAATACAGAGGAGGAACTTCTTGATGCAGTTAAAGCCTTTAAGTCCAGGAAAACTCCAGAGCTGGATGGCATACCAGTTGAGGTATACCAAACCTTTTTTTGATATACTCAAAGGACTGTTATTGTCATGTTCTAACCACTCCTATGTACATGGTAGATTATCAAACACTCAACAAAAAGATCTGATTTCATTATTACTGAAACAGGGTATAAGTGGTAAATATAAAAATCCAGTCCATTTAAAAAATTGGAGGCCTCTTACACTTCAGCTTTGTGATGCAAAAAATCTAGCAAAATGTATAGCGCATAGAATTAAAAAAGGTATTGTCAGACAATATTCAATCTAATCAGACAGGTGTAAGGAGTAAGGCAAGTACTGGAAACAATAGAACACTATGAAAAATCTGGGAAACTAGGCCTGCTATTCATACTGATAAACTACGACTGGAGATTATATATAAATGTCTGGAACATTTCAATTTCAGAGAATCTATCATAAAATGTATAGTAATCCTAGTTGTAAAATAGTAAATAATGACTACTTCTCAGAACGTTTTAAACTGTCAAGAGTAGTGAAACAAGGTTGTCCACCATCAGCATATCTATTTATTATGACCATCGAAATGTTAGCTATTAAAATCAGATCCAACATTAATGTCAAGGGAATAGAAATACAGGGCTTGCCCGCGGATCCCGCTAGCAGGATAAAATTCGACAACATCCAGTGAAATCAAAGTGTGCCAAATACAAAATACAAAATCGTATTATTAAACATTCATTAAAATGCAAGTGTCATACGTGATTCTTTAGCTTAGAATCTTGATTATCGGCGAAAGCATAGCATTCAATTATCTGAGGACAGCGCCCGACAACAACATGAGTTTTCAAACATTTAACATTTAACATTTAAGTCATTTAGCAGACGCTCTTATCCAGAGCGACTTACAAATTGGTGCGTTCACCTTAAGACATCCAGTGGAACAGCCACTTTACAATAGTGCATCTAAATCTTTTAGGGGGGTGAGAAGGATTACTTTATCCTATCCTAGGTATTCCTGAAAGAGGTGGGGTTTCAGGTGTCTCCGGAAGGTGGTGATTGACTCCGCTGTCCTGGCGTCATGAGGGAGTTTGTTCCACCATTGGGGGGCCAGAGCAGCGAACAGTTTTGACTGGGCTGCGCGGGAACTGTACTTCCTCAGTGGTAGGGAGGCGAGCAGGCCAGAGGTGGATGAACGCAGTGCCCTTGTTTGGGTGTAGGGCCTGATCAGAGCCTGGAGGTACTGAGGTGCCGTTCCCCTCACAGCTCCGTAGGCAAGCACCATGGTCTTGTAGCGGATGCGAGCTTCAACTGGAAGCCAGTGGAGAGAGCGGAGGAGCGGGGTGACGTGAGAGAACTTGGGAAGGTTGAACACCAGACGGGCTGCGGCGTTCTGGATGAGTTGTAGGGTTTAATGGCACAGGCAGGGAGCCCAGCCAACAGCGAGTTGCAGTAATCCAGACGGGAGATGACAAGTGCCTGGATTAGGACCTGCGCTGCTTCCTGTGTGAGGCAGGGTCGTACTCTGCGGATGTTGTAGAGCATGAACCTACAAGAACGGGCCACCGCCTTGATGTTAGTTGAGAACGACAGGGTGTTGTCCAGGATCACGCCAAGGTTCTTAGCGCTCTGGGAGGAGGACACAATGGAGTTGTCAACCGTGATGGCGAGATCATGGAACGGGCAGTCCTTCCCTGGGAGGAAGAGCAGCTCCGTCTTGCCGAGGTTCAGCTTGAGGTGGTGATCCGTCATCCACACTGATATGTCTGCCAGACATGCAGAGATGCGATTCGCCACCTGGTCATCAGAAGGGGGAAAGGAGAAGATTAATTGTGTGTCGTCTGCATAGCAATGATAGGAGAGACCATGTGAGGTTATGACAGAGCCAAGTGACTTGGTGTATAGCGAGAATAGGAGAGGGCCTAGAACAGAGCCCTGGGGGACATCAGTGGTGAGAGCGCGTGGTGAGGAGACAGATTCTCGCCACGCCACCTGGTAGGAGCGACCTGTCAGGTAGGACGCAATCCAAGCGTGGGCCGCGCCGGAGATGCCCAACTCGGAGAGGGTGGAGAGGAGGATCTGATGGTTCACAGTATCGAAGGCAGCCGATAGGTCTAAAAGGATGAGAGCAGAGGAGAGAGAGTTAGCTTTAGCAGTGCGGAGGGCCTCCGTGATACAGAGAAGAGCAGTCTCAGTTGAATGACTAGTCTTGAAACCTGACTGATTTGGATCAAGAAGGTCATTCTGAGAGAGATAGCGGGAGAACTGGCCAAGGACGGCATTTTCAAGAGTTTTGGAGAGAAAAGAAAGAAGGGATACTGGTCTGTAGTTGTTGACATCGGAGGGATCGAGTGTAGGTTTTTTCAGAAGGGGTGCAACTCTCGCTCTCTTGAAGACAGAAGGGACGTAGCCAGCGGACAGGGATGAGTTGATGAGCGAGGTGAGGTAAGGGAGAAGGTCTCCAGAAATGGTCTGGAGAAGAGAGGAGGGAATAGGGTCAAGCGGGCAGGTTGTTGGGCGGCCGGCCATCACAAGACGCGAGATTTCATCTGGAGAGAGAGGGGAGAAAGAGGTCAGAGCACAGGGTAGGGCAGTGTGAGCAGAACCAGCGGTGTCGTTTGACTTAGCAAACGAGGATTGGATGTCGTCGACCTTCTTTTGAAAATGGTTGACGAAGTCATCTGCAGAGAGGGAGGAGGGGGGGGAGGGGGAGGAAGATTCAGGAGGGAGGAGAAGGTGGCAAAGAGCTTCCTAGGGTTAGAGGCAGATGCTTGGACTTTAGAGTGGTAGAAAGTGGCTTTAGCAGCAGAGACAGAAGAGGAAAATGTAGAGAGGAGGGAGTGAAAGGATGCCAGGTCCGCAGGGAGGCGAGTTTTCCTCCATTTCCGCCGGCTGCCCGGAGCCCTGTTCTGTGAGCTCGCAATGAGTCGTCGAGCCACGGAGCAGGAGGGGAGGACCGAGCCGGCCTGGAGGATAGGGGACATAGAGAATCAAGGGATGCAGAAAGGGAGGAGAGGAGGGTTGAGGAGGCAGAATCAGGAGAAAGGTTGGAGAAGGTTTGAGCAGAGGGAAGAGATGATAGGATGGAAGAGGAGAGAGTAGCGGGGGAGAGAGAGCGAAGATTGGGACGGCGCGATACCATCCGAGTAGGGGCAGTGTGGGAAGTGTTGGATGAGAGCAAGAGGGAAAAGGATACAAGGTAGTGGTCGGAGACTTGGAGGGGAGTTGCAGTGAGGTTAGTGGAAGAACAGCATCTAGTAAAGATGAGGTCGAGCGTATTGCAAACCAGCACAGGTGTCACAAAATCATAAATAGCGATAAAATAAATAATTTACCTTTTGATGATCTTCCTCCGTTTGCAATCCCAAGGGTCCCAGCTACACAATGAATGGTCGTTTTGTTTGATAAAGTCCTTCTTTATATCCCAAAAAGTCAGTTTAGTAGGCGTCTAATTAATCCTCCGGTAGTCTTATATCTAAATAAACAATAATATTTAATACGGAGAATAGTATGTTCAATAGGGAAGGAAAATAACGAAGAGCGTGCCCTCATTCACTCGCGCAGAGACTACTTTTGCCTTAGTGCTCCACATGGATAAACTACTATTCCTCATTGGTTTTTCAAAAAACAAGCCTGAAACCATGTATAAAGACTGTTGACATCTAGTGGAAGCCATATGAACTGCAATCTGGGAGGCGGAAGTCATAGTTTTCATTAGCTTCACATTTGAAAATTCTGGATGGAATTTCCTCAGGTTTTTGCCTGCCATATCAGTTCTGTTATACTCACAGACATTATTTTCAGAGTGTTTTCTATCCAATGCTATGCATCTCCTATCTTCTGGGCCTGAGTAACAGGCAGTTTACTTTGGGCACGTCAGTCAACCGAAGTTCCGAACAAAAACCAGTCCCCAAAACAGGTTAAAAACAAAGGTTTCATTGTGTGCTGATGATTCATGTTTTCTTTTAAATCCACAACTTGGATCCCTCCACAGCCTTAATAGAGGATCTAGATAATTGTTCTTACCTCTCTGGATTACAACCAAATTATGATAAGTGTTCTATATTATGTATTGGATCATTAATAAATACTTATTTTACTTTACAATGTAGTTTACCAATAAAATGGTCTGATGGTGATATGTATATACTCGGTATGCATATCCCGAAAATAAATAAAAGATCTCACTCCAATACATTTGTATAGAAAATTAGCAAACATAGATAAGATCTTGCTACCATGGAAAGATAAATACCTTTCTATTTGTGGAAAAATCACCCTGATTAGCTCTTTAGTCATATCCCAGTTTACCTATTTGGTTATGGTCTTACACCCAGCGAACAGTTTGTAAAATTATATGAGACAAGAATATTCCATTTTATTTGGAACGGCAAGCAAAGACAAAATTAAATGGGCCTATTTCTATAATGAATATGAATCCGGAGGGAAGAAATGATTAAATAGTAAAGCATTATTAGACCTCTCACTGAAGGCTTCAGTCACACAAAAGTTATACTTAAATCCGAACTGGTTCTCTAGTAAATTAGTAAGAATGTCTCACCCTAAATTCAAGAAATGCCTTTTCCCCTTTATTGAGATTACAACCTCACACTTTCAGTTATTTGAAAAGGAAATTATCTCCCAAAGATTGCTATATTTAAAACAAGCCATAGAAAGTTGGTTGCAATTTCAATTTAATCCACCAGAAAAGACAAAACAATAATACAACAAATATTGTGGCTAAACCTAAATATACTAATTGATAAAAAAAACATAATTTGTTTAAAAAATGTATAATCTTTGTAAATAATATCATAAATTTGATTGGTGGAGTTATGTCATACATGCAGCTAACCAAAACATATGGAAATGTCTGCTCTACCCAAAATTACAACCAACTAATTGCAGCATTACCGCAAAAATGAAAGAGGAAAGTGGAAGGGGGAAAAAGTAAGGAACTTGTCTGTTGGCCCTGCATTAAAGAAAATTGTGATACATGAAAAAGTATACCAGTGTCATTTAAGGAACAAAAAATTGACAGCCGTGCCATATAGAATGCAAAATAGTTGTGAAGAGATTTTTGACGAACAGATTCCATGGCATGTGGTTTATGAACTGATACGCAAATCGACGCAGGGATTCAAAACTTTGAATAAATTATTATAAAGAATTCTTGCAACCAACAGAATGTTATTTATATGGGGGATACAACCTTCACAGCTCTGCAGATTTTGCTGCAAAAAGGCAGAATCATTAGATCATTTGTTTTAGTATTGTCCATATGTAGCTTGTTTTTGGTCACAGGTTCATGAATGGCTGAAAATTGCATTATTTAGCTAGAGCTAACCCTGCAGATAGCACTACTGGGTGATCTGGAAAGTCAAAGTCAATCGACCAATAACATAATGATACTTTTAGCAAAAATATATATTTTCAATTTACAAACTGTAGGAACAATGAGAATATAAATGTTCAGAACGTTTGTGAAACATCACAGCACAGTTGAAAAATGTATGGCACATAGAATTCCCATATGGATGACGTTAAGACATCAGTCAGAAAGTTAAAGCTTTGTCACAAATGGGTCTTCCAAATGAACAATGACCCCAAGCATACTTCCAAAGTAGTGGCAAAATGGCTTAATTAAGGACAACAAAGTCAAGGTATTGGAGTGGCCATCACAAAGCCCTGACCTCAATCCTATAGAAAAGTTGTGGGCAGAACTGAAAAAGCATGTGCGAGCAAGGAGGACGACAAACCTGACTCAGTTACACCAGCTTTGTCAGGAGGAATGGGCAAAAATTCACTCAACGTATTGTGGGAAGCTTGTGGAAGGCTATAAGAAATGTTTGACCCATGTTAAACAATTTAAAGCCAATGCTACCAAATAGTAATTGAGTGCATGTACATTTCTGACCCACTGGGAATGTGATGAAAGAAATACAAGCTGAAATAATTTGCAAATAAATTCATAAACAAATCCTACAATGATTTTCTGGATTTTTTTCCCCTCATTTTGTCTGTCATAGTTGAAGTGTACCTATGATGAAAATTACAGGCCTCTCTCATCTTTTTAAGTGGGAAAACTTGCACAATTGGTGGCTGACTAAATACTTTTTTGCCCCACTGTAACAGGACATTTCAAGCGGTTTAAGTTCAAATTGCAGTTAAGGCTGAGTCCCAACAGTACAAGATTAAAGTTATTTTATGTACTTCAGGCAGTGTTAAAAAATGTATTCTTGGCAAAATATGTGTAGTCAATCTCTGTTATGTTCACAAACCTGGTGGGGCAGCAGGAACTTTAGGTACCTAACAACCACAAGGTTCCTTGTAATCCAGGGGACCATGACACAATGTGATAACGTGAGAAAGTCATGTGATCATGTGAATGTCATGTGGTTTTTCAGTTAGGGATAGACAGCAATTTTCAAGACTTGCCATACATTGTTAATCAGATGTAACTTGGCCACTCAGGAACATATACTGTCTTCTTGGTAAGCAACTTCTGTAGATTAGGCCTTGTGTTGTAGGTTTATTTTCCTGCTGAAAGGTCTGGTGTAAAGCAGACTGAAGAAGGTTTTCCTCTAGGATTTTGCCTGTGCTTAGCTTCATCCCGTTTCTTTTTTTCCCTGAAAAACTCCCCATTCCTTATTAACGATTACAAGGATACCTATTACATGATGTAGCCACCACTATGCTTGAAAATATAGGGGCAGTTACTCAGTGATGTGTTCTGTTGGATTAGACCCAAACATAAGCCTTTGCATTTAGGCAAAAAATGTATTCCTTTGTGATGTTGTTTTTTTCAGTATTACTTTATTGCCTTGTTGCATACAGCATGCATGTATTTTTATTCTGCTTTTCAGTCTGTCATTTAGGTCATTATTGTGAATTAACTGCAATGGTGTTGATCCATCCTCAGTTTTCTCCCTTCACAGCCAGTGGACTCTGTAGCTTGTTTTAAAATCACCAATGGCCTCATGGTGACATCCCTGAGCAGTTTCCTTCCTGTCCTGCAGCTCATTTCAGAAGGACGACTGTGTCTTTGTTGTGTCTGGTTGGTTTAATACATAAACCACAGCATAATCATTCAATTGATTGTGCTTAAAGAGATGTTCAATGTCTGGTTTGTTATTGTTATCCATCTTCTAATCACTGCCCTTAATGAGGCATTCAAAAAACTCCCTGTTCTTCGTAGTTGAATCTGGTCAATACGTACAATACTTGACTGAGGCACCTTGTTACATTACATTTTTACTATTTTTTACATGTTCTTTTCAATTTGACATTATGGAGTACATCGTGTAGATAAAAATGAAATATTTTTAAATCCAATCCCACCTCGTCACAAAACAAAATGTGAAAAATGATGCAGGGTGAATAATTATGATACCTGCTGTATCTCCTCTGCCTGGGGTCGACCATCTTATTCAAATGCTGCTGAATACTTTGACGTCCGGGTCAGCCAGGGACACTTTTGATAGAAGTGTTTGGCCAGTGGCAAAGTGGTAGCGTGCATCCAAAGATACATTACCTTCATACTTAACCTGTGGATTTCAGTATGTTATTCTGCAAATCTTTCCATCTGCTGCAGGTTCGATAATTTCTTTTTAATTCATTTCTTGTTTTGCCCTAAGTGATGCTTTTAATTAGAATTTCCCCACAAGACAAAACAAAGCTCCATTTTAAGGGAGCATAATATGTTTATCATCTGTGGATCCAAACTCATAATGGAGGTCAGTAGGGTATATTCCTTTGCCTATTACGCTGATCTGCTGCTCGTACAAATATAATGGTATCGGTAATGCTCCTGCATGGCCATTGGGATTGTGAGAGATGGTTAAAACCTCAACTACAATACAATACCAGATGTTGAGGAGGCGAAACATTTTTGTTTTAGGAAACCGTTATAAATGGATGGGGATGGGTTGTGTGCT